>NW_024730668.1:20125581-20773081 GCF_018991925.1 Homarus americanus
ATGCAGGCTGCTACCGATCCAATACTTGCCACCACCTCAGAGGCATCCCTCATTCCTCCCGTGACGCTGCTGGTGCATATAATGTTTCCTATACTGGTGGCAGAACTGGTGAGCCTGTTAGTGTCCTGGTGAAGGCCCCAAAGGATAATTCTTGTTGTTGCTGTTGTTCCTGAAGGTGAGCGACTGCAACTTGACCTTTATTGACCCTAGAATCCCTCTCATTTGGTGACCTTGTTGGTGATCTGTAACCCTGACCTGAGACGATAATACTACTACTGTTGATTATATTGGTGATCCTAGTAATGAAAGTGACCCCTAGCCACCTCCTCTTAGTGCCTGTTGGCTCTTACCTGCCCCTGGTACCCATACTGGCCCACCCTGCCCCTGGTGCCCATACTGGCGCTCCATCCACCTTGTATCCCCTGGTGACCTGAGTGAGTGGGCGGACAGAGCCTCACGGCCCCGCCAATATTGCAACGGCCTCCATTATTTACCGCCACTCAACGCATTTGGGGGTGCAGGATCCACTTTGGGTACACCTGTTATAAAGTTACCCCTCACGCCACCAGTTCACCTTAAAGATGACCCCAGCCTCTTGTAACACCTCTACCTTTCCCATCACACACACACACACACACACACACACCTACCATATCTGTAAATTGGAGTTGGTCTATCTTAAAATATATCTCTATACCTATATATAGACTGAGCTGCTCTGTGTGTGTGTGTGTGTGTGTGTGTGTCTGTAAACGAACACCTGTACAACTCGATAAATATATATTACTGTATCTTACTCTAATATACAGTAAGGTTAGGTTAGGTTAGGTTAGGTTAGGTTAGGTTAGGTTAGGTTAGGTTAGGTTAGGCTGGTCAATATCAAGGTAATATTAACTGGGAGCCAATCTCAGGTGATCCCACAAAAATGCAATAACGGAGTACAATAACACAGAATAATAATAGCGCAACAAACGCCAGGCTTTACCTTCCCGCTGACAATATCTGATACAAATACTATTCATGCCATCTGGTACACAAACACTTGGACGCTTACGACATCTTTACAACACAATTTACTCTTCCTTAACAGTAAACCTTGGCGAGGAAATAATTAAGAGCACATGATGATGATGATGATGATGATGATGATGATGATGATGATGATGATGATGGGATTTATCGAGGTTTTTATCATCTCCTTAAAAACATATTCTGGAAAATTCGTGAAGAAGTTTCATGGGTATTTGTTACAATAAAAAAGTAATCAGTCTCATATGCAAATGAGGTTTATTGACTATACAAAATGGGTATTTTGTTCCCCCTACCTATAGTATATACCTGGTTCATGGAGTGTATATACCTGGTTTATGGAGTGTATATACCTGGTTTATGGAGTGTATATACCTGGTTTATGGAGTGTATATACCTGGTTCGTGGAGTGTATATACCTGGTTCGTGGAGTGTATATACCTGGTTCGTGGAGTGTATATACCTGGTTCGTGGAGTGTATGTACCTGGTTCATGGAGTGTATGTACCTGGTTCATGGAGTGTATGTACCTGGTTCATGGAGTGTATATACCTGGTTCATGGAGTGTATGTACCTGGTTCATGGAGTGTATGTACCTGGTTCATGGAGTGTATGTACCTGGTTCAGAGTGTATATACCTGGTTCTCGAAGACACATAACTTGGACATCTGTTAATGCCAAGACACACACCTGGTCAAACTCAATTACCCCAAAACTTCCCCAAATAACAATGGCGAGAATATGACACAGAGACTCTTTACCTTTCAACTAGAGAACGTTCGCTTTGCATCAGTCAGGTAATTAAATTTAACTTCTGAATATGTATTAATTTCTGTATCCTTGTATGTATGTATGTATGTAAAACGATAAATAAGAGTAACTTTATCTTATTGCTATAGCTAATGGAATTTAATTTATATATGATAGAATATGATCACTATTAAAAAAAAACTATTGCTCTCTTAATAATAACAAACTTAATAACCCTCGACCTTGAAACTCACACACAGACAACTCCTTGACCCCCACTAAGCAGACGCCTGGCGGGTTACAAACATCACCATTCTAACATCACAAATTACTTTCTGCTCATTTTACATAGATTAAAAAATAAAACTATAGGGTAAAAATTTAATATGACCATAATTCAACCAATACTTTGTCATAGAACGAGAACAATAATCTTCAGAGAACAAGTTATTATCCAAGGTTGTTCTGAGTATTATGTTGTCATTTTATGGGGAGGGTTTGGGAGTAAGGGAGCGAAGGAGGAAGGGAAGAGGGGAGAAGATAAAGGAGGGTAAGTAGGGGAGAGGAGAGAAAGAGAGAAGAGGGAGAAAGGGAGTAAGGAGGGAGGATATGGAAAGGAAAGACAAGGTAAGAATTGGGATGGAAGTGAGACGAAGAAACTTTGGGAGAAAGATTATTATCTTCAAGGGATACCAATAGATAGAATAAAGCTTATTTGCGTAACTTCAGAAGGGAGTTAGATCCTAAATCCTTTATTAATAGGTTCTTGTGTTTAAACCTAAGATCAGGTGGGTGTTCATTCCCGATAAAACTGTTCTCTTATTGCAATACGTGTTATAGTCATTTTCCTAATCATTAGTTTATTCAGGTATTTCTATTCGCCTATCAATCTTGTTTTGTTCTTATTTCGCTATGTCTGTTTAAAAGAAGGTATTTTTATTATTATCGTCATTTACACGTTCTTTATTCTGTATATATTAAGCTTCGCGGTGATCCCATCTCTTGTTAACATGGGAACGTTTTGCATAATATTTCATAAAATAGTTTTTTCTATATTATCTGGGTTATCGGCCAACACGAATGTAAATGTGTCAATCTTTACTCCCGAGAGATAAAAACCGCATGGCACACTCTGATAACAATAATTATATTGGAGAAAGTATGACCAAAAAAAAAAAAAAGGTTTAAACAAGGAGAATTTCTTCACAGTTATATTCATACCGGGGTATATTATCAGGGGGGTTAGTCTATGTCATAACCCACTTCAAATATTAAAAATTAAAATGATATATCGATAAGATTCATATGTTTTTTTCTTAATTATCTTTCGCATCAAGGAATCACATCAAAGACATTTTTAGTATCTGTTCTTCACCCAAAGTAAATTTCAATTAAATCTCAGTTTAGATTTATTTTATTATTTCTATTCATCTGAAAGGCGACACAGGTAAAGATTGAAAACCAATTAAAAGTTGTAAATCTATACTCTCAAAATCCCGAGGTAAACCTGAACACCACAGGTTAAATAAACAAACTAGTGGATTTTGTGTATGTGTAAACCCCAGAGACAGATATTATTTGCAGAATGTGAAGAGTTACGGTATTTTAATAACTACACCAAGGACGCCATACTACTATTTCATATATATTCACTAAAATATTCGTGTTGGATATATGGGTATGTACAGGTATTTCGGACATCATTTTCATTTGAATTTTACCTGTATACTGAAAACAGGTGGGATTGATTCATCACTTCTTCCTTTTTATTTATTTACTTAATTTTCGACAGATCGAAACGATTATAACCAACTCCTGGCTCATTCATTTTAGATTTTTCCCCAGACGGTGAAACATTACAAAGGTTTCTGGGCTGGTGAATACTCTCAGGGATAATGGTTTCTTAAGTCTAATTTTGGGAGAGTAGGATTACTCTGAATTTAATACTACAATGTTCAGGCAGCAGCTCTTAGATCCCAAGTGTAGTGTCAAAAGTGTTGAGTAGTGTGGAGCGCCAACCAACTGAAAACACCTTAATGTCATCTGCAGCAGCAAAAACATCGTGTAAGTAATGTAAAATATACATAATTCCTTGCTCCTGCTTGTATGTCTTCTACCTTAAGGCTTTATAACGTAAATATGTGAAAGTAAAACAAACAATCAAAATAATGAGTGTAGTTACAGCTTTAGTTAATACAATGTTATTATGTTTCCAGTGAACTATAATTGTATTTGCCTTTAACCAGAATTACCTATAGCATCCAAATCTAAGTGTTCCTAAATCATAATAACAGAATAATAATAAAGTGATAACATGAGTAGGATAATAACACATTATACTACGCTGCTAAAGGTAGTTGTAGTCAAAGATGTTCTCAGGCTATCATTAATATGTTATTTGTGTGCAGATCAAATTAGTTGTGAAGCAGTCTTCCTGCTTACCTACCAGCCCCCTTTCCCACTGACTTAGTGGAAGTGTTTGAAGTACCAAAATGTTTGGACAAACTGAAACTAAAACGCTCCACCACCGCCATTGACTTACCAATGAAACTCTACAAGGAGTTCTCCCCGGAACTAGCTAAACCCCTTTGCTCCATCATCAATGTTTCCCTCAGCCAAGCAAGATGCCCAGCTGCCTGGAAGACCTCATATGTGTCACCAGTGCCCAAGTCAACCAGCCCACAATCCTTAAATAAGCTACGACCCATTGCCATCACCCCAATACCCAGCTTAATCTGTGAAAGCTTCATGTTTGACTGGGCTTATGCTGATATTGCAGGCGCCATAGAGCCTCAGCAATTTGGCAATATGAAAACTTACTCCACCAGTCAATCTTGTCAGCTTTCTCGACTACATATACCGCCATCTGGGAAAACGAAATACGTCTGTGGCTGTCGCCTTCAATGACTTCACCAAAGCATTTGACCTAGTCGACCACAATTTAACAACAAAGTTATCGACCTCGGGTTTCAAAGAAGTCTTTTACCATGGCTTACAGACTTCCTTAGTAGCCGACGCCAAGCCGTAAGCTTCCGAGGGGCTGTCTCCACTTTTCAGTCACTCACCTGTGGCGTCCCCAAAGGCACCAAGATGAGACCACTCTGCTTATCAATAATGCCCAAAGAGAAACCTCTGCTCGCTGGAAATATGTCGACGACTCCACCATTGGGATCAGTATCAACAACTCGGCTCCCGACTACACCGCCCTCCATAATTTATTGAACAGTCTCCAAAATTGGGCCAACAACAACCACGTCACCATCAACCATTCTAAGACCATGGTTATGCACATCAACTTCTCCTCTGACCTTGTCCCAACTCCCTCCATTACTTTAGGCCCTAACACACTCCATGTTGTAGACTCCACCAAGCTCCTCCGCGTCACTGTAGATAACAAACTAAATTGGAAAACACACGTCAGTAAAGTTGTCAAATCCTCCAGTTTTCTGCTCCACCTCCTCCGCCAACTCACACACGCATGTACACAGATACACACACACAAACATATGCACGCACGCACATACACATAAATTGAACTGGAAAGTACACGTTAGTATAACCGTCAAATTTTGCAGCTATCGTCCCCACATCCTCAGCCGGCTCAAGTCCCGAAAAGTTTCCGCGTCTGAGTTCTTGAGTGTTTACACAACATTCATACTTCCTAAACTCATCTTCGCTTCCCCTGCCTGGTTTTCTTCCCTAAATGTTACACGGTGAGGTCTCCTAGAAAGAGTGCAGAAGAGAACGTGCAAGACTATTCTCTTCCCCTCCTACACCATACATCAAGAGGCACTCAGTACAATGACCCTCTCAACTTCTCTGGTAATCACCATGACCTCATCTGTAAGTTTGGAAAGAAGTTGCTACACCATCCTCAGCACCATCTCCTGCTACCACATGAGGTCCCACGTCCGCGAATTGCCGTAGTTCAACACTACAACCCATCCAGCCATACGCCACGTACTAATCGCGTTAAGAACAGTTAAATTTTAACCATTGTAAAAATTATCAATCCGTACCTCTCTCACTTTTGTACTGTTACTGTACTAAAATTCCATGCTGAATTTCCCTCTCCTCCTTGTATAGTTTTCAACCTTATGTCTGCTGTATTTGCTAAAAAATCTTTAATCATCACACACACACACACACACACACACACACACACACACACACACACACACACACGAGATCAATCAATCAATATACAAAAGAAATTTATAAATAAAAAATACAAACAATATCTATTTTCGTCTCTTAAATGTACAAGAATAATATCTGGTTGGTGACTGACGCCTGACTCGTGTAATACTTGTGGCGGTGAACACTAAGCTGCTGAAGAATGCATCTAGTAGTTTATTGGGAGAGAAATATGGCCGTCCAAATTGAAACATCAGGAGACCTCTTTGTCTGACGAGAAAACCTAGAGTGTCAGTCCTTCACTCTGGTGTATGGCTTACAGAGCCTCCTTCAGTGTCAGGCCTTTCCTTCTCGTAGTTCAACATGGCCATGGAGCCATAGAGTACCAGGTCTAGGAACACTGAGCAAGGTAGAGCCTCAGAAGTACAGTGTGTGTGTAGGGCCCACCGTAGTGTATATACACTCTTGGCACTAATGAATGCAACAGGTGTAGATGGAGCTCTTTCAGCCCTGGTTGGCAATTCATCTTAGAAAAGACTTTTAGGTTGATGGTCATAGCAATGTGGTCTACCTCCAACCTCGCTCTTGTCTCCCTTCTCTGACTCTTTAGTAATGTTCCAGCTTAATCTAGTCTCTTTCTGCCGTTTTTATAATCCCTTCTTTGTATCAAAACTTTTTCTTGCCACGTGAGCCACTTTTATGGTCAATAAAGCTTAGTTATTATGCAGGGGTTTCATATAAATCATAATAACTGAAAGTATGCGATTCTTTCATCAAGTTTTATGTTCAGCTTGACAAATGGGGCTCGAGAAATACCTTGCTTCTGACGTTAATATATCCAATTCTGTATGCATTGTATTGCATTATAAATTCTTCGGAAAAAATATGAGCCTTCATGAGCTGCAGCACCAGCCAGCTACACCCATGGCTACTCTACCATCACTGTAGTATGATGAATTAATATTATCACTTCATCGACTTTCTTCTACATACAAAGTGAACAGATCTTGTATTCAAATATAAGTTCGATCAATTCCTGAACATATTTTTCATCACGTTCAATTATTGCTTTACGTGTCATTGTCTGTACAAGAAACACGTCACCTGTTACCTGATAACTCGGCGAGGATTAAATAAGATACAACCCCCCCCCCAAAAAAAAAAATATGGGATGAACTTTTACGATACAGCCACACAAATCCGCCACATATAAAAACCTAATTAGGCTGAACATAATTAAAAAATTACATCAGATTTTCCTTCACTTATTTCCTTATTAGTTTACTTTGCATACACTCGCAGTATAATCAAGAGAAGAATACAAAGAGGCTCTTGAGTTGTTCTTGTCAATGGTTTCTGAAATATACTAATAAGCAAACCACTCCACCAGATCTCTCACTAATAATAGGCTTCACGTGAGACCAATTCCCACAGATGATTAAAAAAAAAAATTATCAGGGAAAAATTTAGTTTGTCAAAAGATTTTATAATAAATACTTACACTAGCCTGAACCAAGTACTGTACATGTGCTGTGATACGGCGTGAATAATGAACTACGACCCAGATTCACAACATTTAGCTACCTCTTACCCCTTAACTGAGTATTTGTAAAAAACTTTCTGACTGACCACCGGAAACTACAAATAATAAAAACTAAAAAAAAGCTTCAAATCCACAAATATACTGTAACTGAATAAGGCCTCTTTCCAACAGTTAGGGAGGGGGGAGGGAAAGGAGAGGGAGGGGAGAGGGGAGGGGAGGGAAACGGGGGGAAGGGGAGAGGGGAGGGGAGGGGAGGGGGAGGAGGGGAGAGGGGGAAGGGAGAAGGGGAGGGGAGGGGGAGGTAAACGGGGAGAGGGGGAGTGGAGAGATACCTGGCCGGGGGGCCTAGACAGTAACAAATCCCCAAGGCTGTACCTTAGCCTCGGTGACATGTACGCAGATAAACGTTTCTCCTACACAGATATTCCTCGAAAATGGAAAATCGAGAATCTGTCAATAAAATATCCAACGATAAAAGGCATGTGTGGTCGGGACATAACGCTGGTGACATTTACAACAACACGGAGGGGATGGCAAATAGACGTACAGTACTTCTAGGGAGAGAGAACCGGGTGATGCCTTTATCCACGTTACGCAACAAGTAATGAGAACCCCCCCCTCCCTCCTCCTCCTCCTCCTTTAATCAATTTGCTGTTTATCTTTTACTCACTACTGTATACTCTAATGATTCTAGACTTAATGAAACATAAAAGGAGTTGTTGCCTTGTAGCTAATCGCCAACAACTCATCTGTTTATTATAGACAGAAACCACGAGCTACACAACAAATTCAAAAGCTTACAATTAGTGTACCCAGTGTGTGTAAGGCCCCATAAATTCAATCCTTAAAAATCTCTACTCAGGTTACTAAAAAAAACATAGATAAATTACTTAAAAATCCATAAACTAATTACTTAAAATCCCATAAACCCAGTACTTAAAATCCCTAAAAATAAAACTGTAAAAAAATAAATAAATAAATAAAAAGTCTTATAGCCAGAGTAAGAGTGAGGTACTACATGGAGAATGCTTAAACCGGGTCACGTTCTACTCTCGTCCACCACCTGACATATGACACCAAAATTCTCATCCTGTATATATGAATTTACATCAAGGGGTCACTCGGGGTTTTTCTTTTTTTATGTTTTCTACTGTTTTTTTTTAAATATTTTCTTCATATTTTTTATTTTGTTTTTTGCCTAACCTAACCTAACCTAACCAGAGAACCTTAACTTAACCATGTACGATAGCATAGTCAACCTAGCGATAACTCTCATCGTGGAGGCAGGCGTGTAAAACCCATAAATTTTCATATAACAAAGTTTAATAGTCACCCAGGAAGCTGAAGATGATGAGTATTATTATGTTGCAGAATGTCCACGAGACAGCATGTTATTTTACACAAGTTGGATTTTCTTTTTTACATTGAGAGAGAGAGAGAGAGAGAGAGAGAGAGAGAGAGAGAGAGAGAGTCACAAAACGCACATGTGTTTGTTTACATTCACTGGTATGGGCGTCACCCCTTCCCAACCTCAGGCGACAATATTCTATCACACAAAAAGTACCTGATCATTCGATAGTTAGAACTGACTGGATTAGACTGTAAACTAGAGAGAGCTCAGTCTGTCTGTGTGTGTGTCCCGCCACAGACATACTCAGACTCAACGATGAACTGTTTCACTATACAACCACACATTGTACGAGACAGAGTGAAGACAGAGAGGTTGTATGTGTAGAGATACTTTTTGGTTCGATAAGTGAATACCATCGTGATATTTCCAGCTCTGTTGATGCTATAAAACGTATTATTGCGTTTCGACAAGTACGATGGTTAAGAGCGTTTTCTAGGTCAGTAAATTCACTAGTCATCAACGAGTAAACCTTGAAAGAGATGCATGCGTCTCTTCCTGCACCAGATAACAGGATGTAACTAATTGTTGTGGCCTTCATAACTCATGGTTGTAATCTCATTCAATTTTCGAATTTTTGTAAATTAGTAAATCACAATCACTATAGTGGGAACCAAGTTTATGTGCTTTCATGTAAAAATATTGTTTCCAGTTTATTTTCCTACGACAGCCTAGTTACGCAACCCCACTATTAGTTCATTATTTTGGTGGGACCATTTGATGCAAACACACCAGTGGGGACTAAATGGTCACATTGAAGCCAAACACAACTAATTGATTTTTCATTTACTTTTTTTTTTTGGGGGGGGGGGGCAAAATCAAGAACAGCAACAAGTGGATATTGTTTTGTATGTTGGCTAAGTGAAAAATCTTTCCCTCCAAATAATATACGTTAATATATCTGATATACGTCTTACCTAATATCTGTGTATCCTTAATATTACATACCCTCACTCAAAAAACTATCTGTACTTGGGGTGATCGATGAATTTCAGAATGACACTGTGACTCCTGTTGTCTCGGTAGGGTTGTCAAAATGCTTCGTCCGTTGTGTCATATTTTCTCAACACAATTTTGTATAGATACTTTTTTGAGTGACTGTACACTGAGCTCAAAGACTCTTAATAAGATATATACGTCAAGACTTATAGGGTCATGTGTATATATCGTGTGTTATTGTCTAGTTTGTGTGTACCAATCATCTCTGACATTTAAGTATTTCAAAACTTCACGGACGAGAAGTAAAAAGTAATTTCTTGGTGCCACTATAATGGCTGACCATAAACATTAACGCCATTTAACCTGCACTGATAACCACAAAGTAATTTTTAGATTGAATAGTTTTTTTTTCCTTCTTGTTTGTTTAATCTATCTGCCAATAATTTAACGAATTTGTTATTAAACAGTTAGGAGAAGCGATTTTTTAATTATTTCTGGGATTTTAACAGCTTTTGGGAAGAGATATATGTTTATGTTGGTAGTGGTGTAGTATGTTGTATGATGACAGTGTATGGTGAGTGTTATGTATGATGGTGTACTGGTGTAAGAGTTAACATGCTCCCTTTGCAGGCAAGTGGACCAGGGTTCCATCCTCGGGCAGAGTGACACTATGCGCATTTTTTTTTTAAAGTCATTTGTCTTTTTCTACCCAACAACAATTGAAAACCCGGATGTTAATCGACTCGTGACAAAGAGTATCCTGAAGATTTAGTACGTGACAGGGAGTATGCTGAAGATATAATACGTGGCAGGAAGTATGCTGAAGATATAGGAGGCAGGGAGAAGTATGATACAGAAATATCAATATAAGCGCACGGAAATGATACTCTGGTGGAAATATAAATATGAGGGAGTGTAAGTAGGGTCACATAGCCGCAACTGCCCGCCATAAGAGAGTGTGGACACAGCCCACAGGTACACTAAATCTTTGGTACACAGAAACCAAACTACACAGCCAGAGGGAATGTGTTTCATGCCATTCAAAGATTTCAACAGAATGGCCCAAAGGATTAAAGATATAAATACTTGCTCCAAAAAGTAATATATGAATAACAACATTAAGAGGAAATATATAGATATACCACCACAAAGTAACATAGAAGCAAAATGAGGAAAGCCAAAGACAAAATGAAACACAGATAAGATAAGAGTCAATGATTAAGCTCTGAGATAAAGATAATTATCAACGATCACTAAAGAGAGAAGAGGAAAACAGGAATAACACCTAAACGAATATAACTCACAGAGGAGAAGAAAATGATCAAATTAAAATGGCTGAGAAAAGGAAAACAGGAAAACACTCAATAAAGACGAGAGAGAAGGGAAGGAAGGAAGGAAAATGAGTGTCCTGATATACGGAGCCGCTGATTGTGTGAATAACAATATATCGGAGGAGTAATGGCCGTGAGGGAGGGAAAGGGGGAGAGGGAAGGGGGGAGGGAAGGGGAGAAGGAAGGGGGGAGGAGGAAAGGCACAACCACGAGCCATGGCCCTCCTAATTCAATGACCAGGAGAGAGAGAGAGAGAGAGAGAGGGGGTGTCTGTGTGTGTGTGTACGAAGGTACTGAACAACAATAAACTACAGGGTTTTCACGGCCGATGCTTTTCATGAAATCTTCCTAATTAACATAAACTGTACACGTGAAACATATATCGGTAATTCATATCTCTATTAAACACAGTTAGTATATATATATATATATATATATAAATATATATATATATATATATATATATATATATATAATATATATATATATATATATATATATATATATATATATATATATATATATATATATATATCACTGTTGAATTTCTATATTTTTTTCATTTTTTTTCGACAGAAAGGTATTATCAACACCTAACCACACGACACGACACGACACACCTGACCCAACTCCCCACACCTGACTCAACTCTCCACACCTGGCCCAACTCTCCACACCTGGCCCAACTCTCCACACCTGACCCAACTCTCCACACCTGACCCAACTCTCCACACCTGACCCAACTCTCCAGTCCACCAATAAAGTTAGGTTGATTAGTCTTCAGGTGTCTAAACTTCAGGTAATCCTTGATGACTATACAGTAAAGAAGAAGAAAAAAGGCGATAATTTGACCTCTGTAGTTGTGACCTAAATTATCTAAATGCCAACTTAAAGACTTAGTGAGAGAGTAATGAAGTAAATAAAGACAATGAGAAAGGAAGACGTGGTAAGTGAAATAATGTAATAAACTAGAGAGATAGAGAAAGACAATATGTAGTATGGTAATAAAAGAGAACATGTAATAATGTACAGGGTGACTGAGAAGGAATAAGATAAACAGAGAGAGAGAGAGAGAGAGAGAGAGAGAGAGAGAGAGACTAACGTAAGGTTATGACGATGGACGTACCTCAGAACACACACACCATACCTAACTAATACAATTATTATACAACACAACTCGAATTTAGAAGAAAAAAATACAGAATAACTTACAACCTTTGGGGATATATATTATTAAAAAAGACAACTTAACTTGAACTAAACTATACAAAAAAAAGTGGCTGAAATTAACAAAGGAGGAATAATTAGATGCAAAATACGACTGGAGGGAAACACTCTCTCTCTCACACACACACATGGAAAGGGCTCTCGTCTTGCGCCATCGTCCTAAAGGTTGGATTTATAAATATGAAATACAATATCAATTATCCAGACATCATGGAGACATCTGAAATCGATGCCTGAAAAGCTCGCGTTAAAAATAAACAGAATCTCTTTACGTCTGTTGGATTATATGCCTGCTAAGAAACCATCTCAATGTTATCTACCTGTATCTTGGTGGTTTCTTCCTAATACAATAATAACCCAATGTTTGTGATGTATACCATGATAGTTATATTATTAAAGCATGGTAATTCAGTTCCTTGTATCTTGGATGATAGCTACGTGATGCCCAAATCAGATGTGACAATGGAATATATCTCTGTCTATTCATTTGCTATTTATGTTACTTGTGGTGTTTCTGTTACAACTAACATCTAAGCGTGTGTGAGTATAAGGTTAGATAATTTTGTAGGTGGTGTTAGATAATTTTGTAGGTGGTGTTATAATTTTGTAGGTGGTGTTATAATTTTGTAGGTGATCTTATAATTTTGTAGGTGATCTTATAATTTATGTAATGGAAGGTAGACATTTTTGGCTTTATTCTATCGTGTTGAACATGATACTGAGGTGTGGTAAACGAATGCTTCCCTTGAAACCTTTGGGTAGTCCTCTCAATAATCATCAGCTGTTATAAGTAAACATTCATCACATCATATTTGACTTCAGTTTCATGTTACGGTGACAAAAAAAAATATCTTGTGCTATAGGAGATTTTGTCCGAGGTTTTAAATACATAATACCACACTGTTACCATGGAAACCGGTAACTTTCATCATAGTCGGATATTTTACGTAACTAAGACTGATATATCTGGAGTTTGTGGATATTTTTTGTCTTTAAAACGTAACAGGAAGAATAACCGTAGAAACCTTCATATAACAACCAAAGCAGTAGGACAAAGCAAAATGCAAAGACATATTCATCCAGTTCTATAAAAAAAAAAATACTGAAATTATTTAAAACATCTGGACAGGACAACAGAACAACTCAAAGTCTTATCAGTGAGAAACCTCAAGATGACAAATATCCGCCCAGCATCACGTTCTGAGGCAGCGATTAAAAAAAATGAAAAAAAATTCAATATAAGTCGAAATGAATAGTACCATATAATTCATCTTCTGTCAAAACCCGATAAATATACCAATAACTTACCCCTGTTATCATATTCCTGGACAGATACCAAATAATAGGGTAAATTGGATGTAATTTAACTTAAAATTGCAAATATATACAGACCACAACTCATACTACAAGAGAAAATTCCTATTAGTGACATATATTCATCCTAAAAAAATGTCCGAGAAGTGCACCATGTTTAACAGCAGAGTTAAACATAAAAGAGGTAGGTTTAAGTTATGAAAATTAGAAAGAATCCCCACCACCACCACCCCAAAAAAAGGGCAACTATTAATTTTGTTCAATACCCTCGAGAAGACAAGAAGTACACCTCGTAGCCTTACCTTACTGCCCCCACTATTTTAACCACAGAATTTATTACTCTCTCTCTCTCTCTCTCCCTCTCTCTCTTTCTCCCTCTGTCCGTCTGTCTCTCTCTCTCTCTAATCCTTCACAGACTCCACAGGAACATTAATACCAGACAAAGCTATTTCCGGTGAGAAGACTAATACCATCGGGCGGCAGACAATGGACAAAGCCCTAGAGGGGAGGTGGTGGTGGTGGGGGGGGGGGGCACGGGAACACCATGCACTATACGTATGTCCCCACACTCTGGTCAACAACAAGGCTTCCCAACACCTCTATATAATCGCCTTTACGTATCAAGTTATGATTAAAAGAATAACTATTTACCTCCATTTAAATTCTAGATACAATTAGATTTTTTTCCCCATGTAATAAGTAGACTGTAAAATTTCTTAGCTTTAGTTGCATTTCTTTTCAGTTTAATATAAATGGAAATTGTGACTACTGTAAATGAGCAGAACTTAACCATAATGAAGCGTATGATAGGCTAGAGTGCTATTATGCATGAGGTTAATGAAGTGTTATACTGAACTGGTGATCAGGGGACTTATATCAGGTGGTGCTGAGAGGGAGGGAAGGAGGGAGGGAGAGAGGGAAGGAGGGAGGGAGGGAAGGAGAGAGGGAAGGGAGTAAGGATGAGGGAGCGTATCTAAGATGGTGCTAGGGAGGTAGAGAGGGAAGGAAGGACTGGGGTCATCAACAACTCCAGCACTAAAATGATGGGTTATCCTCAGACTTTTCTACGTTTACTTACTACTGAAGCGAAGATTTTTTACTGGATCACTTAAACAAACACACACCTCTATACACACACACACACACACACACACACACACACACACACACACACACACACACACACACACACACACACACACACACACACACACACACATATATATAGAAACATACACACTTCCACAAATTTTCAGTTCCAACAAAAACTACTTTAGTGGAAGATCTAATCAATAATGTACAATACGTCGTCACAGAACTCATAAAAAACCCCGCTGATAAAAAAGATTCCCCCGATATAAATTGCTTCTGATATAAAGACACTCCGATATATGGTAAATACCCGATAATAAAAAGAAACACTGATATATACGAACGACCTAATGAGTTCACCACCCACTGTTAACACCACCCACTGATAACACCACCCACTGTTAACACCACCCACTGTTAACACCTCCCACAGTAACACCACCCACTGATAACACCACCCACTGATAACACCACCCACTGTTAACACCTCCACTGATAACACCACCCACTGTTAACACCACCCACTGTTAACACCACCCACTGTTAACACCACCACTGTTAACACCTCCCTCTTAACACCACCCACTGTTAACACCACTCATTTACCACCATCCACTGATAACACCTCCCATAACCACCCACTGATAACACCACCCACTGTTAACACCACCCCTGTTAACACCTCCACTGATCTTACCACCACTGTTAACACCACCCTGTTAACACCACCACTGATAACACCACCCACTGATAACACCACCCACAACACCACCCACTGTTAACACCACCAGATAACACCACCTCACTGATAACACCTCCACTGATAACACCCCTCCACCCACTGTTAACACCACCCCTGTTAACACCACCCACTGTTAACACCACCCACTGATAACACCACCCACTGTTAACACCACCCACTGTTAACACCACCCACTGTAACACCACCACTGTTAACACCACCCACTGATAACACCACCCACTGTTAACACCTCCACTGTTAACACCACCCACTGTTAACACCACCCACTGATAACACCACCCACTGTTAACACCACCCACATAACACCACCACTGTTAACACCACCACTGATAACACCACCCACTGATAACACCACCCACTGATAACACCGCCCACTCTTAACACCCACCCACTGATACACCGCCCACTGTTAACACCACCACTGATAACACCGCCTGTTAACACCACCACTGTTAACACCACCCACTGTTAACACCACCACTGATAACACCACACTGTTAACACCACCCACTGATAACACAACCCTGTAACACCTCCACTGTTAACACCACCCACTGTTATCACCACTAACACCACCCTGTTAACACCACCCACTGTTAACACCACCCACTGATAACACCACCCACTAACACCACCCACTGTTTACCCACTGTAACACCACCCACTGTTAACACCCACTGTTAACACCACCCACTGTTAACACCACCACTGTTAACACCACCCACTGTTAACACCACCCACTGTTAACACCACCCACTATTAACACCACACTGTTAACACACCACTGATAACACCACCCATGATAACACCACCACTGATAACACCACCCACTGATAACACCTGTTAACACCACCCACTGATAACACCACCACTGATAACACCACCTGTTAACACCACCACTGTTAACACCCACTGATAACACCTCCTGTTTACCACCCACTGATAACACCACCCACTGTACCCACTGATAACACCACCCACTGATAACACCACCCAATAAGACCCACAAATAAAACGACATTTCGAAAAAGTACCACCGACAAAATACAGAAAAGAGTCCACCAGGTAGTTTAATAGCAAACAGTTTTACTACAACTGCGTCAAACATACATCGTAATAAGTGGTTAGGTTTGGTTAGGTTTGGTTAGGTTAGGTTAGGTTTGGTTAGGTTAGGATAGGTTTGGTTAGGTTAGGTTAGGTTAGGTTAGGATAGGTTAGGTTAGGTTAGGATAGGTTAGGATAGGTTTGGTTAGGTTTGGTTAGGTTAGGTTAGGTTAGGTTTGGTTAGGTTAGGATATAATATTGGCTTTTTATAGAGTCTCGACCTGTCAGTGTATTATGTAAAATAAAACTTAAACTTGATTTATTTTTTCAATGTAGACAATTTAGTTAATGTGTTGGGGAATATATTACAAAACTTTACTATTCGTAGCTACGGGACACTAATTGACTACCTGCAGTCTACAATTACGTGTGGTGAGACTATACTGCAGAAGGTCATGAAAAAACCATAAAAACATAATACATATTGGGAAGTCTTTTATCGGCTGGTCCTTATATCGAGAAGTCTTTCTTATCAGTGGGTCTTTACATCGGGGAGTCGTTTTATCGGCAGGTCTTTATATCGGCAAGCCACTTCAACTTTTTTTTTTACCCACCACAACCAACCAAAAACTTACATCCCTCCCCAGGCATCACGTGTCTCAGTAAGTGATAGAGGTGGGTTACATTTTACCCATAACAATAAAATACTCAGGCCAGGAGACTCTATCTACGAGATGAATCGCCTCCAGGATTTACTGCCAACTTTGTTGTCGACATGAATCACCTACTTTAGTTATAATACCCAGGGGTTCCTCGGCACTAACTGATAACTGATAGGTTAAAAAAAGGGTCATGTGATCATTGGGTATAAATGCATAACTATGTACAGTAGATTATCGAATGAATTAATCAGTAAATAAATAATGATGCACACACACACACACACACACACACACACACACAAACAGACACACAAACACAACATAAACTCATAAAATTTAATAAAAACTGGGAATCAAATTCACGGAAAAACTGATTTGATTGGTGCGATATTTGCATGTCAATATTTACCCTTGACAACCTTCATATATATATATTCTGAGTATTTGATAATTTTGTGTGATTACGAAAACAAAAATGTGAAACCGATTGAAGGAAACAATATTGCACCACCACAAAGGTATAGCAGCTATGTTTAAATTGAAGGACACCAGCCACAACATGGAATCGATCCTACAGCCAAAAAAAAATGTATACCAAATCACTTATTGTCCCTTGCTGCAGTGTTTTGAGGCACTAATCTCTCTCTCTCTCTCTCTCTCTCTCTCTCTCTCTCTCTCTCTCTCTCTCTCTCTCTCTCTCTCTCTAGGCCTCAACATAAATACCTAAGACGACACATTAACCCGGAAATAAACCTCTCACCACAATGTAAAGGTAATTTGATAACACAAAATCCCGTGAAGTACTTTTTAATTTAACATTTTTCGGTCTTTTTTTTTTTTGTTCTTGAATATTTTAGAGAGAAGTGTTATATTTCGAGAGATGTTGTACTCAGAATTGTAACTTTCTGAATTTTGAAGATTACTAATAGTTGTACTTGAATATATCAGCGTTATTATTATTATTATTATTATTATTATCATTATTATTATTATCATTATCATTATCATTATCATTATTATTATTATCATTATCATTATTATCATTATCATTGTCATCATCACTCCTATCTGTATCTATCAATAACAAAGTTCCACGTGGTATTAATTGAATGATTATTATTATTACTATTAAAATCAATATAATCACCAAGACTTTCATTATAAATTAACATTACAATTACTATAAATTTAATTACCTTTTAATAATCTCTTCATCATCTATCAATATACGGGACCAATATAATGTATATAATGAACGGACAGAACCCATATACTCTACATATATAGGGGAAATATATACCATTTAAATAATATAATATTCCCACCTCTATTATATCCAACATGTTTCCCTGGTGAGAGAATATGTAATGTCACGTTTCCCCCCTCAGCCTACAACGGGAGCTACTGGCATAATTAATTTCCTCTTGTGCAAAAAACTCCCACATTTTTCATACATGCAAAAATGATCCTGACGTGAACAGGCAATTCTCTCTCTCTCTCTCTCTCTCCATTTCTTTGCACCTGTCTGTCTGTCTGTCTGTCTGTCTACACTAAGCAGGCCATTACCTCAGCTCATCACACTACAAGAGACCTACACAATCATTGGCTCTCAGCAACACCAATCTCCCGCACACAATTATCACTGAGTCATGGTCGGAGCCACCTCGTCTAAATTTACACCTCTGTTGCCGCACTCTACACTTAGATCTCCGCAGTATCTATTAGAAACAATACAACACTTAATAAAAATGGGAAATGTCTATACGAATGGATTTTATGCAAATATAATATATGGAAAATCAACATTATAAATCTATATAAAGCACCTATAGGAATATAATAATAATTGTATAAATTAATAATCATTGGGCAACACCTGTCTGTGTTATTAAAATGTAACTTCTAATAAAATTAAATCTCTTCAGGAGAACTAAAACTCAACACAATTAAGAGTTAAGTTCATAAAAATAATGGTTGCCCCTCGTGTAGCGAGGAAGGCCGGCCCTTGGGCCACCTGGACGTGAATTTGTTAAAGATGTAGAAGCTGTCGCCAACACAACAACCACACCCTGAGTTAACGAGCTGAATGATCCAGTGTCAAAGAATAGTCCGAGAAGACCGGACAACTCGCCAACTGCACTGGCTAACCATAACCCCGGGACACGATTCGCAAATCGATTAACATCCAGGTCCCCAATTACTGCTGGGTAAAACAGAGGCAAATGGCGTAAAGAAATTTGCCCATAGTTTCACCCTGCCGGGGATCGAACCCGAGCATGCTGATCATTACTCCACAGGTCACCACACAAGGTACGAATCAACTACTATAGTAAAACATAACAAGAAACAGACAACAGTAGTAGAAATACATTTAAAATAACACGCAACTTCTATGAATGAAACACGCTTGTAAAAATAAAATTTGAATAAAACAAATATTAAAATAAATACAAAACGGTTTCAGAATACATTTATAACGAAATTTTTTACTATAAATGAAAGTCTCTTTTTTTTCAGGAATACATTCAAAGTAATACACAACTCTGTAAAATAAATGTAAAGCGTTTCTAGACACATCAAAACAGTAAACACTTACACAAATGTCAGTATATCTCCAACGTTATTTTAGCTTAACCCATAATTTCTCAGCACAACTACTCTGAAGATTTCGAGGAAGATAATTACTCAGTTGTTAAAGGCTATTGAGTCTCAGTCCTGCCAGGGCCGTCTTCCTCCAATACAATATTCTCCTTACAACAAACGCATCTACTCTCTTCCATTGCCTTAATTGTGTATATAAAGCATTATATATGGAGGTATAAAGAGATAGGTGTATACGTGAACTGTACAAAGATAGAAGCATACACTCATGGGTGTAGGTTATGATGGGGTGTATACGATTACAGTGAGAATTCCAACTCAAAGGAAACTTGGTTCATCTCCCTCGTCTCCCAAGATATCAACGTTGAAAAAGGTGCAGCCTAATGCCCAGTGGACCGGAGGAGAACAAGCACGATATTATCAAAGTTCTGGACACAGTTGAGGACATTGAGCAAGTTCCTGTAGGTGGTCGTGGCGGAGGTCGTTAAGGGTAATGTGCTTGGAGCTTCACCACCACCACCACCACTATTACCACACACACACACACGTACACACACACACACACACACACACACACACACACACACACGTACACACACGAGAATATTAAAAACTACGAAACAATAGACAGTAATTCAACAACTTGTTCCATTTCACCCGGGACTAAACAAATAATCAAATCTCATTAAACTGTTGCCTCGTCTCCAGACCAAAGATGAAGAGATTAGCACCAAAGGGAAGGCCACCTCGCTCCTCTATTGACGGGATCAGGGAACCGGACATAAAACCTGCTCTTGCACGGGCAATCAACACCACCTGGCTCATTCCTACCTTTCCTGCTATCCGCAAAGATTCATAGATGAAAACTCCGCCAGACGAACGTTAACCTGCACTCTGCCTGATGTGGCGCTCTTTCATGGCAAGTGCAATACATGGAGATGAATGGGTGTGAGCCTCAGTGCCTGTCCTCAGAGACCTGCACGTGTATATTGTATTGTGATGGTCAAGGTTTATTACACCATTCTATCATGATGTTAGCGGACCCTCAATATTTAGCTGTGACAAATTAAATAAGTTTATTATTTTGTGACACACTGTAGATAAATTAAAGTTAAATGTCTACATATAATATTTGTATTACATATAAACAAATACACACGCAATATGGATGGTTACCAGCATGCTATCACCCGTCCCGAATGGCTGAAACTCGATGGTAAGGCACTGTGCTGTACTGTACTGTACTGTACTGTACTGTACTGTACTGTACTGTACTCTATATATTATTTCAGAGTATGTTTATTGTCGACACCAGCGTGTGTGTTGAAATATTCTCTAATGTAATTTTAATATGAATATGAGGATAGTGGCATCAGTTAAGGCACCGTGAGAGGCGGTAGTAGTGGCACTGTGAGAGGCAGCAGTAGTGGCACTGTGAGAGGCAGCAGTAGTGGCACTGTGAGAGGCAGCAGTAGTGGCACTGTGAGAGGCAGCAGTAGTGGATCAGCTTCTGCACAGGTAGTAAGGAGATGCTGGGAGTAATGGGAGGGAAAGATTGGTAAAACATGTGTGTAATTAAGACTTGGTATGGTAGTAGGGAGAGAGGGAGGACCAAAAGGGAAAGGGAAGGATGGGATGAAAGGCGTACTGGAAGTGAAGGGCGTGAATAACCGAGTAGAAGCGCAGCAGAAGCGAGAGTGAGTGAGTGAGTGAGTGATATTATGTAGCTTACTCCTGCACTCTGCCATCCGATAGCAGCTACAAAGTAAATTTTTTATTACTCTCAGTTGACACTGTTCTCTACACTTGTTATTTAAGCAATCCCAGTGTACTTTTTCATCACCCAGCCAGTCTCAGTTCACCTTGACAATACCCAGCCAATCCCAGCTTTCCGTCTCACCTAAACCAATCCCAGCTTACCCTGTCATCATCACCCAGCCAATCCTAGTTCACCCTTGTCGTTATTCACCCAATCCCAGGTTCCCTTTGTCGTCGGTAACGCCACTAAAGTCCAGGTCACAGCTGAGCCAATACCCACCCACCTTCTATCATCTCTACTTTAACCCTCGCTCGCTCCTATGAAGTTCGTAGCTGAAGTTCTCACAAGATCAACTTACTTTCTGCAACACCTACATAATAACAAAGCTACCAGTATATATACGATCCTCCAGTTAACAATGCCGTCTACAATATAAGAATATCGTTGCACCTCGCCATTTTCGCTACTGGCAATTTATTCTAATTTGTGAAAAAAGCGACAATTGGCGATATTTTTATTTATTTATTTATTTTTTTAATGGGAACAATGTTGAAATTCTGACTATTTTTTTTCTCGAAAAGATCCAACGCTTTGGGAGTAAATATTTTTTTATTTTTGTTTTTATTTTATTTACGAGAACATGCTAAGCTTAGCGTATTTTTAGGTTTTCACTTTTTATTCCGAAAGTTATGACCATTGTAAACTCGGACGCAGTACCTCATATATATATATAGGCTGCCGACAAATAAATTTAATAGTAATAGTAGGTACAAAATATGAGTAAAGCATATCTTTACGGCAGCTTTAGTACCTCCCGACGAATTAAAGAAAAATAGTTACCGAAGTAGTAATATATTGTAGAGGGAACATTTCTTTCATTTCTTTATATCTGTGAACGTCTTGGACCCAGAGTTAATAGATCCCGTATGACGCCTGAGGCACCACTTAACACGCTGGGGGTGTAAACAAGACTGGATCACGCCACACAGTTACCCGTTTCCGTCTCTCGTGACACAGGTGGATGGGGTGAGCGGATTATAAATGTGTGAAGAGGACATAGAGAAAACATTAAGAGGACATGAAGGGGGAAGAATGAGAGGATACAAAGAGGAAATGATGAATGAACAGACCAAACCTCCATGGCATTCGTGAATAATTTTCTCACTTCCTGGTCGATAAAATTCTACTGTCTTGCATTACTATACTTTAAAAACTAAACCGAGAGAGAGAGAGAGAGAGAGAGAGAGAGAGAGAGAGAGAGAGAGAGAGAGAGTAAATAAACCTTTACCTCAACAAAATCCTGATTGCTAAACATCACTCAAACGTACACAATCATTTTTTTTTCTTTTTCTTCTATACCTGTGTTAGGCCTCTTCACCCTCCACTCATCACACACACACAAAATAAAATTTCGACCACAGTGGAATACGTGAACACACATTGACGTATAAACACCACCATCAGGACCCCTCCCACCCCCATCATTCTCTGCTCCCCTCTCTCGCAATATTGCTTGGGGGTCATGGGAGTGTTTTGAGGTTCCGATGTAATTTTTTGTTCGCTCGCTAAAATGAAAACCCCGTTCAAAAATCTCATCTCCGAGGCGAGGTCGTGAAAGGCGCGCTCGATTAGTACTAAGTTTTAAAGAGACGCATTACTCCGGTGTGTGTGTGTGTGTGTGTGTGTGTGTGTGTGTGTGTGTGTACTTCAACCACTACACTGGAAGAAATCTTACATATACATCCTTCTCATTAACCAAAGAAGAAACTTGTTGACTTTGACGACAAGAGTTCAGCAGAGGTCAAGGTGAGAGTGACCAAGAGGAAGTCGTAACCAAGATTTATTTTAACGACTTTTAAGGACTCGTATATTTCTCTTTATCTTGTTGTATCAAAGGTTGAGCAAGACAAGTGGTAAGATTACTCCTAGAATACTCTAGTAAATGTGTGCAGTGGTGGTGGTGGTGATGATGGTAGTGGTGGGGATGATAGTGATGATGATGGTGGTACTGACAGTGGTGGTGGTGGTGGTGATAATAGTGGTAATGGTGGTGATGATAGTGAACCCCACCACTGACCAATACCCCTCCTTGATACACACCTGCAGGTCATAACAATCAGTGGGCCAAACAGGATAACATAACCCTACATAACACCTTTGTATAAACCTAAACCACCAATAACCGTAGATATATATTACTGTTTATACCCCGAGGATATACTGTGGCCACGTTTTCATCTCTACATATTGGTTTTGACATGTTTATTCGTCACACACAACAAATACCAGTCAATCACCCTTTTCCCACCAAACGAAAACAAATAGCGAACAAAACGGTTGACTTTATCACAACTATCTTTTATGTTTCGTCAAAAAGGCTGAATTTCCCCAGAATGTTACAGATGATTGAAGGTGACTTGACGACTTAAAAACTATTGACGGCGATTTCTTAGTATCTTTGTTATTTCAAAGGTTAGCGGGATATATGGTGTTTAATTGACTGAATATTGACACTCAACTAGCACGTGAATATAAGGAAGAAGCTATTCATTTTTTTTGTATACAAGTGACCCCACGGACAATGGACACCAGAGGCAGGTTATACACTCTGAAGGGCTGGTGTGGGTGACTGTCTGCACAAGATCTGGGACAGGATAACCTACTGGCAACCACGCGACTAAAGGTTATAACAACCAGTTAGTTTATAGGTACAGTATCGGAAAAAGTGAATAAAGACCCCATGAAAAGTACTCCCACAAACCCCGTCTTCTACGTGGATTATGAGTGAATGAGGTGCCTGGCCTTACACCATCCTGTGTTCTCCCTGTTCGCTGGTCTACGTTTCTCAGGGTAAAAAATAATAGTACTCTTCCCTCAACCAAAGATGCCTTGACCCATCATATACAAGACATTTAGGATATGGCAACCGAGTCTGAAGAGGGCGACTTTCTTCCTCGGCTACTGAACACGATACCAGTAAAAGCCAAGTGCTTAAAGCTCACATAATGTGGGAGTAAACACACAACTGAAGTCCAGCAGCAGACACGGTGTGCGTCGGAAAAGAAGGCTACAGTATATTTCACTGGTGCACGTGAATGTGGCCGAGTAGTGTGGTGCAGGAATTCACTTAACTGTAGAAAGTGCAAATATTTGTTATCAAGATTGAACTTTATATGTAAAAATATATGTACTTTTTGAAGAAGCACGATGGTGGTCCTCCAGTATGCCAAGTGCTGTAACTTAGATTAAAACTAACCTAACACCACAGTTATAAAATTACTGTATCTTTAGTTGGTGACCTTCATGTGTACAAAGTTTTGTTAATTTCTGTTGAATCCTTTGAGTATATTTTCGTACGTGTTTTTATCATCGGACGGACGGAGAACATTTGTATGTCTCCTGCAGTGCGGCGGCGAGAAAATATATGAAGAATATATTCCGAGTGAGATCTGAAACTCTGTGAAATAATGTGGTGTGTCACGAGTGCTGCATCTGACATCATTATTAACATTATATTCCTTAATCATTATATTTCACAAGACCGACACAATTCTAATTTTCAATCTTAATAACAATAAAAGGTAAAGATGGTAAAAATCTTTATAACATTGAGGCGACAACAGTATATTGATTTATTGAACTAATACTGCGATGTTGACAAGATACGGTGAGGAGTTTCAGCAAGTGTACAGCAGTATAATAAACTATGACAATGATATTTAATCACAAAAGATATTAAAGCAGTGCAGAAAATGGCTAGTGTTTTAGTATATCAGCTAAGACTGCAACTTTAACCTCAAGTCACCCAACTCAAATAATAAAAATATAACCCCTTTAGCGCACGCCTTCTCTTAGTAAAAAAAAGGTTAATGACAGCAATTATATAAAGGATTCTATCTTGTGGAGCTGTCTTAGATAACTTTCCTAATGCAACTTGGTTACCTGTAGACTCAGGCATGTCCTGGTTGATTAATCAAGATATTCGTCATTTCAATAAAAGGGTCGGTGGTGATACAGGTGTGTGAGCAAGACAGAAGATGTCTGACGCGTTGCCGTTTGTATGTAAACATCTCACTCGTCTTGACGTTTGGTTGTGTTCAGCACCAAAGGACTTCCTCAAACGTTGTATCAACATATTAAATCTTGTCCTGTGTCCAGTTACAAATTGTGCATCATACGGTGGTTAAGTACGACTACAGCACCGAATATGAACCTTTATTGAGAGTTTAAAGCTGGCCGGATATAATAAAAAATTCTAAATTTAGTGCAGTATTAGGAGTCGGTGTCCATTAGGGCGAAACGCAACATTTACCGTAAGAGCCACCAATCAATCACAGTAAATATCCCGTTTCTACAACGCCAGGCCCTACAACGCCATGGCCACACAACGCCATGGCCACACAACGCCATGGCCACACAACGCCATGGCCACACAACGCCATGGCCACACAACGTCATGGCCACACAACGCCATGGCCACACAAGACCATAACCATACACCACTGAAAAAATGACTTTGTAACCATTGTCAATTATAACCATACATAATATTTACGCACGTACAGTACCATAATGATTATACATTAGAGACACCAGACACTACTATAACCATACAACATGGTAACTATACACCATTATAACCATACACATTATAAAGATACACCATTATAAACATACACCATTATAAACATACACTATCAACATCATACAGTACACCATAAGAATCATACATTATACACATACACCACTAAAATCATACATTGTAAATATCATACATCATTAACGACCATAATACCATAACCATTGACTACCATAACTATGCAGTGTATCATTACACACCATCATACAGCACCATTATCATACAATGCCTCATCATCAGTATGAAAAACTATGTACACACAATAATAATAATAATACTTCACTTTGATTCATGCACAGCCGTTCAACATATAGTGTGAGAGAGAGAGAGAGAGAGAGAGAGAGAGAGAGAGAGAGAGAGAGAGAGAGAGAGAGAGAGAGAGAGAGAGAGAGAGAGAGAGAGAGAGATTGATGGATTGATGGGGACAAATCACCAAGCATCAACATACATTGCATCTCTCAGAAGACATCAATACAGTAGTGATTAACTTAGACCACACAAGTGCTTCAGTAACGATCCATTTATACCCTTGATTGAGTACGATGACTTGGTCTATTGGGTAAGATGACTGATGACTTCAATCTCCAGAGTATCAGGTCATCTTTTTGACGGGAAATAGGTCATTAAGAGTTAAAGTTTTCTAATGGAGGAAATATTTGAGTTAGTTAGCTAATTTATTCTTCTCGAGAGGTTGGTATCATCCTTATAGGTGTTTAAGTCATCGTCCTCAAGGGGTTAATTCATTGTACTCGAGAGGTTAAAGAACAAAGAGTACATTAACCTGTTGAAAGAGTCCCTGACCTCCTAACAACGCTCTTCGTTATATATACTCTTTCAGTGTCTAGTTCTCACGAGGCATATTTAGTGAATGATAATTTGGTAAGTTTGTCTAGTGTAAATCTGACAGTTTAACATTGACATTTGAGCAACTAAATTATAATATTTCTCGTGCTGCTCGTCTCCTGGAAATCAACTTTCAGACTAATTTTTGAAATTTTAAGATTCATGCTTAACCTTATGAACGTGACATTCGACTCTTGATATTAAACTCTTGCTCCTTCCTACTCCTACCCAGGGAAGCGTAGTATGAAGTTTGCTTACGTCCAATAACTTTAAACTCGGTTATCTCCGTGACAAATTTACTATTGAAGTGAGTGATCTTAACATTTTATCTTGTTTAGCCTTAAAAACAACAAGTTAACTTAACAACACAGCCAAGATGGTTTTAGAAAGATTTAAGTCACGCGTGAGAAAATAATACTAACCCACTTCTTGTAAATATCGTTTTCTTCCTCCGGATCTCAACTACGTAACCTCCAGAAGTTTTGTCGTCGAAATCAACAAACTTCTTGTCTGGTGAACGAGAAGGTCTTATGTAAAGTGTAGTGGTGAAGCACACACGCGCGCACACACACACACACACACAACCTGTTTTACCGAATATATCTGGGTTCCCGGAGCATTAAATGGACTGCATTTAAACACCCAAGCGTATACCCCTAGTTACGACCTGTGATATATTTAACATTTTTTCCGGGGTTCAGTTTGTGAATTTTAGGTGTGGGGGTGATGGGTGTGTGGGGGGGTGATGGGTGTGGGGGGGGTGATGGGTGTGTGGGGGTGTGTGGGGGGTGATGGGTGTGTGGGGTGATGGGTGTGTGGGGTGATGGGTGTGGGGGGGGTGATGGGTGTGTGTGTGGGGGGGGGGTGATGGGTGTGTGGGGGTGATGGGTGTGTGGGGGGTGATGGGGGGTGATGGGTGTGTGATGGGTGGGGGGTGATGGTGTGTGTGGGGGGGTGACGGTGAGGGGGTGACGGTGTGACGGGGGTTGGGGGTGTGTGGGGGGGTGATGGGGGTGATGGGTGTGATGGGGTGTAGGTGTGAGGGTTAAAGGGGGTAGAGGAGGGGTTAAATTCTCCCTATCTAACTTTACTGCTTCATATTGTCGCTGTCTCTAGTTGTTTAGGCAGTTGCAGAAGGTATCGCAGTTGCAAGGTTTTCAATTGAATATCGTATGGGCGTATCTCTGTTGCCACGAGTCGATACAGGAGGTCTTCTCTCGATGCCTCGTGTGTGTAGTTTACATCTGATATACAAAAGTTTATTGGTGATTATAAAATTCTTTTATTAGAGTGGATTAATAAAAGCGTTATTGAGGCTACCTATTAATTGTTGGTGATGATCTTAACGTTGGACTCTCCTTTTGTGCCTTACTGCTGTTCTGATTTTTCTGTTGCCAGTTTTGGTGTTGCTGCCGTACATGTTACTGTCGCTGATACTGTTAACTGTGTTGCTGCTCCATTGGATACTACTTTTATTGCTATTTCTGACACCCACACTGTTCCTGCTGCTGACAACGGCCCGGTACAGCTCCTGTAGCCTCCAGTGGTTCTCCATTTGCGGTTACCGTCATAACAACACTTGGCAGTACTCAGCTGTGTCACATATAACCGTTATTACTAACTACAGAACTGGTATTGCACGCTAACACAGCATCAATATTACCTTATCAAAGTTGTTTGGCTGTTCAGCACCTGGCGAAAGTCGCTAATTAATTCTACCTGTAATCTATGTTCATTAACACGGTGGTAATTTGCCATGCACGATAAGCTGCCGATAATGTTTGTTGACACAGATTTAAGCTCCAGCGTTCAAACTCTGCGTTTAGTTTTCAGGATCATTACTGACAACCTATATGTCTGTTGTTCTTTTTCTTGAGATCTGTTATAGACAAAGCTAATGTAAGATGTTTGGCCTCATGAAATATTTCGTGAAACCAAATCAAAATAATTAATAACACCCCAATATCAGACTCGTCAAATTCTGAAAGCTTTGGAGACTTTACCGCTCAAGACGCCATCAAGATCGAGGTCATGCAAAGGTAAAAACTTAATTACTATTTCCACCAGTTCTCGAGACCAAAGAGCTAAGAACCTCGAGGGCAGCTCTAGGGTCAAGGGTAATACTCGTTAATACTCGAAAGTATAAAAAATTGTAGGTGTTAAGAAGGTCAGAGGTCAGGGAAGGTGGAAAATTACCTGCTCGTACATAACTCGCTGGATTATTGGCAGTTTGTGTCAAAATATTATAGATGACCACCCAATGTTGTTCCTTATTTTGGGGGCAAGAAGGGTCGATGGTCAGGGCAATTTTTATGTTGTTTGTCAGGCTGTTTTTATTACTGTTGTTTTTCAGGCTAGTTTATTGCCGTTGGGGTCCTCTGTTATCGGTGCCGTTGATGCTGCTCTTTTCGCTACCAACAGTTGTTATTGTCGCTGCTGCTGTCGTTTCCGCTATCGCTGTTGCTGGGGCCACGACCCACCCACCGGCCACGACCCACCCACCGGCCACGACCCACCCCTCTAAATGACTGGCGTCGCACTTCATGATTACCTGAGGCGATTTTTTACCTTCTTTCTAATTAAGCTGATCTACTCTCCCCCATCCACTTTTGCCTGCCTCTTAAGTGACTCGTCGGGCGCTTCCCTCCTCCGCATTTTTTTTCCACAACACCGTAATGAGGGAGGGAGGGAGGGAGGGAGGGAGGGAAGATAACAACAACGATTACTGACTCCATAATCTGCATACATCACCAGCATTACGCAGGCCTGCCAACCCATTACCTACAAGGACTGCAAATTTGTTTAGTTTTCACACACACACACACACACACACACACACACACACACACACACACACACACACACACACACACACCACATACAATCACGGTTGAGATATGTGTGTGTGTGTGTGTGTGTGTGTTATGTATGCATGTAAGTTTATATGTACTGACACTTATATGTGTTTAAACTTGTGACTAATATTACGTGTGTGTGTGTGTGTGTGTGTGTGTGTGTGTGTGTGTGTGTTGGTTGTATACGTGTTGTGTGCGTTAAGGGGAAGTGGGTCAAGGGAGGTGGTGTTGGGTAGAGGAAGTGAGACCAACAGGGAAATGAAGAAGGAAGGTGAGAGGTAGGAGGAATGAGGAGAGGTAGGAGGAATGAGGAGAGGTAGGAGGAATGTGGAGAGCAAAAAAGGAGGTGCGGGTGGAATTAGAGGAAGAAAGGAAGACGAGAAGTAAGTGTAACGAGAGGAAGAAAAGGAGGGAGAGGGAAGGAAGGAAAGGGAGGGAGAGGGAAGGAGGGAGGATGGAGGGGAGGAGGAGTATGGAGAAGAGAGGGGAAAAGGGAGAGGAAGGGAGGAAGGGAGGGGAGAGGGAGGGAAGGAAGGGAGGGGAGAGGGAAGGGAGTGGAGAGGGAAGGAAGGAAGGGAGGGAGAGGGAAGGAAGGAAGGGAATGGGAGAGGGAAGGAAGGAAGGGAGGTGGAGAGGGAAGGAAGGAAGGAGGAGAGGGAAGGAAGGAAGGAGGAGAGGATGGTGGGAGGGTTGAAGGAGGAAAGAAAAGAAGTATCAGAAGGAAGAGAAGTGAGAGGGAAGGAGGGAGGATGGAGGGAGGAGGGAGTATGGAGAAGAGAGGGGAAGAGGGAGAGAGGAAGGGAGGGAAGGAGGAGAAGAGAAGAGAAGAGGGAGGAGAAGAGGGAGGAGACTATACTAATGAAGGAAGGGAACAGAATTCGATACGCACTCGGCTATCGACAGGGTCTTCCTCCCCCTCCTCCTCTTCCTCCCCCTCCTCCTCTTCTTCCTCCTCTTCTTCTTCTTCTCCATTATCAATTCCTCTTACATCTTAATAATATTTTCGTATTTTTTCAACCTTATTATCCATCTATTTCAAATTCATCTTCATCTCTAATTAATTATTATATTAAATTAATTTACCCTTAATATATCAATACCTTAAACATTAAATTTAAACTTATATTTATCTTAGTTTCATTATTATTATTTTTTTTTATCTCGTCTTGGCTATTATTTTCACTTTGTATCGTGTTGTTATTCATTTATCTTCGTTGCCTTTATCTTCGTTTTCTTTATCTTCTCATCTTCAATATCCTGGGATTCTTGTCTTCGCTTTCGTCTACACTGTTTTTCTTCGTCGTTTCTTCATTATCACTCCACTTTTCTATCTTTCATTGCAGTTTTCTTCTTCATTTCATTCGTCGGGTTGAGTCGTTTTTTCTTATTTTTGTCTCTCTTACATGTCACGTTCGTCACCTGTCATGATATTCAATTTTATCTTCCTTCCTTCCTTCCTTCCTTCCTTCCTTCCTTCCTTCTTTCCTTCCTTCTTTCTTTCCTTCTTTCTTTATCATGCTATCATATCCCTTTCTATCATGCTTTTATCGTACCATCATCTTCCTTCCCTTTCTTCCTTCTCTCCCACACCATCTTCCTTCTCTTCCTTCTCTCCCACACCATCTTCCTCCTCTTCCTTCTGTCCCACACTATCTGCTTCTCCTATCCATATCATCCTCCTCCTCCTCCTCCTCCCCTCCCAATCTTCTCATTTTTTCCTTCCTCTCCTCTTCATCTCCTTCCTAATATGCTTGATGATGTAGTGTTTTTTTTTCTTCTTCTAAGTCTCTCTCTCTCTATTTGGACCAAGGAGGAGGCACATAAATGGAGCCCACTAATACCACGCCAGACAATACTGAGGCATCTTTTAGTAGAAGGAAGGAAGGAAGGAAGGAAGGAAGGAAGGAAGGAAGGAAGGAAGGAAGGAAGGAAGGAAGGAAGGAAGGAAGGAGGGAGGGAGAAGGAACTGACGAGCTGACAGACGGAAGAAGGGAGAGACGGAATAAAGGAAGGAGAGAGGAAGGTAAGTAAGGTGGAAAGGAGAGCTGAAATGATAGAGGGATAGAAAAAGAAAAATGACGAAGGGGAGAAGGAATAGAAGGATGAAGGGTGTAAGAGGGGGAAGTATTGAGTGAATGAAGGAGGGAAGGAAGAGGAAGTGAGGGAGGGAGTAAGTGAATGAAGGAAGAAGGAGAAGGAGTAGGAGGAAGACACTGATAATAAATGGGATGGAAAATAATCTGTGACAGGAAGAGGAATAATGAGAGAGAAAGACGAGGACTGAGAGAATGATGGATAACGAAGACACAGAGAAGAGGAGAGGAAGCAAGGGAGAGGGTAAGAGGAAGATGTTGATGATGATGGAGAGAGGAAATGATGACAAGGAAGGCAGAAGAAATGAGACTAAATATAGTACAGTAACGTAGGAAAATCCCGAACGGTGATGATGATGATGATGATGATGATGATGATGAGGATGAGGAGAAGGATGAGGAGAAGGATGAGGAGGAGGAGGAATAGAAGAGAAACATGATATTTCGGTAATCTAACTCTCCCTTCCTTCCATCCTTTTTTTTCTTCCATCTTCACTTCCTTCGCTCCCTTTCTACCCCCGTTTCCCCTTGTCGTTGTTTTCCCTTATTACCAGCATTGCCTTGGGGGGAGGAATATTACCTCCGGCATCTGGCTCACTGTTACTGAAGGGAAGTTCATTTACCCGGGACCTAATGAAACTATACACGGGGTTTCCGCTTAAGAGGCCCCGCCAAGCCGTGTACCAGCTGGAGGAGCCTGCACGAGCTCTGGTGTCTGATGCAGCAGTTACAGCACGGGTACAGTGACGGACTCCTGAAGGTAGTGACGGATTCCTGAAGGTAGTGACGGACTCCTGAAGGTGGTGACGGACTCCTGAAGGTAGTGACGGACTCCTGAAGGTAGTGACGGACTCCTGAAGGTAGTGACGGACTCCTGAAGGTAGTGACGGACTCCTGAAGGTAGTGACGGACTCCTGAAGGTAGTGACGGACTCATGAAGGTAGTGACGGCTTACAGTAACTTCAGTCTATTACCCGAGAGAAACACAAAAAGTTCATGCTCCGTTTTCCAATTACGTCGTTCTTGTGTTCAGGTTACAACGTTACCCTAACATAAAGGTGTTTAAGGGCGTAGTCTAGGTAAGTATATACTACAGGAGTCACAAAGAACAAAAATGTAAAGAAGTTAAGAATACCAAAACATAAACAGTATTACACGATGACTCCGCCGTGGGATGTAACATTCACTAAGCTTAAGTTCATACGAAAATGTTTATTAATATGAATGAGGAATTTTACCTAAGATTCTTATGTGTTGAAAATGTTATTGTCAGACAGATGATGAAGTCATACTGGTAATGGAGAGATATGAAGGCCTCTACGTTTTCTATTGTGTCAATGTGAATACAAATCTCAGGTCAGTCTTTTCTATATTTTCTTGACGTTACATCCTGTAGACAGTGTAGAGCGTCGCGTTACTCTCCTCGGGGCTGTGGCAGGGACGTAGTAACCTCCCGGATGAGGAAGAACACTTCCTTTTCTACCTTGTACAAACACACCAACAGTCCAAGATGAGTCTCCTATAAAGATAAAGACTCGCAAGTTCTCGCTCTTGTATACATATATATATATATCCAAACGCGATTAAAATCCCCGCGATATTTTTCCAGGAAGAGCGGATCAAAGCTCCCTGTTATATAAATCGTCCCGGAGGGGAAAATATCAGTAAATAAAGGCAAACATGTTGGCCTGGTGAGGCACATCCATATGAATAACGTGAAATTTAGTGTTATATCCCGAGGAGTAATATAAACATAGACGGCATACACTCAGACACAACCATAAAGGAAGCTATCACTCACACCCCGCCAGTACTACACTACACAAACACTAAACCGCTAAAAAGATAAAACAAAACAAAACCATAGTAAAGGCGCGCATCTTACACCCATAACTAATACCTCCCACTTAAAATATATTCCTGCGTGAAGGGCGGAGCACCTGCGTCCCGGCCTAAGGAGGGAACATCAAGCTGGACCCTGCCACCTTCCTACACCCGAGCCTCCTGCCGTGCCTTCCTCAAGAAGCTAATGATTGTCTTTTCTTATACAATCAAGTTCCCAAGGTCTTAATTGCTCCATTAAATTGTCTTCCGGGTTGTTGAACTCAATGAATGCGAGTCTCAGGTTGTCTCACTTTTCTTAACCCTTTTATTTTGCCATAAAGACCATGATGTGACGTGAACCCCTCCCCCCCCCCATTAGACTTAAAAAAAAATAAAGGGTATGGATAAAAACTTTAAAAAAAAAGGAATTATTCTCTTAACTGTAGACAGTAGAACGCACCTAACAGACTCACTTCAGCTACTAAAAAAACTACCACCCAAAATGTCATCAATATTACTGTATATACACCGAGTTTCTACCTTAACAAAACTAGCCTCACTTTACTCCAGTTAGAGACCAATGGCTGCGTATTTACAAACAAGTGGTAATAATTATGTCCGCTTTTCTATTAACTAGATTGTAAAACTGACAATGATGATGATGAGCTGCGCTGTGAGCAGGGGTGCAGGCGGCAGTGTGTAGGTCACCCCTCCTCCCCTTCCAGGAACTTAAATCATTTTGTATACGATATTTCATTAATTTTGATAATTAACATCCACAGCCCAAAGATCTGTATTAGCTGGTGTCCCTTACATAGTCCACTCATCTGGCTACACTTATACATCAAAATATAATTGTGACATTCGATCAAGTCTCACGAGTCATTGATGTATTTGCGGAGATTTAATAAAAACAGTCCATTCTATAGCCCAAGCGGATATTGTACACAAACGTGGTTAAGACACACTATGTAGACCAGACACAGAACTCACAGACAGGAGACTCTGTTTTAATACAAGCGCTAACTAATGCCCCGAGACAACGAGTTACAAGGTCCAGGAAGGAAATAAACATATATGCAGCAACATGATTTTTCCCTTAAAACAGCGTCCCACCCCAGCCCTCTTTACCTTCATCTCTCACACTCACCTCTCAACCTTCACACTCACCACTCACACACCCTCACGACTCACACACCTCATATCCTCACCCCTCATCCTTTCCTTTTCCATCCTCACACTGACACACCCTCACACCATCATCTCTCGCACCTTCCCTTGTCACACCATAACACCTTTGAGTCCTCACACCCTCATCCTTCACACCCTCATCCTTCACACCCTCATCCTTCACGCCCTCACCCCTCACATTTTATACCACGCTCTCACTCCCCTCTTCTCACACCCTTAGTCACTCTCCTCACGTTCTCACACTCTCTTCCCACGCCCTCACCCTCTTTTCCAACGCCCTCACCCTCCCTTCCCACGCCCTCACCCTCTCTTCCCACGCCCTCACCCTCTTCCCACGCCTCACCTTTCCCCTTCCCACCTCCCTCACCCTCCCTTCCCACACCCCTCACCCTCCCTTCCCACGCCCCTCACCCCTCCCTTCCCACGCCCTCACCCCTCTTTTCCCCACGCCTCAATTCTCCCTTCCCACGCCCTCACCCTCTTTTCCCACGCCCTCACCCTCCCTTCCCACGCCCTCACCCCAAAGTTTCACAGATTGAAGTATTAAACCCACCTGCCACTATAAGTAGAACTGTGAGAACGTATCTAACTGACTATTAAGCCGCACCATAAAATTGAAGACCCAAATGACGCTGAAATTACGCTGAGACTACACCCTCATACCCTGTTATGGCGGGGAAATTAAGGACAGGGTTTTATTTATAGTGTTTAAATTCTGATAACCGCCCTTACCTGAAACACAGACCACCACGGACAACCTCTTAAGTTCACCATGAGGTACCACGGACAACCACAGGCTATCACGGACGACCACAGACAATCACGGACCACCAACACCACGTTAAGCCTCACACCAATATTAAATCTGAGGCTTTACTGGTGTTCACACGTATAACAGACACCCGATACGCACACAGCGTCGAGTTTTAATTAAAAAATATATAAAAAACTAAAAGGTGATCGTCTCTGTTGACAATCACTTCCAGGTTTGTGCAGTAGTGACGAGCGATAATGTTTGTTGTTGTTGTTGACTGAAGAAAAACTATGAATAAACACTATATAAAAGTTTACCACTAAGTCGGGTAGTAACACGCCGCCATACTTTCATCACTCGTCATTCTGTTACATGAAGCTAGAGGATGATTGAGAATGCCTTATTGACTACTTAAAAGGAGTATTTACAGTTTTTAGGTAAAGAGGTGAGAGGTCACAGCATCAACATATAGATAAGCCTGGCGGGGAGGAGAGGTTCTGCTTCACTTGGTTCTGAGGCGCCCAGGAAAATTTTTATAATGAAGGGAGATGTATGAGGGACGGGAGGCCATTAAGTCGCCTCCGTTAAAATGAAAAGCACCGATCTCCAGACACCACACTTAAAGCCTAGACTTAAATTAACACACCTTAATTTAACGTGGCTTATTTTAACCCAATTCAACCAAACCTTTACAAGTGTTACACACACACACACACACACACACACACACCATTATCAATCATATAGCTTCAGTACAGTAAGATAAGGTTCAATAAACAGGTTACAGTTAAAGGGTAACGTGAATTGATCATTTGCTGCTTTAAACGAACAAGATAAAACCTCCCTCATACCAAAAAGACATCTATCAGTTCAAGGACAAAAGATGTTTAAATTGACCTAACTTACAGGTGACCCAAATAAGTTCCCCATAAAGATTTAAACAAACAATGATAAACAAGAAGATAAATGCATCACTTTAATCCCCCCCCCTTCTCTCCCCTGTGTACGTGTCATAATTTCCCCAAGATTTGATATTAATTATTATTTCCTCTTCCTCATTAAACACAACAACATGAGGTTAATCACGACCGTGGCGGCAGGTAAGAGACTTAGTGAATTGGTGTAACGTAACCCACAGAACATATGCCGTGAGAGTTGTTGAGACAGCACGAGGATTTAACTAAACAAGGTTATTCTTAAGTTCTTTCTATTGTTAATTGATAGTGATGGAAGCAGCAATCAAAGTAAATAAACAACTCATTCTCACAATCTGGTACTTCAAACTTTTATTGTGGGGAAAAAACAACAGTCTCCCAAAACTCATTTACATCACCAATACTGTAAGGTCAAAATATAACCTTTCCAGTAGCTAATGAATTAAGTACAAGGCTGTGATAACCTTCCCAGTTGAAAGACTTAGGTCACTCCAATTGAAGGTATTTTATGATAGTAAGGGAACGACGTTTAAACTTTTTAGTTCACTATTCTATTTGATTCTCATTACATATGAACCTTTTAATATTTCTTTTTTGTTCCTAAATCACGCCTGAGGAAACCTTTCTGGTCCTCTTCCTTCTTAAGTACCTTGAAATCCTTGACTACTTAAAGGTGTTTCTTATACCTCCCTAAACCGACCTCTTTTGATACCATAAAAATATCCGGTGTTTAAACCACTTCAATATTTTCTCTGTAATATCATGTCCCTTGATCTTAGAGGCTAGCCGTGTATGTGGGACTTAGTCAAACGCCTTAGAAAAGTCTATGTAAAGTACAACACCTCCACTGATGAACCATAGTCCATATATAGTCTGATATCGTTTATACGGGACATGAAGAATCAGTGTGCTCCATAGATTTGGAATATATATTTGATAGAATCATTGTAAACAAACCTGTAGACAACATAGAAAAAACATATAAGATCTAAAGTTGTTTATGGTGATATAAAGTCTTCGTTATCAGAGTAAAGAAGAAGAACACAGAGAACCAATGGTGTGGAGTAAAGACAGACAGTCAAGTATGATGGCACATTTTCACACCTTCTGTTCATCCAAAATGGACCGATGCAACAAAGAAATATAACCGAAGCACAATATAAAACCATCTTGGCTTCCACTGATGACGTAGCAGTTATCTCCGAGAGTGAAAGGGAACTGCAAGCTGCCACAGGAAGATATGAACAATGTACTTTATGAAAACGGTTCGAAAATCAATACAAAAAACACAGAAGTTGTGAGCATGAACAAAAGCAAAGGCTTGTGCATCATGTACAGTAAACAGCACATGTTAAGATGAATGAAGTGATACAATTTTAATATCTTAAGAGTAATATTACAACACCTTGAACATACCAACAAAATTAATAAACATTATGGTAATATAATTATACAAATACATGCAACATTTTCAAACCCACTTTAAAACATTTAGGTCGAATGCTAAATCATTCTCACATCAAGAAAAAGACTCACAACCACAAGTAACTGGGATGTCAGTAACTAGATGAGATAAAAAAGAAATTCAGAGAAAATGTTAATGCAACACCAATTTAAAAAGTCATCGAAAAATGTAAATTAAGACGGTATGAAGAGAAACTTGGTAAGAGAGAGTTGAACCGCACTCCCACCTGTGTCGGCCGCCCGCGCAAGAGATGGATCGATGGCGGAAGGAGTACATTGATGACAAGAGGAACGAAATTGGATGACGGGGAGAAGGCCGAACTTTATCGAGATACTTTGGAGTGGAAGAGACTGATTGAAGACGGCGACTGACAGTACACGTAGACCTATCCAGTGTCTAGTGAGAAAGACACAGAAAATGTCGCCTCTTACCCTTACTATTAGGAGGACTGAAAGACAACTTCCTGTATCCTGACTACGTTACCTTTGTCACAGAGTTCCTTGTCGATTTTCTGTTGTCGAATTGTCATGTCAAGAGTGGTGGGGATATTGCTGTACTCGGCTAATTGCTTAAGCTTCCGTTTCTTATCAAGCTTTCACTTCTTGTAATCGGGTTTGGGGATGATGACTCTAATTAGCTTTTCTGGTCGTTTGTCAAATCTTTCCTTATTAGCGATGTGAAACTCCTCTACAAACTTAGCCACTCCTTTTTACTCCCTCGAAGATCCCATCGCTCCCTTAAATTTATGTCACTCCCTAAGACACCGCTTCACCCCGAAAACACCCTCTTCACCCCTAAAACACTCCCTCTTCACCCCTAAAACACTCCCTCTTCACCCCTAAAACACCCTCTTCACCCCTAAAACACTCCCTCTTCACCCTAAACACACCCACCCTCTTCAAAACACTCCTCTTCACCCCTAAAACACCCTCTTCACCCCTAAAACACCCTCTTCACCCCTAAAACACTCCCTCTTCACCCCTAAAACATTTCCCTCCACTCCTTAGCGTTAGACATAAAGTAGTTTTCTCAGTAACGTGGAAAATCTGCACAGTAGCCTGGTCGCTGCGGTCTTTTGTGGTCATGTTATTACGTTCGCTCTCTTGGGTCCCAATTTACATGCGATCTTTACGTAAGTTTCGTGCCCGATCGGCCTCAGAAATAGCTCCTCGAAATTTAAAAGTATTTGGCCCAAATCGGTCAAAGGTCAAGAGCAGAGGTCACCTACCGACAATTTTTCTTCACTGTTGATCGGTTTCGCCTTCAAAACACACAAACAAACACACACACGCACACACACACACACACACACACACACACACACACACACACACACACACACACACATACATTTCTCCTTACCTTAAACTAATTTTGATCATCATCCTTAACCAACATCCATCAACCACCACCATTAACATCCCTCCCTGGTAGTTACCACTAACCAATATCCCAAAGTACGCCACCATTATCCACTACACCCAGATCACCCATGCTGGTTCACGGCTTCATCCCTCCTTGACCATCCTTCACTACTTCTAATAGCCATTATCCAGGAGAGACTCCTTTGAGGTGTGTCCTATTCATCACTACGCTCGGCAGCTTGTGTGGCCCTCCTCCCTATGTCCTCCCCCTTGTGGCCCTCCTTCCTGTGGCCCTCCCCCCCCCATGGCTTTACCCCCTGTGGCCATCCTCTCTCTGGTCCCCCCTTGCCCACCCCCATGTGGTCTTCCCTCTCCCTAGGGCCTTGCCCTTGTGGCCTGCCTACTCCTTGTGGCCCTCCCCTTGTGGCCCGCCTACTCCTTGTGCCCTCCCTTGTGGCCTGCCTGCTCCTTGTGGCCTCCTTGTGGCCCCTGTTCCTTTGTGGCCCGCCTGCTCCTTGTGGCCCTCCTGCTGGCCCTCTCCCAGTGGCCCGCCTTTCCTTGCTGTTCCTCCTCCTTGTGGCCCGCCTGTTCCTTGTGGCCTCCCCTTGTGGCCCGCCTGCCTTGTGGCTTTCTATCCTCCTTGCCACTACCTCCTACCTCCTTCCCTCCCTGAGCGTCTGGCTCTCCCTCCCTTCATCACCCTTCCTTCATTTTCCCTTCTCCTTTCCTGGGTGGTCCTTTCTTCCTCCTTCCTTCTATTGCTTCCTAGCTCCGTCTTTCCTCCGTTCCGTCCTTCCACAATCTACCCTTCCCATTTCTTCTTTCTTTCATCACCCCTCTTGATGTGGCTCTCCCTCCATCACTATCAACCCCCTTCCCTCCTTTCCATCCTCCTTCTCCCTCTCTGGGTCACCATCTCACTCTCTCTTCTTCCTCCTCTTCCTTGTCTCTATGCCTGCCCTCCCTCCCTCCCTTCTTCATTCCCATTTTCTTTCTCTTCCTTTTCTCCACCTCCCTCCCTCCCTCCCTCCCTCCCTCCTTCCCAGGCCCCAGAACTCGTCAGCAAGATCACGGGAGCCTCATGGCGGAAGTTTTGGCACAAGATGAGAAATATCGATGTTCCATATTTATACTTTCTTCTCGGTAATGTGTTGCATGTCCGGGTTGAAGGTATTGGTTCTGTGAGTGTATTGGTTCTGTGAGTGTATTAGAACTGTTAGTGTACTGGTTCTGTGAGTATGAGTATATTGGTTATAATCATATGGGTGTATAAGTTACGTATGAAATTGTAAGAATTATTGAATGACTCTACATCTTGACAGGCGTGTGACGAAATACAAAAGCAAATAAATAATCCGCAACGTTCGATATATTTTGCTTTTGTTGTAATATAAGTATAAGAAATAACAAGACTGTGGACATCCTGAATGATCTGGGGATTGGTATAGACTGTCCCAAAAACGTTAGTAATGGAGGGGCGTGGTCGCCAACCCTCAGACATATGGATAGCGCCTTGATGGATTGTCTGATTGTGTGAGTGTATTGGTTCGGTGAGTAAGAGTGTGTTGGTTTGTGAGTGTGAAATAATTGGTTATGTGTTATAAGGATGTATAGTGTTTCTGTTGGAGGTACTGAGTGTGTGAATACAAAAGTTCTATGGAAAATGATTCTGAGTTAGAACAATTCAGTGAAGTTCATATGTTATACCGAATCACTTTGTGGCTGTATGAGGCCAGTGAGATGATCGTCTACCGGTATTAGTTCTCTGTTAACAAGGTACACACAGCTTCTGAAGGTGTGTTATGTTGGTACAATTGTTGCAGGAAATTTGTCAAGTGGGTTCATTGGTGCTACTGGTGTGGAAGGTTGCATTTTCCTGGGTTTTATCTCATGTGTATGTTTCATTATTTTCACACCAGTTTTATTTTCTTTGAGTTCTTGTGTGTCTTTACTCAAGTATATACGAATTTCTTTTTCGTTTCTGTATTTGTTATATATTTCATGTAATCCATCTACTGTTTTGTCTTTGCGTATTTACATTTCTAGTTTGTTTATTTATTTACATATTGTTTCGTGTTTATCTTTTCGTAGGTAATGGGTGAACGTGGTGTGTGTAAACAGTAGAATATATCTCACGGGTCTATTATGATATGAAAGCCAAGTATTCAGGTAACTCTGTAATGATAAATATAGTTGTACAAGTTCAACCACGGTACAATCGGTAAGACAAAGGTGATAATAGAATATGGTTCTGATATACTCATCTGGGACACCTTACCATCCATCGCCATATTAACGAAATAAGACTATAGTCAATACTTCAAAATTTTTATGTAGGATATTATTTAACGTACATCCGCCTGGTACCAATGGCTTATATCCCGAGTTTTATTTATTATTATTATTTTTTTTAAATTGTTCACTGAAAAAAATATATTACCATTGATACTTCTGCCATCACAACAATAACAAAGGCAACAGCAATTACTACTACTACTACTACTACTACTACTACTACTACTACTAAAACAGGTCCGTATGTTTTTCTTAAAACTCGGTAGCAAAAATATGGGAACTTTTAAGTACAATTGTTCATCTAAATTATACACAGCTCACAATGTTTTCCCAACAGAACAGCTTAATCAACACCAAAAGTGCCTCAGTCCACACACATGGTTGACTCAGAGAGAGGAAGGGTGCCACCCCAGGAACCTATATCTTCAGTAAACGAATTCAATCACAACACATTCAATTTACAAACAGAGCAATAAAAAAAATGAGGAGTAAAATTGTCACCATAAGCACTACGATTTACACACACACACACACACACACACACACACACACACACACACACACAGACAAGAACGAGAAAAGAAAAGAACCACATCCCCATCTCGTCAGGTTGTAAAAGAGGCGCTCCATTGTATTACAGCCCCGTGCTCTACCAGGCCTGTCATTAAACCAGGGGTCCGGCGGGCAGTCGGAACGTGACGAACTGCGCCATATTGTAAAACTCTAAAACACTGCGCCATAAATAACGCCCAGCACCGCATGCCTGAATGTAACGCTAAATATTGGGAGAAATACGAGGTTGCTATTGGTCCTCATCCGGCCAATGAGTGGGCGGGTGGGACATGCTGGAACACTACACTATTGAAGGCTATAATTTATTATATATTTTAAATACGATTAAAGGATTTTAACTGGAGTGTGATATATATATATATATATATATATATATATATATATATATATATATATATATATATATATATATATATATATATATATATATATATTACTGGGAGTGCATGAAAACTTGTATGTGGAATAGTTTAGTGAAGTTACTCTGAACATACATATCGTCTTCTCTGTAGTTCAGCAGTACTTGAGAAAAACCTTTAAAAAGTGAATTTACATAGACAACTGGGGTGTTTGGAGAACAATGCAGCACAGATTGAAGAAAGACTTGTATCTGTCAGTGCAACATTGACACAAGAAATGATCCAAGTTAACTGAAATTTGCTATAAGAGGCGTTTAAATATTGTGCTGCCGATAGAACACGTCCCGTAAAACAGAGAGGCGCCCTGGGAAGTAGTCCCTACAGGTGCCTTACTCAGGAGTTTAGACAGGGCCCATGTTAAACGGTTGTCCTTTACTTGTCACTGTTTTAGTCAATCCTCAGACCAATGTAGAAGACAATTGGGGAGAACCTTTGCTGGCAATGGACTCGGCTAAATAACTCAGCCAGGGGCCCCATACAGGCAATGTATCGCCCCCTGATTACAGAGAAGTTCAGCCTCACTGAGAACATTCTTGACAACTGAAAAGTGCATGCGGAAATATTTTGGGCAACAGTGCAAACATGTAAGGTGCCACATAGTGTTCCAATGGTATAGATACAAAGATACAAACTGTAACATTGTGATGGGTGTGACACCTTTGTTGTGACATGAGCATAATATGAGTCAAAAACTATACCGGTACATATATTCTTTCTTTATTTATTTTTGCCAAAGTCATTCGTCACTTGTGTCCGAATTTCAGCCCGGTCAACAAAGCAAAATAGTAAAGAGGTCAGGACTCGGTGTTGAGGGTGAGCAATGTCTTTAATGTTGCCATGTACGACCACTCTCCAACTGGTCTCCCAGACTTGGCCAAGACATGATTAAATTTGAGCCTGTTGCGAGAATTTGTGAGCAGGTGATGTTGAGTTATTAGAGTCAGGTGATGGCCTGGGTTTTGTTCTCCCTGGCTAACTATATAACCCTAATATTGCTTTAAGTAGGTGTTTATGTGTTTGTATTACATATGTATTCTAGTGACTGGTCGTATCTTGCCACTGTAAATACTAAGTTGAGGTGCTTTAATTTTCAATGCTCAAATTTTTTACTTACTGATTGTGTTACAATATTTAAGCTTTGTACAACATATCATCTTTAATACCTGCATGACCAATATACAATGTAAGAAAAAATATCAAAATACAATTCCTGTTCATTACCTGGAATATGTGAACATTACATTTTGCTGCAATGCACGACAAAATAGTCCTAATATTTTTCTTTTTAAATTACAGTATAATGAGCTCTGAATTTTGTGATATTATTGTAAGGCCACATGGAATATAATGAACGTAATTATTGAATAGTTTTAAGGATATTTATATCTTACATTCACGGGTAATATAAACTTTACCACCATGAAAATATATTCTTGTTGTGATCCGAGATTCAGGGATGTTTTATGAGTAATGATTTATGAGGTTAATAGTAGAAACAATTATCACTACAAGGCACCTGTGTTCTGTATGTACCCCAAGCTTCCACAACTGAAGGCCCCAGTCTACACTTCCATAGATTTTGTTCTTCTTGAAGAATATGGAAATGAAACCAAGTTTCCACTGGAACTCCGAACACTTAACTAAAATAAATAAATCTGTACGCCGATCCTCAACACACACACACACACATCATATATATATATATATATATATATATATATATATATATATATATATATATATATATATATATATAGGTCCACGTATGAGTGTGTGTGAATAAGCAAGAATATATCGTTTAGACAATGGCGTAAGCGATGTAATCACCACACCAGCAGCGTTTGTAACTAAAATAAAATATCGACTAACCTTGGACCAGAACCTCGACAAAGCAGAGCGTCGAACCAAACTAAGTGAAACATGGACTGATATGTCCGTAGAGTTACAAAATGACCTCACGTACGTACAACCTGCCCTCACAAAGTGAGGCCTTTTCTAAACGGACAGGAAGCTTATGGGAGATAAACTAGAATAGCACGAGGGATCTACATCTCTCGTGACGCCAAAACTTGCCTTCCATTTTACATTTTTCGAGATGGTGTCAACATAGTTAAAATTATATCAATCTCAATTAATAGCTCTTTTTTATCACTCGCACATTAACAAATTAAAAATTCTTGTACGGCGAATTCCCGAAGAAAAAACTCACGAATAAAAAAAAAAGCACATGAAAAGAAAATAATAAAAGTCTCCTCTTATTTTTACTTCTGGTCGTCTCTCCCCCTCTGACCCCGAGACAAAGGCACAACAGAGGCGACAGCGGCCCGACGTTTCCAGCACACACACACAAAAACAATAGCCACCTCCAACACCCACACCATCAACACTCACACCATCAACACTCACACCATCAACACTCACACCATCAACACCCACACCATCAACACTCACACCATCAACACCCACACCATCAACACTCACACAATACACATATTTACACTCCTCACTCCGGCTTATACGGCACAAGACACAACAAGTTTTTTTTTTGCACTATTATCGCCTTTTAAAAATGGCCTAATTAAATAATCGATTTGAATGTGTATGAATAAATCCCAAAATGGTGTACACGAGGACTCTCCAAAAACATGGTCATGGAATTTTAAAGCAGTGATGGGGTGTTGCTAAGGAGGAGCTGATGTCATGTGATAAAAAATGCATCTAATCTGAGGGTGAAGTTTATGTTACAGGTAAATGGCAATGTTTAGAACGTATTTTTTTTTAATAGAATAAAAGTTTACGTAATGTCAAAGTCATTCGTCAGTATATGTCATGACGTAACGAACAAAGCCTTTCACTATCACCACCAGGCGTCACCCCACCACACGTCACCCCACCACACGCTCCTCCACGGACACATACACACGTCCCATCATCTCCACCACAGTTCCACCACCAAACGCCCCTCCATCACTACACGTGCATTCACCAACATACGCTCCACCAACACCACTAGACGCCCCTCCATCACCACCACACATCCCATCGCCTCCTCCACACACACACACACACACATATATATACCTCACCACATGTTCCGCACTTACTCTTGGACTCACGCACTCACGCACGCACACGTCCAGGACACATCGGAAACGCACCCTGACTACCATCAACTTAATCGTGCCTCTCATTCCTCAACTACCAGTAGCCCAAATACGCCGCCTCCACAACACCAAACTTTGCATGGAAATAGAATTTTCTCTTGTGTTGATAAGTGGATCCTTGAGAGGCAGGTTTTATTGCTGTTTAGGCTGGGTAGTGGAGATGGTGGTGCTCCTGCAGTGCTCGTCAAGAGTTAACACACACATCGTTCGCTCGTCAAGTTCGCCTGGTGACTGTGCCCCCTCATCCTCCACCTCTCCCTTTTATTGTGTTCTTTCTTCCATCACCTCATCTCTTTTTTTCCGCCTTTGTTTACTCATAAAATTTACCATCAAACATACTACATATTTTCCTTTATTGTCTTCTCTAAATGTTAACTCCTCTATCTACTTATGTTAGTCACTTCCTCTTGTTCCACACCCAACCTGCGTTACAGAGACAGAGCTTCGCAGTGTCCCCGTCAACCTAACCAAGCACTGAGTAGGATGAGGAGAAGGATAGGGAACTTATGAGCTATCAGTTGTTATCCATGAGGAGGAAGAGTGGAGAGAGAAAGACAGATACTGATAGGTTCCCGGGACGAGAGAGAGAGAGATATTGGGCGAGAAAGAGTGAATTGCTCGTTTCCCGCGGAAAATAAGATGTTAGGTGAGAAAGTGAGTGAGATTGATGGGTCTCCTGAGAAGAATGAAGGATCGAGCGAGTTCGTCTGTCTTGACATATCATTACTCTTCATTTTGGTGTCGGCGGCGCCTCTCGTGCAGGCATCAGGTCGTCAAGGGACGCCATAACTCTAGTATTATTTCCATGGTCATGGTGTTTTTACCTCCACATCCGTTTTCAACCTTGAAACCCAAACGTAAAACAACAACAGCACAGGACAATATAAAAGCAGGTGACGTTTACTGCCATACAGTAAAACAAGTTGAGAGGAGACAATGAAGCACGTCTCCAGGTACACCTGTTTACCTTCAGGAGGGTGACCTGACCAGGTGTCATGACAGGATGTTGACGAAGGTGACTGCATCTTGACCCAGTGTAGTACAACCCACAAGCTGTGTAATTGTAACTAAAACCTTAGGGAAGGATTTTGTGGCCATTGCATTATTGCAAAGCCACAGTTGAACATTAAACTTATAGTGGCAGATATACTCCACATGGTATATCCGTGTGACCTAATATTCTGTAAGTAAATTGATATGGAGATAACTTTGAAATTTAGTGGCCAACATAATGCACTTCTGTAGAACAAAAACTGCATTCAAAACAACGTGATCTAAAGAGTTGCCTAGGCCAGTGACCCAACGAACGTACACCAAGATATCTACATAATCATAAACGAACCTACGAAGTAACTAACATATTGTATTCGTGCACATCTAAATATAATACCTAACAATTGACGACCACACTGGACGACCTGAAAAAAAGACGAGGACAACGACCCCAGGGCAACGACCCCAGTATGCCGTAAAACAGTTCCGTGTTATACTAAGTGAACTCCAGTGTAATAACAAAAAATAATAACCACTATGGATATATTATAAACAGGCAAAATAAAATGTTTAAATAGGCAGGGGATATGACGCTCGCAAGAGCCATAACATATAATGGGATGCCGAGAAACAGGCCAGGTGGGAGTCAGGTGAAGAGGTCAGGTATGAGTCAGGTGTGAGTCAGGTGAAGAGATCAGGTGTGAGTCAGGTCAAGAGGTCAAGCGTGAGTCAGGTTGAAGAGTTCAGATGTTAGTCAGGTGTGAGTCAGGTCGAGAGGTCAGGTGTGAGTCAGGTCGAGAGATCAGGTGTGAGTCAGGTCAAGAGGTCAGGTGTGAGTCAGGTTAAGAGGTCAGGTTGAGATAATAAGTCATGCATAAATATATTCCCTTCATCACTCTTGGTGTGTTGGCGGCACGTTAGTAGTGTCTTAATGGCGTCCCCGACGTTTGGTAGACATAAAGGTGCATCGTTCTGGTGGTGCCATGAGGCGAATGTGGACTGTGTAGTGCTGTTATGTGGTACTGGCGCCTATGAACAGTGGTAGGGTGTAATTCTCGAAATAGCTTGGCGCAACAGATTTCAGAATGAACATTATAATACGTTGCTAGCCTTTATAGTATTTACAGATGATTAGAAGTAACTTAATTTGCAATACAACTTCCTCAGAACAATGTTAAGATTTCTCGTTCGTTTTGCTACATTGTATGACGCTTAGAACGTGCTAGATTTTTTTTTTGCAGACTGTACATTCACTACCAAAGTACATCTGTACATTATACGCAACTAAGATCATCTGTAACAAGGTGGTCAGCCATCCATTTACTACCTCCCTCTCTCAATCTCTTCATAATCTTCTTTCCCACAATCTTCCTGATAAATTAGTGAGGAATATAGAGGAGTTTCTCCTATAATGGCGCAGAATGATATTGACGTTTTCGGTTATCTAGCAAGGCGTGGTAAAGGCGCTCCTTCTACAGCGACACTTCAGGAATACTGGTTCGGCGTAGTAAAGGCGTGTCTGCTACATTGGCAAGCTACATCTTGGTAAAGGCGTGTCCGCTATACTGGAGCAGCGCGGTAGTGGGTTCGCCCGCCTCAGGACACGGTAATGCCTATATGTAAATGCCACCTTCACAGCAACAGATTACCACACATAAATTTACATATCGTATCCTGGCGCATCCCGAGAAAAATCTATGACGTGTTTGTCTTCAGAATTGGTTGTTTATGTTGGAAAGTGTGAGAATATTACCTTGGTGCTGCCCCCCCCCCCCCTTTGTGCGTGGGTGCGTGTTGTGTGTGTGCGTGTGTGTGTGTGTCAAAAGACTGAACGCCGGTGTTAACAGCACCCAGAAGCTCCCTAACTGGCTGGGGGCGACTCGAGAGTACCGCCAACAGTGGTCGACCACAAATAGCCACCTATAACAATCTTGGGAGTCTAGGATTCTCAAAGATTCTTCAACGTTAGTTTTCTTCCGTCACTGACTTAAAGTGAACGTCTCTCGTTAGGATAATGTGGTGTAATACTTAATTTTATAGTTCATTATAATTCGGATCTATTCTTACACCTTCACACAAGAGGCAAATTCAACGTACGATACTTTGAGAATCTAAATATAATCTTGTACGTTAATTCCGTAACTCTTGACTGATGTTAAGTAAATATATCTACTTAAGGTACAGTCTCGGTACAATGGTAATGTTCTTAAGTTTACTTGTGGAGATACGATCATACATCCCCAGATACGAGGAAATTCCAACACACAAACTTTGTAGAAACCGAAACTAGAACTCTCTCACGAGTGACTAACTCCTCTCACGAGCTGGACGGGAGGCCGCTGGGACCACTAGACAGCCTCGGGGTAGTAAGGAGGACGGGTGGAATAGAGGATGGAATAAAGAGGAAAGGGAGATACAGGGGACAGGATAAATGGTCTCCTTGTTAAATGTGGGAAAGACGGAGACAGACAAGAGAAGGGTAGATGAACAGGACGCAATATCAGATCCTAAGGAAGATGGGGTTCAGGTGGTCAACACACAGATGAACAGAACAGGACATGTTTTGGAAGCTAGAGGGGGGGGAGGGGGGATTACTGACCCAAGCTACCGTCTGTGTGGGAGAGGTACTGATCTACTCTACGGGTTGTGTTGAAGAGGTACTGACCCAATCTAGTGACTGTGTAGGTAGTGCTATCAGTCCTCAACTGCAAAACAACACAGTGGATTCAGCACAATGGTACATGTGCTGGATAGTATACCAATTGGAAGTTCACATCAATAATAACTTTCAATATTAAATCTTTCATGGATACCAAAGACAACGGCCAAATTTACTGCTATAATAAACACCATTACGAATCCTTTCAAGTTCAGAAATATACAGAATAAGGACCAATTAAGGTTAATAAGATCTTTCATCCAGTCGACCAAAAATAATGAACTTGACCACTAATTAGCAGCAATAGATTTATATTCCTTCATTAAGACCAAATTATCTAGAATTTTGCCATTGTTACATATCAATATCAAACATATTTTTCGTGTCCAATTCAGACAACTTTATCATTGAATAAACATCAAGGACAACTTTTCATCTAAGGGTTAGAAAAATGTTGTTAGTTGGCTACGGTTAGATCACACACACACACACACACACACACACACACACACACACACACACACCAAAAAAACTTATATAATAAAACGACCAAAAACACTTGCAATCTTTTTAATGATATAGAATGAAGAAAATAATAATAATATATAATTTTTTTAAATAACCAGAAACGAAACAGGAACAGAGAAAAAAGAGAGAGAAAAAACTGTGACGCCCAAGAGAACGTAAGCAGGGATATTGCTGCCTCTTAGCCAATATCAGGAGGCTGTCACTATGGTGGTGTGCTGGGGAGGGGTGGTGTGCTGGGGAGGGGCAGGGGGTGGTGTGGTGTGCTGGGAGGGGGGTGGTGTGCTGGGGAGGGGTGTGTGTGGGAGGGGCAGGGGGTGGGGAGGGTGGGGGGAGGGTGGTATGCTGGGGAGGGGCAGGGGGTGGTGTGCTGGGGAGGGGTGGTGTGCTGGGGAGGGGCAGGGGTTTGGGTGGAGGGGACAGAGACGGTGGGTGAGACTGAGTGGTGGCGTCCTCGGGCACTATTGGTATGTCCTCAGAGACGACCCATCACCCACATAATGGACGTTGATGACAATAGTGGGCGCCGTAATCCCTTATACTCTCTTCACTAAGATCTGTTGAGACGCCTCCTTACTCTCCTCACTCGAGTTCATTGCCTCGCTTCCTTAGTCCCGTATTCTCCTCAATAAGAACATCAAATGCCTAGCCTCTTTCCTACCTCACTATCTTCATCACTAGGTCCTCAGTGCTCTCTTAATCTGTTCCTCTCTCTTGGTTGATCTAAAAGCTTTCCACATCATAGTCATGTCTATTTTCTCCTATAGTCTTGTTCACATGGATGTACAGTAGCTAAAACAACTATCTGTGCAGGTGGGGATCGATATGTTCCTAAATTGTACGTGTGACTAGTGACAACCCTCATATCGTCCATGGCTCTCATATTGTTTCCCACAAAGTATACACAGTTGTTTTAGCTACTGTACATGATATATATACTAATTAAGAGCGAGTCTGAAATAGTGCTATATGATTTTACAATTGTTTTATCCTCGGGAAGTCTTCTGTTGCAAAATGCTATGAGATATCGGCTCTTTCGTCCCACCAAGGAGAGACATTATTTACTCTCTCACTAACAAATATTTTACACAGTGAATAAGTCTATTTGTATATGGTGACTATTATGAATTTATATAATGACAATATTAATTCATTCATACAGTGATAATTGTCTTATTTAATGTGTCAAAATTAATCTCGACAGTGAATAACTTAATTAAAAATGTTTATACTAATTAACTCTAATTTACTTTTATAATGGCCATATTACTCTGTTCATACGACGACTGTATTTATATATTTCACAGGTCTATATTAAATCATATAATTAGAGTGTCTATAATACGTTCAACAATGGCTATATACACAGGTATACCCACACCATCTATCCACACTTTAGTATATAACTAAAGTCGTCTGGGATAAATTACTCAAGTAAATAAATAAACATTAAAGGCCAGAACAAAACATTGGGTCCAGATTCCCAAAGATTCATAAATTAACATTACCAAATATTTTAACTGGAGTGAGTGGATTTGTGTCTGGTGATGGTAGTCAAGTCGAGGCCTGATTCCGACTTCATTTTCTCTGTCACCTTTGTGTCCTTTGCTTCAACTAACAGAATCGTTCTCCAAATGTGTCAAACAGAGGATAATATTCCTAAGAGAGTTTAAGGAATTTTGGTCCTAGTTCACACAGGTAAGTTAAGCAACTATAGCACACAAAAACAACTGTAGCATCAAAGTTAAAATACTAAATAAATACTACAATTATTAATAAAAAAAAAAAAAAAAATTAAACATAGTTAATTCGTCTGTACCAATAAAAAACTAAAAGTCATGTTACAATGGAAAAAAAAAACCCAGGTCATCAATTAATAAACAGTTTACAAATAGTATGAGGCAGGAGTGTATATATACAGGTATTATGTCTGCTTACTACAGGCATAAAACATTATTCAAAGGGTATTATTAATTACGGTGTCCAGTGTGAGTGCTATCAATGCTGCTGCTGGTCATACGTAACATCATGGTAGTAAATGGACGGACTCACTCCCTGTTCGCTAACCCGGTATTGTGACGTTTTTATAACAATGTAGTTGATTTTACTCTCTCTCTCTCTCTCTCTCTCTCTCTCTCTCTCTCTCTCTCTCTCTCTCTCTCTAGGTGGGAGCTAAGCAGCCAAATATCCCTGATGCCTCTGAAACCAAACAAACGAGTCGAATCATTAACCTCTGTAGCAACGTATCCCCCCCAGATCAGTCTTTACAGTTAGTCTCTCAGGGATGATTACAACTAGACCGATAGCGATGATTCTATTTAGTATAATGACGAATGAGTGAGCCAGAAGTCATCATGGCAAGTGACAGTCTTAGCATCTAATCTTCAACCAAATCTTTCTCTTATCAACACTGGCTCGTATGCTGGTGCTCCGGCTCATGTCGTGAGAGAGACAGTGTATCTGGTTGCTATATTCATTCCTTCTTCGAACTCCTCCCTTTCTGCCTTTATACCAGTGAGTAATCGAGACCAACTATGTCCGAGACCGAGACCAAACCCAAGACCGCAACCATTCGCATTTATGGATTACGAATATGTCAGACCACAGACAAACTTAAAGCCACTGTAAGATTTGGATTTTTTTTATTATTATTTTTTTTTTTAGCCCTTAATTCACCTCAGAAATGGTTCATGCAATATACTGTAGTTATCTTGGAAGTGAAACACATCGGCGACCTAAACCATCATGAAGACATTTCCAGGAAAACTATGATCGATTCTTATATATATATTTTTTTTTTCCAAGAAGTTTCCATAAGGCATTTCCAGGCAAATCTAATACAACTCGACAGTTCTTGGAATATCGTGGAAGGATCACACAACCAGTCCTATATCATCAACACCAAACAACCACATGGTATTTTCTTCTATATACTGTACATACACACCGTGATGAGTGGAGTACATATTGTAATCATACGTAAATATATTTATCCACTAGTAGCCTCTGGGTATGTGTGTGTACCAACTATGTAATAATTTAAATTTTCCTTTCTTTTAATCTCAAGATATAAATATAAGTAATGAAATATATTCTCTATACTTCTTACTTATTTATTAGGGTCATATCTATTATATAAGACTCGTTGGTAATATCCAGGTACATTATTGTTCTATCCATTTAAAAACATGAGAAGCGTTCATCACAATAAAGAACAATCAACAAACTCAGTATATTGGCACACGCTCAAGAGAAGCACCAGAGGTCAAGGGTAAGAAAGGTCGATGCCAGATTGACCTACGTCACTTTACATGAGAAAATTGACTAAGTCCCAAAAAAGATTTGCTTATTGTCACTTTTCTCAAACCCAGGTCAGATTTCATATTTGCCCACCGCAGGCACGGGAGCCTTAAAGCTGTTCCTCGTAAAGTCAAGCTCATTTACTGTGAATTAGCAGAATGTATATGAGCTTGATTTTCTCTTCTTGTGGGAAGTCTTCGTGATTCATAGATTAAAACATTTCAAAATAATTGTAAATTTCATAATCTCCCTCCCCCCCCCCACCCCCTCCTCCGGCATGGCCTTGATCTAGGCATCGACCTGTGACATGTTGGGTTAAAAGAGGGGCACTGAGCACCCTTCTCTCGTGACCTGGCTGACGTGCTTAATAAATCAAAGAGACGTGTATTCACTTTGCAATTTTACGAAAAAATATTACACATGAGCTGGATATCCGAGTTTTTGTATTACGCCAAGCAAGTTATATCTATATGTCATAATATTTCACATAAATTGTGCCAGGGATTATGAGGAAAACTATTTGTATGGATTGTGCAAACGTATAACCCAATGTTAAAATTTTGTTTAATGTGATTATGCATTTATATTCAATAAATAAATTAATGTATAATCCAGTAGTGATTGGAACCAGGCGACACCCACCGTCTGTAATCCACCTGATGACCAATTACACCTCGTAGGCATTAAATGTAAGATTTTAAACTAATTAAGATGTAAAGAATGTGCGCAATAGTCATAATATAAGTCACGCTAAGCACACACACACACACACACACTATACTTGGTTTATTTGCTTTTTTTTATTTTTTTATTCTACGACATTAGACATAAAGGTTCATTAAGGACAGGTGATGACCGCCTCAGTGATCACGAGAGTCTTAATAAAGATATTCGCAGAACAAAGGTAAGACTACTATAATTGGCAGTTAACTCTATTTACACACTGTTGTCAGTCGTAAGTACATGGAGCAAGCGTATTCTCTTCCCACCAGTTTGCACAGCTCAGTGATAAGTAAAGGCAGGTTGTCCCGTGGCTCTGGGTTCACAGTGGCAGAGTAGTCAGACATAAATTAAGAAAGGTAAGGGTGCGAGACAAAGAGCCATCCCTGTTACGTCGTGGAGATCACCAACTTGTAACTCCTGGACAAGATACAGAGCTTTAAAACTTAGCAACAAATTCAATCTCAAACTGAAACACTATAAATCTATTCAAAATATGGCTCCAGTCCCTCACGCACAGACACTGAAGACCTGTGTATCTTTCTCAACAATATCGAGTTCTGAAGACATATGTTATATCCTCAGGGTAACTCTTGAACTAGAACCCCTGCCAACACAACACATCACACAAGGGAATATACACACTACATTAATTAAAGGGAAATTAAGGTTCAAATACTCGCATATAACTGTAGTCCATCTGAGAATTGTGTACCAGAACTGTAGTTACGTATGTTACAGCTGAGCCCTAAACATTATACACTATTTATCAAACTGGTTCACTATTAGTCCAGAAATCATACTGGTCGGCAACCTTTATATAGTAATCGATCACATTATGAAGCAAGAGATCAGTAGTCGGCCGCAACCATCAGTGTATTATGTACTGTACTGTACTGTACGTATATAATTTCAGAAAAAAAATCATTAAATTGGGCATTAAAAAGCAAACCATATATGTTCAGACAAGTACTTTTATACAGTACACTAATTTAATTAACCTAATGGAGTGGCAACTTAAAATTACATTTAATAATACAAGACTGAATATCTTCTGCATCGTTTGTAAAATCTGGTTCAAATTTAACAAATCTGTTTCCACGAGTTCTTTTATGTGAGAGTTAGTGAACTTTGAACGGTAGATACTGTACAGCACTTGATCTTGATATAAGTGTGCTGGCAGCAGTAGGTTGACTCGTACATCGAAAACACTATGATATCTATTCGTTTCACTGTTGCCTGAGGATTTTGTTTTAAAGTCTAACAACGACTCTACAGTTTTGTGAGCTGTGCATCACTAAGAGTTCCTCCGTCAATATATGGCTGACAATGACTGTCCTCGTCTGTTTAAAAAGAAACGGATTTGAAACAAATGAGAACAAAATTTTCTTACTCTGAATCTCTGAAAATCTCTGTGAATTCCGACCGTAAACGTTCCAAGCATTTTATGTACTTATGCCAGGTATAATGTTTCCTAGTCTTACAAAGTATCAGATTAGGTGTTTGCTGCATCAAGTGCTAAAACAGCTTTATCAGCTTAACCGGCAGCTCATCAAATATTTTGAATGCCATCATGTCAGCTGAAAATACAAATTTTCTGTCCACATGTGGGCAGATATATGAGGATTGTGGATCCTGGCCATAATAGCATAGTGGTTCACCACCTATCCTCCAACATCACACCTGTTCACCATGTACTCCTCAACATCATTTACGGCACGTTGTGTTTGTAAACCATTGATGTTGTAGTCGATGTATACATGTGTGTGGGCAGTAGATGACATCCCCGGACAGTTGAACGTTTCTGATAGATCGCCCAACGATATTTGTTTATTAACCGTTTCCTCGGTCGCATAATTCCCCTTGTCTTCCACACGAAAAAAATATATATACTGTATTACAAAAAAGAAAAACATTTGACGCCTATAAACTATATTGCACTCCAATCATTTTCTTACTAATCGTCACGTTTGTGAATTTGTACAAAATGCTAAAAGAATAAGTGATGGAACATATTTCAAAACGTAGCTAAACACAGGCAACACGTCACCCAACTCTACTGTATATACTATGAGTCGGTTACAATCATAATATTAGTCTGGCACCACTACAGTCTATGGTCGTTGTTGCAGCAAAATTGCTTCAAATTCTCCTTATTTCAGTAAACTCTTCTGATGATCATTATCCCAGACCATCGAGGATGTCTGGCTTCCAGGTGCTTAATGGAATAAGATAAGTAACCAATTTATAAAACGTTGACTGACTGTCTAAGAATACGTGTTATATAACTGTACAGTCACTCCAAGTGGTGTCTTTACGGAGGGTTCCGAACACTGAGGCTCTTGTTGTCTGGGTAGGGTTGTCAAAATCCTTTGTCGGTTGTGTCATATTGTTTGACACAAAACCGTAAAGATAGCCTTTGGAGAGACTATACGCAGACAAGTATTGCAGTCTCAACTTTACATAATAATGACAATGAGAAGCTGAAACCTAAGCAACATTGCATGACTTGAAATAGACGAATGAATCCTTATTTTCATCTTTCCTGCTGAAACCTGACAAAGGGTATTAAATACAAGCAGACCCTCTATTTATGTATTTAAATAAATTTACAATCATATTGGTAAACAACAAATGAAGCCCCCCCCCCTCCAAGTATTATTTTGGTGCACACGGTGTCTCCTGTACAGGTCGTAACACTAAAATTCCTTCTTTTGGTCAATCAATGTCAGCCAACCTTCCCGTCTGCAAGTGTCCAAGGAACACAATCGAAGCGTTTTCTCACCTTTAATCCAACACTTGTGATCGTTCTTAATAACGCACCGTAGTGACTAACTTCATATCTGAGGATGTTTTAACTTCAAACTCTGGTAGGAAGTCAACACCAGGCGACAACACCTACTTCCTGAAAACACTCTGCGTAAACAACGAGCCAACTGCAGGAATTCCTATTGGATCACTATCATATTTCTTTACTATCTCGTCCTTAACACCATACTGGCCTACTATCTCGTCCTTAACACCATACTGGCCTACTATCTCGTCCTTAACACCATACTGGCCTACTATCTCGTCCTTAGCACCATACTGGCCTACTATCTCGTCCTTAGCACCATACTGGCCTACTATCTCGTCCTTAACACCATACTGGCCTACTATCTCGTCCTTAACACCATACTGGCCTACTATCTCGTCCTTAGCACCATACTGGCCTACTATCTCGTCCTTAACACCATACTGGCCTACTATCTCGTCCTTAACACCATACTGGCCTACTATCTCGTCCTTAGCACCATACTGGCCTACTATCTCGTCCTTAACACCATACTGGCCTACTATCTCGTCCTTAACACCATACTGGCCTACTATCTCGTCCTTAGCACCATACTGGCCTACTATCTCGTCCTTAACACCATACTGGCCTACTATTTCGTCCTTAGCACCATACTGGCCTACTATCTCGTCCTTAACACCATATTGGCCTACTATCTCGTCCTTAGCCCCGGCCTAACATCCAACTTTTATACTGCCTACTATCTCGTCCTTAACACCATACTGGCCTACTATCTCGTCCTTAACACCATACTGGCCTACTATCTCGTCCTTAACACCATACTGACTACTGGCCTATGTCTCGTCTTAACACCATACTGGCCTACTGCCTCGTCCTTAACACCATACTCCTACTATCTCGTCCTTAGCACCATACTGGCCTACTATCTCGTCCTTAACACCATACTGCCTACTATCTCGTCCTTAGCACCATACTGGCCTATATCTCGACCTTAACATACACCATAACTATACTCCTCCAACACCATATTCTATCTCGTCCTTAACACCATACTGGCCTATATCTCGTCCTTAACACCATTGGCCACCTATCTGCCCAACACCATACTGGCCTACTATCTCGTCGTCCTTAACACCATACTGGCCTACTATCTCGTCCTTAGCACCATACTGGCCTACTATCTCGTCCTTAACACCATACTGGCCTACTATCTCGTCCTTAGCACCATACTGGCCTACTATCTCGTCCTTAACACCATACTGGCCTACTATCTCGTCCTAACCCATATTGGCCTACTATCTCGTCCTTAACACCATCTCGTCCTAATCTCGTCATAACACCATACTGGCCTACTATCTCGTCCTTAACTTACCATACCCCTAGTCCTTAACTTAGCCTACTATCTCGTCCCTATTACTCTTTACATTTCTTGCCTTTGGTTCCATCATTCACACGAGGGTCGACCAGTGACTTAGTATTCTGTTCATCAACCTAATTGGCGAGACACTTCCTGGTATAACTTCACCATTCTCCACTCAATTCACCTCCTTGCCAACCTTGTCATGCTAATCCACCAACCCTCACCTCAACCTCCCTACCACACCTACCAACACCTCACCTCAACCTCCCTACCACACCTACCAACACCTCACCTCAACCTCCCTACCACACCTACCAACACCTCCCAACCTCCCCTCCACCTACCTACACCTCCTCCACCTCCCTACCACACCTACCAACACCCTCACCTCAACCCCCCCCCTCCCTTCTCCCCCACATCTGTTGCCTTCATTCTACTTCATTTATCTCCCCTTTACCATCTCTTACGTTCCTTAAAAAAAAATAATTTCCTTCGCCTTGCCTAGATCTTCCCTGATCCCCAGTCGAGTCTCTGGTGAACTTCCCTCGTTTTCTTCAACACCCAATAACTCTCATTAACCAGTAATATTATTCATCCCTTCATTATCTCTCTAAAACCCTCCTCACCCTCTTTAATATCCTTTGCTCTATTACCGCCTTAATACTTCACCTTTCCTCTAATTCTCTCTTTATTATTGTATTTATTAGTCTACATATTGTTTTTATTTGTTGATTGTGTCCTGCTGCTTTTGTTCATTTTTTTTACCTATTATTTCTTTCTATGTTTAGTCCTCTTCAATTCTTTACTCGAGTTATTCGCTTCCTCTCCTAAACACGTAAACAATAATATTTAGTAAGACCCACAAAAAAACAATAGTACTAACAACAACAATAATAATAATAATAATAATAATAATAATCATAATCATAATCATAATCATAATCATAATAATAATAATAATAATAATAATAATAATAATAATAATAATAATAATACACCGTTCCATCTACAGATAAATACATAATAATCTCACAAGTATTCTCCAACATTAGCCTCCAGGTGCCATCTCCATATCAGGTGAAGATTGGCGACCAAGGCTGTCCACTGTAAGCGTACCCAGGGAGGAGAGAGGAAGGAGTCTTCAATACATCTCACTAATATTGTTTATATCTCCAGGTGACCATAGTTTTTAATTTCATTCACCCATCCAAATCTCATCCTTCACCTGTCCTTCCTATCCTCAATTCTACCCATTGATATCTGACATTCTCCCTTCATCGACTTTACTTATTATTAACAGCCTCTGACCTTGTGGTGCTTGCTGACCTACACAACAGTACCTACAGTAGTACTCCCTCGATCACACATGAATTATTTTTTTTATAACTATATTCAACCATATTTTTTTTTGGTTAAGGGATTAGTTCTAGTAATACCTCTTCACTCTCTGTAATAAGAGTATCATTATCTATATACTGACTACTAGGATTTTAGCAGTTACTGTGTATGCATGTATGCTTCCTAGTGTGGGTTGACCTTCACTGATGACCTTTGACCTTGACCTTTGTCTGTTGCTGCCCAATATAACATTTTCCCCACAACTAAACGGTGAAAGAAAATTAGACTAAGAACAGAACCTTAATTAACGACTGACCATTTTATTATACTGTAATACGACCATAAAGGCATGATGATGATGATGATGATGATGATGATGATGATGATGATGATGATGATGATGATGATGATGATGATGATGATGATGATGATGATGATGATGATGATGATGATGATGATGATGATGATGATGATGATGATGATGATGATGATGATGATGATGATGATGATACCTGGAGCACAATGGTCTCTTAACCAGCACCAGTTCATCACTTAAGCTACTCTTCCCCTCCAGCCCACCCCTTCCCCAACCCACCCCTTCCCCAACCCGCCCCTTCCCCAACCCACTCCTTCCCCAACCCACCCCTTCCCCAACCCACTACCCACCATCCCCCGAAACCTCACCTCTCACAGGACACGTTCGTTGCCAGGGTGACTGAGTGGAGAAGTGGGGAGGGGGGGTGGGGGGCCGATGCCTCAACATGACAACTGGCTGGCAAATTTGCATCTCTCTGATATCTGCATTTTGTCTCTAAAGTCCCGGAGGATGTGGGTGTCAGCCCTACGAGTTGTGAGGGAATTGAGTATCTTGGGTGGTGTAGAGGGTGGCTGGGGGGTGTGTGGCTGGGGGGTGTGTGTGTGATGGCGGGGTGTAGTGTGTGGATGGCGGGTGTAGAGGGTGGCTGGGGTGGTGGCCAGTGAGGTGGCTGGGGGTGTCGTGTGTGGTTATGGGTGCAGGTGTAGAGGGTGGCTGGGGGTGTAGTGTGTGGGTTATGGGTGCGGTGTAGAGGGTGGGTCGTGGGAGGGGTGTCAAGTTTGGGGTGTGGGTGAGAGTGTAGTGGGTGGGGTGTGGGTGAAGGGGTAGAGGGTGGGTAGGGATGTAGTGTGTGTGTGTGTGTGTGTGTGTGTGTGTGTGTGTGTGTGTGTGGAATATTGCATTTCCTGCCCTGCATGTTGGGAGGGGAGGGGGGGGTCTTGTGTGTTGTGTTTGGTGGGTGAGTGAGTATTGCGTTTGGTAAGTGAGGGTTGTGTGGGTGTGTGTTGTGTGGGTGAGTACAAAGATAGGAAAGCACTGAGTAATAGTCGGGTGGCTCAGTCTCCGCTACACGTCATATATTTCTTTATGTCTGCACAATCCAGTCCGTGTTAATGTTCGGTCGCTCTCTTTACGACGTCATAAATATCCAATTCATCGTAACATTTAGAGTTGGGCGAGGTCGTTTTTCATACAGTGTCAGACGTCGCTACACTTAACATAACCTGACCTTATTTAGCCTAGCCAAGCCAAGCCTAACCTAACCTAACCTAACCAATCTAATTTTAAGGACGCGGTAGCCGGCAGGAAAGAACACTGGGTCAATGACTCAAAACCAGGGAACTCTTGATTATCCGAGGGACCTAACTATACAATTTGGGAATTTCAGGTGGTCGATTACAGTGCCAACCATAATGGACAGTCAAATGGGAACCAAATTCACTTTATATCGCATTTCAAGTCAACTTAGGTTAACTTTATAGTGGAAATGGGTCCTTCCTTCCTTCCTTCCTTCCTTCCTTCCTTCCTTCTCTGCCTACTTCCTACCTTCCCTCCTTCCTTCCTTCGCACCCTCGTTCCCTCCCCCCCTACCATCCTCTCACTTAATTTGTAATACTGCATCAGGCGTTGGAAAATGTGCTTTTAAATACACAAAACAATGTCAAGTTACTTAGGTCATAATGTATTCAAATTTAAGTAAAAATTTAAGCAAAAAACTTGGTATATGTGCAATCATACTTAATGCAACTTATATTAAAGGAAATCTGGGTCTATTCCCTGTCGTGTGTTTGGTGGGTGGTGTGTTTGGTGGGTGGTGTGTTTGGTGGGTGGTGTGTGGTTGCGGGAGGCTGGTGGGTAGCATGAGAGGTGTGAGGGGTGAAGGGGGAGGTGTAGAGGTGAAGGGGGGGAAGTGAAGGGGTTGACAAGAAGTTTCATAAAGACGTAATCATACGTCAAAATCTTTCATAAATCATCACAATGTTTAAGGAAAAAAATGTCCCATAAATTTTCGTAAATAATCAATCACTCAACTTGTTCATAAGTCCAGCAAGTTTCTTTTAATATGCTCTCTCTCTCTCTCTCTCTCTCTCTCTCTCTCTCTCTCTTCTCTCATCCGTCTTCATAACAAAACTTAATTACAGGCCACACATTGAAGAGTGTTAGAGTAGCACGCAGTCCAAGATAAATTTTATGATACCTAACACAATGTAATATTGATCACATAATGTAACACTCCTCACATTAAGTAATATTCCTCACATAATGTAATATTCACCCACGAACACATTCTAATACAAGAATCTCGTGGCAGCTGTGGTTGTAGTTGAGTTGTCAATTCATTAATATAATTTTTTCGTTATTTAAGCAAATATACGATCATTTGGAGACTTCTCATAATTCAAAATAATGATGAATAGTTAATTATTATAAAAATGTTACCTTTGGTTTGTTTTATCTTTATCTTGACAGTAATGCAGACGAAAATAGATCCACCAATGACAATCACCTTTACATACAGCCTTCCTTTACCAAGTACTGCCAGGTAAAATTGCGAGCACGAGACCCAGGGTAAGGGTCGATGCATTTTTGGTTGACTGCACAAGTGATAATGAACACAATATTCTATTCAGCATATACAAAAAAATACTGGATAATATATAACAATTCCTAACGATGAAACGCCGAGAATTTACGACCAATTGTTTTTTTCTTGAATAACAATATATTATTAGTTTCTTCTATACTGTACAATATACCTAAAGATATATATTTGAAAGTAAAATAGAAAAAAGTAGTTGGGCGGCACCGAAACTTATAAAATATGCAAATTCCAGAAAGTGACAAAAAAAAAAGTTTTAAAGACGATCAACTATTCAGAGCACAAAGGTATAATACTGAAAGACTTAACCTTAATGCTACACCGAGTTACATATTTTTTTATGTAAACAGAAAAGAGAACTATAAAACCAAGTACAAATAATTGAAGAAAAACACAAAGAACTGTTGTAACACGAAGCAGGGTAGGAGGGGTGGAGAGAGGAAACAGTCAAATAATTATATAAAGTGAAGAGGATAAACATGTACCTTTACTTAACACACATGATGGTACACACACACAATGATCTTTATCGTCTTAATATGGAATGCAGTCAGGATCCTCTCACAAGGTAAGTATGAACGTCTTGCCTCTAATAGCTCTCCTTGAACCAGATTAATTGCGACTATTATTCTCATCATTTCGATAGATGATAAAACGAGAGATACACGGCAAGTTTATAGAGTCTATAATCGTTTATTTAATCCATGGACATAAAGCGCAGATTGACCTAGTAATGATAACCTTTCCTCCTTTTAAAATTCAAGGCAAAGTTGTCACCACACGTAAGACAATTGGTACATGGTAAGACTTGATTGAGTGACACTGAAAGGGCGTTGTAATTACGAGTGACAGACACAGACACATACACTTTCAGGCCTGTCAAGATAAAACACCTGACTTTTAGAGAAGAGAGAAAGAAAAGAGAGAAAAAAGAGAGAGACTAATGTTTGTTTTTATTATATAAGATGAAACTAAATATACACACTGCACATAATCTCAAGACTTACACTTATCTTCGGTATACCAAGACTCAGTGGCTCAGTCCCCTGGAGCAGTTGGCCCTGGGACACCAGACTAGATGAAGCGCCTCCACAAACTTTGTACTTTATTATAACTTGTAACTACAATATCCTAAAATTAAACCCGGGACAAACTAACGATCGGAACTTCCTCTCAAGTCAAGACGCCACACTCTCTACTAGGTACACTCTCTGGTTGGCTACCTACACTGTCTGGCCACCTACACTGTCTGGCTACCTACGCTACCTACGCTGTCTGGCCCCCTACGCTGTCTGGCCACCTACGCTGTCTGGCCACCTACGCTGTCTGGCCACCTAAGCTGTCTGGCCCCCTACACTGCCTGGCCCCCTACACTGCCTGGCCCCCTACACTGCCTGGCCACCTACACTGCCTGGCCCCCTACACTGCCTGGCCCCCTACACTGCCTGGCCCCCTACACTGCCTGGCCACCGACACTGCCTGGCCACCTACACACTCACACACCATCTACACTACCTAAATTCCCATCACATACAGTAGGATAAGCACGCCGATGACCCCCTCTGTGGGCTAGTGACTGACTGAACGCCCACGACGGAGCGAACATCAGCACCTCACTATATTAACATTATCTTGTGCAATACTTGTTTGTCATCAATTAAAAAACAACACGATAAACATTGAGATAATTATTGCTTTAGTGGATTAAATAAAGAACTTACGTGGTAATGAGTCAGTGATGCCTAAGGAACGTACAGGAAAGAACTCAACTACAGTTTTAATAAGTTCATATAATTCATTTTTTGAGGGGTACTGAAATCAACTTCAACCGATAGACTTAAGTTCATGAATATACATAATAAATGATGAATATGTTTTATAAGTATACCAATATGTTTCCCATCTTACTATTTTATTATTGTTTAAAGGAAAAATATTGATTAGGATGTAGATATTGTTGGTATAGTTGTCAGTTACCTCACAGTCCCTTTGGTCCGATAAGGATGACAGAAGATGGCACAACTAAGAGCCATCCTCCTGACACACAACTGGGAGGAGGAGATGTAGCCGCTTTCCCCTTTCTGCCATCCGCCTGATTAACAACTGAAGCCTAAATGGACTCTTAACCCTAACACCACTTGCCTGCTTCATCCAACCAATCACAAGCCTACACGAGAGAATGTGGGCGGTGCAAATTTTACATGTCTAAAATAAACAGATTTATTCATTCAAATCCTTCCCGGTCACCGTCACACTACCCACACTATGTACCCAAACCACACACTGAATTCATCCACTCACACTTACCTCTGCTCTTACCCACCCATTACGCACAGTACCCAGCCAACTAACCAAATTAGGCCAGGCCTCGTAACACCTGGCCCTCCTACTCGACCACCCACTTCCAACATCCAATTCGACGTCGATCAAACCCCTCGACCATCTAACATCACTCCCTCCATCTAATTCCTCTCTTACCGAGTGTTCATTCCTCTCCTGGGACTGCCACCATCCTACCTACCCCACTCCCCCTCCCCTCCCCTCCTCTTCCCGCCCCACTCCAAGGCTTGAATGCTGGCGTTAAGGAGAGAAGGAGGAGGAGCAGAGAGAGGGAGGAGGAGGGGAGAGGGAGGAGGGTGAGAGTGGGAGGAGGAAAGCGGGAGGAGGGTGAGAGTGGGAGGAGGAGAGCGGGAGGAGGGTGAGAGTGGGAGGAGGGTGAGAGTGGGAGGAGCAGAGAGAGGGAGAAGGAAGAGAGAGGGAGAAGGAAGGGAGAGGGAGGAGGATGGGAAAGGGAGGAGGATGGGAGAGGGAGGAGGAGAGCGGGAGAAGCAGAGAGAGGGAGGAGGAGAGCGGGAGAAGCAGAGAGAGGGAAGAGGACCAGAGGGAGAGGGAGGAGGAGGAGAAAATAGAGAGGGAGGAAGAGTTTCTCTACGAAATTAATGCTCGCAAAAAGGTCACTCCGTCTATTCTGAAAACACAAAAAAATTTCTGTATTTCACACACCAAAAAAAAAACTGTCAGTCATGGTATACTTGCAGGAACGTGGGATTATTTACAGAATCATCCACCTCTCCCTTCTCTGCTTCCCACACTCCTATTCCCCATCACTTTTATCTCTCTTGTTACCCCTTTCCTCTCCTCCACTCCCCTACAACGTTCTTTCTCTTCCCCTTTCCTCCCTCCCTTCCTAGGTACTCTCTCAAGCGACACTGTAAGCTTTTAAAACTCGAGTAGTCGTGTTAATTCCGTTTTGCGCTGCGTTCTATGAATATATTTACATTTTCAAGACACTGGAGAAAAAATGCCTCATTTATTTCAACTTTTTCAGATTTATTCACAAGTTTTCAGAATACAACTTTGTGTTGCTCATTCTTCAACAAGCGGGAGTTAGGGATTTTCTACCTCACACTTTACACGACTAGTGATGAAATATGTCCAATAAGGGACTCTCTAATCTCTTGTGAGTAAAACATTAAACTTAACTTAAGGCAACTTCACTCACACTTATATTTTTCTAACAGCTGGAGGGATTTTACCTACACTATTTTCATTATTCATTATTATATCTGTTGTTATTATTAAATGTCAAATCGTTCGGTGGTGGGGTTTGTGCTAATGGAAAAATTATAAGGTGGAATATGTTTAAGAGGCGATTTTATCAGTCCACCGACCACGAGTAACTCATCTGTAGGTTGAACACTTGGCAAGGAAACAGGGCAGCATCACCCTCAATACCTGGGGTTACGTCAGCTAAACACGGAAAATTTTGGAAATTGTTGGCCTCTGACTGAGATAAAAACCTACATCCCAAACTTTCACTATCGAATACTTTTCAGTAAAAGAGTTGCATACGTTAGTAAACTAAATAAACTGGGTGCTGCTGTGTCCGGTCGAGTTCAGACTGTCAACTCTAAGCACACGCGTAGCCGAACTAAACGAGGAAAAAACAGTGTTAAAAAAATCGTCGACGATCCAGTTTGAAATTCAGTAAACACGACCCTCAACAAGGCCCTCACGCTCTCCAGGGAAAATAAACAAATGGGTGGGCCACGTGCTGGCTGGTGCAAGGTTCAGCCTGGCATAAATCTTTGTTGTGGCGTCGGGTGCATGTGAGTAAGGTGACCTCCCCGGCCCCGTGTTTACCACCTCTATCATCTACTTTCTTCGCTGACTGATTGACTGATCTACTGTGAGTATTTTTTACCCTTACATAGCAGTTGCTATAAAAGCTTTTCGGATAAACTGAATATTAGGCAATCAATCTTCTTCCAACTGATGATTAGTGGAGATAGTCTATTAAACACACCAACACTAGCTGAGGGGGGGTGGGGGTTAGGTTAAGTTGGCGTTAGGCTGTTTAATCATCAGGTGAAATAAGCTGTAAGTACCAATCTGACTGCTTGAACCACTTGAACCTGACTCACATAGATTTGTGTTCCTCTGACAGCTACTTTGATACATCCCCGCTGTCCTTCAGGTGAGGTTAGGTTAGATTAAGGTAATTTAGGTAAGATAGGGTAGGTAAGAATAGGTCAGGTTAGGTGAGGTAAGGGTAGCTAGATTAAGATACAGTAGGTTAGGTTAGCTTTGGCTTGGTTAGGATCAGATGACGGAGACGTGAGTCGAGCTGCCTGCCTTAACTGGAGCTCTCAACGTGAACAAGACCGGCGTCACGCTTTAGGAACCAATCAGGTGAGCCAGAATCGATTTGTCCAGCTTGAATAATGAAAAAAAGATAAAACTGATAAAATAACAACAGGCTGCTTCACATTCCTCAATAAAACACACTCGACTAACTCACCAGCAGCCGAGGGTAACATAATAATAGTGAACATATATCATAAAATTTCACGAAATCAGATATAAATATTGTAATTGGTTTCAACTGAGAGAGAGAGAGAGAGAGAGAGAGAGAGAGAGAGAGACGCAAGTTAATTCTAAAAACCATCAAATCTACATATATATACAACATAAAAATCGCTCCCTCGCGTCTCGTAAAAACACGAACCATCCTGCCCGCCGAGTTACAGGTCTCTTACTCCCACCTGTCTGTAAATCTAGGAACATTATTCATTATTTACTACAAACGTTCCTCTTGTCACAACCCACCATTACCATTCACCCCACATTAATGATAAAGGAATATACTAAGGTTCTGTCTACTTGTATGTCTCCGCGTCAGCCAGGAAGATCCTTGAGGTCTGGCATGGTAATATCTAGCATCTAATGTCTCCGTGGAGGAATACCAAGGTTAACTTATTTTCTATAGCTATGTATATCGTATTCTCCTACGAATACGATAAGCCTGCACGGGGAGTTAGTTAATTCAGTTTTCATTCTTATCTGCTTGTAACACTTTTCTAAAGCATAACTGTAAAAAAATAAAAAGTATCTTTCAGTCGGGGTCTAATAAATTTGCACCAAGTAGACAAACAAAGCCCCAACACACTGTACTGTACAGGTACTCACATTTAGTAGAGACTCTGGCGGTAGCGGCTGGAACCCACAAGACCGCCAGGAGCACCACCAGGAGACCCGACCACTGGGTGCTGGGGACTCCTGACGTCACACCACACATTGTTGTCCCCGTCATATATAGAACGGTCACAGGCTTAATAATACAACACTCAGCGAGTCACTCCTCTTCTCGCGATGTAATGTCAATTATTTTCTTTTTAATTACGATCGAATCACTTTTATTGGCTGCCTGGGCCTCCTGACGTCACACCATTCCAACCAATCCTAGTTATTGCACTCCAGCTGACCAACCACAGTATTATAAAAATGACACTTCTGTCTGCTAGCTGCAGCTTATTTATGTGTTATAAAAACCAAGACTCTTTCTTAAATCGACTGAATTATTTTCAATGGCTGATTGGAACCCATGACGTCAGAGAATACCAAAACAATATGAAATGTTCTACTTTAGTCCGCTAAAAAATACTACGGTTCACCATCTTTATTTCTACAATATATTTACGAAATCTTTATACACATGTATATGAAAATATTTCAATGTTGTCTAAGACAATAAAACACTTGCCACTATTTGTTCAACTTTTCATAACCACTATTATCTAAGTTGAAAACAAAGTCAACCTTTTGTTACTGTACAGTACTGTCCACACTTCACTTCCCCGTCATCTGGGAGGACAGGATGGCTGGCGTCTTACAAGTCACTGGTCACTTACTGCGTCTGGGGAAGAAGAACAAGACAACGTTAGGATCATTACCAGAAGAAAGTTTGTTTAATTACAAAATGGCGTGACGAAACTTTTTTTCTTAATCTGACTGAAACACACACACACACACACACACACACACACACACACACACTCACTAGTACAAACATACATGCGACCCTCAAACACACAACCAAGAAGAAATATTGACTAAGTAAATCTAAACAAGGACCTACATAAAATTACATTATGAATCGGGGCAGAGGAACAAACACACGGAACCTTTCTTCTCCAGGTGAGGTGACGGGAGGGAACATGTCCATATGGGGGGAGGGTGGAGGTCGGGGGGAGGGTGGAGGTCGGGGGGTTGGAGGTCGGGGGAGCTTAGTGGAGGTCGAGGGGGAGTTAGTGGAGGTGGGAGGGGATGGAGGTCAGGGGAAAAGAAAGGACGTAGGGTGGAGAGAGGATATAGGATGACGATGGGGGAGTGGTAGAAAGGAGAGGGAAGGGGAGAGGGAGGGAAGGAGAGGAGAGAAAGATGGATAACATAGGTAAGAGGAGGGGAGGGGTCAACTAAATCAATGAAGTTTTACAACCGCGTATTTGCAAGATTGCCTGCTAAGTATTAATCAATAGTTCAACCACCTGTGTTAGCAACATGTTAAGAACTTGTCAATGTCGCGTAAGTTACATTTGCCATAAAAATGTTTATCGAAATTCAATGTTAAGTAAATATTTTACAGAGTGTTTGTAATATAAAGTTTTTAAGAGCATAGTGGTGTAGACATATGCTCGAGATATCAATTATTTATGCATTCGCGGTGGATGCGATCACTACTACTGAAGGGAGGGAGTTGCTCTGTGTGGGGCGGGTGAGACGTGTGTGTGTGTGGGGAGCTCCGTGTTTCTCGTCGAAAAACGGGGGCATTCCAGGAGTAACCAGTGTCTTTCCGGATAAACTGAAAATTGCCAAAGTTCATCCAGCATACAATAACTCTAATAAACGGCAATTCAAGAATTTACCGCCCCATATCAGTCCTCCAAGCCTTAAGAAAGATACTGGAGAAGCTAGCATGTAGTAAAGTAAATTCCTTCTGCAGTGTCAATGACATCCTTACAGACTCTCAGTTTGGATTTAGAGCTAGAAAAAACTGATTGTGCTCTGTTATCCTTTACTAATGACACCTTAAACTACTTTGAGGACAGTCAGTTTACAGTCGGATTCCTGAACCTCTCTGAAGTCTTTGATACTGTCGACCATACCATCCTCCTTTCAAAGCTTGAACATTACGGAGTTAGGGGCTTATCCCACAATTGGTTAACCTCATATATGTTTAACAGGAAGCAGTATGTCTGCTATAATAATCATCAATCTGACTCCTCACCAATTTTGCATGGCGTCCCCCAAGGTTCAATTCTCGGTCCTGTACTGTTCTTGTTGTACATAAACGATATAGTCCACCCCAGCACACACACGTAAAATATAACTTATCCTCAGACGATAGTAATCTCTATGCCAGCAACTCAGACCTCCATTCCTTGATGAGAACTATGAACACTGAATTGAATAAAGTCAGGACAAGGGTAATACGTAATAAACTGACCTTAAACCTCGAAAAAAAAACACTACACAATCTTTCACAGAAGGAAAAACTTACTCCCAGGTTTGGACCCCCTGTACCTTGGTCATACAGTCCTTAAACTCGAACAAAATACTAAATTCCTCGGAGTTATTGTTGATGAGAAACTTAGCTGGATAAACCACATACAAGCCATTCACAGTAAAATCAATAAACAGTGCGGTATCCTGTATCACACTCAACAGCTACTCACTCTTAAAGCAATGAAAGAAATCTATCATGATCTTGTTTACCAACACCTGATACACTGTCTTACACTATGGGGGGCCTCTGGCTCTTCAAAAACACAACCTCTGATTACTGCACATTTTGCTAAATTAAAAATATTAAAATTCGAGGATATTAACACCTACTGCTGTACCTTATTTGTTTACAAATCTGTCAATCACTTGCTTGACAATAAATATTTCCAGTTTTGTAATAATCAGAGATACAACTTAAGACACCCAGAGCTACTAAGACCACCCCCCATGCGTTCCTCTCAGTCCCAGACCTCCATAAAATATCAGTGTGAAGGTGTGGAACAACTTACCCCCACCCATCCCAGTAACAGTATTTTTCTGGATAATACAACTGTTTCAATATCAATCTTACACTTCAATATCCAGTAACTCTAAGGGAATTAGAGTCAATCCCTCACACACTCCAAGATGATCATGAGTAAATAACGAATTGTAAATTACTCTACGTAAACGTGCCTGACTTAGGAAATAGAATTCACTATAAAGCAAATTTTACATAAACGCTCGTAAACACACACAGTTTGTCTCATACTTGAGACACGTTCACACACAAGAGAGAGAGTCTCTCTCTCTCTCTCTCTCTCTCTCTCTCTCTCTCTCTCTCAGCGCTTTAACTGTCAAACATTAAAACAATTCAATGGATAACGAGTCACACTTCTTTACTGTGTATGTGAATAAATTATTACACGTGTGACGCTGATGATGTATTTAGGGCTGAACAACAAGAGATATAAACCAACATTTAAACAACATTAATCTGAATTTCTGTTTTAATCAGGTGTACGTGTAATGAGTTGCTTGCGATTAATCCCCGTTCACTTGTAGACCGGGGACGCCCAAAGAGAGCTCTCGAGTGTGTGTGTGAGGGGGTTTATCTGTCTATGAACACACACACACGGGCCAGAAACTATACTCCTCATTGTAAAAAAAACAACTTCAGTTAATATCAATACAGACAGCAGCAAGGATAGGGTACCCTTCCTCCACCCCAGCACCTCCCTTCCTCCACCCCAGCACCTCCCTTCCTCCACCCCAGCACTACCTCAGGGTACCCTTCATTGACTCATCCGTGCTCAACACAACCACAAAGTCACCCCACTCCCCCCCCCCTCAGGTCCCCTCCCTTCTCGTTCTCTCTCACAGAATCCCCTTCCCGCTCATCTACCCCTCTCTCACACCACCACAGGGCCCCTCCCTCTCCCTCTCTCCCACTCCACCAGAGGGTCCACTACTCCCCACACCACCACTATGTACTGCCACCTCCCCTCCCACAGGATACCACCCCTTCCATCCCCCACACCACCAGTAGCCCGCCCGGGTAATGTCTCGAAGGGACGAAATATTGACGCCCCTCTCAATAACCCGACAGTCAATAACGCCTAATGAATATAGCCGCATTCTCCCGTGATGCTTGGAGGAATGAGAGACTCCAGAATAACCCACCACCCCACCTTGCCGACTCAAGGTGTGTAAATAAACAATCTTTGTTCGTGCTTGACGGTGCTAGAGGACAAGGAATATTCCTAAATAACTTGTGGCCAGACCTCGACAACCTGGGTTTCATACCTAATTAAGACACAGACACATAATGGAGTTTTTGTTTGTGCTTTCAAAAATTTAAAAAAGTTTCAGTCATAAAGATAAATCTGATCTGACCTTGGCAAATTAAGGTACCTAAATATAAGAAATCCGACGACGCCTAACTGGGCTCAATCCGTGCTTAGAAGTGCCAGAGGGATTGCGTGCCTCCGAGTATTGGCTGTGTTTGAGTGTGTTATGTGCCAGGAAACAGTAAAGTCTGTAATGGAAATTGAGGGCTTCTTAAAGATTAGTGACCTGATATGGCAACCTGTGTACTGTACCTATATAAGACAATCGAACGAATATTGGAGTTAACATCTTGCTTACAGAAGGACCAAGGAAATGAAAACCTCCCAAAATAGTTCCTGACCTGACCTGACCTTAGCAATTTCCCGTATTCAAACATACAATCGAATACATAGATGTGTAGATGTGTGTGTGTGTTGGTGTGTGTGTGTGTGTGTGTGTGTGTGTGTGTGTGTTGTATACCTAAACAAGACAATCGTGCACAGGTCAAGGAGTGATTCATGATTTGTTATGATGAAAGAAATGGACGGCTGGTTTTCTCCCATTCACGTAACCTTATTATCCTGTAGGAGCGACCAAGATCAAGAACTGAACATATTTTATGGATTAGTTTGTGTATGGAGACGTCGACGGGAATGAAAGCCACTGGAAATAATCTGTTACCTAATCCTGGCAATTTATGGCTGAGATAATTTTTTGTTTTCAGGCTTGGGAACTTAAGGACGTGAATAATCAGTGTAATGTTAGCGTTATTCATTCAAAAATAAAGAACAAATATTTTCCACAAACGACACAGAAGAAACAGCTCCGTATCATCTGTCCAGTCCGGAAATGATTATTGAACCACTTGAAAGTTTCTTATCAACGAGGTCGAGTCTGTAGCCTTGATTCTCACAAGAAAAGAGCCATCAGGAGTAATCAGGAGATATTTACGTTCTTCTCCACCCGTAAATGACATTCTTTTGGGTACTACACGACCGCGGCTCGCTCTATCCTGTACCGACTCACCAGAAGTTGTCATATAGTGGGTTCAGACCTCTTTCTGGTGGTTACTTCTGAATAATTATTAAAGCTCTCCAGACCTTAGGAGCTATTCTTGGGTTGCACGTGTAGACGGGATCGCCAATGTTCGATGCAGACAATGTAAAGATAAAAACTTTCTTACATCGCCGAAAAAAAGATTTGAAAAGCGATGGACGTGAGGATGAAGGACATAATAGAGGAGAACGTGTCAAAACATTGTCACATACACAGAATACCACAATACTGAGTCGACTCCCAAAAATACACTACGCAAGCTCTATCTTCTAAATGGTAGAGTTTCAATGAAAACTTTGCATTGTAGGTGATGTCAAGTTCCTGTAAATTAAGGTAAAATGCCAAATGAATGATGATACAAAGTGGTTGTTATTTTTGTATTTTAGCTGAAGTAAACCATTGACGTTTATTCATACTTCTTCAGACTCTCAAAGGCTCATACACTGTACAGTATATGAGCCTTTGAGAGCCTATCTTCAACACAGATTACTTGTGGTGCCTCTACAGGACGCTCCAACACAAACTGGGGATTACTTCTGCCGTCAACTGATACAAGATGCTCACCAGTACACTGCGAACACTGTCTTCTGGTGGCAAGGCTGAAACTTCCCAGTCCAGTGGTGGATGAAGTGACTAAATGCTGACTGTACTGTGAAATGAAGATAACGAAAGGAAAATTATTAAACTAATACACAAATACTTGCTGCTGTTTTTTTCATTCGACAGGAGAACAGATCTCGCATTAAAGTTATTAACAAGAAAATGGATTACCAGGACAAATCCAAAACTTAATCCCCAACAATACCGGTGATGACGAGTCTACACATGAGCACTACACATGAGCACTACACATCAGCACTACACATCAGCACTACACATGGGCACTACACATGGGCACTATACTGTCAATAATCCGATTTACTGATTACAAAGTAGAATGCATTTAATCCGTCAGCCTTTTTGTAGCATTATCAAAAAATATCTGACACACACACACACACACACACACACACACACACACACACACACACACACACACACACACACACACACACACACACACACACACACACACACACACACACACACACACACACACACACACACACACACACACACACACACACACACACACACACACACACACACACACACACACACACACACACACACACACACACACACACACACACACACACACACACACACACACACACACACACACACACACACACACACACACACACACACACACCTAGCGGCACTACAGAATTAAATTTATATGGATTATTATGAGGCAATCAGCTGCAAATAATAACGAAAGCGTATATGAAAGCGTATGTTATTAATGCAACACCAGTGAGTCACCTGTGTTGATGATGATATACGAGTATGATATACGCCACACCGGGGAACACTACAGTTATTTTATTTTTTAATTACACACACACACACACACACACAGACATATATTACATACATACATGCATGAAAACTTACATTACACACACACACACAGAGTAGAATAAACACTGTAACTTATAAAACAAGATGCTGCTAAACACAGTCTATGGTACACCGTAATCAACTTCTGAAATACGGCGCAGCTCAATGAATATAGAATGGATGTCAAATATATAGAGAGAGAGAATCAGACAAGCAACAGCATACACAGACATCAGAGCAGCGTGATGGCAGGGCTGTGGTAAGAATATATTGGATATGCGACTCATGTGGGCAGAGTAAAAATAACTGGGCCGAAATGGAAAATTGTAGAGCCGCAGGAAATCACACACAACTACCGCAGCACACAGCCACAGTACCGCCATCCATATAGCCACAGTACCGCCATCCATACAGCCATAGTACAGTCATCCACACAGCCACAGTATCGCCATCCACACAGCCACAGTACCGCCATCCACACACCTCGCAAGATAGAGGGATTAACCTAATTCCAAATTCTCAAAATTCCCTGAAACAATTTCACTTCCTAGTTAAGGTAGAGTCTCAGGTCAATTTTTGGCCCATCATTTTCCATGTCTCTGCCTACACGAGAGAAATGCCTTCACACATGACAAAAAAGAGGAATTTTTTGAGCATGTTTCTATGAAATTCTTGGAAGCAGAGTACTTATGGCGTCAGGACCCCAGGTGGAGAAGCCAGAGAGTATCTTCACTACAATGTCGATTATGTTGCTTTAGTTACTTAAGTCCTCCAGCAGCTCCTCCTCGACGACTGGGTGGATGGAGGAAGACTAAGACGAGGGGGCGGTGAGTGTGACCCAGTAGAGGAGATGATCCTACGAGTGTTAGAGCATATGAACGGTGTCCTCTAAGGGGGAGGTGACGGGAGGGGGGGCGTAATGTATTGTACTTCCTATTTACCGATTCCTGTGATGCTTGGCAGAAAATGTGATAAACGAAGCTCGCCTGTAGAATACGACGGTCTTACTGAAACATGACTCCGAAAAGGTTATCAACAGAAAGTTAATATGCTAACCTTATTTTTTTTTTAGTCATCAAACCGATGGGACCATCTGTCTGTCTCTTGATACAATGAACCCTAAATATGTAAGTGGTGTTTGTGTACAATAAAGATAATTTGTAGTTTTTGTTGTTGAATATGTTTGTTAGTTTAGTGTTGATTCTATTCATGTATAATTTGTTTTATGATTTAAAGTACAAAACCATTCTTGAAATACATATAGAAATTATGTTATTTCGCAGTTACCTCTGTTTGGCGTGCCATATATAAATGCATACAAACAGGTGACGGCCAGGGGTAAGACACTGGCTCTTCATTCAATTAAATACATTAATAAATAAATAGAAACCCACACTCACTTCCTCTAACATCTTTCTTCGTCTATATATTTTCTTTAACATTTAATTTGTCATCCACCCATTTATTACCTCGTTCCTCCAGCAAACTTAAGTCTAAGCATTTTTCTCGTTCACAACTAGGCACTGTTGCTGGCACTGCACTCGATCACCTTTACTTTCCCAACTGAAAGATAGAAACCCATTAACAAGTGCGTTGACTAGGGATGGTCTGGGTGCGATTAGGACGGGAGGCAAGCGTTGTTTCTACTCGGCCGCCGCACCCTAAAATTAATATAATAAGACTATAATAATACACACGGGAACAAATGCATTTTAGAGGGAAGTGGATAAATTTTGCTGAGAGTATTAAACGTTGGGAGGTGGAGAACACAGTCATGATGAACACAGCTGCAGGCCGCAGTTTATCCGCTGCGCTGACATTTCACCACTTAAATTTTTATTATTTTTTCATGTGCGTCAAAGTCGTGGAGTATTTTAAACTTGTATCAAAAAAGAATTAAATATACTTAATAATTACTTCCCTCGGGCAGTAATTGAAATTCCACGAAAGAATACCGACTTCCAATTAGCCATTTTCAACCTGACACCAGTGTTGTTTTACATGCGTTAGAGGATCCTACACTCTTCTGTTGAGCTTAAATAAAAATGACACTTCACTTGTTTACGGAATATGACGGTAATGCGCTGTGCAGTCAAATAACGAATCTAATCCCCCCACATCAACAAAATCATCAACGTTTTCAAGATTCTTTAAAAAAAAAAATAACATACAAGAACAATATAGTGAACCTACGTCAAGGATTTTTAACATGAAGAACATAACTCAAGGAGGAAGAACAGCATAACACCACAGAACACCTCGTCATAACACTAACGATATGAAACAAAACAATAACATAACACACATCTAGACAGAACAAAAGAACATCACCAAGTTATAAACACCAAGATAACAAAGAGAAGGAGATTTATCACACACACACAAGCTACATCCCTATCCCAACCGTCCACCACAAATCTCTCTCGATATTATCTCCATCCTTCCCATCCCCCGCCTATCCCCCCGTACGTTGGGAGGCAGGTTAATTATGCCAATCTTCCGGTGTCCACTAACGAGCTATCCACCTGCCTGCCTGTGCCTGTCTGTCTGTCATATACGAAGCGAACCCTGGGCCTCTGTCTGCTTCCCCGATAAGTAATATACAGACGAGGTGTGGCATGGCAACTCGACCTACCACTCAGAATGACGGCTCTCCCCAAATTTATCGTCTCAACCTTGCCTGGCGGTAAACCTCCCTTCCTCTCTCTCTCTTTCTTTCTTTCTCTCTCTTTCTTTCTTTCTCTCTCTGATTCTTTATATTATCTTTATTTTCTTAATGTATCTTTGTTTTTATCCATTTTATTCTCTAAATTTGCAAAAAAAAAAAAATATTAATTTTTCCATAATTTGTTTTCTCGGTATTTTTCCTTTGTTTTTCCTCACTTGTTCATTTATTCATTTTTATACCCCATTTCCATCATTGTTTTCCTCTCACTTTATTTCAGGATCTAGTTATGTTTCTCTTAACACAAAACTTAATAATCACAATTTATCACAAAACTTCTCGTAAGGAAGAATAATTTTATTTTTTTGTTTTCATCACGCTATCACTTTACTGTCATCAATTTAAAAAATAAATTAACAACACAATATTCCTTTATTTATGACACTAACAACACGTCTTCAATAAGGTTATATAATCCTCTACAACAAGCATAGGTGAATGAAGATTGTTTCCCCTGTAACAACAACAACAACAAGTAAGGGTTCACAAGGTCCACACTCCCATAAATACTCCCAACATCAACTACCTTGTAAGCCAAACCAATTACGTTCATATACAAAATATATATATACATGAAGGTCATTATCTGCGTAAACTAAATGACCTCTAAACACCTTTTTTTCGTTTTAATTATCACTTTGTAAAATTAATAATGATGCTTCACAAGGTTGGTCACTAGTGTAATATATATCTACACAAATAATATAGAATGAAGTATTAAATAATTTCCCACGTCATCTAAAGATTACTAACTTAAATTAATTCTCTTTTATGCCATTTCAACTAAAAATAATCAAGTCCTTAATGTAAGGATATTTATCTAAAACCTTCATGTACAGTAATAATAAATTCATTGTTTTTCTTTTTATTCTCATTTGTTTTTTACTTAATTTATTACCTGGTATACTTTACACCTGTGGGTCGCTGTTATAACCCGACCTACTGTCATCCGCTACTGTGTAATGTTTCCATAATATATAAAACTAATAATACAGTAAACCCTCTCAATAACGGACTTGTCAATAAAGTAATGGATACAGTAACCCCTCTCAATAACGTATATGGGATACAGTAAATCATCTCAATAATACACTTATCATTACTGGATATTCTCATTAACAGAATCCTCCCACTGTCGGACAGGGCATACACGAAGTAGTCCGCTATTGGGAGGGTTTACTGTAATAATGTAATTATTTTCTATCCTTTTGTTTCAACTATAATTATCACTTGAGAAAAATTATACAATAGGAACATGGTACTGGTCTCCTACCTACTGTTACCTGGCCTCTAGTATTATTGTGTAATATAAAATGAAAATTTCTTGTAATTTTCAATATAATTTTTATATCAAATTATACTCATAAGGAAGAATTATGGCAATGAGAAAATAAAAAATTCGGGAAGTCGCGCATAACTTCGTCACCCGCCCAACACACTTGTATATTTCCCGTTGTTTTGTTAGAAAATTTACATTATAATAGCAACAGCTGCCATATGACCGCATCTACCGCCATATTTGTCCTTACTGTTGGTAGAAGTTGACTAAATCTCTCCGGAAAATGTGTAGCGTTTCTTTATTGAGTCGACACGAAAGGCTACGTGGCCCTCCAAAGGGTGAAGTGCTCTCGTCTGGGTTAAACTGGCGGGTAAATAAGTCTGTTTGAGTTCAGTTGGTTAGAGGTGGCCACGAGCTGTTGGTAGGTCAGTTTTGTTTGTATTAAAAATAATCAAATCGTGAATAGGTTACAACGAAGTCTAAGACGGTAAGAGCTGGTTCATATCCACCTTTCGTTATTTCGTAATACAAGTTGTTAATAATAATAATAATAATAATAATAATAATAATAATAATAATAATAATAATAATAATAATAATAATAATAATAATAATAATAATAATAATAATAATAATAATAATAATAATAATAACTTTCAAATTAAGTCTGTATGAGAAATAAATATTTTACATACATATTTCACCTATACTTAGTAACACTATTATTAATCCTTACATAATTGTTGCTACTTTGTGATTTTTCATTAAGAGAAAAATCAAACACTTTCCTTCCTTTGTAATTTTGTTTGAGTTAGTGGTGAGGGCGAGGTGTGTGAGTGAGTGTTGGTGACTTACTGCAGTCTCGTCAACTCAACCCAATTACAACAAGTCTGGGGCGGCAAGACTTTCTCTCTAACACACGACAGATATCACACATTTTGAGCCACGCGCTCCTTTATACAAGTCGGAAAATATACGTGTGTGACGCTTCAAACGCACAACAGGCACACATCACACATTCTGAGCCTCACGCTGCTCCTACATGGCGGAAAATCTGTGACTGAATGACAAAATATTCTACGTATATATCTAAGTCACCAGGAGCATGAAATTTGCTTCAAGAACGTGACAGATTTCCTACATTTTGAGGTTTGCAATACTACTTACAGGACTGAAAACATATATATACCTGCTGTTTTAGACACATGATAATATAATCCATTTTTGAGCATCGAGATACTATACTGTACATCCTACGAGGTAAACATTATACGCCCGTGTCTCAAGTTACCACAACATTACACGTACTCAGAGGACGAGCTAAGTTATAACTCGTTAAGGTGCTGTATACACACACACTGGTCTTTGATCTTTTACAGAACAAGTCAAAAGTCTAAACCAACGACGGAAGTAACGACACACATCAGAAACCAGATTATTTACGCCTTGCCTTCTTAGGTGAGAGCCTGTGTGGAGTTTTACAGTCGACAGCGTAACGAAGGCCAAAGTTTTCGAAGATAATACTCATTACGTAATAAATGGCTCCCTCGGCCCCACAAGATTGAAATAACCGACCACACGCTCATAAGAGGCCAATTAGTTCTCGTTAACCCTATGATACCACATCGTTAAGTAAATATTTACGAGGAAAAGAAATTAAAAAGAAACAAGTTATTACGCTTACGTGAACTGCTACTTTCTTGGACAACCGAATTAATGAGCTTGTTAAATAAACCCGGGCCTTGAACCTGTTCCAAGTACTTTAAGGTGATTTTATTTTTCGTATGCTCAGATCAAAAGTATCTAATGACGTTCTAATTTCGGTGCTACTATGGATACCTTCGGTGGGTTGTAACTTAGTTGTGTCAGTTAGGTGTGGGCTCAGATCACGAGTTAAGAGGAGTGAACCTAACCAACGAGCTTTTAAGGATCCTGACTTTGCCTGCTTGACTGCCTTTCAACACAAGCACGATTAACGTAAGTAAGTTAACTGGACGTTGACCAGGTGTGTTATTGAGTGAATTTTCAATTACGGATCCGTTTATTTACTTCATTTTCTTTGACCAAAAGAAAGATTTCGCCATTCACCCTTAGGTCACAAGACTCGCAGTCCTTGGATTTCAAAATACTTTCGTTCTCTTTATCTTCTGTTCCCTCTCGTAATCTTTCTCGTTATCTCTCCCTTGACACACTTTTTCTCTCCTTTCCTCTTTCCTCTCACTTTTTCCCCCCAAGCATGAGCCCATTCAGTAATCAGTTGGACTGGCTCAAATACAACTTGACTATCATTCCAGTATTTCTGTACCTGGCAAACTCTAGTGAAATATTTACTTGAGCATATACTGAGCAACAGACTCGGTATGTATAGTAAATCTGCCACAGACATACATTCCTGAGGACCGGAATTTTCAAGGTAAATTTGGTGAATATTTCCCGTAATTGCAAGTATGAGAATAATTTTAGCAGTCTCACTTAACCCCATGACAGACAGGAAGCCAAAATAACGTCTTAACATACACTGAGCATATAATAGTAATATATCCTCTTTTATTTCCACTTACGAGACAAAACTATCCTACCTAGACTCGACCAACAACATTTAGTGGTACCTCGTAATTACCAACGTATGTACTGTGGCGCGTTATGTACTTAGCAATGAAGATAAATGAACCTGTAATGAGCTAAATAAAACAATGTGACATGAAAATAATAACGTATATCACAACTTAATCACACAACATAAAAGTTCTATAACGTAGGGAAACATATTTGGAACGACAGCTTGTAATTAAGGAGAACTATTACAGTCCCGAGCAACACTTAGAAGTAATCATACGAGTTAAAAGGTAAGTAAGACTACAGGTATTATAGTTAACAACTCCCTGGACTGTATATATCATCTCTAACATCTTGGGGCAGGTCCACAAGTTCAGAAACATAGTAATATAATGTAGATTTTGTTTTCCTTTAAACTATTGTGTTCTTCTTTCTTTATACCATATACGTTTATTACACATATATTACTACACAAAAATAACAGACAAACAATTAATACTTTCAGAATGTTTCTTTTTTTTTCACTTTTGCAGATGTTTCCCGGAAAGACTTCGGGTTCCGGAACTGAGAGTAACAATGGCTCATCCATATATCACTAGCAATCATTATACTCATCCATATATCACTAGCAATCATTATACTCATCCATATATCACTAGCAATCATTATACTCATCCATATATCACTCGCAATCATTATACTCATCCATATATCACTAGCAATCATTTTATCATATCTTCCCCGTCCATAGCCCAGCATCACATAGTAAGTACAGTACAGGATGTTCTTCTCTATATACCACAGGACACTACACTTCCCAATCCAGCACACACTCCGCTGTTTCTTGGGTGTTGACTCTCGGCACTCCTCACCCCATTCATGTACCTCCATCTTTCCTATCTCAGTCTCTCAACTTCTATAAACCACTTACTTTTACTCCACCATATCCCCTCCCCCATCCTTCAGTTCATTACTCAATACTAACTCCACAACCTCTTCCCCTGGTACCCACACAGACGCTTCACATCCCTCACTTGTCACCAGTAGCTGTGTTTCGCCCAATGCCAGGACTTTCAGGTTCATAAGTAACTTGTCTGTCCATCCTCATTACCTAAAGTCACACTAAAACACCCGATGCTTCTTTGCTGTTGTTTCTGTTCAGTAACAATATACAGAGGGTTGGGTTACCGGCCCCAGGGCTAATTGTATCATGGCTGGGCAGTGGGGTCGATGCATCCCTACTCCTAAATTGGAAACTGAACAGTGGAATTGGAATGTAAAAATAAAAATTGAAATAAATCACCCTAATTGGAAAATGTCAAGTTCACCAATGAAATATTTGATATATCTTGCTCAGTGTGCCGACCATTATAACCCACTGACAAAATATTATCTATATTAACTATGAAAGAAGAAATATCATGCAGATAATACTAAAGCAATTCAAGAGCAGAGTCAATATTATTTCATGTAAATCGGTCAACAACAAAGACAACATCGATTTAGCTGGCTGCCTGAATCTATATACATGACCAGATCCCATTATTATATCTTCAGAGAGTATTAAAAAAGTTATTTGCAGTCAATGTATTTACAAATATCCTTTGATACGATTCAGGCGACACATGCCACAACAATGGGAAGACATACTTTTGTATATAAGAGAATCTATCAGTAACAAAGAATGTTGTATCAAATATAATTATACAAAAACCTCCAAGTACACTTACCACTCTCTTAGGGTGTGTTGTGGGGTGTGTGTGGTGGGGTGTGTGTGGTGGTGTGTGTGTGTGTGGTGGGGTGTGTGTGTGGTGGGGTGTGTGGGGTGTGTGTGGTGGGGTGTGTGTGTGTGTGTGTGTGTGTGCGCTATCCGATGGTATCATTAGAGTTCATGAAAGTCTATCGTTTGGTCATCACTTTTTTTAATCAACATGACACAATGACAAAGTGACCCCACACCTCCTATAACACTCCCCACCCCCCCTCCTCCTCCTCATCTTCCTTACCATTGTTGTTTCTTGTGTGTCAGACACTTGGGCAATGATTAATACGATATACTTTATAACACTAAAACTAAAAATAATTTGACCTTTCTTACTGTGTTTATACTATCAAGGTGTTAAACAATAATATATTAATTTAAAAAAAAAACGAAATTACTGAAACGAACTAAATTTAAAGCTTCAATAGACAATACAAAAGAACAGACACTGTATCGTACACAACCACACACACACACACACACACACACACACACACACACACACACACACAAACTCCTGACACAAATGACCCAAGCCAACGTACACCTCCTTTACTTATCCTTTATTCAGTAAGTCAGTGATATATAGAGCTGCTGACACACCTAAACTATCACTGGACAATCTAAACTACTGACATAAGTTTACCTCTAGGATCACAACAAATTCCTTCATATAAAAAAAAACACTTGAACAGGGCAACAGATCAAACCCCTTGTAACTGTACCATCTCCAATTAAGGTTTTTCATTTATTTTTATTTATTTTTTGACTCAGAACCCATTAGCGATTGTTGTACCCTGACTTATTACACCTTAGCGAATTTACGACCAAAACTTAATGACTCTGGGTATTTATTTTCTTCACTTAATAACATATCAACCAAAACCAACCAAACCTAACCTAACCTAACCTAACCTAACCTAACCTAATCTAACCTAACCTAACCAACCTAACCTAACCAACCTAACCTAACCAACCTAACCTAACCAAACTTGACCTTAAAACAAGTCTACTCAAAAACCATATACACAGAACTATCTCACAAGACTAATAAAGAGATTTAAATAGTGAAATATACGTCAACTACAAAGGTATTCCCAGGTAATGTGGTCTGCAGCGTAATGTGATGCACTTAATATTACGTGGTAGCCCATTAGTTCAGGTAAACACGAGCTCCCGCCACTACATCCACTATCCATTCATCAACCACACACACACACACACGACTCACTAACGCCAGAGTACAATTCGACTTTTATTCTAATGATACTCGTCAGTATTAGAGTTATGGCGAGTGTACAAGGGCTATTTATCATTTAGAAACGACGGCTTGAAAAAAAAAAAACGTCTATTTTCCGTCTACGATTGGTACTGCTTGTTATTTTTTCCTCACTAGGATTGGTAGGTTATTTTTGTCCTCTGAATTATTCTTATGTTATTTTATTTTCCTCTCAAGGATCGGTGGACTATTTTTCGCCTTCGGTATTTGTTACTTCTCTTAAAGACCGACACATTAATTAGGTATATATTTTTTTTTTACCGTCTCAAAGATCGGTATATAATCGACGGTATTTTCCCATCTATGACTCGTGCATTACCTTCTTTCCCTCAAAATATCCAGAAGACATTTTTTCCCCATCAAACTTTATTAGATTCGTGAGGTTTCGTATTACCTCAAAAGATTCGGACATTATTATAAATATTTCCTTATTCGTACAGTTTTGAGTTTCCTTACAAAATCCTACGTCAGTTTAGTCGACATCTCTCGTAAGTTTAAATGAGCCACTTTGATGACTCCTCACTTTGATCAGTTCAGGTGATAATAATTTAAGGTTCGAATCTTTATAGAGTTCAAAGACATGATCCAATGAACCCCCAAGACGTGCCACCAGTATAGAACAAACGACTCCAACACCCAATATTTGTCATCCCAATAATCAATACTGTTGTTGTTATTGCATTTGTTTCAGGTACTTCAACTGCCAAGGTTATTTGCTCTCTCTCTCTCTCTCTCTCTCTCTCTCTCTCTCTCTCTCTCTCTCTCTCTCTCTCTCCGATGTCGTTTGCCAAGATCATAAAGACAAATTTGCTGTATTTAACTGTCATTATTTACGACTGATAACTAGTCTTTAATACAATATACAATAACCCTAACTACAATACTTAAATATATATATAAATGTAAACTATATGCATTCTTACTTAAAACTGTTAACTTATTACAACTTATTATTACTACTTATCACTTACAATAAATGGCAAACGTAAATCAAATATGGTATATTTACAAACAATTTACAGTCTCGTTTACAAAGTCTTATTTACAATCATTAACGATCCATATATAGGCTCAAACAACAATGAATTGAGGCCTAATTAACCCAAAGGACAATTAACATTATATCATTACTCATAATATATAATTTTTCCACACACACACCATCATCATCATCATCATCATCATCATTCCCTATCTCCTCCTTACCTATAATAAGAAGCTATACAACAAATTAATTATTATTGTATGTCATCTTCGGTCAAACGCTACAGCTGTATTATATAAATCTAACTCAAATGTAAATTTTTTTTAACCTTTTTTTTTGGGGGGGACAGTGTATGAACTTTATCAAAACACAAGCCGTGTCATTGTATAAACCACTACAAGATTTTTAGCTTGGTCAAACCCTGGTAGATCTGAGAACGTTGTGAGATGTACCGAATGAGTAGGACCAATTCACCGAGACGGGGGAGGTGGGAAGGGAAGGAGGAAGGCAGAATTTTGTACAGTTATAAATAAATAGTTTCCCACATGTTGTTTTATTTCCATACCATCAGTGTCATAAACTCATTAAACAACACTAAACTATACAGGGAAACAATTGCTCCCTGATGAATTACAAAACGAACGTCAAAACTCATGTTGTCTTGGTGCGGTTGTCAACAGCCTTCGTGTGTTATAGTGTCTCAGATAAGTTCACAAGGATATTTTATTTTTAGCGAGTGTATATTTATTTATTTTTTTATCTTCTCTTATCAGAAGGTCATTTTATAGCAAGGAAAACAAACTTACAATGTCAAGGAGTAAATTTTACACTAGATATATGTTATCATAATAATTACTGGCGACAACTTCATCACTAAGGGTATTACAAAATTGGACCTTTATAATAGTATTAGTGTGTGACGTATGAGGTGTAAAGACCAAGTGCAAAACAAGTAAATCCTTCTTTAACAATACCGACTCCAATAAACAATCTTCAGTGTCTACAATTAGATGACAATTTGTGAGGTAATTGTAAATTTCTGATCAACAATAATGACAACAATAATGGCAGTTAAAAAATTGTCCACATGCCAGCTATTACATGATAATTTGGTAGCGAACGATAAATTAGAGAAGGCATGTAATTAACCTGATATCTGCACTACAGCGCCACACGCACCCGTTGCCACTAAGGAATTCCTAGGCAATAGTAGTAAGTGTGAATGTCCCGAAACGTTTGTGATAATTTTACAACACTCGTCACTGTATATTGTCGCTTTAACTACACAGTAAATATTACATGATTCCTGATAATGCTTGTTGTTGAGGCCGTTCCGTCGTACAAGGGCAGGAATGAACAGACTTGACAGGATATAATGAACAGGAATCATCATCCAGCTTTCTTACATTTACATAAGACTTGAATACACTCCGGCCTATATTGACAGTTTAATGCTTAACTAATTACTTTAAACTCTGAAACTCGTCCACTTGACAGACCAAAGAAATAAAGCTAGAGCCAGGCCGTAAGTTATATACTGTGACGATCCGTTGGAGGCCACAGCTGCATGGAGACAAGTGACAACACACCTACAACATATTGTTTTAAGAACTTATTCTAAAGACTAATTAGTCCGTAAGAATCTCAAAGGTCTCATTAAAAAGGACCTACCCAGAGCTCATTATGATATTAAGAGATTACTCCTCTGAGAACCCAGTTAAAAACATCTTGCCAACAAAGAAGACAATCTCCGGCTTCTGTAACCCTAAGAAACGCCTGAAAATATACCAAAAGGGTTACAAAATGCCTGTAATTTTACTTCAGCACACGAGAGGAATTCCTCCTAACTCCAGGTCTGTCCCCCAGTGGCCAGGAATACCACACCGTCAAAAGACAGACTGGATTATTCACTGTGGTTCGGCTGATACCTTGACACAGCGAGTGTTACAGGTCCCCGGCCAGACCGTCAACTGTATAGTTACAACCGTACTCAAGGAAGCTTTAGTTAAATGCTGACAGTAAAGACTATGTAATCCAACGGCAATACCTTATGATGTACTAAGTAATCAGAGCAGCCCTAATCTCCAAAGTTATGAGGTGGAGGGAACAGAAGCAACACCGGTGGGGTGGAAGGTGTAGCCCAAACTGCCAGCAACAGATTCCTGGAAAACCATTATAGCTAACCTCAACAGAACAGCGAAGTCCGTCAGGAGAAACCCTTGATTCTACTCCACCTTGCAGGGTGATGGTTGCAACAGAGGAAGATGAATAACTGTAGGATTACTCCCAGCCGATATCGCCAGTTATCCTGTCTACCCAGCAATAATTGGTAATCTGAATTCTAATCGATTTCTGGTTGATGTTCCGTGGTAATGGTTAGCCAGTGCAGTTGGCGAGTTGTCCGGTCTTCATGTATTATTCCGTTCTAATACTGAATCATACAGATATAGTTAACTTAAGTGCGTGGTTGCTGTGTTGGCAAAGTGAATTCACATTAAGGTGCCCCTGTGCTGGACATCCTTGAGCAAGAGGGGCAACCACAGGTACACAGTTACAGGGGACCACAGGTACACAGGTACAAGGGGTCACAGGTACAAGGGGCCACAGGTACTGGGGGCCACAGGTACACAGGTACAAGGGGCCACAGGTACAAGGGGCCACAGGTACAAGGGGCCACAGGTACAGAGGGGCCACAGGTACACAGGTACAGGGGGGGCCACATGTAGGGAAGTAAATGACACTTCACACCACTATGACCTCAAATGACCCGGCAAAGGTCACGTAACTTACCCTAACCACGCCATCTGCTAAAATTTAAACAGATGTATCTTTATGTTTTAATCAACAACAAAAAGGTTGGATACGCGCTGTTTTAAAGCTACATATTCATTAAGAAAAATTGCAATTAAAAAAATAAAAAAATAGCTTCGTGTTTGACTTTGACAATAGAGCAAACTTAATCGCATATTGTTGTTTTTTTATGTAATTTCATGTAGCAAACTCTTATCTATGTAGAACTAATTGATGTAGTGTTTGGGAAACATATAGTTGAGTATATTTCACCATACCGCATTGTTTTTTTTATTTAAATTCCTTAAACAACACGAAGGTAACAAAACAAAAACAAAAACAAAAAAATTATATATATATATATATATATATATATATATATATATATATATATATATATATAAAAGTTTAAAGACAATACAACTTTATCGATTATCTGATCTGAGGAACAAGTTATATCAATTTAAAGTTACCATCACATTTCATATATAAAAAAAAGTTACTACCACCATTAATCAACATAAATATGATGCAGATTAAGTACGTGTTATGAAATGTTCTTACCATGTACCTAATCGATATTTGTTGTGTTTATTTCTACATACCTTATAATTATTATGTAAAATGAATCCAAATCAAATGCTGAAAGTTATTTGACCACATAAACGCTCCTCTTTAACTTGACATCATGTATGTAACCAGGAGTATAATTGGTGAAGGTTTCAAGAAAAAATATTACTTTTCTTTGGGTCATGTAAAAAATGAAAAAATTTCCATTACTTTGCCTTTCTTTTTTCTTATGGGACATGAACATGATCCTGTCCGAGAGTTGACTTATGTTGATATGGTAAAAAATACCAATTCGTTTGCATTATGGCAGACAGCAGAGTTAGGTCAAATTACAGTCATCTGAGGTCATATGGAGCAGTTTTTTCCTCAAAGACATCTTTTAAACAGTTATCTTAATTTATGCTGGGGAACATTCGAGGTGTTTTGGATGTCTGGAGTGATATGGAATGACCTTGCAATCACATGCTGCAAGTGAGTTTATACGTTAAAGAATCACTGCATGACGACGCACACGTATACATGAAAATCAAGTTCCATAAAAAACATGCACAAATATCCAACTTCAAACTCGGGTAAACACGTCAACACGCTTAAGACTCGGATTTATCATCGACACGCAAACTCATGTGGGTGAAACTGAAGCATATGGAATGAAAAATAAACCTAAAATATCGTGCCTAAGAGTCGAGTGTATTAAAACCCTCTAACATAGGCGCCCAAAAATTAATGTATGATCACGAAGAGTGTCGCACAAACTATCTTTACTCCTACCAAATACAAATGAACAGAGGACATTATATGTTAATGCGGATTTTCTTTCTAAGACAATAAACGCATTACAACTAAAATAAAATCAATAAACAATGCAAATACCTTCTACCTCACTCACTTGCTAATCAAGCCGACAACATTATCATATGTCTACATTATTCTTATTTACCTTCTCGTAGTTTACTAATATGTAGAGTCGCCTACATGTAGCTGGCGAGTTTTGTGAAATGTGGCAACTCTGTAGAATGTTTATTTAACATGGTTAGTTTGGTTATAATTGCGACGTTTCTTAGTTATCTGGAGTATTAATACGATGTAAGCAAACACAGTAGCCACATCTCACATAAGGCGCCAGCCGTGTACTCAGGTAGGTATAAGTGCAGGCAACTGCGATTCATATACTAAAACTACGAATACTTCCAGAAAAAGGGTGAGATACCTTGACTTTACTTAAGCAAAAGGTAATGATCACACAATGAAGTTTTTCGAGAATAAAACTGCATACCTTTAATGACACTAACGCTTACTGCTGTTCCTTAGTTTTATTTATACCAGTAAATCATAAGAAACCCTCTCCTACTGAAGCAACCACCCAAGAGTTCAGTTTAACCTGAAGCCTTCATTAAAACACCATAAACTGGACGGGGGCATTAGCGGCACAGTCTCATCCAGCAGAGGAGACACAACACCTTACTCTGCACATCATCAGCTGAGAGAGAGAGAGAGAGAGAGAGAGAGAGAGAGAGAGAGAGAGAGCACTGGTAGTTTGATATGGCAATGGTAGCCTAACATGGCAGTCAGATATGGTAGCCTGACAAGAACATAATGCCCCCCCTGTGTTCTCCGGAGCTGCCCTTCAGAAAACCAGTCTAAAACACAAACCACACTCATGCTGGTTACGACTGCCCATTAGTCATGAATACCTGCCAATAGTGGTTGTCCAACACTGGTTATTTGATATCAGGTAACTGTGTGGTACTGGTCGGCACTACCACTGTTGCAATAATTGACTCTATCAGTTGATGAGAACGTGGCAGAGACGGGCTGAGTCACAAACACATTGATTGGAGGGCACTCGTGAAGCAACTCGGAGGTTTTGTAATGGTTTCGTCATGTGATGGTGTTTTGTTCATGTGTACTGACGATAATACGATAATAGATTGAAGGCGTCCACTCATCATGGGGTCAAGGTGAAGCTGGGGTCAAGGTGAAGCTGGGGTCAAGGTGAAGCTGGGGTCAAGGTGAAGCTGGGGGTCAAGGTGAAGCTAAATAAGGTGAAGCTGGGGTCAAGGTGAAGCTAAATAAGGTGAAGCTAGTCAAGGTGAAGCTGGGGGGTCAAGGTGAAGCTGGGGTCAAGGTGAAGCTGGGGTCAACGTGAAGCTGGGGTCAAGGTGAAGGTGGGGTCAATTGGTTCCAGACATTCGTTTAGTAAAAAGTTGTGTTGGTGAGGTTAGCATCAGTTCACCTAGGTCGTTTATTGATCATTTAAAAGAATTTCCTCGTGTATCACCCACAGTAATTCGACAGATCAAGCATTAATGCATCTAGGTGTCCGGGCTCCACCATAAATCTTTAAAATGCTCTCAGGTGAAACTAATTGTGCTTGTATTAGGTCATTATAATTCAAACACCTGTATTTTACTTGTAGAATCAGAAATTTAGTGACTTGTGGGGAGACTTTGGTATTTTATTCTACAGAAGAAAATTAATATCAAGATGAAATGATTGATGAAATAATAATAATAATAATAATAATAATACTTTACATACAACCAAAGTACAGAGACCATAATTTTTAAAGCACAGTAAAATTAAATTACATCATCATTGCATTAAACCCATTGTTGTACTCTTATACCGAGCAAAATATACGCATTAGATTTTCTGTTTAAAGTGGTTGCCTGTCGATGATTATTTCTCGACGCAAAATGGAGATGAAACCAAACACGAACAAAGCCTCAACGAATACGAAACAAGTTGATAGTCCTCCACGTTTCTGAGTTTACTTCATGTCCAGTTTCGAGGAGAGGAGAGGAGAGGAGAGGAGAGTATGAAAGTGAGGCGAGGAGAGGAGAGGAGAGGAGAGGAGAGGAGAGGGAGAGGAGAGGAGAGGAGAGGAGAGGAGAGGAGAGGAGAGGAGAGGAGAGGAGAGTGAGAGGAGAGGAGAGGAGAGGAGAGGAGGAGAGGAGAGAGAGGAGAGGAGAGGAGAGGAGAGGAGAGGAGAGGAGAGGAGAGGAGAGAAGAGAAGAGAAGAGAGTGTATGTGGGAGAGGGGCGGTGTGTTTGTTCATCACTGGCAGTGTGCGTGGACAACTTAACTCAATAATGGATTATGTGTGCACGTTCATGGTTGGTGTAGGTTGAATTAGGTTAGACTCGATTTAAGTTAAGCAGGATTAACTTTGACCGAGGAAGATTGGGTTAACTTAAAGTCTCAATTTAAACAAATTGGGTTAGGTTTGGCGGGTTAAATCAGGTTAGGTTAGCTTATTGTTAACCACATCTTGCGAAGAATTGATATGTTTAGGTTAGTGTAAATTTAGGACACATTAGGTTTCGCTCAATTACCTCGACATAATTCTTGAAACTAAAAGGTCAGCGGTAAAGGTTATGACTAGAGTAATCAGAACGATAAAGCAGTAGTAGTGATAGATATCTCCCGAGCTCATGTCGAAAGAGTAGTGATATTAGTGACTAGTTAAAAGCCTTGAACAAATGTAGTCACCTGTCAGTTACCTGTTACTGATCACCCTTGTCTTCTCGCCGGGTATTTCCATGAAATTGTTTTTGTTTTTAACCCTTGGTTGTTTGGTTACCAGTGTGTGTGTGTTTGTTTGGGTGGCAGTAATTGCTCCACACTTCGGTTCGTTACCCGCCTCGTCATCGGTTGTTTGCATGGTACTGATTTGTCTCTTATCAGGCGTCGCTGGACAGTAGTTGTTTGTCACGCCTTGGTTGCCCGACACTGGTTGTTTGTCACGTCTTGGTTGCCTGACACTGGTTGTTTGTCACGCCTTGGTTGCCTGACACTGGTTGTTTGTCACGCCTTTGCTGTCTGGACACTGGCTGTTTTGTCACGTCTTGGTTGCCCGACACTGGTTGTTTGTCACGCCTGGGTTGCCCGACACTGGTTGTTTGTCACGTCTGCTGCCCGACACACTGGTTGTTTGTCACGCCTTGCTGCCTGACACTGGTTGTTTGTCACGTCTTGGTTGCCTGACACTGGTTGTTTGTCACGCCTTGGTTGCCTGACACTGGTTGTTTACCCGGTATGTGCTAACTGTCCGATACTGGGTGATCCACAGCACTCGCTAGCTGGTGGTGTGACACAGCATTACTGGCTGGACTCTGAAACTGGTTCACTTTTGCCTCCGATAATTTGTTGAAGTCAATCAGTTTACTCAGTGTAGAGTTATAGCACCAGACACGACCTTTACACAGCTCATAATTCTGATATTTTCCGGCATTGTGTTTTCTAGCGCTTTTTATTGTACACAGAGAAGATTCTACAAATTACTTTTTTTCTATGTTTTAAAGTAACTACAGTCTACGGCTGAATCGAACATAAATGTAGTAGGAGTTGTATTTTCTTTATCTGGCTTCATCAGGTGGGAAAAATAAAGGCTTCTAAATAACGATAGGGTTAAATACCAGGTTTCAGAATCGTACCACCTCGTATGTAAAGTCGGTGACGGGACTCAAGTCCTTCCAGGGTGAATGGTGACCGGCGTGGCCTTGGGGTGTAACGATCTGCGGAGATGAGAGTTCCCAACACTGCCTGCCGCCCAGTGTGCATTTCCCAGAACGAGTCTGTCACACCGAGATATATAGAGCTGTATTGTATTACTGCACTGCCCACAATGATTATGTCGTCCAACAGTCGTACGAAATTAAGAGTAAGATAAAACAAACTACATTGTATACCTACATAGAAGCCAACTTTAAAACATGCACACATTTAATTTAAAAAAAAAGAATCAACAAAAATCCTGTGAGTGTTAAGTTTTAATGTAAATCATTTTTCGTATTTACGTGACTGGCAGTTGTGTTTTGGCAACACACGGAACCCTTCAATCATTTTAAATGATGTTTGATGCCTCTATTTTATCTAGGAACAAGTGGGGTATTATTTGAGTCACAAAACGTAATTGTGTGTTTGACTACATCGCCAACTGTTTGCATAATTTAAATGAAGGTTTTCACTGTATATGTGGCTGTATGCATAAATGTATATATGTACTTGTTTAAGAGTGAGTGAGAGTAGGTGAGTGAGAGTAGACGAAGGAGGGCTTACTTTACAGATTTATTTGTTTGTTTTGTTTTGTTTTTGGCTGGGAAATAAATTTTGCAATTAGAGAAAATGGTTATAATATATGGAGGGAGAGAACATGGAGTATTTTTGGCTTGAAACTGTCGCGGAATAGCTATATCTAATGAGGCATTGTCTGTTTTTTTTTAATACTATATGTGCAGGTGGGTCTCAACTCTGCCAACCAGTACAAGGACACCGCGATATAAATGTTTTCTCTCCTTGTGTACCGATAGCGTACACAAGAAAAAACATTTCTATTGATGATTCATTGTTGATTTTCACTATTGATGGGTTAGAAGATGACGTCAGTTGGGTCTGTCCGATTCACGACTTGCTCGAGAGCCAGTACTTCTGTTGACCTAAAACCCGAGGCTAAGCAAGTCTTCCCATTACGACTTGTGTGGGTAAAATATGTGTATTAGCATAAGAGTTGTACGTTATGTCTCAAAGGCCTGTTAAATTGTTTCTCATCAAGTTCATCAAGTGAGTCGAGCGCGGGTGACTCGATTGATCCATGATGACGGAAGGTGAATAATGAATGTACCTGCAGTCAACATTCCTGGGTGTAGTAGTGAGATTTCACCTGATAACTTATGAGTATTTATGATTTAGGACATTCCAGCCTTTCCTTTGTGAAGTAGTTAACCGCCTTCTCGCTTGTGAATTAATATATAAATCAAAGCTGAAAAACACGTCCATATTTATTCATTATTTTGAACTCCGTTTCTCATCTCGTGGATGTGGAACCTGGAGATATTATTTCGCGAATTCGCAATGTTATCTACCAGTCACTGATGAGTTAGACTGTGCCTATGTGATATGTAGGTCACTACTGCTGGTACGATTATTACCACTACAGTATGATTATTATCTCAGATACAGAGATTAAGTCATCGTCCACTACAACCACCTCTTGGCGTCTGGGATTCTAACAAACTGAATACGATATGGACACCAACATCATCGAGGTTCAGACGACATCTTAACTGAATAGCTATAAGGGAACAGACTCGTGTACTTGTTTTAGTTGTAGGGAAGAACATCTGGTATAAGGTTATATCAGCTGCTTCCCTGTGTACTGTACGTTAATACTCGCTTTATAGAGTAAATGTTTACTTTGGTGTCACTGAGACTTAAAGGTAACGAGTTAATGTTTGAAGTGAACTTTTACGAATTGACTTAACTGAATATTTAAGTGAGATGGCATAATGAAAATGTACGGTATAAATTTGCTTACCACGACTTTGGCACAATTAATAGCGAAGATAATTTATTTACAAAGGCATGACTTGATATACAGTATAACACTATCATTTTGTAGCACTATATGTCGACTAGGATCTACATCATCAGATTTCGGGGATTACCAAATGTTGCGTTGTAGTGTTAAGGCCGATATTTCCCTTTAGTTTCCGGTGCTTCATTCAATATTTCATGTTAGTTATTGATAAACTAAGCTTCTAATACTAACAACGATATATTTCCGGTGGGTCTCATTCACCCATCCCTGCACACACCAGTATAACCACTCATTCCTTTTTACGGGTATAATCGCCTGGAGGAAGAAGGTTTTACATCACCTGCTGTGGGCCCCAGGCGGTCGTCTCTCCTGGCACCTTACGGCAGTAGCAGGGGAGTGAGGAGGGGAGGCGGAGAGAAAAAGTTCCTCTTACCTAAACTATCTTCCTCTTATATTAAACCATTGAATAACTAACAACTCTAAACTCAACAGATCTATAATCAAATATTTAGCTTACTAATGTTACAAGTAAACCTCACCTGCACTCCACATAATATGATATACAATATTATCTCCGTCACCTGATGCACCACACTTGGCACCCCATACTGGAGCCGCACCACAACACTCACTCGCAGGCTCTACCCTCACGCCATGGCTCACCGCCTTTTATACAGTGCACAATAAACTTGGCATGGGAGGTTTATGAACTGCACTGTGCCAAGTTTTCTTTTATTTCTCAAAGTCTCAATCCTTGGGGCCGACTTTTCATAAAACGAAGTTCATTTTTAAGACCATCTTTAACTTCTGTGTATGTGTGTGTGTGCGCACAAACGCTTTCATTTTGGTGAATAGTGGAAAATATAGAATAATATTAGAAATGAATGAATAAATATATAAAACTAAAAAAATTATAATGACCAACAAACTGGAAAAGCTTTCTACTTCCAATACTGCTCAATTTTTTTCTTTATTGAAGATTTTTAGTCAACCAAATTCGTTTCTTTAGCAATATTGTTCACAAATTTTCCTACTGGCTCTCACACACCCACATGTCCAAGAACTGAAGTTAAAATTACGAAACGTGACTTATATGAGAAGAAAAAATCCCGCAATGAAGAAATTACCTATGTTAGTTTCTTAGTTATCAACAATGAGAAATATTAACTGTACCCCAAAGTACTGTTGGTGGGAGCCGGGGACTGTGCTCGCCATCCTCAATCATTCCTCAGTTATTCTCTCCCTTCATACCCAAGAGCGGTGAAGACGGCGTTTATAAGACTTAAGACTTGGCTGTAGTAACATACTGAGACATAGTGAACGATAATCAACAACCCAGGTAGTCGAAACACCTGAATAGAAAAATAAACTCAACCGGATGTCTTAGAAACAAAATAACTGGCCGTAGTAAGATAGGACGGAAGGCAAAATATCACCACAATCGTAACTCGAACTGAACGTAAGTTACATCAGACGGGGATAACATAACTAACATACGAAGCTTTGAGAATCCGACCCCAGTTTGAATGAGTTAGGAATTTTGACAAAGGAACACGGCAAATATTGATAATTAATATAATAATATATAAAACACGAAGATCTTGAGATAAGTAGAATGGCTCCTGCAACAAGACCCAACGAGGGAGAGCCCCAAGTTTGCAAGGAAAATACATACTGCATTGATAAAGACTTGCACGAAACACGATGGTATTTACTGAATAATAATCCACCGTCTCAGAATTTATGAAACTTACTGTATCTGTATTTTAAACCTAAATCTGTACTGGCACTATTAGTCTTGAAGCTTCACCACAATAATAGGTATTAGGCAGCTATCAAACAGGGAGGTACTACCGCCTGGGAAGATATTGGAAGCATCATGTGTTGTCTAATGGTAGACCCTGCTGCCGTATCCCAGGTTGCTGGACTGACTTTCTGCCTCATTTACACACAATTGCAGGGTCTCAATTGTTTCTCTTACTTTGACAACACAACATGTATATAATTTTCTCACTCTTAATTTGTTTTTTGTTTTTTCCATTTCTGTATTTATTTATACGTTTGTGTGACTGTTATGTTAACATTGAAGAACAGATATAACACAGACCACATGCTATTAAATTGCTCTCGTCTGCTGTGATATGTCAAAAATATTTTATGATAAAAAAAAGCAGATTACTTGCTTTACTTTCTACTCGTGTCTACTGTGGTATAAATACTCAAATATTAACAATATGAAATAAAATTCCTTCCTCATATGCTCTGATATAATTTACAAGAAGCAAGAAGTTGTTTTTCTCTCAGCTCGAGTCTCTCCTGTCAACAAAAACTAAAAAAGCGACGCATTAGAAAACGGATAATAAGGTATTTTTCCGTCTCGTCTTATACAGGAGACAACAGAGAGAGACAAACACAGCACAGCACTCGCTGTTTCCTGGCCTCGTCTCACTGCTGGCCATCTCGCGCGACACAACTGCAATGAGACGATAAAACACAAAACAGATACTAGGAGACACGTTATATGTACTCATAAATTTCGCATAAATCAGACATAGCGCGACGCCTCATAGCAGCAGCAGCGACCATCAACCTGGCTATGATGCCTCAGTATCCGGGTTGAATGTGGTCGCCCGGCGATTTGGCAGAATCCACGCGTTTGCGGATACGATGTGTAGTACATTGGTCCTTGCTTACCAAGACGTCCGCTAGCTGGCCTTCCACTACATCTATCCCACGTGTGCTGTAACAATCAAATTTAACCAACCCACGTTAACCTAAATTTCAGTCTAACTTACCTAACATAGGTTTAACTTGACTTACAAGTAGAGTATGGTTCCTGATCCTTTTCCGTGGTTGCCGAGGACCAATCAGCACCCTTCAGACCCACATACGCGTGGGTCTTGTCAAACTGTGGCAGGTGAAGTCAATAATTCAAGATATGTCTCCCAGCCACGCCGCCGCACCTTGATGCAACGCCCTCAAGCTCCTATGATAAACTGCCAGTACCATAAAGCAGCGCCATGACTGGAAGAGGGCGGGGGAAAACGATCGCCAGGCGTAATAAATTCCACAAAATTGTCACTGTAGATGGTAGAGTAATGAACGCCTGGTGGGTTTCATTGTTCGCTCTGGCACTTAACAGAAGGTGATACACAAGCCTCCCTATAAGGTGCTCAAGGCTATGACAAACGGACGGATTTACCGAGCAGTTAACTTCCTCTAGGCTATGAATACCCTATCCAGCCTCCATCACCTCAGCCAAGGATTAAGAAACATCTTCCTGACACCGGATATAAACCACATCCCCCGAGACAGGTAAACATCACCCGTCCTCAACATTCCCCCCAAGACAGGTAAACATCACCCATCGTCAACATCCCCCGAGACAGGTAAACATCACCCACCTAAAAATCTCCCCAAACCAGGTGTAAGACATACCTGTACCTGCTCTTACATGGATCGAAGGAAAGGAGGGACACATACAAGCCAGACTTACATCACCCCGCCGTAAAGCAGTGTCGTAACTAGAGAAATGATTATTGGATATTACAGGCACAAATTCACTCCCTTCCTGGATCAGTGAAGGCAGTGCGTCACGCTAGTAAAACGCACCATTTGTGAATTTTCAATATATGCGGGTAACCACCAGGGAGATCTACTATATGACCTCGTGCGGATAACCCTTTGAGAAATCTCTTATTTTGCGTGACTGAGAGGCACTTCGGGGGTCATATTTATGCATTCTAAACAGATCATAATACATATTCAACAATAACGATGCACAAAAATCTTCTTATAGACGTCGGGGCTTGAGATAAGTATTTGAAAAGTCGAGTCCGGGGAAGCCACAGTCTGATGATATGGGGTGCCACAGCGAGGAGTTAGCACTGGGAAATAAAATAACGCTGAAAGGGTCGTCTAGACTTAGTGTTTTCTGGAAATAATTGCTGAACCAAGCTTTCCAAAACATACATTCCTAACAAGAATAAAGAATAATGACACCTGAAAACTACATTATTCTAATTGGTATTTTATAATCCTATTTTGACGAAATGGTAACATTCAAGAGTACATCCGGAGGGTCAAGTGAGGAGTTAGGCCACATCAGTGCACAGTAGGTCATGACCCGTGTGTGTACAGAACATTTATTCTTCCTATACGAGTCACATGAACATCAGGTCTTCTATACTTTGCTCAGGCTTACATTTATTTTCCGCAGTTTTGTGATCACTCGTAGAGACATTATACTTTTATCGTTATGATCATAACTTACTTCACTTTATATGTGTATTCCAAAAATTAATATATCCTTAAAGTAAGGTTATTAGTAATTATATTATGATCAATTATCAACATTATCTACAACGACCTTAGGGAACACGAATGAGCAAAATATAAAACAGATGATTTATATGTGGGTTACTCCTCCTCCTAACACCATGTAGAGCACCACCAGGGTGAAGCACAACACTATTGTCGTGAAGGAACATTTCTCCGTGTACTGTCACATAATGGTTAGGTGAAGATCGATTTGGTTTTTCAATTTTATTAGGAAAACATTTATGAAGAGTTGTTGCGTACACAATGACCATAGTATTAAACACACAACTAACATATACTACACACAACCACATTAATACCATACATACAATTACATACAACTACCAAAGAACAGTTGCGGAAACGTGTTGCTACACCCCCTGTGGTAACCCGTGTCTCCAAATGGCAACGTCACAGTAGCAGTATCACTATTTATGAATGAATTGGTTGGCCATTTGATGACACGGTATGCCACAGGAGGTGTAGGAACACATTTCCGCAACTGTACCATTACAAATCTATCATACAGTAGTGATATACACATGACTACCATAACGTTCATCACATAACACAACATAACACTATAATAACCCACAAACTCCGTAACATGTTAAAGGTATACCCGGAACAGTGTGTGCCATACTGCTTCTGACCTCCCACCTCCTCTCTACACCCACCAACTAATATAACCCATCGACATGTGAACCTAAACCCTTCCCCCAAAAGTTAAGGGGAGTTTAATAAGTGTCTATTATGCCCTTAACTTGGTGTAAACCCATTAGGATTCCGTATCAGCGTTCAGAATTCTTTAAGGAAACAGAGGAGGATGTTTTCTTCTTGGGTTAGGAAGGTGGCGGGTGGGTGATGGATGCAAGAAGGTGGATGAAAGAATGCTCTCTCTCTCTCTCTCTCTCTCTCTCTCTCTCTCTCTCTCTCTCTCTCTCTCTCTCAGGTGAAGGAAGAGAACCAGGCACTAAGGTTCTGTTCTCTCTACAACTGATTAACAGCTTAAGGGGTAGTCTCTCTCCAGTCGTAACTATGGGGGATCACCGACACTTTCCCGGTCTTGCAAGATTTCACTGACTGGGTGGAATCCCTCGAGCATCGTAACTAGAGAGTTAATGAACGTGCTCCTAATCCACGCGACGATTTCACTGATTAGGTGGCCGTTTCCAGACAATGTAAGGTATGGGAGGAGGGTCAAGTGACGCTGTCCCCCGATCAGTGCTTTACTGAGTCGCGGTGGAGTAGCCAAGGCGTCACGGCTACAGTACTGGGTCTTCCTCTACCTAGTGTTGTTTTTGATCCAATGAGCAAATTATCCCTAACGTCTTATAAATCCAGCCTCACACATACGATGGATTGAACGGATTGATGTAGTATGTATTCATTGATCCTAGCCTGAAAATGTACGTCACGGAATAATTGAGAGAACACCTGGTCTCTCCTTGTGCTGTGCGGGGTTATGTTAGCTCTGGAATCATCATTGATCTCTTTAATGTTGGTTCCTTTGCAAGCTTATGTCGGCCAAGTGGATGCACCTCTCCATTCCTGCCTTAAGGGTCACTAGTTTGTGCCCCGGCTACCCTTGGTATATCTAGATGTAACTGGGGACTTGCCTGGTAAGTAAGGAAGGCTATTTATGCTCTTCTAACGAGTCGTCACGTCTATGGGACTCACTTCCATACTGATTCAATAAACTATACTCTCGGCAATGAAATAGTAATAATAATAATAATAATAATAATAATAATAATAATAATAATAATAATAATAACTCATTACGGTATTACTGTTACCATATCATCATTATTATTATTATTGTTATTACCACTTGATATATTTATTACGCTTCCCATAAATATAAAACAAGTACATTATTATTACAATTATCATTAATAATTATCCTTACTCTTGCCGTCCTTGTTTACTCCTCACCATCACAGCAGACAACAGTGACCCATCAATCACCATCATCGTCCACATAATTCACATATAATTTAACAAAACAGGCAGTCATTTTCCACGCTTATTTAACCCTTAATTGACACCCAAACATGTAGTGTACAGCTTAATTTGTGTATTTCCCCAATCTGTCATAAACAGGGAATTATGTGACTATTTTATCAGGTCAAAGTCATTTATTAATGAAAAATGAATTAAGTATTGTGAGCGATTATGTGTGTGTGTGTATGTGTGTGTGTGTGTGTGTGTGTGTGTGTGTGTGTGTGTGTGGTGTGTGTGTGTGTGTGTTTAATGTTAATAAGTGCAAGTAATGGTTATTTCTTACATGTTTTTGTGGGTGTGTAAGTTATGTTTGGTTGTTGCTGTTAAGGAGTGAACAGTTTATATTACCGAATATTCATGAATGAGTCACGTTCATGTCTGTTTATTGCGTGTAAGTATATTTTCCTCAACATCTATGCATATGTAAACTCAATGTTTAGAGGTGTGAAAATAATGTTTTCTGAAGCATGTTTGTGTTTCCACTCTTATGTTTATGTTACTGTTTATATGTGAAAGTAAGTTTTATTCATTAATATATATATATATATATATATATATATATATATAAACACTCCCCGAGTCTGTGCGTGTATGTTTACTGTAGCATCATTGTCTTTGTGTACGTAGATGTTGATGTATGTGTGTATGTCGGTGCATGTTGTGTGCACGGGGTATTGTTAGTAGTAGCCGTGTCCTGTTCCTTCACAACACAACACCCACACACCTATCACTGAAAACCCACTGTAGAAAAGATAACATACAAAAGCGGGATTTATGTGCTATTACATAGTGCTCCAGAGGGACATGTTGGTGCACTTTCTATACAAGTATCATATTTGACACACACATACATGTTGACAATACAAGTATTTTGCTGGGTGGAACCACTCTGCTGCTGCCCCCTGGTGGTACAGGAGTGGAGTCAGTTTTTGCAAGATGAGAGCAACAAGAGAGTGCAATTTGACTTCCTTGGCAAACAAGTCATGATTATGTGTATGAAGGCTGAAGCAGAACTGTATGTGACTGATGATGAAAATGTTCTGAGCTCTGAAGATGTAGACCTTAGCAACCTGTCTCCCTGCAGGCATGAAGAAGCAGACTCAAGAGTGATACTGCATGCAGCTGATGCTTCCAGCAAAGGCAGCAGGAAGATTACAATTAAAACTGTAGATACCGATGTGGTCATTCTAGCAATTGCATTTTTTGAAAGGCTGAGTGTTGATATGTTATGGATCGCATTTGGGACAGGAAAGACCTTCCACTACATACTCATACATGAAGTTGTTGGGACCACTGGAAATCAAAAAGCTCATTCCTTTCTGGGATTTCATGCCTCACAGGTTGTGGAAAGGGCAAAAAATCAGCCTGGGATGTATGGAAGGTCTTTCCTGAAGTTACACCTGCGTTTCTATCAATATCATTACCCTACAATGGCACATCACCAATGTTCATGCTCTGCTCGAGAGGTTTGTTGTCATTCTCAGTATAACAGCAAGCTGTTGTATGTTAATAATAACTGCAGAAGCGATATTTTTATAAGGAAAGGCAGAACTTCCATGAAAATGAAAGTAAGTACCAACTGTTCGTGAGACACTCTGAAGAGCCAGACACTACATGTACAGGAGATGCACCTACCGTGTCACAATGTACAGTAACTACTTAATGGTGTCAGAAAATCATACATGTTACCTACAGCAAATAGGTGTCATAAAATAATATAATTAATTATTCTATCTAATTCGCAGTAATGTCAGAGAGGAGTTACAGTGTGCTATCGGAAACTAGCAGCGGGTGTCAAAGTTCCTTATACAATCTTGAACTAGTAGGTGTCAAAAAGACGTTCCTTATACTATCTTGATCTAGTAGGCGTCAAATTGGCACAAGTGAAGAGGGTGATAACAGACAATGAAATCTCTAGGTTCACTGACCACTAACATCAGCGGTAGACGCAATAAATTATAACATTTCTGTTGTTGAAACTTTTCGCTCAAGATTTTTTTTCTCTCTCCCCGTAATGATGTTGGAAACCGAGTAAGGCCTGAATGCAAGGAGCTCGTGTCAGTTTTTTCCCCCCAGCTAGTACGACGCTCCATCTTTTAGAATTACCTTCCCGGCTCGCCCACCTTCCCTTCGATTCATTAGTCAAAACTTTTCTCATCATCTTGAGAGCTCAGCGTGGAATAACACACACGCCAGCCCTACTTTTTACCCACTATTTATTTCTATATTCATTTATTTTAACTTTTCATATCACAGCATTAATGTTCTCCAGCGTCAAGAGATTTTCCGTGTTAAGGTTGAAGGAACGGAGTTAGCGGACTTTGTTAGCTGACGTTCACTTTATTTACCATTTTAAGCGTATTTTTGTTTTGCTTCATATGACCCTTATAGTAAGATAATTTCAACAGTAAGAGACTATCATTTGAACATTAGGGCCATCAGTGGAGTGTTTAGTCGGGCACAACTCGCGTCTCGTGTCTTTTTTTTTTTTTACATCATAAAACTCACTGTACACTTCCTCACTCAAAACACTTCCTCACTCTCTATTGTAAACCTACCCACCAAAACCTAACCTAACCTAACCTGACGTGATTGAGTCCAGCTTCACTAAATTCAATATTAATCCTACAACTGGTCGTCAAGCAATAAATAAATATCCAATTAACGAGATCTTGCTGCCCTTGAGTTATTTTGGTCACCTCAAGCGACTGGCTCGAGGAGTTTGCATATTTAATATATATAAGTGTGTGTGTGTGTGTAATAATTAACGGTTTACTAACAAATACTGCAGCCAGAAGCTGAAAATAGATAGACGACATAAGGAGGGGGGGGGAAGGTCACTTAACAAGGAATTTCAGCAGTTACAATACAAAAATTGAAATGGCAAAGAGTGAACACAAATTAATTACGGGTTGGTAATAATATAATAATGGTGGAATTGTGCTGTTCTTATAACGAGAGTATGTGTTGGTATGGGCCGGATGCGGTTGCAGTGTCCAACAATTCACAGACGAGGGACTTCAGGTGGGAACATGAAACGCTGTCGAGGATGGTGCAGACGATTCTCCCAACACTTACAATTGATGCCTTGGTGATGATCAGAGAGGTGAGAGGGCCAGTGTGCCGAACGCCTCTTTATTTATGGTGTAGGAGGGAGAGAGAATAGTCTTGCACGTCCTTTTCTGAACTCTTACCTTGGTGTGTTGCATTTACTTAGGAAGACCAGGCAGGGGAGGCGTAGGAAGTATGATCGTTGCGTAAGCACTCAAAGGCTCAGGCACGGGAACTCCAAGGGATCTGAGACGACGAAGGATCATGAGGAGCTCGGTGTAATCCACAACCTGGAGTGTGTTGGGACTCAGTGTCATGGAGGGTAGATGGTCGGCGGAGAGGTTGATGTGCATAACCATGTTCTTGTTATGGTTGGTGGTGACGTGGTTGGTGGTGGCCCAATTTTAGAGACTGTTCAATATATCCTGGAGGACGGTATAGTCGGGAGCCGAGTTGTTCATACTGATCCCAATGGTGGAGTCGTCGACATATTTCAAGCGAGCGGGAGTATTTCTCAGGACATCGTTAATGAGGATGAGAAAGCAGAGTGGACTCATCCTAATGCCTTAGGGGACGCCACAGGTGAGTGACAAAGGTGGAGAGAGCCCCTCTGAAGCATACAGCCAGGCTTTAGTCACTAAGTTGTGATTGTCTAAGTCGAATGCATTGGGGAAATCGATGAAGGTGACAGCCACAGACGCCTTATATTTTTTTTCAAGATGGTGGTATATGCAATATCAGCATAAGCCCAGGGTCGTAACTCGATTAAGGATTGTGGGCTTATTGACTTGGGCACTAATGACACATGAATTTCCAGTCTGGTGGGCATCTTGCTTGGCTAGGAGAAGCATTGACAATTGAGCAAAGGGGTTACGGTGTGTTGATGATCAGGAGACCCCAGCGAGGTGGTATTCCGATACACCTTAAGGTTACATACTATATATCTTCTCGTATTGGTTGACAGTACTGATAGCAATGGATACCGTGTAATAGTTTGGAGTAGGACTTGGCAGGTATGTAGCAGTGTGTGGTAGTGTTTGGTTTGTACGCATTAGACTGTTGTGGATCATCACGCACCAGCCTGGGCAGAAATGGAAATCTTTTTCAGTTTATATTTTTTCTCTCACACGGTCGATTGATTATTATCTTCCTACATTCTTTGACAGCGACAACATCAACACTCAAAGGTTTACAATAAAGGGAATACTGCACAGAACTTAAGTGACCCTCATCCACATCACATGAATGGTGGTGACATTTAGCAGAAGTTGTTCGCTCACATAATAGTTGCACAGTTACACTAAGTATGCGTTTATATGTTAATTGGTAATAACGAACAATGACTCAAATAGCCTTTAGTACTGTATTCTTATTAAACCTAGATATATATAAAATCGTAGCACTGGGATGAATAATAACCATTTGGGGGAATATACTTTAAAAAAAACCAGTTCCCAGCACTTGGTCATCAGAGGGACTCAAAGCATACGGTACTTTACACAACACGACATTCACTTTGACAACTTTATACGACACATATAAGAACGATAATTAAACAATATCCTAAAAAAAAATTATACCGCTTTAATAGGTCATTTTTTAATAGGGAGATGATCAAGGAAGAAGAGGGTGAGGGAGATCAAGGAAGAGGGTGAGAGGGAGATCAAGGAAGAAGAGGGTGAGAGAGATGATCAAGGAAGAGGGTGAGGGAGATCAAGGAAGAGGGTGAAGGATATCAAGGAAAAGGGTGAGTGAGTCGGCCTTCAAAATCAGAGCTGGAACCTAGAGACGTTACTGTAGTCTTCCTCTGGTCGTCACCCTCAACACCAGTCCATCAAACCCGAAAATAAAACTGACTTAAAAGAGGGGGAGTAAAAAAAAATTCTAACATGCCTGCCTGCCTGCCTGCCTGCCCGCCCGCCCGCCCACACAGTAGTTACACTCAAACACACACACACACATCTACTCTACGCCAAACACAATAAAAAATACTAACTAATGTTGAATTTCTAGACAACCTGTTTATGACTTGGATATTCTGGCCGGAATTAATTTTGCACCTTCATCACGGCCCCTAGTGTGTGTGCAATGCTCCCCCCCCTGGACTCTTATACTCCCCACCCCCCCCCTGGACTCTTATATCCCCACCCCCTGGACTCTGCTCCCCACACCCCTCCCTGGACTCTTGCCCCCACACATCCTCCTGACTCTTATCTCCCCACATCCCCCCTGACTCTTATGTCCCCCACACCCCTGGACTCTATGCTCCCCCCACACATCCCTCCATGGGCTCTTATGCTCCCCACATACCCCTCATAGGCTCTCATGCTCCCCCACACATCCCTCCCTAGACTCTCATGCTCCCCCCACATTCCTCCCTGGGCATTTATGCTCCCCCACACTGACAAGAGGTCGCATCCCTCACTTGGCATTACTGCTACACGTCATCTGTCGCCCGGTGGAGAGGTGTGTCTCTTGAGTAAATCACAGTTGTGCATCTGTCTTCACTACACACACAGTATTGATTTTACCCCCTGGTGATAAACAATGTCCGAAATATGATAAAAGATTATTATTGGTTAAATCTGGTGTTAAGAGGTAATGATGTTTTCAGTTCACTAATGAAGATAATTCTGTTTTTCACTCCAGATAAGAAATAATTACTTTGTTTTCAGCTTCGTTAGTGGTAATTTTATTTTCACTCTAACGTTGAGAAAAATAGCAGGTCGGTGTTCTAAAAATATTCAAAGTTGAGATGAAGTGAGTTGCCAACATTTACAGTGTCGTCGGAATGTTGCATTTGTGAACTAAGTCATTTATGTGTGAATTCGATATCGTTCTTACTCGTTCCTCTCCTGATAGTGTAAGAACGATCACACTACACCCTCCAACCATTCTAACTTATAAGGACGATCTATTCTCATTTCATTCTGTTTACTGTAAGAACGATAAGCTCTATAACGTTCTGCATAATTTAACGTGTAACGACTTTCACTTTCAAATGTTCTGTGGATTCTGACGTATAAGAATGTTCATCCTATAGTGGTTCATATACTCTGTCTTGAAGGAATATATTTATCTAATTCGCCCCGTATACCTTGGGGTGAAGGAGTGATATTCCACACCTTGGAGATCCTTATATAAAGAAAGATGCAGGAAAGACGCTCACAAGACGCTCAAACCTGATCTAGCTACCCCATAGACACAAGGCAGGTGTGTGAGGAGGCACAGGTAAGCAGTACATGGTAATAAATGGATGAAGAGAGATCTAGTGTACCCAAATGCTGTAATTCTATAATATATATTCAGATACCGTTAAACAGAATATCATAAAGACGATTGATAGAAGTAACTAAACTATAAACGAGATATGCAGGATACTGTGCCTTATCCACCCGACTATATCACAAGTTACAAGCACAACAGGAAGTAGTACCTGTCATATTACACCGGCACACCGAGAGTAAGATCAACCCAGCGAATGTTTGGGAAGTTATCACCTAGGCACAAAAGCTGATACAAACTGACTGACATACGAACAGCATCACTATTATATACCCCATTTATTCAATGAAGGAGATAATAAACGAAAAAGGAAAATAAATACAAGAGACGAAAATAGTGAAAAAAGAGTCGAATTTAAGGAAAAAAAAAAGAAGACTGCAGAAAAACCACGAGCGAAGATAATATCCGGGAGAGGTAGTGGGCCATCACGAGTGACAGTGGAATGATTATGACAGTAGAGGATGAGGGTGCTGCTGAGGAAAGTGTGCCACCGGGGAGAGAATATCAGAGGGGAGGGAAGCTCTTGATAATGTTCCTCAGTAAACAAAAGAACGACCTAATGTGATGTGAAAACTTGCAGGAAAATAAAACCGTAAGATCATGTCACAAACAAACCTGTTACTAGAAACATGGATTATAGCACACACACAGACGACACAGTTGGGAGACAGTCTTGGTTATGTTACACGACAAGAAGAGGAAACATAATAACACGAAATACTCAAAACAGCAGAACTGGATAATCACTTAACGTCATGTACGCCTCACCCCGTCAAAACTTCTCAGTAGAGCAGGAACCCAAACTCCAGTAAACACACCTGGAAAACGTGGATATGAACCTGCATGTCAATTCAATTCACCAAATGTTTCATAAGTTACTGAACGAATATGGTTCGGACGGAAGGACAGGGGCGGTACTATATGCACTTCATATCGTATACTAAGAATATGATACGAGTTGATATTATAATAAACTGGAAATATTATGTAAACAAACTACCCGAGTGAGTAATCCAAGGAACACAAAGTAGTTATTAAGACTGAATGATGTTTTGTTCGGTAAAGGAAGCACAGACCGAGTAATCCGGATGAGATGTGTAACAAAGACTTTTTTTTTCATTTAAGAAAAAAAATAAGATTCGAAGATAATTTTAGGTTCAAATGGAGGTTCAAGATTGATGTTCAAGTTATTGTACAATATATAAAAAATTAATGACTCAAAGTAACTGTTTCCGGACACACAATAACTATCTATCTTTCCTCCTCTACCTCAAAGAAGAAGGAAATAATAATAATAATAATGATAATAATAATAATAATAATAATAATAATAATAATAATAATAATAATAATAATAAGGGAGAAAGATGCTAGACTTGTGCAAATTAAAAAAAAGCGACAAAGGCAAAATAATCCCGCCATTTCCATGATAATATACGCGTATTAAATTTCACTCAGCAACACACAGCCCTCGAGCACCTGCACTAAATTCCTCTCAACAAGAGATTCGCTCGAGTACCAGCACTGAGTGGGGGGGGGACTGAGTGTAAAGACCCATTATGGTTAAATGTCCGCCACAGTGTAAGCAGCCGCTGAGAACATAATCACGTCCTTTCCAGGTGCATATAAATAAACACATAAAACTTAATTACCTGAAGCAGAGAAAATTATCCACCATTACACTAGAACAAAGTTATTAAAAAAATCCTTAAATTGTTATAATTCAGTTAATTTTGCAATGAACATAACTCACATATACTTTGAAGATCAACCTTTACGTAATCTGACAACAATAATGATCAAGTACATACTTATAATTCGGCCAAATTCAGGTAAATACTAATATCCTTAACGACCCTTAATGTAGTTTATTTCCAAGTGAACGTAAATTCTAAATTTCTTACTCATACTCTCGAAATGAATAAGTGACGAACGGGCGAACAAAGGGAGAGAAGGAATAGGCCACCGTGACACCCGCCTCGCTGCTCACTGTGGGGACATGTACAGGCAAGAGACGGAGCTTGAGGAGACGACAAGAGAATACGGTCAGTAGAATAAAGTGAAGAAGAAGTACAGAAAAAATACGATAAAAAAGCGAGAAGAGTTTCATATAAGTGGAAATGGCAGATTATGTGATGAAGATGAATACGAAAGAGATGAAACTATTGAGTGAAGAAGACTGTATTGAAGAGAAGAGATGGAGAGGGTTATGAAGAATGTGAATAAGAGAATAGAAGGGAAAAAAACCAAAAGGAGAGCACAAAAACTCAAGCGATCGACCCCACAACGCAGTCGAGAGTATAAAAGACGAGGCAAGGATGAAGAAAAAGAAGACGGGGTGGTAGGCAGAGGTGGCGCTGTTTACTTATCTTTGAACAACTTAGTGACGGCTATTTGCCCATCACCCTCAACAAAGCGGGCTATCAACACCCGACATATTGCCATTGGAAAGACGACTACAAGCTTGTGTATCCTCAGCAAAGAGAAGGAAAGAAAAAGATGAAGGAAGAAGAAAGTGAGAGAGAAAAAAGGGAAAGAGAGAGAGACATGTCTTGCAATGGGTCAAGACTGTCCGCACAACGTTAAGATAAGGTTAAGTGGCAATCAATACACTGATGGATCACCTCCCTGTACTGTGTCCGAGCCGTTATCAACCTCGCATTCGGCTATACTGTTACCGATAAGGGAATGACTGCTTATCTACAGTGAGTGGAGACGACTTACAGGGAATACAACCGCAAACACCAAGAACCTACCATTAAAAGCTGACTTATTCGACACAAAATGTACCTAGTGACACCACTCGCTAGGTAATTAGTGACACCACTCGCGAGATAATCAATGACACTACTCGCTAGGTAATCAATATGACACCACGCCACCTAACCAATATGACAGCGTCAGCATAAGAACAGCAACTGACTTAACCTATACACACTAGACTCAATAAAAGTATCAAAAATTAGCACAAGAAACATTTTAAAAGACAACATATGGCAGACAACACCAACCATGCAAGGGGTGTTAAAGAACTCAGCGGATTGATATTTTGACACATATTGTCTTGTAACATTACCAGATCTGGGAGTATAAATCGTGCATAAATTAATAAGTGGATAACACATGATGTCGAGGTTACTTGTGGAAATATTGTGTCAATGGTTAATCTGTTGTTCACAAACCTCTATATCATCCATATACAGCAGTATCCAGTATATAACACACAGGATATTCCGTTGACATAAATATATTCGTCATTTGGTATCATTATAGTTTGTTTTTGCTCACTTATGACAAAACAATAACAATAAGCCGGAATACCTCGTACAGGACCAGTCACAGTATAGTATCAATGACCAAAACAATACAACAGTACAAGTGTGGCTTGACTGATGCTTCGTTTGTCATCACACACACGCGCGAACATTTTACCTCTAAAAATCATATTTCAGCAAATTCTGGTATGTACTGTACAGTGTGTCACAATAAATGTTTTATTCACAAATTCTTATTGCATTACTGCACATTTAAATTTATATATCTTACCTAAATTACGTCTAAGGATGGTGAGAAGGAATGTGTAGGTGCTCACATGGTGCACTTTGTAAACACGCTCATCAGCTGATGGACAGTCCTACTCTCCTACCCCATAAAAAAAAATCGGAGGCTGTGAATTTGAATGGTAGACTAAATCAAATTACCACCATGGAAAATAAAATCCACCAAATTACTTAAGAAATTGATTATACAGAAAAAGATTAAAATAAACTTATGTACACGCTTATACATGACATTTTGCCACTGTCACATATGAACATTTTAACATTTTTTGGTGGATAATTGTGTATTGACACATTTTAACACATCGAACCAATCCGGGGTTTGTTTCGCTTAGTTCCGCATAAGAAAACTGTTTTGTTTTGGTGCACACAACACAGGATATCTTCGTCCACAAAGAAATCTCTGGCGAAAAATAGCCAATATTTACTAATAACACTTCCTATCATTTGCAATATGTGAGGACCAATAATTAATCAGTGGAGCTTCAGCCATGTCTCCTGGTGACGTCTTGGAGAGCCTGGAGGAATCAACATAATCATTCTACTCCTCTGAGACTTTCATCAATAAAGTGCTTGGAAGGTAATACTCAATGCTCGAACTGAAAAAAACGGGACATCCCTTGAGAATTTTTATGATAAAAGTTATATGTAACTCCATAATGCCACATTATGGTGACGTTTGGAGGAAACATATGCAGTAAAATCATTCGGGTGATGTTAAGCCGCACCGATATTTCATAGTTAAAAAGATCGTTATTTGATTTTGAGTCAACAAGGGATGCCATCCTCCCTCAATGAGAGTCCTGAAAATAACACGCGGGTCAGGGCGTCTCAATAGACGCTACCGGTACTGTTCTCTCCTATTGTATATATCATCCAATAATCCCGAAATAGTTGAATAGCGTCTGAGGGACCAATACTCTCACTGAACAATACTGTAACGTTTCCTTTGATAAGAAGGAATAAACGCTGAACCTAACACCAGCCGTGTTGGAACTAGGTGAGTAAAGTGATGAAGAAATATACAGTATCAAGATGCACTAAAAACCGCACCACCTCGGTATGAGACCCCAATACTCTGCCCTATTAGAGAATATTTGGGAGAACTAATTATGGTAAACAGCGGCGTTGTGACATATGTGGCCCGAACCATTAATGATCACAATAAACTTGTCTCACCACAGCCCAGACACACGACCATCACCCATCCTCTTCACTTTCTATGAGAATGTGTTAATGACTTCGTGATGGCTTCCCTTGTCTTTGTTGACAACTTGACGCTATAACCTCGAGCAATGCGTCGTGCAAGATGCAGACCATCAAGTCATTAAGGAGCGTCTCTTCACTAACTACCTTGATTTCCCCAATTCCCACACACAACCTAGTTCCGACCCTGTTACAAGGAACACTTACACCCCTGTGCGAGTTAGGGGGTGCCTCTCTACCAACAACTTATTACCTTTGACAATTTTATTTCTTTTCTGCGCCTGGTGACCAAGGTATTGTACCTCAACCTTAAAACTTGAAAATAAAAATAAGTGAAAAAATAAACTAAAACAATGTTCCGTGGAAACTGAATACAAATTCATTTTGCACAGAATCAATTCTCAAACTAGATTACCCATCCACTCAATCGGGCCATGACAGAGGTGATGGTGTAGACATTTGTGTGTCATGAACAAACACGTCCGTAAGTCTTCCTTAATAATTGTTAGATATTCACAATGAATCACCCGAAATTGATGACAGAAATATACGCTCTTAAAACCAGTAGGTTGATGAGAGGCAGTACCTGTAGGTTGATGAGAGGCAGTACCTGTAGGTTGATGAGAGGCAGTACCAGTAGGTTGATGAGAGGCAGTACCAGTAGGTTGATGAGAGGCAGTACCAGTAGGTTGATGAGAGGCAGTACCTGTAGGTTGATGAGAGGCAGTACCTGTAGGTTGATGAGAGGCAGTACCTGTAGGTTGATGAGAGAGTACAGTTGTGATACCTGTGGGTTGATGAGAGGCAGTACCTGTAGGTTGATGAAGTCCATTCCATTGAGAGATGAACTAACTAAATATCAACATTAAAAGTGAACAGAGATTAATGCACTCTCTCTCTCTCTCTCTCTCTCTCTCTCTCTCTCTCTCTCTCTCTCTCTCTCTCTCAAGACCTCCACTTTGCAGATTGCTTATTTACCGATTTGTTTTTAGAAATCCTTTTTTTAATATATTGTTCAAAGAGCATTGTGTGTCAGATATAAATAGAATTCTCTTTTTATAGTGGCAAAGGTAAGCAAAAAACTTATTGGAAATTGTTTTAAAATCCCCTGCGTCCCCCTTCATTCATTTGTCAGTGTTTTAACTCTGTGTTGACATTTACGATACTATACCGGTGTCAAGTCGTTATGTTCAAATGTCAAAATACTCTCCGTGGGGAAGGGGAGCAGGGGGGGGGGTGTACTCGGTGTTGAAACCTTACTGAAACTTTTATCTCTGATGTATCCATGTATTGGGTGACAGCTGAGAAGTATTGATTGAAACGAAACTACGAGTACAACGATTTCTACAAGTGACAGTAAAGACTCGACTATAGAGGGTCAGAAGGAGACCATCAGGCGACGGGTGGAAGCGTTAGGTAGAGAGGAAGGCAGCGTCAAGTGTCGAGAGGGAGATGGATGGAGGCCCCAGGTCAAAGCTCCATCTTTTAGCTGTTGAACCACACTACCCAGGAAGACAGATGCACCAGAGAGAAATAATCTATGTTCCATTATTTGGCGACTCATCATAGTAATATCGGTCAGCATACCTAAAACTATGAGTAATTCACAGACGGCCATAACCTGATTCTGATCGGAGGTAGATTGTGTTCAGTACCAGGATATTAAAGAGATGTATTTTTAACTGCTATTCGTCACCCTGTTTACACTCGTACTTGGAAATACTCGTACACGTAAGAGATAAAACTTACACAATGGCGTACCCTCAACACAAGACACATCCCCGTGATAAAGAGGCTGGATAAAGAGTACCACCACTTATTATTAACACTTCAAGAGTACCACCATTTATTATTAACACTTCAAGAGTACCACCACTTATTATTAACACTTCAAGAGCAACACCACTTATTATTAACACTTCAAGAGTACCACCATTTATTATTAACACTTCAAGAGTACCACCATTTATTATTAACACTTCAAGAGTACCACCATTTATTATTAACACTTCAAGAGTACCACCACTTATTATTAACACTTCAAGAGTACCACCACTTATTATTAACACTTCAAGAGTACCACCACTTATTATTAACACTTCAAGAGTACCACCACTTATTATTAACACTTCAAGAGTACAACCACTTATTATTAACACTTCAAGAGCACAACCACTTATTATTAACACTTCAAGAGTACCACCACTTATTATTAACACTTCAAGAGTACCACCACTTATTATTAACACTTCAAGAGTACCACCACTTATTATTAACACTTCAAGAGTACCACCATTTGTTATTATTAACACTTCAAGAGTACCACCATTTGTTATTATTAACACTTCAAGAGTACCACCATTTATTATTAACACTTCAAGAGTACCACCATTTATTATTAACACTTCACGAGTACCACCACTTATTATTAACACTTCAAGAGTTTTAAGTTTCAGGTCAAGATTCTCAAAGTCGGAGGTTATTTTTACTTGTTGACAAGATGAATACACGAGGCAAAAATTTACGACTGAGTTTCTGTGTTAATTTGACTTAGCCAGTTCACTTTGATGGCAATTAACTGTGTTCCCATATACAAAAGTAGGAGCAATTAAACTTATGAAACTTAGAGAAAGAGAGATAGAATGAAAGAGAAAGATAGAGATAGAAAAAATACAATACAAATTAATATTCATCACATAGAGAATAAGTTACATTAGAATAGATAAAAAAGAGATAAAAAATTGGCCTCTCCCCATCAAACAAAAACGGGTTCATGCAATTTCTCAGCCACCATAATCATTCAGAATCCGAATGGTTCCTTATAACATGGCTTTAACGCTGAAAATAATGAAGTTAAAATGAACGAGACTTCACCCGAGTGTAATTTAATAAGTAATGACTGATCCCACCTCTTTGAACGTCATGAACGTAATCAGAACTAGCATATGAAAGACCAGCTGGTATGCGGCCACTCACTATACTGTTCTGATAACATGATGATGATGATGATGATGATTGATGATGATGATGATGTTACAGTAAAATAAAGAGTTGATGAAGAAGTTAAACCCTACCCATGATTATGTTCTGTTGTTAATGAGAGAGAGAGAGTAAGTGAAACGTGGGTAGCTATTACCGTAGACTTTCATCACTGGCCAGTCAACAGCGGCGGAGACATCTTTAAACTTCACTCTAATTGACAGAGAGAGAGAGAGAGAGAGAGAGAGAGAGAGAGAGAGAGAGAGAGAGAGAGAGAGAGAGAGAAAGAAAACACGACCTGAATGAATTATCCCTAGACTAACAAGAGGTATTGAGGGATGCGAAACAGAGAGAAAGAAAGGAGAGGAGGGAACAATACATACAAAGACAAATAAAGATAAACAACAAAGAGACAAAGAAGAAAGAAAAGAGAGAGACGTAGGATAGAGGAAGACAAAGACAAACTTGAGAGAGAGAGATGGAGAAGGAGAGGGAGAGAGAGAGGGAGAGGGAGAGAGAGAGGTCTTAGAGGCTGGACGTAAAGCCTGACACACTCGCTGGCTCCCCTGAGAAGAATGGTGGGTCAAAATCCTTGTCCAGTATCTCTCTCTCTCTCTCTCTCTCTCTCTCTCTCTGACATGCTGCATTTTTAAAACCAAGCACACACGCATTAATAAGCTAAATACAATTAAAATAGTCATTCTGAAACTAAAAAATATATAAAATTGGCTGAAAGCCAGATTAAAACAGTGAACGGTGATTAAAAAATGTTCGATAGATAGAGAAAAATAACGAAAGAAGTACCGTCATCAAGGGTGGAAGAGTCCTTGCCCTATAATCTAAATGGACGAGAACAAAAGCACCTTAACGCTGATTGGACGAAAGCTTGACGAGTCACTGTGCTCCATCCACCTATCCAAATCAAACGATGCCTAAATTAGGGTTGTATTATTATCCCTGCCTAACTAACTCAATCCAAGTTAACAGTGGATAGATAATCAAGTTCCGGTAAGAGATATGAAGACTTAGGTTATTAATGTCAGGTGACGTGACCCGTTATGGTACTGGATATGAGATATTCACTTTACGGTACACACAGGTAGTTAATGAGAAGGTGACACATCCCTGGCACAGTGTAGGAGTTCCGCTGCACCTTTACGACCAGGGTGTTAAGTAATGACACACCTGGGCTAGACATTTACCTTGTTATCTACTTGAATCCACCTCCTAAGATGCCTAAACGGACCATACAGCAGCTGTTAACCCTTCAGTAGTATTTTGTTGCTAGAATATAATCACGCACGAGAGAGACAGAGAGAGATAGAGAATCATTTCGATAAACCCTTTATAGACTGAAACAATTAGGCAGTCCTGACATACTGTGCGAACATTGTTTCATCTTAAATAGCAAATAAATATAACCCATATGACACAATGAGTTATTGTACAGATGTTGAAGTAATACGTCATAAGGTACAGAGACAATATATATATATATATATATATATATATATATATATATATATATATATATACTCCAGTTAAAAGGGTTCTGGCTATGGATAATATTGAATACCTTATATTTTGTTTCACTTGTGTAGGATGTTTGGGTGTAAACATTTATCGTTTGTTTTCTGTTTTCATGTTTAAAACAATGTGAAACTATGATTAGCATACATAACTCGCAAACTATCTGAACATTTTGCCACCGCTACAAAAAAATTAAAATTCTGCTACAATTTTTTTTTCATATGATCGTGAAAATATACCCTTTAGATTGTTTAGTATGAAAAAACTCATAAACCTGATTATGTCATTTTTACACAATTTACTTACTAAATCATACTGAAATATCACTAATTGGAGGTGTTATACATTCTGATAACGTGACTGCGGTATCATGAAATATTACCTCCACAGTATATTTAGATTTCAAATTCCAGATTACAACAATTATAACCGTCCTGGAAACTATAAAGGCGATGTTTTAACTTTAGCCGTAAAACTTAACACTACCAACAAAATCACAAGCCAATAATGGTGGTACGAAATGTTTTGTATTCTAGTTCATAAATTTCAACCTTAGAACGTGACACTTTTCGTCGTGTGTGTATAATGGGTATTGTCACACAGAGGATACAGCACTCGTCTCCAGTAAACCCAGCTGTGGAAAGGTACTGAACTTCACACTTGAGGAAGCGAAAGCGGCCTCGTGCAGTGCCCGCCAAACTGAGTTGTATCCACACTGCCGCGTTGTGGTCGTTTTCAAAATAAACAGAAAACGAAATTTTTTGTTTCTTGGATTTTACCTTACAGCCACAACCTAATTTATCCTAAGCTAATCTAAGCAAACCTAACTGAAGCTAACCTAATCTAACCAAACCTAATCTAACTCAACCCAAACTAACCTAACCTAAACTATCCTAACCTAACTTAACCGAGAACAAAATTTCGCTTTCTGGTTATTTTCCAAAGGAACACAAGGCGTTGAGGTCGTTCTTCGGTCTTTGAGCCTAACATATTAGCGGTATTATTGAGCTTGTATGTGTCTCAGCAACTGCCCCTGACGTGCCTGGGTCCTCCTTCCCAGAGATTCGTTCGTTCATTTTTATAAACCAAAAACATTCAAAATATCACATCTGGTTACGTTAACAGAGAGGGTTAGAACCACACTGAACTGCCATGGCCGTGCCTTAGCTTCTAAGTGAGCCAGTTAGAGGCGCTTAGCACATCTAGCTAAATAAAAAAACGAACAAACGAAGTTTAGAGAATGCAGGTCTGGTGCACGACCTGGGCGTCACAACACTCGAATTTTAACCTGATATCACTACACGGACCCCCCCCCCTTAAACAATTTACGAACAAAGTTACTAATAACTTTACCTCCCTCACTGATTTACACCAAAACTACAAAAGACAAACAGCTCATAAACATACAGATTGCGGGTTCTATCCCTTACCCTTATACTTATACCCATACCCTTATTATTACTTATACATACCCTTACATACCCACTTGCTGAACTACACAGTACATACATTTTTAAGTGAGTTGATGATGATACATACCGTACAGTATATACAGTATATTATCATACTACAGGACCCAAAGGAATAAATGAGATTTCTGGCTGGCTCTAATGGGTTTACATGTGCTCGTTAATTACGATGCTTCAAGCCCAATTGAGAGTATAAAATTAATATATATATATATATATATATATATATATATATATATATATATATATATATATATATATATATATATATATATATATATATGCAATAGCCCCCAGTTGGTTTATATTATACAGTACATATTATTTCAGCCCCCAAAGACACAAGAGTGAGTTTACCCGTGGACGGACATCTTCAAGTGTACCCGCACACAATTGCAGCTCTCCTAGAAACGAAAGCCATTACCAATACTGTATTAAACTGCAAATTACCACCTCTGGCGCGGCTGGTTTTACCTCCTTCGGGTAGAGAGAGAGAAAGAGAATAGAAATGTGTGGGTGGGGGTGGGGGTGAGGGAGGGAGGGAGGGAGGGAGGTCATGGTTTTCAGTGAGGTAGAAAAATACTGGGAGTTGAGAGAGAAAGAATTAGATGACATATAAAAATAAAAGATCTTAAGGTAGTCAGTATAACGGTGTTTACACGTCAGGTTCACCATGACTGTTAAACTCTACCACTGACTTGGAACACTTTATCAAGATCCAAAAAATTGTAGGTTAGGTTAGGTTAGGGTAAAGGGAGGCTGTGGTGATGGTATGAGGCGATTGATTGGTTGACAGACTGACGGTAGCAAGAGTTTGATTGGCTGACAGGCAGACTGTGGGTGGCATTAAGCTAATTGGCTGACTAGCTGAAGTTGGCAGGAAGCTGATAGACTACCTGACTGCCGGTAGCATATGGGTGACTTGGTGGCTGACTGACTGACTGACTGACCCTGACATAAAGCCCATGGTCGAAGGTTCAATGGTTGACTGACGGAGGCAAAAGAGAAACTGGTTAACGAACGGCGGCACGAAATTGACTGACTGACTGACACACTGACTATTGATAGCGCCAGAAGGATTGATTTCCTGGTGGAATCAATCTGACTGACTCAGTGGCATGAAATTGACTGGCTGGCGGTGAGGCGAATATAACTGACTGATTGCCTGCCTGGTAGAGGAAAGGAACTAACATACTAACTAACTAACTGACTGACTGACTGACTGGCATCGGCACGAAACTTCACTGTGAGAATGACTGGTGAGGCGGGAAGGGCAGACTGAGGAGGAATGTGGGCTCAGCGGGCGTTACGGGTGGTGTAATTCTGTCGGGGAATTGACATGCAAATGTGATCTAGTGCATCACGTTGGTGGGGGGCACAGAGATGGAGGAATGAGAGGGGGAGGTAGGGAGGCGATAATGAGTGGGAGAGAAGGGATTTAGAAACAGAGAGAGAGAGGGAGGAGAAATGGATGGAGTGGGAGACGATAATCAGTGGGGGAAGAGGGATTTAAAGATAGAGATTGAGAGAGAAAGAGCGAAAGGATAATGAGTGAGAAGAGAGAGAGGGGGAGAGAGAGAAGGAAGGAAAGCTCGAGAGTGTGGCGAGAGAGAGACAGGGAGAGAGAGAGAGAGTCACGCCACAGCCATCCATCAAGGATAGACTCTCACACCGTGTGTAATCTGACCCATAACTTTGTACTCATACTGATGAACTCTCTCTCTCTCTCTCTCTCTCTCTCTCTCTCTCTCTCTCTCTCTCTCTCGTTTAATCATATACACTCTGTTTACTTCGCTTATCAGAAATTCCTTTTCAAGTATCAAACACACGTGTGCCTGCCTGCGTGCGTATCTGCATGTGTCTGTCTGTATGTGAGAGAGAGAGACTAAATGGCAAATTAGCCTGGTAACTAACTGGCTAAATACCCGACTAACTTGACTCTCCGACCTGACCGGCTAGCTAACAACCTGGGCAGCCTAAGCAACACACAAGGCCGTCTTCTCCCCAACAACACCACAACATTGACATTCAAAGTCAGTCGCGGCGTCAAGGAGGAAAAGAAAGTTGGCCCTCGGGTCGTGTACACAAAGTTGTCAGCGCCCCGAACGATATCCACCTCTTATCGCTCTCGTCCAGTAAGAAGGAAAACGGGCGTGAACCAGGAAAAAAAAGGGGGGGAGGGGGAGTATAACGTTTTAAAATGTTAATAAGAGAATTCGAGGTTTAGGCTGAGAATATTGAGTTACTATTACGAGAGAGAGAGAAAGGGGGGGTGGGGGTGGACGGGTGACTGTACGTGGCCCCGAGAGCAGTGTCGGTCATACTGCCTCCTTGTTTACCAAAGGCTTAGCATACACTGTCCCCCTAATGGACTGATAAACCTATGACACCAATTATCAATCATAAAGGGTGTTCACCGGTGTAAAAAAAAAATGGCAACCCTTAAAAAAGTAATCCCTCAAGTACAAAAAATCATTAACAGTCAGATCAAATATGGCGGAAACCGGGCTGACTACAAGGAGCTCAAAATGAATAAGATCAAAGCAGGCAGAAGTTCTCCCTCTGAACAAAGTATGAAGATAAACTCAGGGAGAGCCACACGCACTTCTCTAAATTGTGAGGATAAAACACACTGGCAGCCTTGGTATTTATGTAAATATTAAGAGTATGTGCATTACATTAACACTGTGTTAACCAAGTGTGTTCTATTATGCACACCTTCAAAGGTTAGATTTAGGATTCAGCAAATGTAGTATTAATGCTGATCGAAGTAGGGAGTGGCAGGAGGTCGCAGGGAGGGTGGATGTTGTAGCAGGGAGTAGCAGGGAGGGTGTTGGTGGCAGGGAGTAGCAGGGAGGGTGTTGGTAGCAGGGAGTAGCAGGGAGGGTGTTGGTGGCAGGGAGTAGCAGGGAGGGTGTTGGTAGCAGGGAGTAGCAGGGAGGGTGTTGGTGGCAGGGAGTAGCAGGGAGGGTGGATGTGGTAGCAGGGAGTACTTGAGGGACAGTGTTGGTGGTGGTGTGTGGTGTGGTGTGGTGGTGGCAGCAGCGGTGGTGTGCGGCAGTGGTGGCGGTGGTGCTGGTATGTCTGTGTGGTGGCGGTGGTGGCGGTGCTGGTGTGTCTGTGTGGTGGCGGTGGTGTGTGGTGACCGTGGTATTAGTGGTATTGGTTGTTTATGGTGAAGGTTATGGTGGTAGCTACACTCAAGTGGTAAATAGTGGTAGCTGTTTCTAGTGGCTGGGCAGTAAGGGGAGGAGGTGAAGAAATACTATGTTACAACTACACTTAAAATTCATCTCTAAAAAAAAAAAATAAGTGTAAGTTTCAATCAGATGAACCATTTACAAACACTATATTCTAATGGGATCTTAATTTTCCAGACAACTTTATGACCCCCAAACAAACGTGAGGCATCGCTCTAGTCTCTTGTTCGTAAACTTCAAGGGTCGTTGGTTATTCCTTCTATGAGTTATGCCAGTAGGGCCGCTACCAGGTACAGCTGAAGACGACTTGTATTTCACCAAAGATCAGAGGTAAATATACTGAGATTTAATCTTCTATATTAACTCAAGTTTGTTACCGCAGCAACCAGCATCATTACTATCTATAAAAAAGAAAATATACTGATGGACCAAACCTAAGTATTACTGGTACCAAAAGCACTAAAACGAACCTACATAATAAACGGACCTTTTATACGGATACACTTTACGGATAATACTGTTAACAAGGTTCACTTATAAACACACTTATCACAAGCACTTATAAACCACTAATATTACTGACACATTCGGTTAAAAAATTACAAAATAAATATCAGAAATAAAAATAAGTTAACAGTAAAGAAAACAAAATTATTTCTGAAAATATTCACTGCAACAGTTTTCGCACTGGTGGTGGGTATCAGCGGGTACTGTAGTCGAGGCCATGATCATTTTACCTCGGGATGAACGATCGGACAGACGCAACCCTTCGTGTGTGTGTGTGTGTGTGTGTGTGTGTGTGTGTGTGTGTGTGTGTGTGTGTGTGTGTGTGTGTGTGTGTGTGTGTGTGTGTGTGTGTGTGTGTGTGTCAGTGTGTGTGTGTGTCAGTGTGTGTGTGTGTGTGTGTGTGTGTGTGTGTTAATGCTCAGATGCACCGATATATATTATTCCGTATTTACATCACTGCTTATCAGGGTTGATTTGATATGTGAGTACAAGTATATATTTACGCGTATACGCACGCCTCTGTTGGCGTTATGATCTAATACACTATATCGGTCACCTGGAGAATGATGACGCAGTAAAATCTGAATATGTATGTATGTATGTACTGTATGTATGTATGTATGTATGTACTGTATGTATGTACTGTATGTATGTATGTATGTATGTATGTATGTATGTACTGTATGTATGTACTGTATGTATGTTTGTACTGTATGTATGTATGTATGTATATCTGCGTCTGATCACGTATATATATGAAAACTTTTTTTCCATCGATCTTCTTACTGTTTATATCTAAAATATTGCTGATAACGCCACCCACACTATAACACCACACACACACTATAACACCACACACACACTATAATACCACCCACACTATAACACCACCCACACTATAACACCACCCACACTATAACACCATACTTATACATCAACACACTCTACACTACCCACAACTTCACTATACACACTACATCATCCATCATCCACACATCATAATATAGACACGACACCATCAAAAAAAAAACACACACACACACACACTCACTACAACACCACACACACAACACCACACACAATACACAAACACACGCAATGCACCCACATGCACTACACCCTATACCTCCACACACACACACACACACTACAACACCACACGTTCTACTACACCCAACACCACTCCCAACACTACAACACCACACGCCCTACAGGCTACACCACCAGCTAGTGTCACTCCTAATAATCACAGCTACACTTGGAAACAGTGACACACAAGGTATACAAATCAAAGTGCGTGTTTGTCCATACGCTGTAAACACCTCGTATGTCCAGGCTACCATAGTATAAAATTTAATTCTTACGAGATTTTTAACGTAATTTCAAATGGCGGAATATTTTTGTATAATCCTGAGTCTGAATGAATGTTTATTTTCTGGAGGTGTTGAACATATTTGTTTTTCTTTTTCCTTTATAAGCAAAAAATAGCCATCGTAAAAACTGTCTTGGATAATCTTTTACTTGGCAGGGCTATTTTTTTCGATTAGAGGGGCTAATTCTTTCAGCTGACGGGGCATCATTTCACTATACGGGGGCTATTTTCAAAGATTATTTTCAATTCGTTCAATCACAAAATTTTATAACACCGTCATCACCATCACCTCTTCTGTACCTCTGTCATCACTATCATCACCTCTTCTGTACCTCTGTCATCACTATCATCACCTCTTCTGTACCTCTGTCATCACCATCACCTCTTCTGTACCTCTGTCATCACTATCACCTCTGTACCTCTGTCATTACCATCACCTCTTCTGTACCTCTGTCATCACTATCACCACCTCTGTACCTCCGTCATTACCATCACCTCTTCTGTACCTCCGTCATCACTCACGGCCTGCACGGTGGTGTCTCCGGCAGGTGGGTCCTCTCGTGCTGGGGTCGTCTCTTACTTCTTGTCGCTGTCGTGTTTATTCACCGTTGCTTATATATGATATATGTCTATGTTTGTATTTGTATTCATGTACGTATGACTTGTTTTGAATGCAAATTAAATGTATTTATGTATGTATATTTTGTAAGCGTGTACACCGGTATTTCTACTTCTCACTTAACCAAATATGCATATATAAGTATGTGTAAAAAGTATTGTCAAGATTCTATAATTATGTATTCATATTTATTTGTATGTATGCATGTATGTATGTATACATGTATGTACGCATACATGTATGGATGTACCCATGCATGTTTTCATACACACATAATAAATAAATATATTAATATATAAATAAAATAATTGTGTGTGTGTGTGTTTATAAATATGCATATATGCAATTACGTATGCATGAATACATATACTACTCATATATGTATACACGTTCTTATGTATCGAGAAGTGGATTAGTCACAATGTCAGAGTCCATTTACCAGTTGTTGTTGAGGAAGTGTTTCAGCAACATGAATCACCGCCATGTTGGCATTATCATCGATTATGGTAAAGCTTGTGATTCATCAAGTAGTGTTTAATTACTAAATCAACATCCTTTTTTCCCGTCTACTTGTGATTTACCAAGACCTGGTAATTTTTCAGTCATGTTCCAGAAATACAACGATAATGTGCAGTACACATAGAGGAATATATCACGGCGACAACATGTGCTCTGAAGATTTCTCTAATTCACTCTGTCAAAAGAGTTAAATTTAAATAATTCACCAGGACACACTTTATCCCTGCCCAGGACGTCATAATATTAGCATCGAACGAAATGAACAAAAAAGTCGGAGTGAAATATTACCATTACCAAAACTAACGTTCAACAGCTTCACAAACTCCCAACACAACAAAACCTCGACGATTTAAAATTAGACAGTGAAATAATGGCAATTAATGGCAAAAAATAATTAACTCTTCAACTAATTAAAGTAGTATGAAAAAATGGGTGATGTTTTTGCTGTTACGATGTATTAATGAGCTTTAACAACTAGCTAAGGTCTGGAGGTGAGTTTCAACAATTATAAATCACGAGAATTACGTCTGTTTTTATGGGTGAGATATTAACCTTTTCAGTACGATGAATTAGCCTATTTAATACGATCACAACGTACTCAGGGGGTTAAGTCATCGTACTCAAGGTTATGTCATTGTATTCAAGGGGTTAAAAACATACTGGGACGGGCTGAGAGTCGAGACGGAGGAGTCAAATTTCAACTAGTGGACAAGAGGCCTTCTCGACAGGGTCACACCAGAGAGAGCGGGAATAAAGAGAGATATCAAAACGTTTCAGAGATGGTCGATGGGCAGGGAATGTCTCTCAAGGCAGATGGTTGTGGAAACATATAAGGAAAGCCTTCACCCAGTAATGTATTGGGGGGGGTGTGTGTGTGTGTGTGTGTGTATGTGTACAATAAAAACCAGCCGAGATAAATTATAAGGAAGGCCACGGCAGAATACCATGAGCACAGCAAGACGCCGGGTATCTGAACGAGGCATTGTGTATAATATTCAAAGTCTCTCATAAAGAGATAAACAAAAATATCGATTCCCTAAGACTATGCAATCAGGTTATCGTCTAAAGTTCTGAGAAAATTAGCGTTGCATGAGAAAAGGATCAAGATGAAATAAACCCCGTGGACTTCACATTTCCCAGAATTTGTAGTTCCGTGGGAATTGGTTTTAGGTTTATAAATGCATATCATTCCTAATTAATAAAGATCACTGAAGGTAACCCAATAAATATCATTTTAACTGAACTATCGCAAGTACACTATACGAAATCTATGCAACTAAGTTATAAACATTAATGGTCAAACTGATTATGCCTCGTATAGTAACATTTTTCAAGTTGAAAATTTACATTGCCTCTTTTGTCCAACATGTCAGTGTTATCATTACACTTAATACCTTACGTACTAATGGATGAACTGTATATGCAAGAGTGGTGGATCTTCCAGAGCATGGAGTGAGACTGGTAATAATAGTGGAATAACAATAATATCAAATTTCTTGAGTATGTATTCAAGACGTGGGAAGGTAACCAACAAATTCGGGTGGGTTGTATATATATAGCCACGTGTATGGGCACCCCAGGCAGTGTACTGTACAGACCACACCACCATACCGTAATAAATCAGCATCAAAACGAGAATAAAAATAATTAACTAAACAAATTGACAAATAAATACACTGCCAAAAATTCAAATTCTAATATTAATCTTTCTTGAAACAAATGAGTTGTGGCTTCGATGATACAACAAAAATGACACTTGAAAATTAAAGTTGAATTCCCAGCGTCATTACCAGGTAGCTTCACCATCTGACAACATCGAAGTAAACATCACCCGAAAAAACAAAAAAAAACCTTAAACTAAAAACAAAAAAAGACACTATTCGATACATTGCACAGCTTGGATCTGTACTTGGTGAAAGAAAGAACAAGTACAGGGCAGTCCAAACATTTTAAAATATAAATCCAAGCAACCGAACAGCGTCTGATAGTTTACTTAGGCGAAGGTACACAAAAAAAATTACAGAACTCAAGACATTCTGCCACCTTAACTAACCCTCCTATCTCATCACCCTCCACGGAATAATGTATCTCATATGAAGCAAAATAGTCGAGGCACTACTGGGGTATTGTTCAGACACACTTAACCTCGCATGCATCATTTTCCTCAAAACAGAGGGTGGGGGGCATACAGGAGGTGGGGTGGGGGTCATGGGAGGTGGGTGGGGGCATACATACAGGAGGTGGGGTGGGGGCACAGGAGGTGGGGTCATACAGGAGGTGGGGTGGGGGGCATACAGGAGGTGGGGTGGGGGAACTTCACCCATGGTAGTCTCATACACGCCACCAAAGTATACGTTCTCTCAAAACCTCAAACTTGATCACATGAATATACACTTTATAGACACGTGAAGAAAGCAACAAGAATACCCACAATAAAAAAGATAAAGTGGTTTGTGTGTGAATGACCTCCAGGAGATACATCACCCTTAAAACAATAAGGCAGACGGCATCATCATGATACACTGGCGGGTTCATGTCTGCAGCGAGTACATTAAGAGGATCATTGTACATCATCCAGCGAACTGCACTACACCAGACTACTACTAACACGGGATACTTAGTGGTGTCAATTATATTATGAGAATATATATGGGTGTGTGTGTGTGTGTGTGTGTGTGTGTGTGTGTGTGTGCGTGTGTGCGTGTGTGTGCGTGTGTGTGCGTGCGTGCGTGTGTGTGTGTGTGTGTGCGTGCGTGCGTGTGCGTGTGTGTGTGTGCCACACTTAGGAAATAAATTTCATAAACAACGTAAATTTCAACGCAGTTTAAACTCACATATAATTCAAAGTAGATAATGCGTATACGGCAAAACACTGATGTGCACACAGCAACAAGCAGATGTGCACATAGCAACAGACTGATGTGCACACAACAAGACTGTTGTACACACGGCAACAAACTGATGTGCACACAGCAACAGACTGATGTATACACAGCAACAGACTGATGTGCACACAGCAACAGACCGATGTGCACACAGCAACGAACTGATGTGCACACAGCAACGAACTGATGTGCACACAGTAACAAACTGATGTGCACACAGTAACAAACTGATGTGCACACAGTAACAAACTGATGTGCACACAGTAACAAACTGATGTGCACACAGTAAGAAACTGATGTGCACACAGTAACAAACTGATGTGCACACAGTAACAAACTGATGTACACACAGCAACAAACTGATGTGCACACAGTAACACACTGATGTGCACACAGCAACAAACTGATGTACACACAGCAACAAACTGATGTACACACAGCAACAAACAGATGTGCACACAGCAACAAACTGAAGTACACACAACAACAAACTGATGTACACACAGTAACAAACTGATGTACACACAACAACAAACTGATATACACACAGCAACAAACTGATGTACACACAGCAACAAACTGAAGCACACACAACAACAAACTGATGTACACACAACAACAAACTGATGTACACACAACAACAAACTGAAGTACACACAACAACAAACTGATGTACACACAACAACAAACTGATGTACACACAACAACAAACTGATGTACACACAACAACAAACTGATGTACACACAACAACAAACTGATGTACACACAGCAACAAACTGATGTGCACAGCAATGAGGAGATGTGCACCCATAATCTCCACTACATAATACAGTACAAGAACGTCACATCAGTAGTAACCTGGCACACCTCACCTGGCACACCTCACCTGGCACACCTCACCTGGCACACCTCACCTGGCACACCTCACCTGGCACACCTCACCTGGCACACCTCACCTGGCACACCCCACCTGGCATACCTCACCTGGCACACCTTACCTGGCACACCCCACCTGGCATACAGATACCTCAGTTACAAGATGCACAATAAGCAAATACCGGATGGCACTGTTACATTACCATATGTTTTGTATCGAAATTTCGTTGAATGTTTAAAAAGGAACAATATTCCTTACTAGTTACTAATCGAGTAAATGAACAAGTTTCGTGTGATTGAGAGTATACATGCACACACTATATATGTATGTATATATATATATATATATATATATATGTGTGTGTATATATATATATATATATATATATATATATATATATATATATATATATATATATATATATATATATATATATATATATATATATATATATATGAAAAAATAATCCTGCTCCGAATAATACTGATAAACAAAGGAAGACACGTAATATATACATATAAAGAAATATTCACCTGTCTCCTCCAAAATCATTCACCCATATTCACTTAAGGTATTCTTTAGTTCGGGCGATATCTTAACTAAATAATTTTATAAACGAAAGTACATTGTGTGTAAAATTAATCATATAAATAAGATTATGGAATTTTACATAATATATATACAGGGTGTCCCATAAGTTTCCATACAACGTATCACCAACGCCATTACAAGCATAACTCCAGCTGTGCTTGAACGTGTTCTTCAGCAGTGGAGGACACGCATTGAAGAGTGTTTTCAACAGAATGGTAGTCATGTAGAGCATATTATATAAATAAAAATGGATTTTCATATAAAATTTATTTTTCCTATGTATGGAAATTTATGGGACACCCTGTATATATATATATATATATATATATATATATATATATATATATATATATATATATATATATATATATATATATATATATATATATATATATATATATATATTTATATATATTTATATATATATATAGATGTATATATAATATGCTGATAACCCCAAGAAAACAAGAAAACACGTTTATCAGCATATACTTGGAAGGAGGGGTCCCTGCAGGTCTTAAGCCACCAGCCAAGGTGGTGTTCCCTATCAAGTCTTACAACTTAGTGGTGTCAGCCCCGGGGACCAGCACAAGCAAAATACATAAACACACAACCGTACACACATCCACACGCATATGAAGTACGTACCTATGTACACGATGTACATATATAAATTCCTTTGGAGAAAAGTTTCATGGTAAACCTTATTTTCTCAATATAATCTTGGCAGATATAATTTCTCAAATATATTCATCAACTCCGCCTGTAGAGAAAGAAAACAACTAAAGAACCTCTCATAATAAGAATGGAGCGAGTGTTTTGTACTGACCTATGACAGCACAGGTGTTGGGGGCGGTAAGCTGCGTCAATCACCATCACTCAACACCACACCTAACCACACACTTGACTATCTTAATCTTAATAAATTCTCAACTGTACAATTCCACCAGTAATCATCATAAAGGAGGTATATGTGGGTTATATATTATGCAGTAATAGGCTCACAGGTGCACCAACACAGGTGAAATATTAATAATCAAGGTGGAGCGTTAAGCCACGTTACAGTGAACGAGATCACGACACGCCGACCACCAGCACCTGCCACACACCCGGCACGTCCTGCCTCGCCAGGGTCTACCGCGCTACTGACCTGCTGCTGCTGCTGCTGTCACTCCCTCCACCTGCTGCTGTCCCTCCCTCCACCTGCTGCTGTCCCTCCCTCCACCTGCTGCTGTCCCTCCCTCCCTCATTCCACCTGCTGCTGTCCCTCCCTCCTTTCCATTCACCCCTGCTGCTGTCCCTCCCTCCTCCACCTGCTGACCTTCCTCCTTCCTCCACTTGCTGCTGTCTGTGGTGCTACGGACGGACGGACGGGACAGCATCAACGACATATCCCCTCCTGTCCAGTTTTCAGTCAAGGTGTAATAACTCCATCAACCACCACCACCTCCCACACTCATCAACCACCACCACCTCCCACACTCATCAACCACCACCACCTCCCTCACCCATCACCACCCTTACATCTCCAGGTCACCAACAACACCATTCTGTCACTACTACTACTTTGCTTTCACTCAAAGTAGAGTAAGACGATCATCCAGCTATGATACAATGATATGAGTTATTAAGGATGTCACCTACGTTGGTGAGTTCTGAGGTGACTAAAGAAGCCGATACGGAACCGGCAGATGTTGCACGTGTGGAGGGCTACATTTAGTGCGGGAGGGACAACGGCGCTGGCGCTCGTCTGCCTCGATATGCAGTCGGGCTAACTCGAAGGTATCGACACCACCCCGTGTGGTGCTCCTCCAAGCGTTATGGTGTGGAGTAATCGACTACCAGGTGAGGGGGTCGATTTGGCACTTTTTTCAGGTTTGTCTAAGACTATCCTTATACTTTTTCAGTTGCCCGCCAGCGTTACATTTACTATTCTTTAGGTGACTGTAAAGTAGCTGCTTTGGCAGTCTACTGTCGTCCATGCAGGTAACATGGTCAGTCCAGCATAGTTGTTCATGGATAATGGTAGCCTTGATGCTCCTATAGTTGGTGTCATTGCCAATACTGGCAATGTCTTTCCAGCGAACTCGGATGATGGAACGTAGACTACGTTGGTGAAAGTTTCAAGTTCCTTAAGGTGCCTCCTGCATGTGACTCATGTCTCGCTGCCATATAGCAGGGTGGGGAGGACCACTGCTCAATATACATTAATTTCAGCTCCCTACAGCCTAACATCTCCCTGTCACCACCATCACCACCCTAACACCTGCAGGTCACCACCATCACCACCCTAACACCTGCAGGCCACCACCATCACCACCCTAACACCTGCAGGTCGCCACCATCACCACCCTAACACCTGCAGGTCACCACTATCACCACCCTAACACCTGCAGGTCACCACCATCACTACCCTAACACCTGCAGGTCACCACTATCACCACCATAACACCTGCAGGTCACCACTATCACCACCATAACACCTGCAGGTCACCACCATCACTACCCTAACACCTGCATGTCACCACCATCACTACCCTAACACCTGCAGGTCACCACTATCACCACCACATAACACCTGCAGGTCACCACTATCACCACCATAACACCTGCAGGTCACCACCATCACTATCCTAACACCGCACAGGTCACCATCATCACTACCCCTAACACCTCCAGGTCACCACACTATCACCACCATAACACCTGCAGGTCACCACCGCCACCACGCCTTAACACCGCCAGGTCTCACCACTATCACCACCTTAACACCACGGTGCCTATCACTACCTAACACTGCAGGTCTACCATCACTACCCTAACACCTGCAGGTCACCACTATCACCACCACCAACACCTGCAGGTCACCACCATCACCACCCTAACACCTGCAGGTCTACCATCACCACCCTAACACCTCCGGGTCACCACCATCACCACCCTAACACCTGCAGGTCACCACATCACCACCCTAACACCCCAAGGTGCCACCTTCACCACCTTAACACCTGCAGGTCACCACCTTCACCACCTTAACACCTGCAGGTCACCACCATCACCTCTTAACACTGAGTCTACCATCACCACCCTAACCTCCAGGTCACCACCTTAACACCTGCTGGTCACCTGTCCACCACCCTAACACCTGCAGGTCACCACCTTCACCACCCAACACCTGCAGGTCACCACCATCACCACTTTAGCACCTGCAGGTCACCACCATCACCTCCTTAACACCTGCAGGTCACCACCATCACCACCCCCTAACACCTGCAGGTCACCACCATCACCACCTTAACACCTGCAGGTCACCACCATCACCACCCCTTAACACCTGCAGGTCTATACATCACCTCCTTAACACCTGCAGGTCACCACCATCACCACCCCTGACACCACCAGGTCACCACCCTTAAAACCTGCAGGTCACCACCTTAACACCTGCTGGTCACCACCATCACCACCAACACCACCCTAATACCTGCAGGTCACCACCATCACCACCCTAACACCTCCAGGTCACCACCTTAACACCTGCAGGTCACCACCATCACCACCCTAACACCTCCAGGTCACCACCATCACCACCAGGTCACCACCCTAATACCTGCAGGTCACCACCATCACCACCAGGTCCCCACCCTAACACCTGCAGGTCACCACCATCGCCCACAACCAGATCTGAGACGTCTAATAATTTGCGGTTTCTTAATTGTATCACCTCCCTATTTCCCGCCTGTCGTGGCTCGGGATAATTAATAATGGAACCTCAGCGTCTCCGCCCCAAGCCCGGGAAAATATGACCTTCTTCCCCCACGACCCCGAAACAGCTGTAAATGTTGGCTTGTTCCTCGAGTATCCAATAAAAGTCATTCATGTCCCCTACACAACCCCTGCGTGTCTTAAGTTAGCCATAGTTCAGGGTTAGAGGTTCTTGCAACTAGAAAATACCTGCAAATGTTGTTTCATGTAATTTACAACAGGTTAAGTGCATTTCTCAGTACCCTCTGCGCCAGGAAAATGAAACGATATTTTTTTTTTTTTTAATTTCTAGGATTATTTATTACGAACTATGATTATATACAGTTTATACAAAATGACTATCACCTAATGCAGTATAAGAAAAGGAAAGTTAGGTAATAAAACTCTCTACCTCCTCCCCAGGCGTTCGTAACCATTTCCGTGGTGCTGCATATTTTCTCACACTGTCAAATTATAAGACCACCTGAATATTTACTGTCATGTGAACGTTAAGTTATGTACTATATTATTAAAGGAAGATAACAGTACTTCATTCGTACGGTGTAATTTTTTTATGCCTATTTCATCTTCATTTGTTATTTCTGACACTATTGTTCCGAGGCATCATCAGGACAGTGTTTGACGTCATTAAGTGGGTGGTGGTCCAGTCATGAGCTGTAAGGGAATGTGGGTGGACCTACATTACCGGTGTCCAGTCTACAGGCAGCCCAATTACAGTGCCACACAGTCACTCCCCCTTTGCCTCATAACAATATTAATTCGCCAGCCTGTGTTCCATAGTCCAGAAAACCTCGTCCTGAAGCCACCTGGTTTTACGGAAAAGCTGAGAAAAAAAAATAGATCGTTGTCATGTGAGATCGTTTCATGTGTGGGAAAAATCTAGTTGTCATTTACTTGCCTTCCCTTGCAGGTCGTGGGGTTACTGGCCTTCCCTTGCAGGTCGTGGGGTTACTGGCCTTCCCCTGCAGTTCGTGGGGTTACTGGCCTTCCCCTGCAGGTCGTGGGGTGCCACCTAAACATTTACCCTCACTCACTCACTCCTGTTAGGTATATTCTCGCTCACTCTGATAACTTTGTGTACAGTGCAACTTTCCCGTCAACATATTGGCACTCTACTGGCTCCTCCCTGCCACCACCCACCCTATCCTCACCCTCCCCTACCACCAACCCTGCCAACCTCCCCTACCACCATTCTTACCCAAAAACCTACTATAACATCTACTACTGCACAATTCCCAGCCACACATTCCTTGCTAGTTTCATTATCTTCCTTCCTCTGTAAAATTGTTGCCCTCCACCCCCGCCCCATTCCCCGTGTTGTGTAGCCTCCAGTACAGTGAGTGGCCAAGTCCTTCTTTGACCAGTGACGAAGGGGGAACCATCCTCTCGTCTTCCTCGCGCGTCTCTCGTCTCCCCCAAATATCTCTTTCTCCTCGAGTCTCTGATCTCCCTCACTCTTGTCTCGTCCCTCGTTCGTTCTTGTAGTCCCTCACTCCTCCCTTCACGTCCCTCACTCCTCCCTCCACGTCCGTCACTCCTCCCTCCACGTCCCTCGCCCCTCCCTCCACGTCCCTCACCCCTCCTTCCACGTCCCTCACCCCTCAAGGGTTAGGTGAGGTCAGTGGCCACTAGCCATAGGCATCTGCCATTGTTTGTGTTGGTTTAGATTATAATACACCACCAAACGGCCTGTACCACTCCCCGCCGCCTGTACCACTCCCCGCCGCCTGTACCACTCCCCGCCGCCTGTACCACTACCTCACCACCCACCCCTCGACTACCTCACCTCGCCCCCACCACCACCTCACCCTCGCCCCCCGACCTCACCACCCACCCCGACCACTACCTCACCACTCACCCCCCGACCACTAACTCATCCATCTTCACACACCCCGTCAATCCTCGCCCATATCCCACCCACTCCCCGCCAGCCCCGCCCATATCCCACCCACTCCCCGCCAGCCCCGCCCATATCCCACCCACTCCCCGTCCACCCTAATATAATGCTCTCTCTCGGCCAGGTAATAAGAATCTGAGAAACTGAAGTCTTACTACGTAAACCTGATTTGGAATTTCGCAGACGTTTAAACTCTGATGATGGTAGGAATGATGGAAGGAATGATGGAAGGAACGATGGCAAGAATGATGGCAAGAATCCTGAACTGCTCTCGGGTAAAGAATTCCTGGAAGATTGTATAGAATTTACGAGCTTGCAACTTTTCTCCGGCAATTCCATCAGATTGTGGTCCCGAATATCCTTCACATGTACTTACAATAATATTAATAAAAAAATAACGATGATAATAAGTATAATAATAATAAAAACCGTAATCTATGAACGCTTAATGCGTCTTGTAAGGTACAATATGCATATAATTAAAATATCTCCGTGTACAGTCGGCAAAAACATATCATAAGATCATCAGACTAATACAAAGAAACCTGAATCAATATAAAAAAAACTAATTTGGTTTGTGATTGTGTTGGCATCTTATAGGGGAGGGGGGAGGGGGGGGGCATATGTTAAAATCTTGGCTTGATAGTATTGAGGATTGAGCAGAAAGTTCACAATACAATATAATCCCTATCTTGGCATGTTTGGCTATCTACATTCCATCGTGTTTTACCCTTATGTGAATTGAAAAATGTTCCATAGTTTGTATTTACTTATATTTGAGACATATTTTACTAATACTGATAACTACTGCTAGCATTGTTGGTTAGGGTGAATGAGCGTACTATTAGTAAGGTCTTCCTAACCAAAGTAATTTATGACCTAATTACTTCACAAATAACTGGAGGGTATTTAGTAACCACCTCTTTCCTAACTCCTTTTGTTGTACTCTATTTATTATACCCTTTTATAAATTAATAATGTTAGCATCATCATCGTCTGTATTATGACCACTTCATTTTAAGTATGACCTTCGTATACAGGAATAAAACTCCCCCATAGTCTACCATGTGTCTCTGGCACTACTGACATTTTAACTCATCAACCAAAAGATATTTCTATCTCTCATAATGGCCACACAATGTAAACAATATATCGATAAACTATAATACCATCACTAAGTCCGGAGTATAGCGTGATACAATATGTGATAGGCCCGTAGAGTAACGTAGCCGGATATAATAACTACAGTATGTCAACAGGATGGGTCAATAGTACAACAGGATTACATTGTTTTATGATGTGGAATTTCATGGTAAATATTACGTGATAATACGTGTACGTTCACAGAAGACAGAGATGGCATTCATACACAATACACACATATACACAATGTACGTACACACATACACACACCCACATATATATATAGCAACACTATATAAACACAAACTTAACACGCATACATGCACACACTAAGTATTATTTGTCAATCAAGTGAACCATTGTCCAATTTGGTAACTGCATATCAACCCTTTGGTCGCCTGTTCTTTCAATAAACCGTGAATTTATTATTATTATTATTATTATTATTATTATTATTATTATTATTATTATTATTATTATTATTCTACTGTATAAACATATAATGCAAATACAGTACACATAAAATATATACAGTCACACGCACATACAGACAAAATATATACAGTCACACGCACATAGACAAAATATATACAGTCACACGCACATACAGACAAAATATATACAGTCACACGCACATACAGACAACACAAACGCACAAAGAAGCAGAACAAAGAAGAGATACACTATCATCAGGTCATAATAGTATAGATGTAGCAATTATACACCAAAAATACTTCCAGGTGTCATGCATACTGACCGAGTGTGTAGCCTGGGTGTCTCCTGTGACTACACCTACTGACCGAGTGTGTTAGCCTGGGTGTCTCCTGTGACTACACCTACTGACCGAGTGTGTAGCCTGGGTGTCTCCTGTGACTACACCTACTGACCGAGTGTGTAGCCAAGGCGTACAATCAGGGTGTATTCTTGAAGCCATGCAAATAAATAGGATGTATTATGCCTCAACATCAATTAAATAGTAAGTGGAAATCTTTGTCCCGCCGACACACACTAACTGGTCTAGCACACAGCCTGGGGTCGATGGAACACACTATTTTTTATATAGGTCTCACTACCCGTATGTGGGAGTCGGTGTGACTGTTGTACCATGACAACCTCATCCCTCAGCTTTGATTTCTAAGTAAAACGTCATTTGATTGGGGTCGCTTCACCCAGCAAGAGAAAAAGGGACAAGAAACTGTTTCTTTCAGTCTGTGAGCTGTAACTTCAAACAGCAGTGTGAGTGAGACAGATGCGTCCTGCCTCGCTCTTTGATTTTCCAGGTGGGATGTTAGGTCAACGCCTCGTAGTTGCCGAACTTTTAAAAATTATTACAATATCCTTCCGGAAACTTGACACAAAATACAACCATTTCAAGAAAATTAGAAAAAGGGAGAGAGAGAGAGAAAAACTGCCCACATATGTAGACCTTAACTTTCCACACATTCTGAAACATTTAGAAAATTTTCTCACTCCAATTTCGTTATATGCTTTCAAAGTTTTCTTGAACATGTTAAAAAAAAATTATAAGTAAATGAGATTGAACCTTGATCTTTGTACCTTACAGAACTGACCAAAGAAAAACTATCCCTGACTGAAAACAAATTGTGATACATTTATATACAGCATTATAATAAATCAGAGCTTGTGTGTCATAGAGACTACAAATGCCTCACTCCTACGAATAAAAAAAAAAGAACAAGCACAACAACACATCCCTCACCAGTAAGATAATGTCAGGTGTGTATAAAGTTGAAACACTGTACACCAATACCAAATTAACCACATAATATATTCTATTCCATCAAGCCAATATCTCATAAACTCATTTAAACAACTTCCGTCTATAAATAAGATTTGTAATATCAAAATGACGAAGAACTTCAGGTAATATTATGACAGTTAATAAGTTTCACCAAGTTAATTTTCATGGGCTTATTTAACACTGATTAACGCACAACAATTACTAAGTGGACAGCAACACCAGACTTAGTTACGACTTTCTCAGTTGAATTCATTAAATAGAGCTTACTCAGTTAAATGTACTCAATTAAGATTTCATTAATTAACTCAAATAAAACGTGGAGATATAAAGTATTCAAGTAGGAAAACTAACAGCTTCAGTTCAACAAATAAAGTTCATTCAATAGTATGCTGTCTACTTACATTTAAGGTTTCCTAGGTTGACTTACTTAAATTACCTACTTAATAAAATCTACTTAAATGGGAATAGTGTAAATTCCCGGTTACAAAAATACTCACTTCTGGTTACACAACACTGTACTAAAACTCATATAATGTGTGTTTTGACTTAACGTGTATTAGAGTTCTGATTACTGCATATAACGCCATCACTAGGTTAAGACTATATATAATACTTAGAAGAAGGTGTAAAGGCTAACATCTGATCCAACATCTTTCTATGGGTGTAAACATGGACTCTGGATGCATGAGGAAGAAGCAACAGTTCAGATACACCTGAAAGTGAAGAAAAAATACAGAAAAAAGGGAATATAAGTGACGGGCGAGCTGGAGCAACTTACAGGCCAAGTGTTGTTGTGTTTATGCCCCCACACGTCACCTCATCTCAGTTAAGAGGTAAAGTAACAGAGGTTGGCGGGGTTATTACACGGCATCTGAGGCAGTAAGTCGTCTCACTTGAGGAAATTAAACAATATAGTAACTTCTGATGATACTCAAGTCAAGTTATTTCCCCATTAAACATCGTCACCTACCCGGGGTTACGGCCTTTGTATGGTTTGTCTGCTAGCTATAAATTTTAGTTACGTATAAATATGAGATATTACATTTGTTTTGTCATTATTTCAAAAGGGATTGTTGTTTTCCTTTCACAAATAAAAAATATAGTATAACGTAACAAGAACACCTGTTTCACATTTTTCTGTTCGTAATCCAGCAGTAATTTAATAATGTCGATGACAAAGGTCTTGTATTAAAAAAATAATGCTATACATGACAATTGGGGGAGGGAATTATCACAACAGTAATAAATGATAACATTAATTTTATTATATATGTAAGCAATCTGTACACGTTCGCTTAAAAGTCGAGCCAGCGATATAAAAATCCCGAGGTTTAACTCCAAGTTACTATATCATTATGTACATAAGTATAAAGGACGCTGGCCTCAGGATAAGAAACGAAATGATGAACACCCAGTGAAATAACAAGAAAACAACGAATTCTTATAGAACCAATATTAATGAAACCATTCCTGCTACTACCGGTGTCGTCGGAGCCCTTGTGGACATCAATGTCTTTAATAATAATTTTCCACACCATTTTTAACCCTAAAGGAAATTATCGCTGTCACACGAGCGAGGTCTAGACAAAATCCGTCCGCGATTTCAAGAAGTTCCTCAGATCTTATTATAGGATATAATTATAAAAACATTCTCCACTGTGTATATATATATATATATATATATATATATATATATATATATATATATATATATATATATATATATATATATATATATATATATATATATATATATATATATATATATATATATATACCACATTAAGTGCGTACGATTATTTGTGAAAAATTAACACAAAATGCAAGCAGAGGGTCTTACATAACACTGAATTACGCATTCAAATATATACCATGATTAATTATCAATGCGAGGACTAAACCCTTATGGACACACACACACGTTGTCATAACATTCCCAAACTACTAATTACATTAACATAAAAAAACGGAAGCCCATACAATAGTTTTCGCATAAGTCACAGCGGGTTGTAACACAGTGACATACTCGTATAATACCATTACTGTATATACGTACACTGGAATACACGTAGCTACCTGAATCTTGTAAAGCCACCGCCATGATCTGCCGTTAGTGGGCGTGTGTGGCGGACCCGGGTAAGGTAGGAGAGCGGATGTCAAAGGCCACATACATAGTAAGAGTTAGTGGATATAGCCTGACTCTGACAGTTGATAGGCCTAAAGCCCAAACAACCAGGAGGGCGGGTGTCAGGGGAAGTGTCATGTGGACTTTCCTTTACCTTAATTATCTATGATTTTATTTGAGAACTTAGTGAGGAATGCGAGTGAGCTTTTGGCAGGTAGTGTGTCATTGGGGTTGATAAGGCGTCTGGCGTCAGTGAGTGAAAGCCCCTGATATGACAACACAAGACAGGAGGGGGGCGTGGCTTGTTCACCATCAGTAACACTAAACTAGGTGTTACTTGATCACCTCCACCTCCCGCCACCGCTGGTCTTGAAGAAAAAACTATTAAATTATAAAAAGAAAGATTTGTTGAATAGAATATGACTTATCCATCCTGTAATATGTTTATTGGAGTTGTGAAAATCAGTGCAAGATGATGAGGTGGTAGTGGCAGAGGTGTTTGCCTTTTTAATTAAATAAATAATATCTGAAATATTATATTGTATAAGGTTATTTTTTGGGGTGTTAAAAGAGGACCATAAACGTTTGTGAATATCCCCACACCTTAAACATCATTTAGGTGCCTAGATAGTGAGCGCGTGAGCCCAGAACTCAATCACACACCTGCCCAACACACCCGGGACAAGTGAGAACCTTGTGCTCTCGGGCCAAGACTCCAGGAGGTTTGAGATAAGGAAGGCCATTGGACGGGCTATTCCCACTTCAAAGTTCACGTTTCACACCTCAGGGAAAAAGACCAATGGCAAAGCTAATTAGTAAACACCCAGGTGTAGTCAACTGCACTGTACATTCACTACCATTGAAATCACAACCGTAAGCTCATTTACCTTTAAAACAGTTACATACTACACTGAATTACAAAGTGTTTTCTTACATTGACAAAGGATACACACGCCTGCAGGTACAGAGTTATGGACGTGATATCTACACAGTCTCCAAGTAGCTATTCAATATACTTTTTTAATCATTTCCATACTCTAACACACACAGATGACATATAAGATAACACTTTACCTGACATACTACCATAACACCTAACATAATGGTACTACCTTAGTATATGACACATTATTATAAAACCTGCCACATTACCATGACACGTTGACAGTACTAAGCCACATGAAAAGGTGACAGGTTACCATAACACTTATTGCACTACCATAATACTTGATACATTGGCCTACTACCATAATACATGATGAACGCTGATATATTACCATAAAACACGACATATTGACACAAGTTGAAAATATCCCCAACGCATTACATATTAATAACCCCTCCTGACACACTAACACACTAACACACTAACACACTAACACACTACCCTAACAGATGACACACTTAACATACTCTCCTATTTGTGTGGCACAGTAACCTCGCTCCCCTAACTTAACCTAAAACATGTTCTAAGATCCTTAGCTTTGGTTAAATAGCTGTCAGGTTTGCTTGGTTCATCGTGTCTGCTTTAAACTATACTCTGTGTAATTTGCAATAACATGACCAGTTATAGGACAACTAGAGAGACAAGAAGAAAAAGAAAACGCAATTTCGTAAGTAGAAAATTATAGTGATACTGATCTGCAAAAGCACCATATAAATAAGTAAATCAACGCTGGAATTGCTTCAGTGAACACTAGTAAATTATCACCACATTAATCACACACACAGTTGTGCATTCCATTTTTACATGAATCACAGTCCACAAGTCAAACCGAAGTTTCTCAATGGCAGTTGACTGTGTACTGTACACTACTGATTAAGAGTTTTTTTTTTTTGCATTATTAATTCGTCGCTTACAAACGCTAATACTGTACGATGTAAGAAAGTTTCGTTAGGCTGCCAACACCGTAGTAACAACCTTTTGTAATTTTCCGTCTTATGACAGTCATATTTTCCTATTGCAGATTGATTAGAAAACTGACGTTTCCCTCGTAAAACGACTTACATATGCCGGGGGGGGGGGGAACCCTCCCAGTTAGGAGGTTAGGTCAGATCATTTGTGAGAGAAACGTCAAAGAAGAGTGTCTTAGAATTGTCTAATCTACCAATTCCAATTGTTATGGTTCCTAAGATTCCTCCAGACGTTGCGGTAAAGCATGAAGGCTGTTGCCGGCACTGCTCTGACTGCATAACCAAAGTAAACGAGGCTTTTGTAGATCATAAAGAAATGAGAAACTTAAGACGCGAATATAGATGAAGCTGGATCCTTGTTGGTTGCCAAACTAGAGCAAGTTGGGAAAGATCCTCACTAAGACTGAGGAAGTAGAGGGAGTAGTGAAGAAGAGTTATGCTCAGGCCTTAGCAGTCACAGGTGACGGAGAGTAATGCAGGATCCAAACAGGTCCTTCAACAGCTAGGGACTACAGAAGTGTTTAGAAGAGATGGCAACTAGCAGACCTATTGATAAGGAAGAGGAGGAACAACAGGAAAATTTCGAGCGCAGGAACAACATAACAGTGTTTGGAATCCTTGGGAGTCAGTCGAAGGACGCCGAGAGTAGGAAAACACACGAGAAGATTGAGTTTAATAATATTTGTACAGAGGCTCTGAAAATGTCACCCCCCTCAGGATGTGAGGAGGCTAGGACAAAAGCAGAACAAGCTTCGCCCCCTGACCTAACCACCTAACTGGGTGTCTCCTCCCCTCCCGGCAAATGTAAGTCGTTTGCAAGGGAAACATCAAAGAAGAAAGGTGTCTCAGAATTGTCTAAACTACTGATTCCAATAGTTAAATTCCTAAGATTCCCCGGATGACCGAAACTAAAACTTTACCCAAAATAAAAATTATTACTTATAATTAAAATAAAATAAAAACTTGTGTCGTTTTTATTACTTACTATCATCGGAAGCACATGTGGAAAAATTAAACGAAATCGAACAACTCCTTCTGGGGTTAGTCATCTGTTCCAATATTAGCAAAATTTTGATTGCACAAAGTGCAAATGTGGGGTAAAAACACGCAAAAACTGACCAAACCTAATGAACCCTCACCTTAATTATCAGCTGGAGGATGAAGAGGTGCCACTTGTACGACGAAGTAGTGCCATATGGTGTTGTGCTCAACTTGAAAAATGGCTTGGGGATTTCCCGTCGTTTAGTTATGTATTTGTTTTTGTTCCATCTTTCAATATGAAAATGAATATAAAGGTCCGTGGTTGGTCTTACTGAATCTTAAACAAGTGCAGTTAACCTACATAGACCTGTAAGACCCGTCAGCCGGAAAAATATTAGTTCGTTCACAAATCACACCGCGACGGAGAACACCGGTCATTGTTGACCTACAACAACACGACGCCGGCTCCTGCCCCTGCTTGAACTGCTTCAAAAGATGGTTCTTTTTTCTCTGATTATCATATTTCTTTCCAGTGACAATTTCAGAAGCAAGAATAACATGAAGTATATTAAATTGCAATGACCAATCTACAAAATTTCATATAAACAATCTTCAAATATTAATGAAAAGAAAAATACAATTAACCAGCAAGTCTTCGTAAGGTAGTGACGAAGCTAAAGATAGAAAACTTTGAAGGGCAAATTCTTATAAGTCTAAAAATGACCATAATTTGTTTTCTATTTTTTACTTTTGGTAAATACCTGTATATGTGTGTATGTGTGTGTGTGTGTGATTGCGTGTGTGTGATATAATGCTATTTTATGGATTAAGCTAAAACTAATAATTAATATGTTATCATTTCCTTTAGTGGGAAGGAATATTTTTTTCAGTAGGTTAGTGCAAAATTAGAGCTCATGTGTGACCCAGGAACCTCCACGTTTACCTGTATACTGTAAATAATTCTTAAGCTAAACAACCCTCACAAACTTAACCTAACTTAAATTAAGAATAGTTTGGTAGGGCTAAGATGGCTAAGGAAGCCTGAAATGAAAATGGTTATCTAGTTATCTTATCAGTAATGGATATATAAGTTGTATGAAAATGAAAATAACAAATACATTACCGCGACTAGGAATTCAGGAAGGTAAATAAGGTTCTAGTCATCCGATGTTCCCTAAAAAGTGAAGAAGATAATGTGTTGAAGGTCAGTTCCGGCGAGGTAATGAAATGAACCGTCCTTGATGGTAAACTTGTTGACAGACGCTGAAACAACACACGCCCTCCACAACAGACTAGTACAACAGTTCATCTCACGTCGACACCAGTAACACAGTGCCATCATTCCTTCAACAGTCAGATATAGATAAAACAGTCGACTCTCTCCCACCTGGCGCCGCAGATGGAGCCACAAGGTCATAAATCTCAATAGTCTCAATGGTCGCCTGGTGCACCGAAAATAAAAAGGCTTATTATGCAGTATTTTGTATCATCACCTGCCCCTAATGAGTCACCAGGCCTTTGGAATCCACTTTCGGTTTCTCTTTGTGCTTTAAGAGAACGGACTGTGGAATCAGATCGATCGCCGTTAGGAGCACTTGTTGGCTGGGCCGCTGTGAGAGCAACCTACTACCATGATGAGTCGATGACATAATGTCCTCCCGGGTTGAGACTTCCCAAGGCTGTGAGGCGGCGACCCAGGGAACAAGAGTGTAGTACATCACCAGCCCGACACAAAATGGATCTTGGTTAAACTATATTCCAAGTAGATCTTTAATTTGGCCAGAAGTGATGTATATTTCAAAGAGAGAGAGATAGATACATAGAAAGATATACAGAAAGATAGATATTAGAAAGTGTAGATCAAAATACAATATGGAAAAGAGAGTAAATAAGAGGTCAATAGCTAAATGCATTAGATGAAAGAGAAGAATGTTAAATATAGTGAAATGAAATTAAACAAACTGAAAGGGGGAAGGAAGTGAGACAAGATGTAGGCAAACTTAGGAACAGTAGGAGTGGAGAGAGACACAGTTGAAAGATTAAGGAGAAGTGAAAAAGTGGCAGAATGTACTCGGTAAAATGCTACTACGATCACATAGTTGGCACGGGCAATCCCCAATGGAGGTTCACGTTACTTAAAAATAAGACGAATGAACAGGCTTTATGTGAAATAAAACAAAGCCTAGGATTTATTTCGTTGTCCTTGTGGCGCGGTAGTAGCGACCCCTGTTCACACACAGAGGTCTAGAGCTCGATTCCCGATTAGTGAGGTATTGTGTGTATATGGAAGTCCGCGTGCTGTATGGACTGATGATATATACTGTATAAGTTTGCCACCGCGTATATACTATGTGCACATATAGCTCTGAGAGTGTAAAGTCTTCCGTGTGGAATGGAAATACCATGGAGACTTTGCATGTCAGGTACTGCTCATAGCCAATGGAACACACGCATTATGGTACTAGTTTTATTATGGTCCTACTCTGCACGAAAGGCGACATATCGATTTACACTTCCATACGAACATACTTGTCTGTCTCAGTAAAATTTGTCAGCAGAAGTACACAAAAAGTATCCAGCGAAGAAGAATAAATTTATATACAGTACGCTTCATCGTATGGATCTTGGATTATCTCGGTAAATATCAATGTTTGTTTGTTTTTCGATCATAACATTAGTTCGGGCAAATATGTTCCACTAACACGAGGATTTTGTTTTCCTATAAAATAAAATATTACCATCATCTCTGAGTCACAACCACCCACCGCCCGGGACAACTGTTCTCCACTTAGTTTAATACCGAATTCCAAATACTAAGAAATATTAACAGGAAAGTCAGACAAGATAAGTAAGAGGAAAAAAACCCTATTAAAATTATGTTGTATGCATAAGGAGCTTTACTGACAAGGCATATTTTTATAAAGGCTAATTTAGCTAGAACATTTCTTTAAGCTACTCCGTCATCTTTATTCTTGTTAGTGCCCTGAGCTTCATACCGACAAAGCTAGGATCTGCAGCCTCCTAATGGACACCCAAGGCTTAGAAGATAATGATGTTTTAGTCGAATTAAGCTGCTTAACCACGACAGTGACTGAGAAAATCCTGACGGTGTGGGAATATGACTTGCCCAGCGGCTCATTATATCGTAAAGGGACACACATCTCCGACCAGTTACCTTTACGAGGCGTCTAAGAATCACTCCACCTCAGAAAATATGTCATATCATGTGATCAATAAAGTAATCATGTGATACACTAAACATTGACATGAACACCTCAAAGTACACATGATTAATATAGCACATTCGTGAGTGTAACAATCAGTGATAAGATTGATCTGATCACGTAAGATAATGTCTTGCGCATATATGAGGAAATGTAGCACCGAGCAGAAAGAGGTATACGTCAGGCACTACGACACGGCGCTACACGAGACCTAATTTTCATCTAAAGTTCATCTGTGATTTGGAGTTGGTGTGAACAGGAACATAACAGAGAATTAAGATAGACTTTAGGGAAACAAAATGATACAAACGTTTGCAGTTCGTAAATATTGGGTTTACTAAGTCACTGAGTTCATGTCCCAACACCAAGAAACAGTTGCCATACACGATACATCAATGCGCTGTAGTCTTCATCTTCACAAACGTCGGTACTGAGTGTTGAGACACAAGTTGTACACCCGCGTAACGAGGACGTTGTCGAAGAGAGTCGTTAAACTAACTTTTCCTTGATTGTATTTCGATATTCATTTTGCCTTCGGGGATCAGTACGTGTCGCCCTCCAGCTGAGATGATGATGGAGGAAGAGGTACAGTTACACGGAGGTACCTTATTCTCAGTCACTCGTGAGAACTGTAACATTATACGTATTTTCCAGTGACCCGAGAATGGTGTAATCAGTTGGACATTATGAGGAACTTAAAATACACTTAAATAATAAAGAAGTATCGGAAATTATCTGAAAAGAACACAGTGGACGAATACCGAAATAAACACAGGAGCAACACTAACATACTGTTCCACACGTAAGACAGATATGACGCGGATGCTCATTAAAAATATCTATCTGTATTTAGAAATAGAATATACTGGACAAGGGTAGTAACCTTTCCACCATTATAGCTTTATCGTCATAGGAAGTGAAAAAAAAACGACTCGTTGCCTGCAGCCCATGACGCCTACATCAGTTCTCACACCAGCTTGCCTCACTCACCCCACCTCCTCACACTAGGGAATACTAATAGAAAACTGGTAAAGCCAACACTCTATTGACTTAAGAATGACGAGTAACGATAAACTTAATACCCAGAAAACAATCAGCGAAAATACTTACTTTTCGAGCGATATTTCATAATCCCTTACTTTTTAATTTCCTCATTTACATTTCATAAAGATCAAAGGGAATCTATATGAATGTACAAGTATGCAACTGAGTTATGGAGAAAATTAATAGTCGTTTAAGTAGTCTGTAATTATAGTAGGCTAAGTTAAGAAAGGTAATGGAAGGACAGATGGTCGCACACACACACACACACACACACACACACACACACACACACACACACACACACACACACACACACACACACACACACACACACACACACACACACACACACACACACACACACACACACACACACACACACACACACACACACACACACACACACACACACATACACACACACACACACACACACAGCAGAAAGGAGGAGCTAGTGAGGAAAGGGATGTGACACAACAGGAACAATACTCTCTCTGGTGTCCGCCACGACTCCCTGCTAACACCACACCGTCACTATCACTCACCTGAGGCGGCTCAAAAGTTATGTGGATACTCCTCACTCTGAGTCACTAGTGATGGCTTAGAGTATGGGTGGTGAAGGCGCTGCTGAATGCTGGTCAGTGATGGTAGTGGTAGTGGTGGTGATAGTGGTGGTGGTGGTGGAAGATGGTCAGTGCGTCTCACAAGGTAATGTCGCTGTGATCGTGACTACCTACCTCTTCCTTGCGGCCAACTCACCTCCCAGTACCTCACCTTTAACCATGGTATCCCAGCCTCTGCAACGGGTATTATTCATATCACTTACACGGCAGATTTTCGAAGTGTGACTAAGAACCGCTTCATATGTATTCGCCAAAGGATTTAATAGTTCAAGTTTTTCCTGCCTTATATAAAAGAGCCCCACAGAATTCCCTCACCGTGAATGGTAAATCAATGATAGGTGGAAACTGTCGAGCAATGAGGGGGAGCAGAATCGCCGCAAGAGGAAAAGTCCTTTGGTTTTATTTCTTCACGGGGGGCTCTGAAAGGGTTAGCCCTGTACTATGTAACCTCTGTTGGGGTGTTCCGAAAATTTCTGAGATCTTTCGCCTGCTTTCGTTAGGTGAAAGAGGGACACATTAGAGTATGATAGGAGGAGGAGGAGGATGAAGAGGAGGAGGAAGAGGAAGAAGAGGAGGAGGAAGAGGAGGAGGAGGAAGAGGAAGAAGAGGAGGAGGAGGAAGAGGAGGAGGAAGAGGAAGAAGAGGAGGAGGAAGAGGAGGAGGAGGAGGAAGAAGAGGAGGAGGAGGAAGAGGAAGAAGAGGAGGAAGAGGAAGAGGAGGAGGAAGAGGAAGAAGAGGAGGAGGAAGAGGAGGAGTTTTCTGGCGTGACAACAATGTCTCTTATAAAAGAACTCCAAGTTGGGTACGCGGAAGACTACAACGTTATAGAATATATCAAAATGGTTTCAGACATTTTCGGAACTCTTTAATATAAGATGAATATGAAAGATCGTTTTCAGCATCCGTGACCCCAAAAAGTCTTACAATGACGACTGTGACCCAAGTATGTATGACCTCCTACATTTATGACTCCGACAAGTGTGACTCAAGAATGTACGAGTATAGCTCTAAAGTGTAAGCCTAAGTAGTGGGACCTATAAAAATATGACCCTTTAAGTGGCATTTCATTCAATATGACCCCGACCAGTAATGACCCAAGCGAGAATAGGCCATAGTGAATAATGAACCCAGCATTTGTAGCCCCTAGTCAATGTACCTTCAGTAATATGACCTTGGTAAAAATGGCCCCTGAGAAATATAACCAAGTATAACCCCAAACATAATACCTGGAGTAAGTATGACCCTCTAACCACGAAGTATGATCCCTAAGCATTATGACCCGGAGTAATATGATCCCAGTAAATATAACCAGAATCAGTATGACTCCCAGAAAGTATGATATCTGGTAAATATGATCCAAACAGATCAGTATGACCCCAGCAAATGATTCCCAAAATATGACTCCAAAGTAGTTTGAAACGAAATCCAACCTATTTTTTCTGCAGTAAGTGTGACCTCAATTTTATCCCAATAAGTTTGACTTTAGTGTGTAACCATGTCTTACATTCTAATAAATGTGAACCTAGTGTGACTTTAACTTGCGTACCCCTTTATCATAATAAGAATGAATTTAGCTAGTATGACCCAAATTTGTATCCAAATAAGTGTGACTTTATCCAGTATGAACACATTTCATATTTGAAGCATCTGCATGATAATTTAAATGTGACCCCGCATGGCACTCCAGTAAGTATGACCTCAAAAGACCTCCAGCACGCAAGAAAGTGTGAACCTCCAAGTGTTATTTGGTGTAAGATGTGTTCCTGGTAATACATCAATGCCTAGTGTCCGCTGGCTGCCACTACAAGCTGATATTCTTGATGCATCTGGGTTACAATTTCTCTTTCCCCTCTCTCTCTTCTCTTTCGTTTTAGCTCACACATATTGCCCCAATCTCTCTTTCTCTAACTTTCTATTTGATTTTATTTCTTTCACTATCTCTTTCTTTCTTTCTTTCTTTCTTTCTTTCTTTCTTTCTTTCTTTCTCCATTACAGAAAGTAGCTAACGCAATAAACCTGACACCCCCAGTCTTGTAACACTCAGTGCCAGCCTCCCGCCCCTGCACCAGCACAGACCTCACGTAATATTCTCTCCCCAAATGGAAATGAAGAAATTATTACGCAACTTATTCCATTATCTGAATTAATATGTGTTCATCCGTAAATGGAGTCATAACAGAATTTCTGATTAGAGGTTGGCACTGTATACATTAAACCTAAATCATCCTGAGGCTCAACATTAAATAATAATCAATCGCACTGAGGATAAATACGGTGTCTGTATTAATTACATGATGCTGGATACAAACACAATTTACAAAGTGTTTTTGAAATTGTGATGCTGTTTGTGTTACGCATAATGGAAGAGATCTCGTTGGTGTTTCTGTACGACAAAGTAATGCATTCAAATATATTTCCAGTTTACGTAGAGGATTGATCGGGGGAACACTGTGTTCACGCTTGACAATAAAACATGAAAGAGAGATTATCAGACAAGTGTGACGTGGACAATGGCTGGATAAAGACTATTGAAAGATTGAATAAAAATAACCTGATGTGTTATCAACGAGAGAGTGACTGCGTCAATTTCCAATGAATAACACAAAGGAGTGAAACTAAAAGAGAGAGCAGTTAAGCTATAAATTTCTGCATGAAGCAAGGGTAACATAGAGGGTTGAGAAATGATGTAAACTACAACGAACAGGAAGATAAAAGATAAGGAACGAGCAATAAGGGAGTAACATGTTACATACCAGCTGGTGAGTGAGGTATCAGGTTACACCGTGACTCGTGGGAGAGGAACAGGTCAGCACTGTGTGAGTTAGCTGTGGGTGGAGTGAGACTGATACGTGATACATATCTATAAATGTATAATGGTTTCAAGATGAGTGTGAGAGAGGAGAATTCACTGGCCTAACTCACTGAGATACAAGAACGTAGACTCTATGTTGAATATCATTGTTAGTAAAGTGAACCATCTGATTGGTAATAAACTCATCGATTACAGGAATACAAGGAGACCATTACACATAAACCAGGCGGCGGTTGACAAAATTAAGAAAAAATCTCAGAAATTCAGGGGGAATGTATGCCAAGTTCAGAAACCAAGCAAAGTCAGGGTGTAGAAGTGCTGAAAAGAGTTCCAGAGGCGGATTGCAAGCGAGGTCAAGTCAAACCCAAAGGCTTGCTACCGTTACGCAAAATCGAAATTAAAAACACGTGTAGGCGTATCGGATCTAAGGCTTCAAGGTGGTAATTACACAGACTCAGATCAGGATAAGGCGGAGGCATTAAACAAATTAATTTCCTTGGTGCTCACTAGAGAGGATGTGAACTATCTCCCAGCGTTTCAGGAAAGGCGGTTTGACACAACGCTGGCACACATTATGTTCTCAGAAGAGGGTATAAGAAACAAATAGTCAATGCTAAAAAGATTCATCAGAGTCCCGGGTCTGACGTAATGCAACCCAGAGTGCTAATAGAGTTGAGCACCAGGCTTGCTGACCCCTTTAAAATCCTGTTCTGTAGATGACTGAATGAGCAAAAGGTCGCCAGTGACTGGAAAATGGCTTATATTCAAGGAGGGCGATCGCCACTACACGAATAATTATAGGTCAGTGAGCCATGCTGGAACTTCTACTACGCAACAACCTTGTAAAGGACTGTCAACACGGTTTAGTGCCCGGGCGCTCCTGCTTAACACAATTACTCAAAGTGCTGGACGTTTTTACTCAAATTCTGGAACATGGTGGCAAAGCTTTCGGCAGCGTACCTCACGACAGGCTGGGAATTAAATTGGAAGGGTACGGGATTCGGGAAAGTGTCCTAGCGTGGATCAGAGATTTTCTTCAAGCCATTGTGAGAAGAAGGTGAATCAAGCACCTAAATTATTAGGTCATATAAGAAGGTCGTTCAGATATCTCAAAACGATCTTTAAGAGTGAGGTGCTTTCCCACCTGAGTACTGTCACCCCGTCCGGTCCCCGAGATATGCTAAGGATTGTCAGTAGATGAAAATGTCCAAAGGAGGGCCACTAGACCGGTGCCTGCACTACGGCACCTCAGCTATCCAGAGAGGTTTGAGCGCCTACAACTGCCTTGCTTATTCTACAGACGGGCAAGGGATGACCTAATTAAGGTGTATGAACTTCTCAAAGGGCACTACTCAGTCGAGTGTCCATGCCTGGAGCTGGTGGACGCTCGCCTTATGAGGGGTCACAGCTCTAGGTTGAAGACGCCGCAAGTCCAGAAAACTGTGAGGGGTAACTTTTTCTGAGTGAGGGTTGTGAACTCTTGGAACAACCTGCCAGAGAGTGTTGTGGCAGCTCCGAGTGTAAGCTGTTTCAAGACCAGACTTGACCAGCACTAGGCAGGCTCAGATACATTCAGAAGCCAATGCGTAACAGAGACGTGACCGACTACCCATGTGGTTAACGAGTTGATCAGTAGCGAAGAGGATAAGGTAAAAAAAAAAAGGTAAATATCCCGGTAGTCTCAGTCTTCATAGAAATTTCTGGCCGTCTGAGTGATTACGGCCGAGCCCCCATAGACCGACCGCATACTATAGAACTCTCTGTGTAATATTGAAGAAAAATGAGAGAGGAAAAGTACATCAATGTTTTTTTATCCCATCCTACTACAATTAATACAAATTAGGTATAGATAAGCTATTTTTACGACTCTTTTAAAAACTTATCTCCATTTCACATATGTTTTACGACTGACATGAAAATATATTGAGAGTTTTATTGCAGTTTCTTCAAAATGTCGAACCATTTTCCAGCTAAGAAGTAAATGAATTAATATGATTTATAATAGTTAATATGTTAAAATGAGAAGTATGATATACGTGCAATATATTGGTGAATACAACTATTCACAAAACTAAGTATGTCATCAGAATAACGCGTGATTCCCCTTAAGGTACCAAAGAAAATGTCTTTGTTCAAAGAAAATATAATATTTAAAAAGAAGGTAGACAATGGTATTTTTATTATTTGTATTCCACCATTAAAAATCCCATTTTGCAGGAAAATATCTTATAAAAAAACTTGTTCTAGTTATATATGCTGAATAAATATTCAATGTATGATACATGAGGAAACTGCATTTCTAATGATTTACTTTAGTTCCGGAAATATTATAAAATATACAAAACGATGGTAAATATTCGTCCATTGGCTTCCCTCGGGTTTTGATACAACATTAAGCTTTTTGGTGTATTACGGTGTGTTTTACTCAAATATGATCTTCATTTCTTGCGCAAATTATTCGGTTTCTTAAGAAGAAAAAATTCATTTGCAACGGAAACCGCTAATTTGCAACAAAATGGAGGTCAGGTTTGAGTAAAACACAACCATCGAGCACACAAAAAACCCCAAGCAACCTAAGCGCCATTAACCTAAAGCTAACCCCAATACTTTTATTCTCAAACACCTTGAAAATAAGAATTTACTCAGCGATCGTCATTATGGGTTTCGTAGTGGGCGCTCTACTGTTCATCTTTGTTCATTCCTCGCACATTCATTATGCCAGTCAATAGACTATAATGATGAGACCCATGCAGTGGCTTCTGATAATTCCAAAACATTTCACAGTGCACAGTTCCTCTCCCATGGTCTTTCGTCTTTATTTCCTTTAATTTCTTCTTTTCCATCTGGTCGTGTAGTGGGTGCACTTCTGGGCGGTCTTTTCTTAAATCACTGTGTCAGTTCCGGAGGCCCGCAAGATTTCATATTAGCAACACCTCTTTTCTTTATTACATATTAAATATCTTTCAGGAACCATCAACTGCATTTTCTCCTGTACAGAGGACTCGTCCCCCCATAGATACTTTCACAGATTTTCTCAGTTGGATTACGTCCGATGGAATTTTGTCCAGTGAAAATATGCTTGGCGGGATTTTTTTAATATCGCAGTTTGTTCAGGACTGTTGGTTAGCCTGACGTAGCTATGACCAGCGAGCCGGATAACAGGAAACCCCATCATGTTTAACAGGTAGTGGTTATATCAGTCCCTTCTGTTGCTGCCGTTTGTTGCTACCTTGTACAGTTGCCTACCCTGGTGTTGCTCCTGTTACTTCCTATTTTTCAAGGCATGTTGCTACCTCCTGTTGTCCGTACCTTCTGTTACCTCACCCTAACTCAATCACCTCCTGAACTAACACGAGAGGACACACATCTTAATTGGCTCCTCTGCTATGAGTCACCCAACAGTGTTCAGTGGTAGTAACACATTGTTCTTTACAGTGGTGATGAGAATTTATTTTGATGTTTTGGTATCCTGTGAATTCATGGATAGTGAGTGTGATGGCCATGAGTGTTAGGCTATGGCCACAATGAGGAGTAGTGACAGTGGTGACCAGTCTTGTACCACCACCAGCACGAGGTTGAACGTGGCCAAAATGGGTCACACTATAATTATGGTCGACACAGCAGCTGGTTTTCTCTTTTCACAGATGGTCGACATAGCAAGCATCATTGTAGGTTCAGAGGAGTGTCACAACCAGCACCACATGCTAGGTTCATCTCCTTGTTTATATTACAAGACTATCCATCGTAAGGTTAGTCTGATAATTTACCATTCTGAGCCTAAGTTGTGGATTCTCAAAAGTTATTTCCTTATTGTTTCCCCTAAATACTAGTAAACGAATGCTTTAAGTTATGATACAGTTTCAATGCAATTTCGACGCCATCTTGTTCCATTAATTTCCAGTCTCAGCTTAAAGGGACAGAATTAATCAGTATTCCCACCTAGAGAGAATAACTGGACAGACGTACCTTTGTGAAACTACCAGTGCATCAGAGTTTAATTGAATCAGATAGATAGATACGTCTTCACATCTCCAGGAAAGGAGAAAATTTAACGAACGAGGTTTAGAGAATCTATGTTTTGATCGTAGTGTACAAGAACCTATTACCTTACTGTTTTGTATATTTAGTTAAGGGAGATATTTAACGGAAGAGCTTTTGTCTGTTAATTGGTCACTAAATAGTATCATGACCCAATGACTTACGTTCTTACCATCTTTAGTTTAGGAGAAAATTTAACTTGAGTACACGAGCACCAGGTCAGAGCTGAGGTTCCCGTCTTGGGGTCGTTACTCTTGAGGCAGCTGTTGTGGGGAGAGGATCAGGTTGTTAAATATTGTTAATCAATAGTTAGTCGGTTTATGGTGCGGGTTATTGACACTCTCTGAGGCGTTATTATGGGAGTTCTGGTTCACTGTTCCCCACTCTGTTATGTTGTGCTAGATGACACACACACACACACTCACACACACACACACACACACACACACACACACGTTGTAGGTGGTACTATTACTTGATATTAATATGTAGTTAGATTTAGCTTTGTTTGGTTGGGTTAAGTTAGGTCCATATGAATAAAGTTGCCCCATGTTATATAAGTATACTGTATTATTATTATTATCATGGAAACGATAATTTTCTTGAACGTATCTACGAACTACTTCATACGAACAGCGTGTGTGAATGAAAAAACTGTATATTTCAACATTTTTCTTTCTGATTTACTGATCCTGATCTAAATTTAGTAACTGGTTAACTGAACTCATTCAAAATCCAATATCGTGGCCTGGATGAGAGGCAGTTCCCGCAGGAGACGTCAAAGGTGTGTGGTGAATGAGGGATGGTGAGAGCTGGTGGTGGACCCTCACGCGCTTACCACCTGGGGGTAAATCATGGCACCACTTGCCCGAGTTAGGGTGATCCTGGCCAGAGAGGGTGAGAGAGTGAGTGTGAAAGTTAGAGAAAAAGAAGATTGTGAGGGACATTAAAAGACTTTGATGGGCAGAGAAAGAGAGAGAGAGAGAGAGGGAGAGAGAGAGACAGACAGAGAGTTTTACCAGGCAGGAGGGTGTATTGGTACTGTCAATCTCCCCTAATAGGTATCACCATCCTTGAGTCCGATGATATAACACCCTTGAGTACGATGACTTGACCCCTTGAGTACGATTAATTTTTAACCCTTCGAGTACGACGATGACTTAAGCCATGAGTATTATGATATTACGATATTATATACAAGAAAATTAAGTCATCATACTCGAGGGGTTAGTAACTACACCAACCCGTCAACAAATACCATGAACTCTCTATTTCTATCATCAATCTACAATGAAGGATAAGATACTGTGAATAATACAACATATATATATATAATGACTCTGGTTATGATGAACTAACACTTTAAATGATGTAAACAAGAAGAAAATACCATCAGGGGTTTCCAGTACTCTTACAGCCTACTGACACCTTTTTTACTCGTCTTGATTTCAGTATTTTCGCCTTGCCGCTTTACCGTGTGCGTAGGGATCTGGAGGCATTTGTGTCATGTTACTACAAGTGTCAGATGATGGTGTTAAGTTTTAGGGAAGTGTCAGATGATGGTGTTAAGTTTTAGGGAAGTGTCAGATGATGGTGTTAAGTTTTAGGGAAGTGTCAGATGATGGTGTTTCAGGGAAGTGTCAGATGATGGTGTTTTAGGGAAGTGTCAGATGATGGTGTTTCAGGGAAGTGTCAGATGATGGTGTTTTAGGGAAGTGTCAGATGATGGTGTTTCAGGGAAGTGTCAGATGATGGTGTTTTAGGGAAGTGTCAGATGATGGTGTTTTAGGGAAGTGTCAGATGATGGTGTTTTAGGGAAGTGTCAGATGATGGTGTTTCAGGGCAGTGTCAGACGATGGTGTTTTAGGGCAGTGTCAGACGATGGTGTAAAGGCTTAAGAATAAGAAAACAATGTGATGATAAGAGAAAAAATATTAATGATAAAAGGAGGAAAATAACTTCATAATAAAGGGGAATAGAAAAGTACAGAGATGTAAGGGAAGAAGAAAAGGGTTTGATGAAAGGGGGAAGAGCAAGACTCGATGAAGAAGAGAGGAAGAAGAGTAGTAGAACGAAGACAATAAGAAATGCAGGAGAAAGTGACGTCAAGAGGGGGAGGAGGAAGGTGGTGAGGAAATGGGGAGTAGGAGGAGGAGGAGAAGGGAAGATGGTGTCGCAGAAGGAAGAGAAAGAAGAGGAGGATGGTGCAGGAGGAAGTGGGGGAGGAGGAAGAGGAGGCCCGGTACCTCTTCTCTCACCACATAAATCTTGCCTCGGGTGTCCATCACGACGTGGTCAGTAGTCTGGTCTGATAGAATGGACGTAACTCGCACATGCGGTCTCCAGTACACACACACACACACACACTCACACATTCACAATTCCCATGTTTACAATGACAAGCAATTTCCATTCTGTTACATAAGGTACTCAGCCGGAACAGCTATACACGGTTTACTCGAGAACTGGACAGAACGGAAATGGTTTGTTTAACACATTCTAAGAGCGACGTAAAACAAGTACCAGAATTATACAAAGGAACTTAAAAAAATATGCAGGTGCAGCCTTATAAAAACGTACTTAATATTTCCATTTCCGTATATAATATTTCCTTATTTCCTATTTCCCCCATCAGATACAACTCCATCTAGTGCCCGAATTTGCGTTACCATGTCGTGGTACAGGAGCTCGAATTGTCACCTAAAGGTCCAACCGCATTGCCTAATTTGCCTCCCGTGCAGTGAGCCACCGAGATCTACCAAGTACTGTCCGAACAAAACAAAGCCTTGGACATTCAACACAACTACGGAATGTGAGGACATTATATAAGGCTGGTAAGTATATAAATGTTTGTAGGGAATGAAAATATTGCAGTGATACAATCTGGGATTAAAGGAAGTAAAATCAATCATCAGAGTACCGGCCTTATATCTGAGGGTTGGTGACCACAGTCCTCCTCGTTCTCGGGCTGTTTTTACCAAGCCTCTAAGGTTTTGTATCTCTCTGGGGCCCAAGTTTATCATCCATCCCAGTTTCTACCTTCCCTCCTACCCCCAACTTTGTCCATTAATATTTCTCTTATTATCCCCCATCCCTAATTATGTGATCAAATTATCTCATTTTCTTTCTCTGCACATTTCAAGTATTTCTCTTAAAGTTTTTGTTAATCTTGGTACTTCTTCATTTATTTCCCTGTCAATGTAGTTTATTCTTAGCACTCGCCTATCCTTAACATCACATTTCAAAAGCGTCCAACCTCATTCTGATGTCTGCTGAAAATGTCCACGCTTTTGACCTTACGATAGTCCTTGCCATATAAAGTCTTTGAGCAGCCTTTTTTATCAAATTGAAGTTAATGTCTCTTTTCATTAGGTCTTTTAAATTATTAAATGCTGTTTTTGCTTGACCTATTCTCGTTTTGATTTCTTCCATACATCTACCCTCACAGCTAATGTTACTTCCCAAATAACCAACTTTTACTTTCGTCTTTACAGCATTAACTCTTAAACCATACTTTTCACCCTTTTACACTAACCTGTTAACGAGTTTTGTAATGCCTCTTCTCAATACTACCATGACAAAGCATAATATGATCATCAATATAATAAAAGTTTGATTTTGGCCTACAGAAAAAAATTATAAATGTTATCCAAAAAGAATGAGAAAAAACACCGGATGTTGTTTTAAATGAGATGTGAAAAATATTTTAAAAAGGTGGAAATATATTAAGATGCAAAAAAATGAAAGAAAACTAGAAATATATTAAGTGGTGTAACATACCAGGAAATAACAACATAAAATAAATCATTACTTCTATCAGCAAAAAAAAATTAATAAATTAACTAAATAAATAATAAAGACTAGACTTAGAGGAAAATATTTTACTCCTGATGATAAATTGAAAATACCATTATCCAGTAAAGTTTGTTTTTATCTATTTACATAAATTTATTCCTTTTTATACATTCATTTGATTCATCTACAGACATCAACATGTAATAATTCTTTAATAAAAATATACAGATTTCTTGTAAACAATAACAAAACTCAGTGAAGGTCCTAAACAATTACCATAACGACTATACACAAACTGTCACTGTGCAGGTACTTAATAAATAGTAGCGCATCTGTGTTACAAAGTACTGTACTAGCACACTTTATCTTTGAATCAATAATTGATTACATCTATTTCACCACATTTCGTTAAGGCCTGTGAGAGGTTACTGGCCGGGTATGGAAATTATAATACAAAAACAATCTTTCAGTTTAACATGGAACACTTTATAGCACAGGCGGAAACTATGCTTACTCAACGCGCGTGCATAAGGTACAGCATTAGTTGAACTATACATCAGGGATATTTCTAAACTGATTATGATATTCCTTGTTACTCTCCATAAGCAATATTTACTAGAAACTTGTTACTATCAACACACACACACACATAATATATACAGTATATATACAGTATTTAATGAGGAATAGCCCACCCGAGCACATACCATATTTAAATCCATGTTTGTTGCAAGAGTGACACGAAGAACCAAACCAAATCTCTCTCATCTTTAGTTGGTATAAAAGTCGTCGGCAACAGCTGCCATCCTCAAGACATCCGTTTATTGTTAATATAAACTTGTAAAGAATATGGGACTCCGTGTTGACTTGTATACAATATACTACTTGTACTAGTTTATCCTTCCCTAACTACGATCCTTCCCGGGAGTCTCTTCCTCACCCGGCCTGTTGAACAGTGGTCGCCCTCCTCTGTAACAAAGTAATTGATCAATATTTCTACCGAGTCTACAATCCCGAACCGCTACAGGTTCTAAGTTAGACACTATACACGTTGAAAAACTGGCGGTACAACCAAACAACTTTAGATGTCTGGAGATAACAGTAATTTATCGTTAAGTTATTTAAGTGAAAGTGGGTCCCATTGGCATGACAGTGTGTATACAGCACACTGTATACTAATAATTTCAGTATCAAAGGAGGCTGCACTCGCCCGCCTTCACTTCCTTAGATTACTGCTAGTCTCACCTCTCGTACTCAGGCTGTATCAGGACTCTAATGGCAGTTATACTGTTAGCTGGTAATTAATGAACCAAGTTAAATGTGTGAGATGTTACACTAGTAAGGTTATTCTCGTTCTCGGTAAATGAAACCCTTCAGGTGTTGAGAACATGAAACGGTTCACAGGTCAGAACTTAAACAACAAGTACTGTAGTCGAAACTGTGAGTGTTTAACTGGCGGGTCTGGTTAGTTCGTAGTATCTCTTGCACGCTGTGACAATATGCTTCATAAATAAGTAGTGCCACTCTAAATTTAAGCAAGTTCATTCATTAACGTTTAGCTGGCCATGGAGATTCATTACACCACCAGCTGGCCAGGGAGATTCATTACACCACCAGCTGGCCAGGGAGACTCACTACACCACCAGCTGGCCAGGGAGACTCACTACACCACCAGCAGGCCAGGGAGACTCACTACACCACCAGCTGGCCAGGGAGACTCACTACACCACCAGCTGGCCAGGGAGACTCACTACACCACCAGCTGGCCAGGGAGACTCACTACACCACCAGCTGGCCAGGGAGACTCACCGCCCTACAGCGTGAGAGGAGACAGACTTGTGGGACTTGGCCAGGGCGTCGAGCTTGACATCGAGGTGGTCGGTGGCCTCAGCGATGTCCTGTTGCTGCTTCAGGAATGTCTTAAGCTTCTCCTCCAGCTTCTCGCTCCGCTGCTCGAGGTGGTTTACATCGGACTGCAGCTGGTCGAGGCGTACCTGTAATGTTGGTGCAGCTGTGATGTTCATATTGTAAACTGAGAGGTGTTTCATCAGTGCCCCTACAGATGTAAAGAACAAGTAAAATATGTTGGAAATGTGAAAAAAAATGGGAGAACTGAAGAGGAACGTTAAATGTGCAGGACCTCACATGAAAATAGGAAAACATGAGACGACCTCGTGGAATTAGGCGAGAGTAATCGAACTTCAGGTGGAAATTTTCAAATAGTTTCAGGGGAAAATAACCCAAGACTAAACCTGATAATGAATCTCTCACTATTTATTTTATAATGTGGTAACAACTTGTTCTGTGTTACTCATTATTTCGTTTGCCGACATAACAACGTTGTATATACATTATTTTAGGTTAGGTTAATAATGATACTATTTATTTATAATTTGTAATAGTTTATTGGTTTACTTAACGTAATTTAGATATTGGTTGGATATGTTGTGTGTGTGTGTGTGTGTGTGTGTGTGAGTGCGTGTGTGTGTGTGTGTGTATTCGCGTGTCTGTGTGTATATTTTCAGCCTTGCTGCTGCCATGCTCTTTCAATAAACCTTTAATAATTACTAATTATTATTATCATTATTACAGACACTCAGACGGACGGACAGAAACTTAGACAGACGGACAGACACTCAGATGTACGGACAGACACTGACGGACGGACAGAACCATACAAGATACGTCTGTTTTCTTTAAATTGACAACCAAATGGCATACACCGTCTACACATCATATAATATTGGCACCAGCAGTGTTATACCTTATGCACCACACAGGTGAGGGTGAACCAAGTTGTCAACAGGACGCCGCCCGAGATAATAATGAATCATATCGTTAATCACACGCACAGGGGAACGATGGCCCACACAGACAGGACGTCGATCAATAACTATTTCCTGAATGCTGGAGAGATAGTGACCGGGTAGGAAGAATATGTTTATTGTATCACGTGAAAAGTTTTATGTTTCTTCTTTATCCAATGCTATAATATTACGTTTGTTGTACAGTGAAAGATAAGAAGTTTTATTATTTCCTCTTTTTGCGTAAAGTTTTCAGGCTGTAGCGCTAGAAAAGGTTGGGTTGTCTCTGTAGTCCGTGTCATTGTAACGTTATGCCGATAAAAAAATATTCACCATTAAGGTTTTTAACTTGAAGGGAATATACTTCGAATCGGGTGCAGGATGCTGTACCGCCCTCCCTCCACCCGGCCACCGCCTTGGTTCACGGCCACAATGTATTGACCTCTCATCTGGTAACTGTGTTGTGGGGTGCAGGTGTAGGATAACTCCACCAGATGCCGAGCTTGCGTGATGTTTTCCTCTCCCCTCCCCTCCCCTTACCACACCCAAACCCCCTTGACCCTTTCCACCATCTTTGATGAACCCCCATGACCCTCCCCCGTGTCACCACTACCCATCCACCTCCCCTTGGCGCCACTCCCCCGCCCCCCCCCCTTTAGACCTGGATGTCGACCACTCATGAGGTCACGGGATTATCTATTGTATCGTGAATCTTCCAAACGAATTTTAACCAAACACAAAATATTAACTTTTTATGAGATGTAAACATTAATATTACGTTATATATATATATATATATATATATATATATATATATATATATATAAATATATAGACGGGAATCTAACCCTGGACATCTGCGTGCGTGTTAGTGTAAATGAGAGCGACCTCATATGTGCATACATGTGTACCTCTAATTAGACAGCTTATACTGTCGTTGACTACACGCAGTCAACGGTCAACACTCAGGCTCATGGGGACACCTGTAGCTCCTCCCATACACGATCACAAACAAGCTGTCACGTTTTACTCCTGTAAACACGAGAGGCTTATGACTTATGACACGCTACATTTTATGTGTCAAGAGAGCTATACACAGTGGTCTACTACTAATAATAATGGTCGCCCCTCGTGTACAAGGATGGCCGGCCCTAGGGCCAACAAGACGTGAATTTGTTTAACGTGTAGAAGCTGTCACCAAAACAACAACCACACTCTGAGTTAACGAGCTGCATCACACACACACACACACACGGGTCAGGACAAAAGCACCAACCAAGAATGATAAAGATTGTGAAGAAATACAACTTTGAATGAACAAATGTGAAAGAAAGAAATTAGGAAAAAATGCAATTGTGAAAGTAAATGAGTGTGAAAGATTATACATGATGAGCGTGTATACAATACCAAGTGCCATGAGAGAGGTGGCACGCTTGGGACACGGGTGTAAGTTGAAGGCCAAGTCAGGTCAAGTGACTCTCCCAGACTCATTACGTTAGTCTTGTCAGTGTCAGGTGTAATGGGCCTTCACTAACCTAGCGAAAGTTTGGAATTACAAGTGCGGATAGATACTGTTAAGTCACTGATTAATTTTCACTTGTAACAGAGGAAGATATTGCCACCGTCAAACTATTGGATGTATGGTAAACTAAAGAATTTGGGATACAACTTTTATTAACATGGCAAACTACTAAATGATTTGTGATGTGAAGTTCGACTGGTTACATTAGTCATATCCTGTACTAAGGGTCTCTGATTAACTCCTAGGGTATCCCCAGTCCACCCAGCTGTGAATGGGTGCATGATTATACACTTGGGGAATTAAAGATGATCAAATGCAGTTCTGATTGAGGTGTAATCCACAGTCACTAATGGACAGACGGAACTATAAAACCCATTTTTATTTTTATTTATTTTGTATTTGTTAACTGAATGGAGTACGATTTTGTTTAGCCTAGTGCAAACTTCTTGATGATTTGACCTTAATTCTCTCATGATGTACGAGCCTCTTGTTAACCTGTCATAAAAAACGAGCTTCTTGATTTAACCCAACCCTAACACGAGCAGGGAGACCGAACCAACACACTCACTCGTCTGTTACAGGTTATATATCTGGATGACGACGACAGTGCCCACGAGGACGACGACAGTGCCCACGAGGACGACGACAGTGCCCACGAGGACGACGACAGTGCCCACGAGGACGACGACGACAACAACAACAACCCCCCTTCCAAAACAGATGAGGTAAGCAAGTAGTTCACCTCCTCGTTGTTGTGTAATATTCTCCCTAAGTACATTGCAAGACCAGATATTACATCAATTAAAGAACAAATCACAAGATGGATACCAATTAATAAACACAAGTCACTAAGGTATATTTTCTTATAACTAAATGAATAGGAAGACTTTATGCGTCCAAATTTGAAGCCGGAAATATATTCATTGAGTTTAGAAAAAGTTTAATGGCATAATTATTCAAATTGGGGAATAACCTGCACGGGGGTGAGGTCTCTAATTTCATCTATTATACTCTGGCTATGAGGATCGATAAGAAAAACTGATAAATAACAAGGAAAGGAGAGAGAGAGAGAGAAAGAGAGAGCAACTCGACCAGCGGTGTCTAACCCCAGACTTGAAGACTCGCGTGACAACCACCGGAAAAAGAAAAATCGCGCGGAAAATATCAGCTGTAGATTTTGACATAAGAATAATTATTACTCAATTAAAATACGAATTCAAAGAGAAAAGAGTGCAGTGGAATTTATAAAAGATTTTAGAGTCGAAATAATAAAAGAGAGGTTAGAGTTTCGTGTAGTGAGCTGAACATTATGAGATTGGACGGTAGGACGGAAGTAAAAAAAAATTGTGGGGATTAGAATATTTTGAAATGTCAGAGAGAGAGAGAGAGAGAGAGAGAGAGAGAGAGAGAGAGAGAGAGAGAGAGAGAGAGAGAGAGAGATATTCGCCAATTTCATTATTTTCGGAAAAGAATAATGATACAGTATTGATGTGTTTACAGATACAGTCACATGGAAGCACGCACACAGCTGCATTGCATACGTTCACACACACACACACACACACACACACACACACACACACACACACACACACACACACACACACACACACACACACACACACACACACACACACACACGTTCATACACAAAACACAAACTCATAAACATACATATTTACATAAATGGTGTTATGGATGTACATTTTCAGTTTCTGTATAAGACATACATACATACATACATACATCCATACATACATACATACATACAAACATACATACATACATACATACATACATACATACATGTGCACAAAGGAAAACAAGAATAAACACAAACAAGAATAAAGATAAACACGAAGACACACATGAACTGTTTACTTCAACAGTAGTTTTTCTTTTGAAACTAAAACTTGACCAAACAACAGTGGCAGGTCGAGTAGATTCGGTGTCTTGTTGAGATTACATATAGAAGAAAAAAAAGAAACAAGAAATTATTGAACCTTGAAGGGAGAGGAGTCGAAAAACAAAATGTGTGAGAGAGAGAGAGAGAGAGAGAGAGAGAGAGAGAGAGAGAGAGAGAGAGAGAGATAACATGGCGAGAATTACAAGACCTTAGTAGGCTATCTATCTCCCCCTAACAACATACGCTAAGAAACTGTGAAGTAAATAAAAATAAAAAGGCACAAAAATACTGAGAACCAACACAGAGAGAGAGTGCGGTGTTCTTTTAATCTGGAAGCGGTGTACAAATAACAAACCCTGTGTTAGTTAGTGGGTGTAGGAGGGAGTAACTTATAATAAATGGGTAAAAACTGGTATAAATTTCTTAGTCTTGATTTCATCGTTAAACTTGGCCAAATAAATTGTATATGGGTAAACCGAAACCAAACGTGGCTTATTATTCTCAAAATTAAAACAAATAAGATATTAATGTTATTTTAATTGGAAGCAAGAATTTCTATAAAAGTTGATAAAATAATTAATCAAAATATTTAATAGTACAAACATACACGTACACACTGATGTGCGTGTTAATGTTTATTATCAAAGGTAAATTTTGTATTTACATTAATTTGTCGTCTCACCATAACAAGTTTACAGCTGATGTTATCAAAATATTGACTCGACCATAACCCGATGATTCTCTATAATTATCCTTTATTTTTTCTTAATTTTATCTGATGGTGGAGGTTATTTTTAACTTCAATTATATTTTCCACTAGCTGGGTCACTATAGGTTGGCCGGGTTTCTTTTTAAGAAGTAATGTTAACCAGAATGGGTGTAACCACCACCTCCACCACGTTCAACTTTTAGGTGGGGCTCATCTCCCAATTTAGGCAAACGTCAACATTCGGGACTATTTTCATAAATATGCCTTATATACAGTAAGCCCTCTAAAAATTCGTGGGCATGCATAGCAAAAAACAGATGTGTTTTTAATGAGGAAGTTCCATTTTGGGGGGTTAGGGGTCAACCACTGGGACCAATCCCCTAAAAACTACAGTTCTGGGGTGTTAGCTCATCTACGGGTCAAATTTCAACTCTCGATCTACTAATCTGTAGTCGTGTATTATGAAAATCCACAGAATCAAATAAATAAAATCTGTGCTTTATATATTGGGTATTTTTTTCATACCTTAAGAGAGACTTTCCAACCCCCGAGTAAATCCTGCACACCCAACACAGGAACTATTGAATTGTTTCTCTGACAACAAAACTGACAGCACATTACCTTGCAAAGACTTCCTGGAAATAAAAGGGAAACTGACGCTATTTAGTGTAGGGTTGAACTACATTTAATATTGAATAAGTTAAATAAAAAAAAATAAAAGCCCCTCCAGTTCAACCTTGAAATAATAAATACATTTACTATAAACAGATATAACTGAGGCGAGTAACATGTACAACAAACCAACAGTCAATAAAGTCTGATAAATGTTACAACTCAAGTCACCAGAAACTCCTAAAAAACGATCAAGAAAGTTTGATATAAAAATACAAGGAAATATTTAAAATATTGGACTCTTTAAAGCACTGACGAAAAAAATACTTCAAAATTGATCGCAGTTTACATGAACACGATTCGACGAGGAAGACAAAATAAATCAATATATCCATCAAGACGAACTAATCCCTCTGATGAGAAACTGTCACACTATGGCTGTAAGGCAAAGTGTTGGTACCTGTGTGAGAAAAAGGAAATCACTGTATAAAATTTAAGAGAATTATGCAAATTTCTACAAGACTCAAGACGAAGATAGGAAGAAATAAAAGAGGAATCGTTGTAGGAGTCTTGCGTATAAAGACTGCTATATAACACGTACGGACACTATATAACACGTACAGACACGATATAACACGTACGGACACTATATAGCACGTACAGACACTATATAACACGTACAGACACGATATAGCACGTACGGACACTATATAACACGTACAGACACAATATAAAACGTAAAAACACACTATAACACGTACAGACACACTATAACACGTACAGACGCACTATAACACGTACAGACACTATATAACACGTACGGACACAATATAACACGTACAGACACAATATAACACGTACAGACACGATATAAAACGTAAAAACACACTATAACACGTAGACACAATATAAAACGTAAAAACACACTATAACACGTACAGACACACTATAACACGTACAGACACAATATAACACGTACAGACACAATATAACACGTACAGACACAATATAACACGTACAGACACACTATAACACGTACAGACGCACTATAACACGTACAGACACTATATAACACGTAAAGACACGATATAACACGTACAGACACGATATAACACGTACAGACACAATATAACACGTACAGACACATTATAACACGTACAGAGGCACTATAACACGTAGGGACAGCAGAGGAAAACGAGTGGTTGAGATCAAAGAGGAAGAAAACATAACAGCAGTGGTGGGGACGTGGTAAAGAAGGACGTATGAACATTATACATCAAGGAAATCACCGGGTGGATCCTTAGAAGACAAGGCAACACGAAGGAAAGACCAAATACCAAATGATTTGATGGAAACAGGAAATTTAGAGGTGTTGTGGTGGCAGGAATGACTTCAGACTGTGGAGGTTGATGTGGTAATTACCCTGGAGTGGGCTTGCTATTGACTGGTAATGATAATAATGTAGGTTAATAATCAGAGATAGCTCGAAGATGATCTATACCTTAACTAACTTGATCTAAACTAAGCCTAACCTAACCTAAACCTAACTATCCTAACGCTAATCTAACCTAACTTAACCCTCCCAGGTAGCATTAATGTGGTTAATCTTCTGGTGAGTTACGAAGTTGTAATCAAAGTTAGAAAGATAATTGACTGACCTGAAGACGTTGTGTTTTAGTGTAGTGTGCGGTAGTAGGTGGCGCTGGTGACTGGTTTTTCTCTCTGCTTCTCTGACCTTCAAATAATACGTCAACAATCGATGACGTCATTGATACAGGCTCTTCATGTGCCCGCACAGGTAGTGGGGATCCCGCTTTACTTGGTGGCACGGGTAATGGGGACATCATGTTAGCTGGAAGAACAGATAACTGGGACGTGGAATTAACTGGTGCCACAGGTATTGGGGTTAACGTTTTAGCTGTAGTTACAGATGATGAAAATGACTTTGCTACCAACACAGGTAGTGGAGAGAACGATTTCGTTGCCCGAACAGATGATGAGGACAACGTTTTACCAGCAGGAACAGGTAAAAGTGACCCAGTATGGTCCTGTACCACGGGGGACCCTGACGTCACAGGCAGTGGGAGGTGCAGGTCAGATGAGGGGTGGATCCTGGCGCCCGGCATCTTTCTTCACAACTCTTTTCTCAATTTCTAAACGAAACAATTTAGTGTCCAAATTTCTTTCTTGGGTTTACAAACTCCTTTTTGAATTGTGTCTTCCTGTTTCCTAATCAGTTTTTATTATTTCGTTTTCTAAGTCATTTTCATTTTCTTCTGGAGTTATTTACTCAATTTGTGTTCTCATGCGTCCCAAAAAGCTAAGTTTACGAAACGATTATCCGCTCTGCCTCAAAAAGTTTTCGAGTGAGTTAAAAATGTTTTCTTGGGTCTATATTAATGCTCATCTATGTCTTGAAACTTTGTCTTCTGTGTAAAGATAACTTTCTCCTGTACCTACACTGACTGTCTCTTTACATCAAACACAAGTTTTTTTTTGTCTCCACAAATTATTTTTACTCGACAAAAAATTTCCTTTCGTGTATAGAAGACTTATTAACGAGTCCAGACAGAATGCATGTTCCTTTGTGTATCTTGTATAATTAAATTTGTTCACATTAAAATAGTATTTTTTTAATCTATTATATAATAAATAATACAAAGGCACTGAAGGTATAAGTGGGTGGCAGTACTATGGGTGTGGGTGGGTAACAGTCTACAGATGTGGGTGGATGACAGTACTATGGGCGAGGGTGGGCGGCACAGTACTATGGGTGTGGATAGATGGGAATACTACAGGTAGAGATAGGTAGAAGGTGGGGGGGGGGGCACTGTTCCCACACCTGAGTCCGCCTCTGGTTGAATATTGATCGTAATCATTACCCCACAAACCTTCAGGGAGTGGTTTAGCAAGACACCGTGTGTTTCACTGGGAATATCGCGCTCGGCCTCACAAACAGGCGAATGGATCTTTTTCTCACGCCTCAACCACCAAACATCACAAAACACAACACATCACGGTTTCTGGCTTTCGTGACATACAACTGTTAAAATCACGTTCCATTTCACTCACATAGAAAACTTAACTCAATGGGCGAGCTTGATTCACGTCTCTATATTCTGTTTCTGGGAAATTTGCTAAGCATTGAAGATAGCGAAGTATAGTATTGTACTGCTCACACCGACAAGTAGTTGAGTACTGGTATGGTAAGTACAGTAGAGTGATTCCTGGCTCTCAATATGTGAGCGCGTGAGGGTATGTGGAGCAGATGGGGCACTTGGGAACAGTAATGGTCAAGAAGTGGCACACGCGGGACCTGGTAGTTGAGGACTGTGTGAGACGCATGCGATCAGTGCTTCGTTTTCTGTCACACAATTGGTCGCTTCCTCCGTTTTCTAACCTTACAAAAAAGAAAAAAGAAATCAGCACTGTCTAAAGAATCAATTATCGGTCGGCGCCATTCCTCTTGGTTTAGATAAATCAATATTGTCAGTAATGAAGAAGAATGAGCAGTTCTTTATTTTTTATTCACAATTTCTTGAAAATACGGAAGAAAACAACTCAATTTCCTTTCCTTCAGGTTTTACTCAACTAATCGATTCCTCGGTATTCAAACTGATTATTTTTACCTTTTGATTTATTCTTATGTACTCAATTTATTTTCTGTCCTCTGGTAGAATCAGTCACAGCAGTAACACAGCAGCGGTAACTTAGCACTATTATGATACGAGAGACCAGCACAGGAGGAGGAACAGCACAGCAGCAGGACCAGGGGCGTCACAGCAGCAGGACCAGGGACGTCACAGCAGCAGGACCAGGGGCGTCACAGCAGCAGGACCAGGGGCGGCACAGAAGCAGGACCAGGGGCGTCACAGCAGCAGGACCAGGGGCGGCACAGAAGCAGGACCAGGGACGTCACAGCAGCAGGACCAGGGACATCACAGCAGCAGGACCAGGGGCGTCACAGCAGCGTGGACTGAAACGTCTCGGAAGAATGAATCGAAACATCAGCACAGGAAAACAAAGAGAGTGGGAACATGTCCGTAACAGAGCAAGAGTGTGAACACGTGCAGCACAGTACAGCAGTAAGAGAACAAAGTAGCAGCTGAAGCAATGTATTGGACGACTTAAAAGATTGACCTTTCTATCCACACACACACACACACACACACACACACACACACACACACACACCTCATGGTTCAGAAGAATAAAATTATGAAAAAAATATATATATAAAAATTCGACTGAGGTAATTTTCCTTGATATTTTTCACGGTATGTGTAAGAAATAATAACACTGGTGGATAATAAATTATCCTGCAGACGCGCCTGTCAGATCACCCAAACACCGATTATAATTTATAATGTCGCAGTGGACCAACACGACGGTACAGAAGTATGACACTGACAAGAGTATCCGTGATCCAGTGCCAGGGAGTGCCAGGTGAGGTGATCTCCGGCGACCACAAGTGCCAAGCCGGGTGTGTGTGTGTGGTGTTGTGGCTACACGTGGACCTCACCTCACGCGCCTGCAACCAACTGCACGCGCAGCCGGGGAGGAGGAGTATACTGTACAGTAAGTCGCAAGGGGAGAGACGAGCGAGCGTTGACCGGGTAGGGGAACGACCCGGAAAAGAGACGAAGTTCACGACGGAGGGAGAGGTAGTGGTGAGGCAGGAGGTGGTGATGGAGGGAGGAGGTAGTGGTGAGGCAGGAGGTGGTGATGGAGGGAGGAGGTAGTGGTGAGGCAGGAGGTGGTGACGGAGGGAGAGGTAGTGGTGAGGCAGGAGGTGGTGATGGAGGGAGGAGGTAGTGGTGAAGGGTGTGGAGGGAGGAAGAGGTGGTGGTGAAAGGTATGGAGGAGGGAGGAGTTTGGTGATGATGGAGGGGAAGGTGGTGATGTAGGTGGTGATGGTGAGAGGGGAGGCGGTCAAGGACAGGTGGGGGTGGTGAAGGACGAGGTGATTGCGTGGGTCAGTAAGTAGGTGGCTGGTGTCGCTCAGGTTCACACATGCCTCGATAATGGTGTTCGACCATGGGAACTACAGCTGTGAGGGGTGAGGAGTGAGGCAGTGGTTAGGAAGGGTGGATATGAGGGGTGAGGAGGTGGATCTGAGAGGTGAGGGGCGGATATGAGGGGTGAGGGATGGATATGAGGGGTTGGGGGATATGAAAGAGTGTGTGTGAAAGAAGGAGCGTATGAGAGCATATAATAAGTGTGTTGGAGCGTATACGGAGCGCGTCAGGAGCGCGCAGGTCAAGAAAGAGTCTGGGGGGGGAGGGGGGTAGAAGTGAACAAGGAGGCGGCAGCGTGTCACTAAGTGCCGGAAGGGCGACAGCCACCTCTAGTATTGAGCGCTGGAGCCACACCCTGGTCCTCCACACCCTGTGACATGACCTGGACGACAAGGGGAGAAATGGGGAATAGAAAGAAAGTGAAGAGGAAAGTAAGAGAAGGGTGAGAGAGGGTAAAGAAGGAAGGAAGAAGAGGTTGAGTCGTGATATTCAGTTTACAAGTTGAGGTAGATGACTCTCTAGGCACCAAGAGGGGTGATATTAAGTAACATTCAACAGTCGTGTCTTCTCTCTTTTGTTTACTAAACCTTTGATACATTAACTCATATTTTCATGTAAATTTGTAATCAAAACATAAACGTCACATTGTGTTTACATTCTCTGAACTGAGTGATATTAACGTGGGTTATATTTTTAGAATGATTCGTATATATTGTGGGCTGTGTTTTGTCCTTTTAAGGTTTGTGTATTGATGTTATCTATTGGTCTTTAACTAAGTAGTTTTGCAACAACCATTGTACTCTCTCTATCCTTCCCTATAGTTCTTACTCTGTTCCTTTATCAGGGAAGTTAACCAATGTCCAGCTCAGACACGTGATTCATTCTCTGCTGCCAACTATCAACACATAACTCTCACCTCAATGATCTCTTGAGTCATGGAATCTATCAGAAACAAACAATTACTGAGACACCTTCAAGGGCAATGTGGTTTCCGTTTCAGACAATCTACTGCACACGTTCTATCTGACCTGACCTCACTATACACTCACTCTCTTAACTGAAAATCATAACTTTACTCTCGAAAAGTTGGTCAAATCTTATCTTGTAGCTCTTGATATTTATAGAGGTTTTGATAAAGTATGATGGTTTCCAACTCTTCTTGACAACCTTTCACGTAATTATTTTGGTCTCTCCCTGCATCTCCTACTGGAGTGCCTCAAGGTTTCGTTCTTGTTCCTACGCTGTTGTACTCCCCATCAGGGGCCTCTTCTCCATAACATCCAATAGTACATCCTTTCCCCGAAGACATTAACCTACAGGTCTACTCAAACCTTTAATCTGCCACTCCAGTGTCCACACAGTTTATCCTTGCAGTAAATCGCTGAAACACTACAGCTGCACCGAACACAGACCTGAAGTTTATCGCTCAATGGGTCGTAAAGAATCTGGTTATGTTCAGCGTCACTTAGATAAAACTCTCAATGTCTCACCATTCATTGACACCCTCATCATGCCGGCCATCAATGTTAATATCGTTGATCTTATTATAACCAAAACCTCTCTTGAGTCCGTTTTCGGGATCATTCGTACTTCCACACAACTTTCTCTTAGTGCTACCCATGTCCGGCCCCCACCTGAAATAATGTACGCAGAGTGACGCACCACCACAGTCTTGTTTTTTTTATGATTATTCTAAATTTAAACTCAAAGCATTCACCTCATCAACGATCAGTCCTTCACTTCCTCATTACCTCTCCCCCATGGCGTGCCCTCAGTCTCTTTTATTACGGCTACGTCAGAGGAACAATACAGTCCATTAACTCACTCTCCCTAGTTTTAATCCCACACATTACTCTTTACTTTACCACCTACACTGTGTGCCGGGTTCATCCAGAAAACTTTGTCATTCATCAGGTTCATCCACACATTTCCCGACTATGTAACTCTCTTCAATATTTTTTCACTTCCTTTTGCCCATTTACATCAGAGGGTTACTGTTCCGCCATAATTATTTACGTCACGGGTAACTCAGACCACCGCCATGTTTGACAGACTAACTCCATAATACTGACTGTGTCCTGAGAGAGCAGATATATGTGATCATAAACATAGCTTCAAGGAACAAGAGCCATTATTCAGCTGGGGAGGAATTTGTTCTCAGAAGGACAGATTTTCCATATATTACCATGTATTTATATTTCGTCTGAACGTAATTTCCATGATATAAAAGTATTATATTTAGCGGGTGTGACACTATCTTGTTGATGAAGTATTGTCTGAACTATTATAATTCCACGGATGATAATTACGGTAACAATATTTCTACACAGAAGCGTCATTTAATGTTTACAAAAAACTTGTTGTCCTACACATGCACACAAATACCGTCATGCAAACGCGTATGCACACACACACACACACACACACACACACACACACACAGTAGACGGGAATTAGACACTGAAAGAGGGAAGGGGGAAGGGGGAAGGAAGAAGAAACAATGGTATATAAAAGGTAATGGATGACAATGATAAAAAACGGAAGGAAAGAAAGAAAAAGAAAAAAATAGAAGGAAAAAACAGACTATAAAGAAGATATAAAAGAATTAAAGAAAGATATACAAAAAAGAGAAAGTGAGAAAAATAAGAAAGAGAGATAGCAAACTAAGAAGAGGAAAAACAAAGAAATAACAATGAGAATAAGAAGGAAATACATAAACAAAAAAACAATAAAAGATGAAGGGATAAAGGGGAGAGAGATAAAGAGAGAGAGAGAGAGAGAGAGAGAGAGAGAGAGAGAGAGAGATAATTATCATCTTTTAAGACGATCAGTCAAGATGGTTAAACACAAAATCAATGCGAAGAAAGTGAAGTGATGAGGTCAGGTGGTGGAGGTGGTGGTGGTGGAGGTCAGGTGGTGGTGGAGGTCAGGTGGTGGAGGTCAGGTGGAGGATGTCAAGTGGTGGAGGTCAGGTGGTGGAGGTCAGGTGGTGGAGGTCAGGTGGTGGTGGAGGTCAGGTGGTGGTGGAGGTCAGGTTGTGGAGGTTAGATATTTAGATTAAACAGTGGGAGTTAAGTGGGGGGTGTGGGGTGGGTACGTGGGGAGTCAGGTAGAGGGTGTGGGGAGTAAAGTGGGGTGGGTACGTGGGAAGTTAAGCGGGAGGGGATTTGGGGTGGGTACGTGGGGAGTTAAGTGGGGTGAGCTGGCAGAATAATCACCGCCCCACATGACACCAATCCACGAGCCTCCACACAGGAAGAGAAATAATTATTCCTCGGAGAATGAAAATATAAATCCAACTTCGGGTGAAACATAAAAATTCCTCAAGGAAAACTAGTCGGGTACTTGCTCACCAGAAGCTTGTCATTAACATGTTAAAAATAGCAGTGAGGGTATATCATGGTCAAGCAAGAAGGGACTCCACCTGTCAGGGCAGTAATTACGTGACTCTCCACAAGAAAATGTGACTCCTAAACTTTTCACTAACTCAATAGCCAGACATGATCTTATTACCTGAGGCAACATTACTCCATAACGCTGAGAAACTCGTGAGGTAATACCTAACATTAAAGAGACGAAGTAGGTGATTGAACACTACGGTATATTTATATTTTGTGCGGTGTTTGCCAGTGTGTTGAAGCTTGATGAAACCGTCAGCCCAAGTGTTGTGAGTACTCTAGTATGAACACTTATGGGGGCACTACATGAGGACGTGTGTGTGTGTCCACGAGTTCACACACAAGCACCTACACCAATACATGAATTACAGCACTGGTGGAAGTGTATGTGATCGTCGTCACTGGTAACATCAACACAGAGACGTAGAACATGTGTACCGCTGTGTGATGGATGGAAGGAGCCACCACTACCCGTGAAGGCTGGTGGTGGTGACGGTCTGGGGTAAGACACAACAATATCTACACAGGACCCCAACAAAGTGATGTGGTTTATTGTGGTAATTACACCCATGGCGGCGCAACAAAGCGACGTGAAGGCGATAGTGTTGGTGTATGGCGGAAAATAGTTTACTTTTGGCGTACAGTCAGTGCCACGCCCACCTTTCCTGACTAAACAACTGATAATTATTACTCTACGAATACTACCAAAGTTACTTCTTGCCAGTGAGCGCTGCCGGGCGTATGAATGTGTTCCCGACGGGTGCAAGCAATTAGGTATACTGGCTCGTGTGATGCAGTCAGCCTCCTGCGCTCACAGGTTTTATCCCCCAGGTCAGGCTCTAGGTCGCTACAGCCACTAATGAATTCAGATGTTCAATCTTCTTATTCGTTATTTCATGCATTGTGGGAACACCAAGGTCTAAATTTTTATATTCTATTTTGTTTACAACACTACACTATATATTGTAACAACCGCGTTAAGTGGTGAGTATGACGTGTCTAGCGTGTTGTTGTTGTGAGTTGCTTTGAGTTAAGGTTCACAAGAATATTCTAAAGTTCATTCGTAGACATTTCTTGGTCACAGGTGATGGCAGAACTCACCTGTGTGTGTGCTTCATTATCATGGGGCAGTTGTTTACAATTCTGGCAGAGGAGGCAAAAATTAGGCTTATTTGCGAATCATTGATAAAAAGATATCGTATTTTGTAAAGTGTGTGTGTGTGTGTGTGTGTGTGTGAGACAGGTGAGGGTGTACAGCTGACTGTCACAGAAGGGGATCAAGGAGGCGTAAATAGTAACAAGCTGTCGTGGTGGTCACGCACAGGTAACTAACGTAACGTTTAACTCGGTGCCACACTCACTGGAGACGAGTCTGAGGCAGCACGGGCGGGTGACAAGACCAAATACTGTACGGAGGTCACAACACGACTTCCTCACTCTGAAATTTCGGATCACCTAAAGATTGACACCCCAGCTTATATTCACCTGACAACAAACTGCCATAACACTAACCTAACCTAACCTAACTTTACTTAACGTCCGAAATATCTTTGCTCTCCCCTTCTCCCCCACAAAAAGATGAGGGAAAGTGGGTAACGGAGTACTGTGGTGTCGGTGTGTGGTGGCAGGTGAGGAGCATTTATTGCTAAGTGTACCATTAGAAGGAAGGTCAGACCAGCAACACTGACATGGGATAATTAACCAGTGTTTATCTTATATCGTATCATCATTATTACGGTGCACGTGACCCAAGGTTAATATGCACACCAGTGGTCCCAAACCTACTGAAGGCTCAGGGCCACAGTTAACATTGTAAACATAGTGGATGACGCCAAAACTTTGGATCTACAATCAAGAAAACAAAAATCTCATATATACTGTACAGTTAATTGTAGTTTTACACGTCTATCTGTTACCAGTTACATACTTGTTTACATTTACTCTTGGACAGGACGTGTGTATTTACCCCAGTGAGAAGGCTGGCTCTCTCTCTGGGCCCTGGGTCCTGTACACGACAATTGTATCAAGTTATTGCATATTTTAATTAATTTCACTCCTACAAGGAATCCCAAATAATTCATAATTTTCTTATGAACCTTTGTGGGCTCCATAATTATTGGGTCAAAGAAAGTTTGCTATACCACCAAAAGTTCACTCGACCAGGTAAAACTTAAGAGACTGGGGGACACGTGAATGGGCAGTTACAGAGGGGTTTGTATAATGTCTGGTAACTGCTGATGCGGGCTTGTTGTTTAAAGATACAGAGTGATGCACGTCACCTCATAGATTGCGTCACGTGTTTGTTTCTTTGACTGTAGTTTGAAATGACTTTAACTTGCATAACGATTTCTTGTGGACAAACACTAATTATAACACCATGTTCTGTTGTGGTGGACGATGGAGAGTCCAGAGCCGAGGTGATGAGTCTCCTTTGTTTCTCCTTCAATTAACAAGAGACGTTATAGCCGACAGCAATTAACAGTATGTACAGCACTCATGTCATTAAAGGTAAGAATCACCTGAAAATTAACCACCCTAACGTTAACCTAACCTGGTAGCGTTACAGTGGTTAATCTAAGTTCTTTATAAATAACTTTGCCATGTCAGCGACTCGTAATTATTCAAGGGGGATGTGTAGGAAAATATACCAGGGCTGATAATGAATTGTTTCTTAACCCTGTGTGTGCGGGGGAGGGGGGAATGAAGTACTGTACTGCCCATCTCCCTAGTGAACTAACCTAACCTATCCTCGGTAGTACTGTACATCTATCTCACCTTAATCCCTTCACTACGATGACATCTATATTAATATTTTATTTGGTTAACGCCAGACGATTTTATTCAGCTGAGACTGGAGCTCGTACACTGGGTATTACTATCAAAACTTCAACAAATCTCTTCTGCTTTGAGACTGTTTATTAATGCAAATATCTCATTCTTCCTTTTCCTGCAAGTCAGCTGAAGGAGAACTTCTTCTTTTTTTTTTACAAGATTGGTCCTACAGCACTTTACAAGGGAAAAAAATCATGGCAACTTTTGAAGCTAGAAAATATCAATAAAAGTCGTTTTTTCACCTGTTAACATTTTATTAAACTACTTTCTCTCTATTTTTCACCGCTGCCTTTTTTCTGCGTTTAGTTCAGTAATCACCATTCTTCAAGCACACATGACTCAAGCACGTTAGTTTGTTATTGGTAGGAATAACAAGAGAGAAGGGAAGAAGAAATAACTACATTAACACCTGTAAGACGGCACAAAATAAGGTAATTAGACAAACAAAAATAAATTTAGGATATATTTGTTCAGGTCAAGGTAGGGCAGGACCGAGAGGGGGTTCTTGTTGGTGCTGTAGCCTATGAGATGTTCTGCTGTTCCCCAAAACACTAATCTTATTTCCAACCTTCTGTAACTTTTTTCTTCCTGTCAAGTACATTAAGAATGTTTGAGATTGTCTTTTATGTAGCAGTCTGCACATGAAGATCAATGCCATAAAATGTACAAGTAAAAAGATTTCCCATTTCATCAGCTCCGCCTGTATGCCAAAAATATTTTGTTCTATGACTCATAAGTAACACTTGAGGCGAAAGCAAAAGAGGTTATTGGCAACATGGCCTCTCGCCGCGGCTCATCCACCATTACATTGATTTGGCTACAAAATTATATATATGAGACAAAGAACGTCACAGTATACACGTGAACAGCACGAGCTTTGTGAATATGGAGCCTGATGTACAGTCAAACACTTGGTTCTTCTGTTTCCAATATCCTTGTGATAATTATATAGTGTATTTCAATCTTAGGAAGAACTGCTAAATGATGACCAGTGTGATGACTAATACACATTTATGACATGGAACTGTGAGGGTGACGTGGTGAGGGTAATGTGGTGAGGGTAATGTGGGGTGAGGATGACGTGGTGAGGGTGACGTGGTGAGGGTGAAGGTGTAGGTTAGGTAACATTATATTATGTACCTGAAGAACGTATTGCCCACCTTGTAAAACCTGACCCACAAACCTAACCTAAGGTAGAGGAACAAGTGCTTCGTGACTCTCCAAATTAAAACTGTATTAGGGTAATGCCACACGCAGAGCTACCACTACCACCCACCTACACCACTACCACCCACCTACACCACTACCACCCACCTACACCACTACCACCCACCTACACCACTACCACCCACCTACACCACTACCACCCACCTACACCACTACCACCCACTTACACCACTACCCACCTACAGTACACCACCACCCACCTACACCACTACCACCCACTTACACCACTACCACACCCAGTACACCACCACCCACCTACACCCACACTACACCACCCACCCACCTACACCACTACCACCCACCTACACCACTACCACCCACACACACCACTACACCCACCCACACACCACTACCACCCACCTACACCACCACCACCCACCTACACCACCACCCACCTACACCACCCACCCACACACCACTACCACCCACCTACCACCCACCTACACACTACCACCCACCTACACCACTACCACCTACACACAGCTACCACCCACTTACACCACTACCCACCTACAGTACACCATCACCCACCTGCACCACCAGACACCCTTTTCCACCACTCACGTCCAAATACCCAAACCATCACCACTTACTCACCACTTACCACGTCAACTAGACTTTAAACCAAAACAGAGAGAGAGAGAGAGAGAGAGAGAGAGAGAGAGAGAGAGAGAGAGAGAGAGAGAGAGAGAGACTCTATCCTCTTGGTACATATACTGTATATACCTATTATTTCTTACTTACACGTGTGGACAGAGACCCTCACATGAGTGCCTCGTAATTCCCCTTCCATTCTAGTGTTGTGAGTGCCTCATTATCACACTTTACGACCTCTTATCGCGAAAGGGTCAAGAGTAATTTTCATAGTTACAGCAAAAAGAAGGATAGCGGACGGTGCGAGGTATTTGACAAGAACAGGGAAGTGAAATGTCCTTGAGGAAAAGTTTTATCTATAGTGCTGTGGTGGTTGAATAGAGACAGTGCTCCCGTTCTATTCTACAAGTTGTCGGTCCGTTCTACAAGTTTTTCAGTGTGGCTAAGTTAGGTTATGATCTGGTGATGACATTGTATGTGTTTCATACAGTAACAGAACCAGTTGTTGTTATTTCGAGTCGATATTGTTTTATAACCTCCAGTGTTGTGAGCTCCTGAGTCAGACAAAGAAAAATAATACTTCCGCGAATAATAAATAAAAATAAGGTTAGTCTAATTTTTTCGTGTTAACTTTATTTTGTTTTTAAATTCCGATGATATTTGCGAGATCCTTTAGGTATCTATAAAGCGTGGGGGCTAGGGGGGGAGAGGGGGTGAACGGTGACGAGAGAAAACGAACAACTAACGAGAGAAAACTGACACAGGGGTACTGGTAACTTCATGAAACTAAATCCAGTTTCAATTATAAATACTGACAACCATATTACGTAATTTCATTGATACATCGATATCATTTAAATGTTAAGTTCAACCGATATTATTGTAAGTCATGGAAAGCAAAGGATTTTGGCAAATTTGTGAACACAGAATATATATATATATATATATATATATATATATATATATATATATATATATATATATATATATATATATATTAAAAACAAGATGTGTCGTCACGACTCATTGTCATGAGTGATGACTATAGTTGCAGCACCACACTGACTCTAATGTACTGTTAATACAGTCATTCGATGAAGTTGTCTTTCGTTGTCTTTCTGTACCTAGCAAAAGAAAGGCTGGTACAGATCCTGGTTAAACTAAGATCACGGTGGGTTAGGAGCCTCGCACTCCCCCACGTACCACAGAGGTCGTGTTTCCCAGACGTGTGTTGACAGCAAGTCTTGTGTTACCACACTCTTACACAATGCTCGGTCAAACTTCAATATGAGGCCATTTTAGTTTAAATTTAAACAGTTTTTAATGATAATAAAGCAGCGATATTTATAAGTTTCCAATAATGCACTTCAATAAAAGATGAAACATGTTTCGTTTTCATAGGCAATTTACTGAAGTACCTTAAGACTCGCGCCTTCCAAACACGACCAAAACTCCAGCTCCTAGGGCTGTTGGCTCCCTGAGACAATCACGGTGTGCTTGCGCCTACCGGTACAACACCACGACTCAGCCCGAGTTTATAGTATCACTGGGGTGGAGAGACACACGGAGTCTGCGCGAGGCTCTACTATTATCATGTTAGTGACGCGGCTCAACCTCAGCTGCTGATTCACGACTTTGTTTAATTCACCGTCACTTGGGGATTAAAGTCTTCACCACCTGTCTGAAAATGATTTAACGCATCCGACTATCACAAGGGGAGTGTTTCTTTTTTACTATACCAGTAACATAAGAACAGAATGCTTGACTGTGATGGGAACACAAGAAAATAACAGCATGAGCAAGAATGAAAATGAAATAAAATAAAATAAACAGTAACAACTACAACGATAATAATAATAATAGCGTAGTAGTAACAATATAAACATCAATAATAACATTAATGATTATAAACTATGAAAGACAATCATCATGACAGTTTCAAGATCTCCACCCGGAAAAAAAGTCCATTATTGACAATTTACCAGCCAGGATATGATCATTGTGTGGATAATGACTGCCATTCTGATGACTAAGATGATGATAATGATGAAGATGATGATGATGAAGCAAATTTTCGTTGCATTCACTGCGTTACAGTCAAACTCTTGGACATGCAACGCAAATATATAAACATTATGATATAAATATGTTCATTATGGTTTTCTTGGTCGGACTCACTCACTGTGTACTATTTATGTATATTATGAATCGATGTGAAATTCTATGGCTAGGTTACTGAATATCTATCTATCTGTGTGGTGTAAGTATGTATGTACCCCTGTATGTATGTATGTACGTATGTATGTTTGTACTGTAATTACCACCTCCATTATAATATCACAGTATACATCAACTAATTATCATGCAACTACTACTACTACTATAACCGTCACTATCACCATAACGACCGTCGATACTGATACCACCACTACCAACGTGGACAACACCATCACCACCACAACCACCATCACCGCCACTACCACCATCACCACTCCATTACCACTACTACACTAACACACTATCACCATTACGGTAAATTACCAAATGGATGTCACATAAAGTTCCAAGATGCAGGAGCAGGCGATGGCAACATACCAGTGAGCATCGTTAAGGAAGTAGTCTCACCATTACTACCTGTTCTCTTACACATCTGTAACTCCTCCTTCACTAACTGTGTTTTTCCAGATAAAGTGAAAATTGCTAAGTTCACCCAACATGTAAATCTGGTGGTAAAGGTCTTTTCAGGAACCACCGCCCCATATCAGTTCTTCCAGCCTTAAGTAAGATGCGCTAGATTCCTAGAGCATTCTAGGGATGTCCCGATGCGGGAGGTCGGCTCGCAACATGCCTGGAGAATTCTAGAATGATCTAGGCTTACAAGTAAATCAGAAAAAAATTATGCAATACATTCCAGAAAATTCTTACATTTGTTTTTGTTTTTTTCTTACGACGATTACCCCACCCTGGCACCGGTCACTGACCCAGTGACCCACATTGGTGCCTGGGGAGCCAGAATGTAATAATGATAATAATAATAATAATAATATTAATAACATTAATAATAATAATAATAATAATAATAATAATAATAATAATAATAATAATAATAATAATAATAATAATAAAGAAATACAAAAATGAAAAGAAGATCAAAAGTGAGAAACAATATATGTATGTTGTGTTGTCAATAGTAAGAGAAATAATTGAGACCCTACTATTGTGTGCAAATGAGGTAGAAAGTCAGATAATCAACCTGTAACTTGGTCACAATTTCCGTGATGCCATATGGCAGCAGGGTCTACCATTAGACAACACATTATGCTTCCAATATCTTCCCATGCGGTAGTACCTCCCTGTTTGGTAGCTGCCTACTGCCTACTACCTACTAATTAATACATCGATATATACAGGAAAATTTCACTAATTTTGTCAAAAATAACTGCTGCATGGGACAGAAAACAGTCGAAACATCTAGTTTATAAAATTATAATACAAAATTATGCCTCGGCATAACAACTAGTAGGATTCTGATCATTCCGAATGATTCAGTCTGTATAACGTCGTTGTAAAAAAGGAACCTGGTGTGATGGAATATTTTCAGCAAATCTGACAGTTAAAATTACAATCTTCTGATTCAGTTCACAATTTAGAAGTCAAATAAAAAAGCTACATAAAAAATTTCTGGGACAACCAAGGTGTACAATAACCTGGTTCACCTGGTTCACCTCTGTACAGTGATGTAATGGACCATAATTCCTATTGTCTCTTGTGATAAATACTTCATAGTTCGAGAAATGATCTCACTTTCTTACAGTACATTGACAATTTAACAGTTTTTATGATAACATTTTTACCTTGAAAGCGACTTACTTTTTCATAGTGAGATTCTAGAGAATATAATATGGCTTTACTGTTGCAATTAACGGTCGCAGGTGGTGATGATAAAATGGACTTTGCGCATTGTACCAGTAAAGAATTGAGATAGTAATAAAGTTTAAATAATATAAAAAGGTTAAAAATACAAAATAATCGGTTTGTAATTTATTTTGCCCTTTTCACCACTGCTATGTCCGTTTTCAAAGCTCAAAATATTCTTATGAGTATTTTCTACACAGCGGTAAATATAAAAAACGCTATAAAAGTTTCTTAACGGAACATAGATCTCACAAACAAAATACATTTCTTTATTTCACTCCAATCAGGTTTTGCTATTCTTTTATATACCGGACACACAAAGCCAGTCCTGTTTTTCACTTTGTCTGACGAAATATTAAATTTTTCAGACCCCAGCAGACACCCAATGTATTTTCCAAAATGTTAGGGTTCTAAATGTTTGATGGTCAATTCTTGGTCGTCCGAATCGATGCCATGTTTCATTACCTAATATTATGGGGAGGCTTGGCCCTTGAAATACCACAAATACTATGTGATAGGGTGCTGGGAAAATTTGTATTTCTAGTAACTCATTGACAGCGAAAGTTTTTCATTTTCGTATTTGGACACATGGTCTCCCTTTATTTAGACTGCCACTAATTTCAGGGGATACATGATCTTCTTAGATGCATTAAATCTTATATAACATTAGTAGAGCCCCGCATTTTCAAAATTGGTTAACCTAAAAGTCTAGATGGGCTCTTTGTTTCGGAAAACTCTTTCGTCTTTTACCCAAGCTATTTAAATTTTGGTTGGATAATTAAAGTCGTTTTTTATCTGTTCGATATTGAGATTATCGAGACAATTCAGAGTAATTTTTTTTCCTATTTTGCCCTTTATAGTCGTCTGCTGCAACGCCTTCTTGATAGTGTTCTCCAGGTCGGCAATAACAGAGGTGCAGGGGAAGTTGTTGCAGGGCTCGTACCATGAAATCTTTTCTACCCTTATACTACTGTTTTCACCTTGGATCAGATTCCTTGGGCACAGTTTTCCATTTATTGAAAAATTTGTGCAGATGTGACCCATTTCCTGATAGCCGCCGTTGCATGGTTTGGTACATTCCTTTATTGTGATATCATGTTTAAAATTACCAATTTTGTTATAGTATCTTGTATCAAAGCTGGTATTTTTACACACGCCATTTTATATTACGAAATAGATATCATTTTCAAGAGGTTTTATCCTGAAGTACTGGAGAGTGGAAGCGTCCAGACTGCGAAAGTCAAAATTTTCCACGACGTACTTTGCGTCTGTCTGCTCGGTTATGACCAAAACGTACTTATTTATTAGGTAGAGAGGTATTTCGCAAGTTTTATTACGGTTTTCTTCTTTCTTAAAATATTTGTTTATGTATTTATTATATTTATTACTCTGGCTTTCCTCCTTCTCCTCAAGATAATTTTAGAGTATTCTGAGGTGTTCAGTGTCGTTCCCTTTCCATGACAGGGGGCTCATCTTGAATCTTGGGTCACGGATAATTTTTAACCCTTGCTTGCATTATTTCTTGCCGAGGGTCAGCCACAACTCGGGGGTCACGAGGGCTACCTCAAACCCAATTTATCCCAGCGAATCATTGTTTAAAAATTTGAATTATTGTTTTATTTCCTGCACCTCCGACTTTTCTATATTATAAAATGTGAAGAGCAGCTCCCCCTCTTAGACTCCTATATTCAATGGGCGAATGACTAAATTATCGCTTTGTAGCGGCGGGGTGTTGTAAAATTATATATTATATTTCATTTTACTTTAATCCTCAGTTTCCTTGGATAAAATTGTGTAGGGTGTTTTGAGCTCAAGGATCCGGGTACTCGAATATCGCCCCTTGGGCACAACAACACGCATGCACGCCGGTAGCCTAATTCTGTATCGTCCTCGGAGTCCTTTTATAACATTGTGGCTCTTGAAATACATTTCTAATTAATTTTATGATTAAATAGACATTAGATTTGCTGTTACATTCTATATTTACACGCCGGCTCTCCCAGGTCCTATGGACAGGTGGCTTATTTTTGTGAGCAAGTTCTGTTCATCGCTCGTGGGGACGAAGTCCGAAAGCAGAGACACTGGGCTTGAAGTACCTCTTGTGTAGTCAAGATTTAATGAATCCCCATTAATGCGGAATATGTAATTATTATACTCGTTGGTAGCAAACGGTCTTATTTTCTAATCAAATTTTGTTTTTATAAGTTTCCTTTACTTGTAGGCGGTGACCTGAAGAGCTTGCCCACCAGCGACTCCAACAAAGATTGTGAACTACTCAACGAGCTAGGGATCATAAAACGCAAATTTTAGCGGCAGATACGATTATAAGCTGATAGGCTTATAACCTATTTCAAATCTTCCATTATAAATTACCGTTAAGTCAATATATTCCTTAAACCTTTCACCATCAACGTCATATATTTCAAAATATTAAAATTATTCGTCAAAATCTTCGATGGTGCAGGATTCTAAGCCGAAGTACTTCAAGGTACTTACTTGCATGGCTTTGGGAATGCCAATTGCTGCAAAAATTCCCTTCTTATCTTCATAAGGGATCACCTGACAGACAGGTCCCCAGTGTACTTCGATTTTTTCTTCCTTGTTGTTCAAAATTCGGCAATGCCCGTTAAAAGAGATACAACTGCGATCACTCCTGCTCATCACCTACGTAACGTGGTACCCTATGGCTGTCAGGGTCATGTTTTTGTCATTTTTCAAAGGGCATCTGGGAATTTAACACTTCAATCTTGTATAGCTGTGAGCTCCGAAACACCACGCTACTTCCTCGTACGGGAATGGTAGATTTTAACAGGCATTCCCATAGTACCTACTTCCTGAGAATAATTTTTTTGAAATAAATTTTATTTTTTTATATTCTTAAGCTTTTAACGGAAAATAACTTCTACTGTCCGAGTGTTTATCAAAAAACCGCCAATTCTTACACTACTCAGTTTTCCCGTTTTCATGCATGCCGGCGTGAACAAGTCCTTCATAATTAATATCCTGTCGGTATTGCGCGGGTGATGGATCACTGCAGTCATCTTAATCTTGATATTCTGGCTTACAATTAAAAGTATATTCGACAAATTTCCCCTGGGGATACGCCCAAAGCATCGGGGGCTATGGCGCACTAAACTTAAAGCCGATTAGCAATTTTTCTTTACCTGTACGTTACACTTAATAAAGAGAAAAGTACTTTTTGGTAACGCTAATTTTGTAAGCGTTCCATCCATAGTACAATTTATAATGAATGTTTATTTTGCTGTCAAACGTCTCCAATTTGTTGAGTATGCCATCCTTAAACTGATAAACATGATACGGGGGTATCAGACTCACTTGCAATCCGTCGAGCCTCGGGAAGGTAGTGAGTATAACTTTTGGCTCCGCTTTCTTGACCAGAGGGTGAACGTATACTAGTATCGTTGTCCCGCCTCCCTTCTCTTTTATGGAATTCATCCTGAAGTACAAGCCTTCATCTTTGTACTTGTAATTTTCATTACCCTTTTGTACACGAGACTGAAATTCTGGTGTCAGAGGGAAATTGTTTTCACCCTAGAGAGTCCGCTCCGTCCAATGCCTTTTCGCCTCTTAAAGGTCCTCTTTAGTATCCATATGGGGCAGTGGGTACACAACTGGACAGATTATACTACTTCCGAGACTCACCTCTGCCATATCATCTGAATAAATCCTTAACCATCGAGGAAAGCCTATTTCATCTTTATCCACAACCATTTTAGTCTTAAAGAAAGGCAATAAGACCTTAAGCTAACTGGCTGTTTCATGTAACCTTACAGTGGTCCATTCAACAGGCTTCATTATGTTTAAGTATCTATAAGAGGTGTGCTGGAACCTGCCACCGAACATTTTATAATCGAAAGGTTTTTGGTAAACCTTGGGATCCCATCGCCCCATTTCAACATTATCAGTTGCGAAGGGGATGTGTCCGATGTCGACACGAGTCAACTGTTACTGACGGTAATACTGAGTGTGTTTGGCAGTAAGACCAAGGTTATACCCGGAATCTTCGCGATCGGCAGTGTGTCTTAACTAAAAGAAAACATCGGCCAAATGCTCATCAGAATACTGCGCAATCTGTAGGAGGATGTGCCCTATTTATTTATTTGTTAATTTTAGCCATATTCTAGAATAAATGCCTCCCTTCACAATGATTGAGTTTTCCCTGTCCTAGCACATGGGAGCAGACGTTGGTACCACTAAAGCTTTCTCAAAGGATGTCCCTGGTGAAAGATACGTATTCCCCAATACGTAATCATCCAAGTCACAGTAATCATTTTTATAGATTGGGTGATATCCCATCATCGGCACACACTATTCCTTACCCAACTCTCGGCCGTGTCTGGTCACTTTACATTTTCTGCCGGCGTTCGGACCCATATTGAACTAACAGACGGGAATATCACACAACTGAATTTTTACCGCGTTTTTACCTCGTCCTTGGCCCTTAACCGCACAGGCCGGCTAGGGAAAGAACCCTGCAATGTTTCTACAATATCGACTTGCCCCGAATTTTCCTTATAATAGTTGCAATTTTCCCTTTAATCTCTTTTTGCCCATCACGTTTATTTCTTCTTAATAACGCCGTGGTTGTTGTGTTTCGAGGTACTTTAAGAAGTCAACATTCGCCCAACTTATGCATTTATTTTTTGTAACATTAACCGATATTATTTCATCCAAAAAATCTGTATAATCTACTCCCCGAACCGTCGTCTTACACCCTGTTTTTAACAAGTGTTGTTTTAGTTTTAACTCAGTGTTAATGTCAAAGGTGTCTTCTAGCCGTGGTTCAAAGTGCTAAACTTTGGAGAGAACGAATGGGGTCGTTTCTTCATCATAGTCCCCGTTTATACGAGTGGAAGGCTTGTGTAAGGAGGTCAGCAGCAGAAAAAGAACTGCCAACAATATCACGGTCCTTGCCAGTGACAAAAAATTAAGCATTATTTTTACCACCATCCACAATATGGTACGTTTTTTCGGCTTCCTATCCCGAATCTATCCGGGACATAATTTGTTATTTGTTTCCTGAACCTTTTTGGTCTAAAACCCTTTAACCTGCTGGGCCACGAGATCCTACTGGTCAGCCACTTGAACTTCCTAAGGATTCAAGGGAACTTCCTGGTCAACCACTTGAACCTCCTGGGGATTAAAGGGGACTTCCTGGTCAACCACTTGAACCTCCTGAGGATTAAAGGGGACTTCCTGGTCAACCACTTGAACCTCCTGAGGATTCAAGGGAACTTCCTGGTCAACCACTTAAACCTCCTGGGGATTAAAGGGGACTTCCTGGTCAACCACTTGAACCTCCTGAGGATTCAAGGGAACTTCCTGGTCAACCACTTGAACCTCCTGGGGATTAAAGGGGACTTCCTGGTCAACCACTTGAACCTCCTGATTCTAGAGTCTGAGGTACAGCACCGAGCAGTAAGGTGAACCCTAATCAAGGTTTACCATGCCAGTACAGAGCGCCTCCTTTATGTCCTAGGCGATAATAGAGAATTTTTGAACCCTCTTTTTCCCCATTTTTAATCTAATTTTAAGGGGCGTGTTGCCACTTAGAGCCATGACAGGAGAGGACTTCATCAACGAGTCTTCAATACCAAGCTGGACCTCCTTCTTTTCTGTTGACTGGCTCAGCATTAGTAACGTACTTTGGTGGTACAGCTTCCATGACTACTATAGGGATCTTATTTTCCCTTTTACAGGAAGGTACAGTTTCATTCTGTCTGGAATACAGGCATCACTCTCATAATAGTACACAATTTTAGAAAACTGTATATAAGAATCCATCTCAAAATTTTGACAATATTAATTTAATACTTACTGTACAGAGTTAAACCATAACATATACAGTATATGAAAATAGGAATGGGTTGGAATTATCTGTTTGTGGTGGATAACTGCGACATACTTTCTCGAATAATAAGTAGATGTAGATGATCATGTAGTACTAATTTTATAGTAAACACAGCTACGATAGCTACTTATGTATTATGATATTTAATATTAAGGTAATAAAATGGCGGCGAAGGTGTGGCTATTGCGGGAGGCTAAAGGCCACGTTTAAAAAAAAAGTGTTGTAGTGAACATGTAGTACTTGTGTTGTAGTGAACATGAAGTACTAGTGTTGTAGTGAACATGTAGTACTAGTGTTATAGTGAACATGTAGTACTAGTGTTGTAGTGAACATGTAGTATTAGTGTTGTAGTGAACATGTAGTATTAGTGTTGTAGTGAACATGAAGTACTAGTGTTGTAGTGGACATGTAGTACTTGTGTTGTAGTGAACATGAAGTACTAGTGTTGTAGTGAACATGTAGTACTAGTGTTATAGTGAACATGTAGTACTAGTGTTGTAGTGAACATGTAGTACTTGTGTTGTAGTGAACATGAAGTACTAGTGTTGTAGTGAACATGTAGTATTAGTGTTGTAGTGAACATGTAGTACTAGTGTTGTAGTGAACATGTAGTATTAGTGTTGTAGTGAACATGTAGTACTAGTGTTGTAGTGAACATGAAGTACTAGTGTTGTAGTGAACATGTAGTATTAGTGTTGTAGTGAACACGTAGTACTAGTACTCTCTTTTATTCTACATATTCTTCAGTCTTAAAGATTATAACAATTCTCTCTCTCTCTCTCTCTCTCTCTCTCTCTCTCTCAAGAAGCAGCCAGTTAAGTCTCCTACAGTACACTAACACAGTCGTAAGAGAATTTATATACAAGGTTTATATTGACTAATCTGTGAAAGTTGCCGGTCTGTGTCTGTCTGTCTGTGTGCGACTTTGTGTCTATGTATGTGTTTCTTTGTATCTGTCCATGTGTGTACGTGTGTGTGCACAAGCACTGCCTGCTTAATTCCTATCACTTTCAGCTACAGCCGCTGGCTAGCCCTCGTGGTGAACAGGGAAACAACCTTGCAGCGTAAGTCCTCTCCTGCCAGTACACAGCCTCTTCCTCTTAAGACTCCTACTGGATGCCTCGTGGGCCTATGTGCATAGGCCCATTGGCATGTAGACATGTCTTGGCACCTCCTAACCGGTATATGCCGAGCGATACCTTGACATTTCCACATAAGATTTACAAAATAACGCAAAATATTTCATCATTATCGAAGAGCAAGAAAACCTACAAAATTCTAAATAATTTATCTAATAGTTGTTGTGAAAGAGAGAATAAAGCAAATATTTTCCCTTGATATGGTCCGATGAGGCCTCCATTTTGTTTCATCATTTTGAACACAGTTATGGCAACAAAGTGAGACATCCACCCAGGTGACATTGTCCTATATATATAGAATATGTCTATCTGGTTTGTTTACTTGTAACAAAGAGATACCATCGAATGAAACGATAGCCCATGTTGGCTGACTATTATGTTGTGTACCTGACTGTCTTCCCATCCGTTAACTTACTGTACATAAAAATTAAAGAAAATATCGTATCCAAATATTTAAGAGAAATACATATCATAGTCTACTATATCTACTGTCATGTCCACTACACCTATTGTTATGTGCACTGCCATATCCACTATACCTACTGTGATGTCCACTGTCATGTCCACTACACCTACTGTAATGTCCACTGCCATGTCCACTACACCTATTGTAATGTCCACTCCACCTATTGTAATGTCCACTGCCATGTCCACTCCACCTATTGTAATGTCCACTGACATGTTCACTCCACCTACTGTAATGTCCACTGACATGTCCACTATGCCTATTGTAATGTCCACTGACATGTTCACTCCACCTATTGTAATGTCCACTGACATGTCCACTACGCCTACAGTAATGTCCACTGCAATGTCCACTACACCTACTGTAATGTCCACTGCCATGTCCACTACACCTACTGTAATGTCCACTGCCATGTCCATCACACCTACTGTCATTACACTATAGCTACTGTCACAGTAACTATACAATCACTTTCATTCCACTACAGTTACTGTTACGTCTATTAATTTCATTTCCTCTTGTGTCATCTTCACTTCCCCTACCGTGGCTGTCCTCTCTTATTTCACAAAGGTTCCCACCTAACTAAGATCATCGTCCCCTGTACTCATAATATATACAGTACCTGCTGTACATGTTTCACAAATTACTTTGATAAATAAAAAATGGGTTACGAAGGCGAACATGTTTTTAGGGCCATGAGTTTTTCAATGGCAGCCGCAGTATATGTTGCACAGATGCCAACGGGTCTCAAATTCAGTATTAAAGAAAAGAGATCCAACTGTTTTTTGCAACTTTTTGGCCAGAAGACCTTGAAGAGCTAAAAGATTTAATTTCAAGAATCATGGGTAGAATCTGAAATGAACCGTATTGATCAAAATCTCCCTGGCTTTCAACAGTTTAAAGTCGACCTGTGGGGAACCCAGAAGAGTTTGGTAATCAAGGTAATGTAACAAAAAAAAGTTATTTATAAAACTACAGTCAGTTTCAAGACATTGTACAATAGTTGTGACTGTCCTGAGCTACGTATAGTATTCCCATGGAGGAGCGGGCTGCCTATGCCTTTTGTGGTCTTCGACGTCTTATCTCAGACTGAAGATGGTTTCCATTGGGTGAAAAACACTGCCTCAGACACGAGGTCCTCTGGCTATTTTGATCAACCTCTGGTACTCACAGAGGAAAACATATACGATGACACCAATCTATATGACACGGAGTCCTTTGGTTATTTTGATCAACCTCTGGTACCTACCGAGGAAAACATATATGATGACCCTGTGCCATATGACACGGAGTCCTTTGGTTATTTTGATCAACCTTTGATACTTACTGAGGAAAACATATATGACCCCAATCTATATGACAAGGAATCCTTTGGTTATTTTGATCAACCTTTGGTACTTACCGAGGAAAACATATATGATGACCCCAATCTATATGACACAGAGTCCTTCGGTTATTTTGATCAACCTCTGGTACTCACAGAGGAAAATATTTATGATGACCCGTAGCTATACGACATGAGCTCTGAAGTTCAAAGGTTCCGGTAGTAGTTGGAGACTGTTGAATACGTCGTCATGAGGGTTGCTGTAGTGATTGGACTGGCGTTTGTCGTACATTTGGTCAAACAGCTACGGGCCATTCTTGCGATGTGTGAGTTTGACTGATGTGATGTGAAGCGGACTCGCCAAGTTATAATTAATATTATATAATAATAATAATAATAATAATAATAATAATAATAATAATAATAATAATAATAATACAGTAATAATAATAATATGTAATAAATATTAATATTTTTATTATAAAAATAATAACACCACTCTGAGTTTAAGTTATTTTTGCAAATAGTTTCAATGTAGTCATAGTACTTGTGTGTTATGTGTGTACCGGTGCTTGATGATCTGGGTTTTTTTTAATGTCTGTAGTTGTACTGACCACAGTCATACATGTTAGTTAATTTAAAATCAGACGATCGATATTATACTTGTAGTCCATAAAAATGTAGCTATAACTTGTTTCTTGAGCCCCCCACTGAGACATTAATTTTCCCTATTGGCCATTTCAGAATCTCTAGTATCCAATGTTGTATTCGTATATATAAAATTACGAATGAATGTGTATGTATTACTGTAAGATATATAAACTTGTTTATAGCTGAAACATTCAAGATCCATTGAAAGTGATGTTGATAGCTTCATCTACATTTACTTGTAGTAACAGTGTCAAATAAGTAAAGTTTTGGGGGTGATCAATGTTGTACAAATCCTACTTTCATTCAGGGAGAGACTATGAAATGTCTGATCACCACAGAAGTCATATTGCTTTGATTCACAATCATCCGAGAATTGGATGACAGTATTGAAATTGTCAATTTTGTATTTAATTAAGTCATTAATCATTTGAGAGAAACCTGTTAACTGCTCACTGCTCTGAAATGTAACTGCCAGGCATGAATAGGCCTCTGTTGTTTTTATGCCAATTCAGCTCATAAAGTGTTCCATCCTACGACTTGATTGCAATTTACTTGATCCATTGCAAACTCAAAACTGACTAGATTGTAAGAATTACCCTTAAGAAATTGACGTGATCCCATGACAGATTTTGTAGCCCTACAGTATGTGATTGGCACAGATGTGCTTGTGACTGGTTAGCTTCCAAGTATGTCCAGTGCCCTGTGAATGGATATTTAAAACTCTATTGTTTAGGGCATGTAATAAGTAATGATATTTGTCTTTTCAAATTTTTTTTTTGGGGGGGGGGGGGGAATTAGCCCACCCAGGCAAGAAATAAAAAAAACATTTAACCCTCCCATGATCTTTTGATGCAGCTTGCGTCGTTAAGCACTCCCATGCTGGCGTATCCCCAATCGCTCAGCCATACCTCATACTGAGAGCATAACCATAAGCAGAAATGCTGGAAAAGAAGACTGGTCCTATCAACGACCTAAGTTCCTCCCACTAGCCTCGTGAACTGGCAGATGCATCTCTAAGGGACGCAATTTGGGTCTGGATCGCTCTACCCAATATTTAATAAAAGAGAAAAACCATTTCTGTTACTGAGGCAACCTGCATCGAAAGACTGCGAGGAGGGGAGATTGTAAACGATGCTACTGTATTTACATCGACTGCAAGGAGGTGAGATTTCCGACCGTAACCAGGAGTTGCAGAGGGTTACTAGAGCAAAATAGTTAGATGATATGTTTATTAAAAATTAAAACACTGTTGATAAGTGAAAACAAATAACATTCTTTAGTAATGTTAAAACCTTTCACAAAAACACACAACACCTAATCAGTCTAGTTGTGAAGTATACAATTCATTTAATAGTTCTTGCAGTCTTTTCTGTTTGTAAATGTTACACTTTAACACTTGGATAAACATACATACTCACCATAAATCTGTCTACTGTATCTATCTATCCTGTATTGATTCATAATGAGTGTGAGGCTTCAGGAACTGTGCATTATTAGGACACTGTGTTCCTAAAATTACACATTTGAGATACAGTACACTAATTTAAATGTACAAATGCCAGATGTTGTTAAGTGAGCACATTAAATCATAAACATATCAAGTCTTACCAACAACACAAAATATACAATGACCATAATAAAAAACCTTTAGCATAATACAGGTACAGCATTTCAAAAGACATGGGTGATGCACAAGGCCATCTAGGGACATCAATACTTATGCTTTCACAAAAACAATTACTAGTTATTATTAGGTTAGGTTGGTAAAAAAAAAAACTATGTTCAACTCGGGGAAAACACTGACTGTTGAAAACAATTACTCAAAATATATTTAAGGAATACATATGTACTGTACAATATAAGCAATGAAATGAGGCACAGGCAAAAGAAAGCCTAAGGCACAGGTCAGAGAATTGAGCAGGAAATGTGAAAGTACAGTACAGTACAGTAAATCTCATTTACATAAACATGCACAGTATGAAATGATAGATATTATACTGCATATCTGTCCTAATCATCATCCTCAGTTTCAATATAAGAATTTTCAACCAAATTTTCATTCACACATAAATCCCCCAAACTTTTGAAATTATCGGCAGTCATCCATTTCTTCATCACAATACAAATTTTACACATCTTCCTTTGTGTTCTGTTTCATGAACGGTCATGTGTTACTGTAAATTTCATATTTCTTTTCACCAGCACAGTACAGTATAAAGTTCTCAAATGTCTTCTCTAAGTACATTTCCTTTAAACTTTCTGAAACACAACACTCAAATTCCCCAAAACATATCACATCTCTCAAGAGGTTAAAATGTAGTACCTGTACTGTACATTTCTCAAAAAATAAGTGATATAAAATTTTACTTATATGAATGAACAAATGACTCTTCAGTTACCTTAGTTGTAAGGTACAGTATACTGTATCTTTTATTTCATAAAGTACACAAGTTAACATGTATACAAAGATTAGTCGTTTCTGCTCATTATTTACAGTACGTATATTACGCTAGATACTAGTTCTTCTGTACTATGAACCAGAGCTCTGCTTTATTGGAACATAAGTACAGTACAGGTTGGACCTCACTAATCCGGGAAGCATGAGACCAGACCGGTTCCAGATTAGTGAAAATTCAGAACCATTGAAACTGAGGTTAAAGAAGGCAAAATAATAAATAAAATGTACTATTATTGGTATGAATACAACTTACATCAGCAAAAAATCTAGCCAAGGATTTCTGGACTTCTTTATGACAAAGTATTAGTGCTATGGCACAATCAATGAACCATAATCTGCACACAAGGCCCTGACCAATGTACTACTGTCTAATTTCTTCAGTAAAGACACCTTTTCTAAAATAGTTAATGTCACATGCTTACATTTCGCCAAATTACAACCACTTCCACTGCTTGCTGGTCTCTTAGGAGGCATATTTAGGGTAAATTATAAGTATATAAAGGTAAAATAGTGGCAACAGCCACTAGAAGTGAGATATGGCACACATAAACAATGTTGTTGATGTTGGCGGACGATTGGTGGTCCCCGCAACTGGACAAGTGGCAGTCTTAGAAACTAACAACAGCCAGATTCAAACATCATCCAGAACCATCGAAGTTGCCAGACTATAGGGTCCCGGATTAACAGGGTCCAACCTGTATTAGAAAAACTCTTGCCACATACTGTACAGAACACTGACAAGGGCTCTCTCCTGTACGAGTCCTAAGATGTTGAGATAATCAACTTTTACTTGAAGTACTGATATAACACTTCATGTAAATAGAACACTTAGGTCATCTTTATGGCAAGTTTTGTTTGTCAACTTCCCATAACACACTGGTCAAATGTGGGGAAAAGTGTCCCAAGTCTCCACCTTTAATATAATACATATACAGTAGACCCTTGCAATTCCCGGGAAGTAGATGGTGGCTAGCTTGCCAAATTTTCCCACAGCACAACGAGTCACCCCACGCTCCCGCAGCGTCTCCTCTCCCTCTGTGCTCAACCATTGCCTGTGACACAGCATCTCGTGTTGTACTCTCAAAACTTTAGTGTTTGTGTGTGAAATGGCCCTTGAAAGACTGCCTAGTGTCAGTGCTAGTGGAGTGAAATGTAAAAGGCAGAAGTCAGTGATGACCCTGACAAAGAAAGATGAATTAGTAGATAAGTTAAAAGAGGGGATGAGTGCTGCCACAGCTGGTCGGTTGTTTGGTATGGGTATACAGTAGTGCACTAAGGTAGTATAAGTTGCTATTCGCAGTTTTGCCTATTTGGGCAACTCCTTGGAACCTATCCCCCTGTGAACAACAAGGGTTTACTGTACATCTGCAATTCATTTAGGGATGACCAACTTAAATTTGTTAATTATTGACTGTATCTTATTACTAAAATCATTTCAGGCAATACAAATTCTGGACTGACATTATTCTCCTCATTATGCAATGTCCAAGCAGGTACTGTACTGTATTTATCAACTTTCCTCACCATGGTCTAACATATGTTGTTTGAAAAGAGATATAGAGCAAAATAATTTCTTACACCGTGTACACTCTCGGGCCCTATTTTGGAGACTATTACGCTTGTGTTTACCAAGTCCTTGCTTAGTTACAAAACTTTTACCACATTCAGAACAATCATATGGCTTTTCTCCTGTATGGTTGTGCAGGTGCTTTTCAAGGCCAACCATTGTGATAAATTGTTTCTTGCATTTAGCACACTTGTAAGGTTTCTTTCCAGTATGACTGTACATGTGCTTTTCCAGTTTTGTTTTGTTCAAAAATATCTTGGAACACAATGAACAATTAACCCCCTCAAATTTGTGTATACGTAAATGTCTTTTCAATGTTCCTTCGGTTGCAAAAGTTTCCTTACAAAAAGAACATGCAAAGGGTTTCTCTCCTGTATGAATGTTTATGTGGTTTTCCAGTTTTGTTTCATCTGAAAATGTCTTAGAACATATTGCACAATAGACCTCACTAGTTTGGTGTGCAAGTAAATGTCTTTTCAATATACGCTTTGTTGTAAAATTTTCTTTACAAACTGAACATGAAAAGGGTTTACCTCCTGTATGACTGCTCATGTGCTCTCTTTGGGAGGATTTCACGGTAAATTTTTCATCACATATTGCACAAGAAAATGGCTGATCTTCTGGGTGTAACAACATGTGCTCTTTCATATCATTACTCGAGATGAATCCCTTGTCACACACATTACAGACAAATAATTTCTGTTCTGAATGCATTTTCAAATGAATATCGAGATAAGTTTTATCTCTAAACTTCTTACAGCACATCGAACAATTATATGGCTTTTTTGTATGAACATCCATGTGTCTGTTAAGTTTGCTCTTTTGTGTAAAGCTTATTCCACAAACTGAACAAACATGTGGCCTCTCCCCTGTATGAATAAGTTTGTGACCCTCAAGTGAGGTCTTATCTGAAAATGCTCTGGCACACACTGGACATGCAAATGGTTTTTCTCCTGTATGAATACGTTTGTGTCTCTCAAGATTACTTTTCTGGGTGAACTTTTTCTGACAAATAGGACAAACATGCGGTTTTTTCCCTGTATGACGGAACTCATGGCATTTTAGCGTTGTTTTGTCTCTAAATCTTTCTGAACACACTGAACATTCAAATGGTTTTTCTCCTGTATGATTCATGCTATGTCTCTCAAGATGGCTTTTCTCAATGAACTTTTTACCACAAACAAAACACTGATGTAGTTCTTCACCTGTATGGAATCGAATGTGTTTTTTTAGAGCACCTTTCTCTTTAAACCTCCTGAAGCAAACACTACATTGAAATGGCCTCTCTTCAGAATGTGTGATTTTTATGTGTCTGTTGAGGTTGCAAAGTCCAGGAAACATCTTCTCACAAATAAAACACTTATAGGGCCTCTCGCCTGTATGAATCCGTTGGTGTCGTTTTAAGTCACTTTCATCTCTTGTTGTTTTTCCACAAAATTCACATTCAAAAGAGGATTCTGTATGAGCCTTCATATGCATATCAAATTTAATTTTGTCACTAAAAATAAATCCACACTCTGAACATCGGAAAGGATAAGCCTCATGACTTTTAGCATGTTTTGAGTAAGAATGTCTGTATTTGAATTTCTTTGGACAAACAGCACACTCAAAAGATTTCTCTCCAGCATGAGTTTCCATGTGGCTCTTGCGAGTATCATCTGTTAAGCTAACTCTACATATCGGACATTTGTAAAATTTCCCTTTAGTGCAAGTGCTTCGGCTCTGTTCAAGTATGTTTTTAAGAGCCGCCTTTTCATCACACCCATCGAGCTTAATTTGCTGCTCTCCTTCATTAGTTATCACATAAATACAAGAAGTCCCTTTACTGTTACTTAGGTCCTGTTCAAATGTATTTTTAAGAGCTGTTTTTTCATCACACTCACCAAGCCTAATTTGCTTCTTTTCATCAGTTATCACATAAATACAAGATGTCCCTTTACTGTTACTGCTTAGGTCCTGTTTAATCGCATTTTTCAGAGCTGTTTTTTCATTACAGTCATCAAGCTTAAGTTGCTTCTCTCCCTTATCAATTGCCATATCACAATCCAATCCAGAAACCTTTTTGCGTTCCTTCTCTGAGAAGGAACACTGAAGAGACTTCCTTCTAGGCATCATTTTGTTTTTAATGCAATTGTAGAGGAAAATGCATTCTTTTCTGCAGTCAGGAATCTTGAGAGACAAATTCTCAGTACTGTACTGTCATGAAACACACACTCAACACTTGATCACAATTACTGTATAGTATAGTATACAGTAATTTTATTGTAATTTATATATCTATTCAATTTTGCTTATGGTGTTTCAACTATTAACTTTCACCAATGAAACAAAATATAAGACATAAACTGCTGCAAGTTAGATGCCTCCTAATAAGAGAAAATCACAAGTTTCACTTGTTAAGCAATACAATGTATAAGACTATCACCTAATAACTCCAAGACCATTCTTGTGTGCTGCTGCATTTCTGTCATCTGTTAACAAAGGAGAAAATGTACATTAAATACTTATATAGACACTTCCTAAACAAATTTTACTTTATCATAAAGTATTTTAGTACAACTACAGTATAATATATTCATTATATTTTGTCCCCAACTATGTTTAGTATATCATGGACATATAACAATACAGTACAGACTTGGCAGTTACAGATATAAAGCTCATGTACTCTTCCTGGATAATGAGAAAATGTTTAACAGACAGAAACAACCATTTAATACAGACTGTCACAGAAGCATAGCATAAAGGGCATCATTGAAAGCCTTGCTGGCTGCTTCTCCTTTTTCGCATGAAGGCAAAAGTCATAAAATCATTAAAAGTCACCTAAATGAGAGGTTACATTTAATAACTGCAGAAAATGTGACTGGTACAGAAAGAAAAGCTTTGATTCAAGTCAAACATCAGTAGGTTCAATTTTTTATGTGGTACAGGTTGTACCTCTCTAGTCCGGCAACCTCGGGACCTGACCGGTGCCGGACCATGGAAATTGCCGGACCATGGAAATTCACCCTTTTCCTGGATAGATAGTGACTTTTGCTTATGCCTGGAAGCACTAGCACCACTTTCTCTGCGTCATGGTCTCTTTGAAGACATATTGAAGGGTTCCACTTTCTCTGCGTCATGGTCTCTTTGAAGACATATTGAAGGGTTAAATGTCGTATAGTAGCTTCTCAAATTTCGCGAGTTTTTAATTCTTAACGTATTTTATTGGAACACACAAAAAAATAAATAAATAAAAATTTTGAAGGCGGAAACTTGAATTTCGACGGGTTTGAACGGCCCGCCAACGTGCAGACGACGTGCATAATCGTGTAAACAGCGTCATTTCTCTTATGTACAAAAGATTCATTATTGTTTATTACTGAATGTCTTTTTTATTGAATTAATGTTTATATGTGCAAAATGAGCAATACAATTCATTAATAATACGTAGAAAATTAAAACACATGAGGAAATGACACAGCATTGTTTTCATTGATTACAAAACCAGTGACTGACTGGTTCTACATATAAAACTGAAGAAAATAAGACCTTGGTTGTAGCTGTAGTAAAATTAATATGATTGTTTTAAGTAATGTTATTTAATGTTAATAAATGGAACAATAGAAGCAGCTAACGATAATGGTAAAGAAAAAAGAGAGATCACATATGTAAGTGCGCATGCGCACACGTGAAAACATATCATCATTACTTTACATAAGAATATGAAAGCAACACTTATTTACTGTTCATATATATTTTAATTAATGTTTCTGAATTTGTTTTTATTGAATTAATGTACGTGTGTGCAAAATTAACAATACAATTTATTAATAATACGTGGAATATTAGAGGAGACGAGACCGCTGCCGGCATTGTTTATGTTAAAGCTTACGAAACCAGTGACTGATTGGTTCTACATATAAAACTGAAAAAAATAAGACCCTGAGTTTAGCTGTAGTAAAATTAATGTAAAAAATGAATATGGTTGCTTGAAGTACCTGTAATGTTATTTAATGTTAATAAATGGAACAATATAAGTAGCTAACCATTAATGGTAAAAAAAAAAGTGAGACTGCTCGTATGTAAGTGCGCACATGTGAAAATATATCGTCATTACTCTACATAAGAATATGAAAGCAACACTTATTTACTGCTCATATATATTGAAGGGTTAAATGTTGTACTCTGTATAGACAAGCAGAGAGAGAGAGAGAGCAGCCGAACTGCCGGATGTAAACAAACCTTAATTTCCCGCGGCCTTGTTGTTGTGTTTTTTACAGGGATTAGCCCACCCGGGCATAGGTCACTGACCCACATTGGGGCCTGAGGGGCAAAAATTTAATACTCATGTAATAATAATTATAATTCAGAAAAAAAAAGAAAAAAAAAAGCTGCCTATCTGCCTATTGGACAAACTAAAATCGTTCCGAACCACGGGAGTTTCCGGACCACAGAATGCCGGAATAGAGAGGTACAACCTGTATCATGTTGGAATTGCAATGATTCCAGATCACAGTATATGAACATTTTGAGTAGAATGCAAAACCAGAATTATCAGTGGCTGAGCCATTCATTAGCACTGATGATCATAATATTAAATTATATCTCAGAAGGATGATTCACTTGAGTCTTTGTTGGAATTTATTTAATGAAAGAGCACAGTTTCAGTCACATAGTGGTTTCACTGCATCATTGCCGTGGCAAAAACATCAATATGAATCTGGCCAGAATTTGGTAAAAAAAAAAAAAAAAAAAAATTATATATATATATATATATATATATATATATATATATATATATATATATATATATATATATACATATATATATATATATATATATATATATATATATATATATATATATATATGTTCATGTAATCCTAGTGAAAAGCGTGGATACTGGTAAGATAAATCTTGATAAAATTTTCAGTGTGATTTTATCAAGATATATATGAATATATATATAATATATATATATAAATATATATATATATATATATATATATATATATATATATATTATATAAATAAATATATATATATTTATTTATATAATTTATATATATATATATATATATATATATATATATATATATATATATATATATATATATATATATACCTGTACATGTAAGACACGAGCGTGAAGGTGTAAATGGAGCTGTTCACCCAACCCAGGATAGTGGAATTTTCCACCCTCTACTGGGGAAAGTTTTCCCGAGAGTCTAAGCTACGCATCTTGCAGGGACAGACACAAGAGCTGCATTTATTTACGCAAACATCACTGTCCAAGTACAATAGTGTACAGTATATTCTGTAATCACCAGCACATGCTGTCTTCTTGCGGAACGTGTTCAGGGGTAATGGTTAGCCAGAGCAGTTGGCGAGTTGTCCGGTCTTCTCAGACTATTCCTTGACACTGGGTCATGCAACTCGTTAACACAGGGTGTGGTTGCTGTGATGGCGATAGCTTCTACACCTTAAACAAATTCACGCCTAGGTGGCCTTAGGCCCGGCCATACTCGATTCTGAGGGGCTTCCATTATTTATTTATTTATAGTAGGCATACACTGTTCACTCTGCTGAATGTAATACGTACTGTAACTGTAATCACTTTTTATGTCTTAACACTTGCGATGGAGGTCAGGTAGGGGATTAGTGGGTCTCATGTTACTGACCTAACCTGATCCAATGTCAGGTCACCCAATGTATATACGCTCTTCTTTCATTTGCAGTGGAGGTGGGATGTTGGATAAGTGGTCTCATAATACTGACCTGAAGAAGCAATGTTAGGTTGCCTGTTGTCAGGGTGAGTCTAATGACCCAAAGAATGATGTCTTAAACTAGGACAAAAGAAAAAGTGCTCCAATATGTCCTTTCTCCTGAACACATGGTACTTTCACATTTACTTGGTACTGAATGTACAGTACTCTACAGTATACATAACTGATATAATTTTTTATGTCTTAACACTGCTTTAACACTATTCTTGGCAGATTGTGTTGTGGTACAGTAATGTATAGTACCGCAGAACATAAATTTATGCAAAAACAGCAGCGATCGAGGGACCAACCTTGAACAATGGCAGATGGCTGAACTAAGTGTGGCATGATGCAAGGCTTAGAGGGGTTGATTAGTGATTACATCCCTGGTAACGCAACAGCTTAGGTCACATGCCGCCGAATTAAAATTAAGGCTTGAAGGCTTAGTTGGGACAAGCTGGGAGATGCCTCACATGTAGTCATGTAGCCTCTTTTAAAATACTTAATATAATGATAAGAACATCTGTGGGAAAAAATGGTTAATATATAGGACTAACCCACCATGGCTGCATAGAGATGATGCAGATGTATCATCTTTCGTCCAGAAAATGCCTCAAATTTCACCATATCATAGTAAGATCTTTCTGTTTAATATACCGGGGAAGTTAGGTAAGGTTAGGTAGGTTTGTTTGGTTTGGTTGGTTAGGTATGTTCTTCATAACCACAAATGTTAAGTAGCATTTATTTTAAAAATATCCGTTTTTTAACATATTTCCACAAACTACAACAGTGTGCACTGTAATATAACAATGAAAATTTGGCATTTCGATTTATGTACTTAGTACGGAGTGGATATTTTGCCGTGACTGGCCAAGTTCCTACTTACGGTATTTTACCATGAGTGCACTCTTGATTGACTAAGTACTTTCTGTTTAATGACGGGGGACTAGGAAGTTAGGAAAAGTTGGAGAGGTTTCTTTGGTTGGCTTGGCTTGGCTTGGCTTGGCTTGGCTTGGCTTGGTTTGGTTAGGTTAGGTTAGGTTAGGTTCTAGTAAATGTCGCCTCTTCTATAATAATAATATCTATGGACAAAATGAACAAACTGGAACAATGCCTTCTGGTTAGATATGTTAATAGCAGCACAACAATCTACTCACGGCGAAATGAATGCCAAAAGCAGCCAGCCAGTGACATGTTCTCGTGCTGTAATGGACGATCGTATAAAGTAAGAACTTAACCATTTCCTCCACCATTACCGAATTCCTAATAAAATCAATCTAAAATCAATCTAATTAACTTTCAAATGACAAACTTGTATTACTAACTTAAGAGTATAAAATTATATGGCTCCCAAATTTTAAAAAACTACTCGTTAACTCACCTTCTATTTCTGATGTATCATTATCTACCAACAAAGTTCTCCCCTGTTAAGACAAGAGGAACAATATCAGCATTAATCAATACTGTGACGTGTCTCTAATTAATAAATCTAGACATGTACAGTTGGTTGGAAGACAGCACATGGAGCCACAGTCCTCCTCCCTCCAGTGTTGTGTCTGTCACCACTATGGTCTATGTTAAGGTACACCACGAACATAAGTGGAAATATTATCATTTAACACAACACAAAACAATAACCACTCAACCGGGAAACATTACGCAAACTTAATATTATGTTAAGTAATTTTAAGTCGATCTATTTAAAATTCGTTATCATGAACTATATTTGATATGCTGGTGATAAATAAAGGGATTATCATTTCACCAGTGTCTGGCCCCAAATTTTAAAACTTTACAAAGGTTAATATTGTGTTAAATAGTCTCAGCAGTAGATGACGACAATAATAATAATAATAATAATAATAATAATAATAATAATAATAATAATAATAATAATAATAATAATATAATAATAATAATAATAATTATGATAATAATAATAATAATAATAATAATAATAATAATAATAATAATAATAATAATAATAATAATAATAATAATAATAATAATAATAATAATAATAATAATAATAATAATAATAATAATAATAATAATAATAATAAACTTTTCAATCTGTAACATTTAACACTTTTACTTTTATTCTCTTCATTATTGATCGGCTCGTTAGCCGTTGTGGCCGTCGTTCACGTCTCTGTTACGTAGTGTTGTAATGCAGGGGAAGAATTATATTCCCACTAACTATATCATTATTTAATGGGGGAAAAATAATAAATTGATTTCATCAGTTGAGCATATTTCTATTTTTTCTATTAATATAACTTATATAATCTTTAATTTCCTTGGTTAAGTTTTCTTATTCTTTATTTACTTTTCTTGTCTTATATTTTCATCCTCTTCGCCACTAATTGGCAAAATACAATGTATTTAGCAAATGCTGCAACTGCTGAGAATTAAATAACCCCATTACTATTTGTGTGGAAACTCTGAGAGATAATTTTCTGTTCCAACATGTTTAGGACCCGACACATTACAGAGGGAAGCAAACACCCAAACGACTGGACCACATTATAACAAACGAGGAGGGTATAGTAGCCAAGCTGGAGTCCCCGTTGGCACCAGCCACCTTGTAATGTTGTCCTTCAGATTTAACTGTTACTTGGTTCACGACAAAACCATGTCATTCAATGTACACTAAATGTATACTAAAAATGTGCTTCCATGACATTTGCTCACAAGACAAACATAACCTAACCTAACATGTCTTCCTTTTATTAGTGTTGTTAGTATAGTATGCCTTGTGAGCATTTGTCTTGTGAACAAATGTCGCCACACCTTAAATATGGTTCCAAATTTTCAAGTACACTACTACTCAGTAACTCGCCTATTAAATCTGGTTTACCAGCAACGTTTTCCCATGCTGAGATTAAAGGAGGAATGGTACTCAATTGTTAAGGACCTGAAATCTCTAAAATTAGAAAGACACTAAGTTGAAGAATGTACAGTACATTGTCAATCGTGAGATTTTATTTATTCTTAAATGTTATTATTGTCAGGTCCACTTATGCTACTGAACTACCAGAAACATAACTCCAAAGATATATGTAGATTAATTTCTATTTGTTTTCAACTTATTGATCTTTGTACTTCACATCTTTTTGAAAGTAGAAAATTCAAACCCAATCTAACTATTTCTGTGCAGGATAGTTAGTTCTTAACATTTGAGAAATAAATGGGTTAGCGTATTTCTTCGTAGTACTATTATAACATAATGCCGGGTGTTCTTTGGGAAGGAAGTGCCTCTCAAAACGTTTCCTCACACAATGTTCTGGCGAAAAATTACTACGATGAGTGAGTCTATTTTCATTAATATATCACTTTACTTTTACTTTTATCCTCTTCGCCACTGATCGGCTCGTTAGCCTTTTGGGTGGCAAGTAATGGGCATGCATTGGCTAGGCTGGCTCCTACACCCTATATTCACATCCAACCCAAACCCAAGTGAAAATCGAAGCAAGATCGCAGTGGTAGTCTTTGAGGTGAGTTTCTTACTGCTGTATAGTACTTCTGTTTAAAAATACCTGAGAACAAATTATGCAATTCGCCAACTCATGTACAATTTTCCAACTTTCCGGTGTTGTTCTAGCGGTTCTCTTTTCAACCCATCTACAAATAATTCGTCAGAAATTTTAAGGGGAACCAGGGCCGGATTCAGGAGTGGGCAAAGTGGGCAGCTGCCCAGGGGCCTCCACAATCTGGGGGCCTCCACATATCAGGGCTGGTCGACTTGAAACCACACGAATGACTCCAGTCATGTCTCACTTTTTGTGTGTGTGTGTGTGTGTTGGGAATTTGTACACTATCAATAAATATACAGTTAATTAAAAAAAATTTCAATGTTCTAATTTCCTCAATATAACTGCATATGGCTTCAAAATTCTCCAAAGAAGTGTTCAAATTTCAAAAATTTCCCCGGGGGGCTTACAGCGCCCCCCGGGACTCCCAGATGGTTTAGGCTCGCTTCACTCGCCACCCCACCCTCTTGGGTAGTTATAATGAGGGGGGCCTCCACAAAGAGGCTGCCCATGGGCCTCCACAGGTCTAAATCCGGCACTGAGGGGAACTCTAGGCTAGGATCAACTGAAGATTAGCCCCCGAGTTTATTTCACCATAAGATTAACCACCCTACCGCTGACCTAACCTACCCTAACCTAACCTAACCTAACCACCCTACCGCTGACCTAACCTAACGTAACCTAACCAAACCTATCCTAATCTACTTCCCCCAGCTAGCGTTAGGGTGTTAAACAATCAGGTGAACTAAGTAAACTTCATGTGATCTCTTAGCTAATTTTGCCGAGTAGCTTGAGTAACTAGATGCTGTTTACTGGCCCAGGATTTTAATTCTTCTCTGTTATTGACAAGAATAGTAAAACAGGGTTTCATAAAATAAAAACAACAACAAAACAAAGGGTCAGCAGTCCCAGTGGGCACAAATTATTAGGGAGGGAGACATCATTTTCCACGACCGATAACAGGAAAGTATTTTAGCTGTTTACAATATACCATTTACGTTTTTTACCTATACACTTAGCAAGACATAATATTCACGGTTCTGTAAGGCAAAGATGGATATTTGATTATTCGTATTTATACATATTATGTGTCCGTGTCCGTGTCTAGTATTACTTAAGAGGTTGCACCACTAGTGGTGGATTACAATAAATCTATTTTTTAATCAAGTTTAATGCGCGTTATCAGGGGTTTCTCACATCAGCGGTGACGTTATAACACATATCCTGCTGTCTCATTGATAAACCTTGACCTGACCTCATGTACACAGGTCCCTCACATACCTTGATCTGACCTGGTGTATGCATATCCCGGCATGTCTCCTTAAGAAGTGCAAATCGCGCGCGTTTGTTCCGAGGAGTTTTACTATTCCACAGTAAAATGGTGAATGTTGACTACAGAAGGGTTAATCTCCTGGCTGCGAGTCGTGTTTGTGTTTTTTTTTGGGGGGGGTGGGGGATGGATTTAACCGGCCTCCATGGTTTCCGTAGACCCCATGGAGGAACAGCTGTGAGATGAAGTAGCTCTCCCTCAGGCGTATAGAGATGTACTACAGTATAAAGAGTATAAAAGAATACAATGAATTTCTGTATCAGATGAAGGGAAGGTGGAACCAGGTAGTAGGGTTATGTTGTTGTTTTTAGTTTATTCTGAAAAATAAATCGCGAAATGATTACATCATATTTACTTTCTTTCATAACAGAGAAAAAAATCTAACCCGCATATGAAAATCAATAGATCATGTAATATCTTTCTGTCTTTTTCAATGAATGGGGAAGATAGAGAGATACGAAAAGCTAAAAAAAATATAATGCACTGTGAAAAATGAAGAAAGAGGACGCTTGTACTCTGATACAAAGTCAGTGATCGCCTTTGTGATAGTGGGCCTCACTAACTCCTAAAGGCGACGAAAAAACTTAATGGTTTTTACTTTGCCGTGGGTTTACAGTCCTTAGGGGGGTTAGCAACGAAGCAGCAATGTAGGGTGTCCCAGAAAAATGTACGTTTTTCCGGGACACCCTATATAATATGTTGAGAATCGCTCCTTGTGTGAGTCGTTGTGAGTTGGATGGGAGGGTGGACTCGTGCCCACTCACTCTACTATTCGAAGTGTTTAATGACTGTGATTTTTCATGTATCTAAATACTCCCTGAGGCTTTTCATTTTTTTAACGCTACGACATTGTCAGGGCACTTTAGGGTCCTCTCTGTGTCTATCAATTTATCTTAAAAATATCATAAATTTCAAACTTATCTAGTTCTCTCATCTCATGTAGAAAGACTATAAGCAAACACTCCTCCACATACTGTAGATAATGTTAAAAATATGGAATTTTTACTAGATAAAGCGATTTGAGCAAGAACTATTCCCCTGACGTTATGTAAATAATGGTATTGTTAGGCAGAGGCATAATTTAGTATTATAATTTTTGTGAAGTAGGTCTTTTGATTATTTTCTATTCCAAGTAGCAGTTACTTTGGCAAGTTTTGGGAGGTTTTCTTGGGTATATTGATGTATTACTTATGTAAGAATTTTATAGAATGTATTGGTTCATTTTTCTTTTGATTTACTTGTGTATTGTAAGCCTAAATCATTCTAGAGCTCTCCGGGCATATCTCGTTCTGACGGGCAATGCCGCGAAATGTCCTCGAATTTTATCGTGTTATTCTTAAGTAATAACAAAGAATCTATGTAGTATCTTTGTATTAAGTTAAAATGAACTCTTACATCAATGTACCAGACCAGAGTAGATATGAATAATTATATTCGATGAGTGACTGAGTGACATGAAAAAAAGTCAGGCGCAGAAAGAGCGGTTAGAACACCAAAATCCAAACCAGGTTAACCTAACAACTCCTCTGCCAGCTAGTGAGTGATTCAGTGACTAAGTGTACAATAAGAGCTGTAGGCATAGATAATAATGATAATACCCTGAGGAACGAAATTTGTCTTGTGTCCTAAAAATCACTACTCATATCCCAACACGTTAACTGATCTAAGACACGTACAGTATAGTACAAATACCTTCCTGTTTGTATCACCTGACTGAGACACATTTTTTTTAAATGACACTACCAGGGTTAGTATTAGCGAAATGATTGAGTGAGACATTTTTAATCTAGCGTAAAGCCTCGTACGTCATTGTGTCCCTCCCCATCCATCACAGACACTCCCCCCCTCCCCCTCCCCACATCATCTTGACAGCCTTCCACCCCTCTTCCCCGTAAGTCTTTGTTTATAACCATTAATTTGTAGCTATTTTCCTGGGTGGGATGTATGTTAGTTTGTTACTATATGTGGAGGGGAACAATCTGTTAATATATCACACGTATCAATAACTAATGGTGTACCCAAAGCCGCTTACTCACTCATTTTTTGACCAGACTCCGCCAAATTAATTATTAGTCCTTCGCATTTTTCATCACAATGCTGTAAATACAGTACTACTATCGCAATGGTATAAAACAATTGTAATCCTCTCCCAGGTGAGGGGGTCGATTTGGCACTTTTTCAGGTTTGTCTCAAGACTATCTTTATATCTTTTCCGTTGCCCGCCAGTGTTACGTTTACCATTCGTTAGGTGACTAAAGTAGCTGCTTTAGCAGGTAACATGGCCAGTCCAACGTAGTTGTTCATGGATAAAGGTAGCCTTGATGCTCCTATAGTTGGCGTCAGCGAGAAAACTGACATTTGCTCTCTTGTCTTCCCACCGAACTCGGAAGATGGAACGTAGACTACGTTGGTGAAAGTTTTCAAGTGCTCCTATATGTGACCTATGTCTCGCTGCCATATAGCAGGGTGAAGAAGACCACTGATCTATATACGTCCAACTTCGTAGATAATTTCAGCTCCCTGCAGCTGAAGATACGGGTATGTTGTCGGCCAAGGGCTTGGGATGCAAATCTGATCCGATGTTGAATTTTTCATCGATGTCTGTGGTGGTGGACAGGTGGGAGACAAGATACTGAAAGTGGGTAACATTAGAGAGGGTAGTACCGTTAAACTGGATGGATGGTGGAGGTGTGGCTGAACCAGGGGCAGGCTGAAAGACAATCTGACGCTTACGGTACATTCACCTCAAGACCAAATGTTGCATAGGTGTTTGCGCCAGAAGTTCAAATGAATCCCAACCTGACCTGACCTGACCTGACCTACTCTAATCTAATTTGACCTACTCTAACTTAACCTGACTATCTTCCTGCGGAAACAATTACCCATCGTATATATGTGTATTCATTTTAAGCCAGCCATCACATGGGGGGGCTCACAGCCCTAGTCGCCTCCTTGTTCGCGACGGATAAATACGACGGCTCCAAAACTTTGCGACGAAATGTGTCAATCGTCAATAATTAGGAATACGTCAGTACAATAACGAGACTGTTCAACAGGTAGAGGAAAGGACTGAATATGTTTCTGGTCCGCACAAACAAAATTTGTGCAGACATTTTTTTTCTGGTTGTGTTTGATTTTGCATAAATAAAGCAAACGGTTTACACAATCAGCAAACCTCCGGCATTCACATACAGTTTTGTTTGCTTATACTTTGCGTAAACAAACGAAGAGTGCGGGGAGATATGATAGAAGTATTTAAGTGGGTGAAAGGAATCAATAAAGGGGATATAGATAAAGTTCTTATAACATCCGAGCAGGATAGGACTCGGAGCAACGGATTTAAGTTGGATAAGTTTAGGTTTAGGAGGGAGATAGGAAGAAACTGGTTCACAAATAGGGTGGTGGACGAGTGGAACAAGCTTAGCAACTTTGTAGTAAGTGCTGGAACGCTGGAAAGTTTTAAAAGGAGGCTAGATAGATTCATGGATGATAGAGAGTGGTAGTAACTTTCGACAGGAGCTGCCATGCACAGGCCAACCGGCCTATTGCAGACTCCTTATTTTCTTATGTTCTTATGTTCTTATGTTATATCAAGTGATCCCTGACAGGTATTAATTAATACGCCTATCTGATGACTGTCAAGTTTGAAAGCAGCTTATCAGTAACGTCATCGACAACAACGAACATTCGGGCGAATTAAGATGGCTGTACACTTTCCTCCAAACATGTTGTTGTTGTTTGATGGCTGTTGGCCTAAACGCCTTTAGCCTATACAGACGCCTCACTTGCTTCATCAATTGAAGAACTATAACACAATCCTGCAAGTCCTCAACTGTAGTAACGGGATATAAGGAGAACCTCGTCTAGACGCTTTGTTGTTTACTTTCGTTGTTGGCCAGACGCCAACAAGCATCCCAGTGTGACACAAAACGTCTCTTTGTTTTAACTGGCTGGACCGTGTTGTCAAGCATGTTTTGGAGAACTTCTTGAGTGTACTTTCCTGCTTGGGGAAAGAAACAAAAGCACACAGCGTCCCACGACACTTGTTAATTTAACTTTGCCTTACCAACACTTAACAATGTCTCCTAAAGAATTCCATCATTTATAATGACATGAGTCATTGGTGTTCTGAGGTCATTATCAAAAATAAGAATAACTTCTACTCAGTTTTTCGTTGTCGAAGAACCTATAAGACTGCCATTCTTCGGCATTACCTGCCTTACCAAGTCATCAGATTGTAGTTATTTATTGGGAAAAAAAACAGACAACATAATCAATACTTTGCGATGCGTACAAAACTGTCATGACCTTCCTGTGAACTGAACTAACCTAACCTAACCTAGCAATTATCTAGAATTATTGTAATTATAATATTTGAAATTCGTTAGTGTGTGTAAGAATTAAACAGAGGTTTGGTTAAAAATAAAAAAGACAACACGTTCCTCCCCTCCCATAACACGTTCCTCCCTTACCACAACACTTTCCAGTCCTCCACAACACTTTCCTCTCTTTCACAACACTTTCCTCCCCTCCCACAACACTTTCCTCCTCCTTACTTTCTTCCCCTCCACAACACTTTCCTGTCCTCCCTGTACTTTCCTCTCCTCCACAACACTTTCTTCCCCTCCACAACACTTTCCCTGTCCCTGCACAACTTTTCTCTCTCCACCTTGCTTTCTCCTCCCCTCCCACAACACTTTCCTCTCTCTCCCCCTTACTTTCTTCCCTCCTAACCTTTTCCTGTCTCCTCCCACAACACTTTCCTCTCTTTCTAACCTTTCCCTGTCCTCCCACAACACTTTCCTCTCCTCCTAACCACTTTGCTTCCCTCCACAACACTTTCCTGTCCTCCCACAACACTTTCCTCTCTTCCACAACCTTTCCTCCCCTCCTAACCTTTCCTCTCCTCCACAACACTTTCTTCCCCTCCCACAACACTTTCCTGTCCTCCACAACACTTTCCTGTCCTCCCCTAACACTTTCCTCCTCTAACCTTTCTTCCCTCCACAACACTTTCCTCCCCTCCCACAACACTTTCCCTGTCCTCCACAACACTTTCCCTGTCCTCCTTACTTTCCTCTCTCCCTGACACTTTCCCCTCCACAACACTTTCCCTGTCCTCCACAACACTTTCCTCCCCTCCCCAACACTTTCTTCCCTCCACAACACTTTCCTGTCCTCCCCCAACACTTTCCTCTCCCCTCCCACAACACTTTCCTGTCCTCCCACAACACTTTCTTCCCCTCCCCAACACTTTCCTGTCCTCCCACAACACTTTCTTCCCCTCCCACAACACTTTACTCTCCTCCACAACCTTTCCTGTCCTCCTAACCCCACTGCTTCCCCTCACAACACTTTTCCTGTCCTCCACAACACTTTCCTCCCTCCCTAACCACTTTCCTCTCCTCCCCAACACTTTCCTCTCCTCCCTGGCCTTTCTTCCCCTCCACAACACTTTCCTGTCTTCCTCCCACAACTTGCTTTCTCTCCTCCACAACACTTTCCTCTCTCCACAACACTTTCTTCCCCTCCACAACACTTTCCTGTCACTCCCACAACACAGCCTGCCCCCCAGAGCACAGCCTGCCCTCCCCTGGCAGCCTGCCCCCCCACAACCTGGCCTGTTCCCCCCTGCCCACAGCCTGCCCGCGACAACACAACCTGCCACTTAACACAGCCTGCCCCCACAGCACAGCCTGCCCCCTGGCCTGACCTGCCACTTAACACAGCCTGCCCCAGCCTGTTCCCCAACACACAGCCTGCCACGACAACACAGCCTGCCACTGCCCACAGCCTGCCCCCACAACACAGCCTGCCCCTCCACAACACAGCCTGCCCCCACAACACAGCCTGTTCCACACAACAGCCTGCCCCCTAGCCCACAGCCACCCCCCCGACAACACAGCCTGCCGCTTAACACAGCCACCCCCCCACAACACAGCCTGCCCCCACAACACAGCCTGCTCCCCACAACACAGCCTGTTCCCCACAACACAGCCTGCCGCTTAACACAGCCTGCCCCCACAACACAGCCTGCCCCTACAACACAGCCAATAAATATTTCACAAGACTGGCGAGAGCTGGCGAGTAATCCAGGTAATAGATAACACCGCCACCTATATAAAGTTACCTGTGGCCGCCAGGGAGGGTAACGGCCATTCTTCCTGACGACTGTGAGGGAGAAGCACACGGCGTTCCTTGAGAAGCATCACCTTTCCCTTCACGTTTACACAACATGGGTAAGACAAATGAGCCACAAGGGCAAGAGAGTTATATTTTATTCCTAAAGTAAGGTTTTGGTGGTTGTTTAGGAATTTTAACGTATTGGATTATCCAAAGTTTGTTAGGTAGAATTTCTATACTTTTTGTCCCTCTTCACCAACTACTTAAGGTACTTGTGACTGTTAGATGAACTCTTAAGGTACTTGTGACTGTTATATGAACACTTAAAGTACTTGTGACTGTTATATGAACACTTAAGGTACTTGTGACTGTTATATGAACACTTAAGGTACTTGTGACTGTTAGATGAACACTTAAGGTACTTGTGACTGTTATATGAACACTTAAGGTACTTGTGACTGTTAGATGAACACTTAAGGTACGTGTGACTGTTATATGAACACTTAAGGTACTTGTGACCGTTAGATGAACACTTAAGGTACTTGTGACTGTTATATGAACACTTAAGGTACTTGTGACTGTTATATGAACACTTAAAGTACTTGTGACTGTTATATGAACACTTAAGGTACTTGTGACTGTTATATGAACACTTAAAGTACTTGTGACTGTTATATGAACACTTAAAGTACTTGTGACTGTTATATGAACACTTAAAGTACTTGTGACTATTAATGAACAACCTGTGACGTGAAACATACAGTACATCAGCTCCAAACAATATCAACCTTCCCGAGTTATGTCACTTGTTGTTTATCAGCTCAACATTACACCAGGAGACACGTAATAAGGTGTAATCCTCCCAAAGTCCTTTATATCGACTACCCAAAGCCTGTTAATCCCTCCGAGTCAACCACAGTGAAGGAGAGGTGACGGCAGAGTATATATACAGTAAAGGACTAGTGAATATCATTACTATATCAAGGTAGTAGTAGTAGTAGTAGTAGTAGTAGTAGTAGGAAAATAAATTCGATGTTAAAGTTATGCAATTCTTTACCAAACTAGAGATGATGGGTGGTGGGGGGGTGTGAGGGATGGCGGCCAGCGGTATGAGTGTAGGATGCTTCCAATGTTGATGATAGTCTTGTCAAGGGCTATTTTGTAGTCCAGTACTGATTTTGATTCCACAGCTTGGACCGATAGACTTTTCTATAGGTCTACCAATCTCACTGTAAAGAAATATTTCCTTATAATCGTCTTGCATGATAATTCTGTAATGGTAGTAATTATGATAGTGTTAAAAGGAACAAAAATAGTGAGAGGATCTATAATAATAATAATAATAATAATAATAATCCATATCACAAAAAATTATCAACAGCAATGATTTATTTATTATATATACACACGGCGTCATAACACTTAGAATTATAAGACACTCCTCAAAAAATCAAGTAAAGATTGTATACTAGAGATCCCTTCCGTGAATCCTACGGTTCTCCAGACTCAACCAGCTAGTTAGTGTTTATTACTAGTCAAGAGGACAGACAGATGATATTGTGGTGGTGGTGGTGGTAATTGATGGTGGTAGCTGATAGGTTAGGTTAAATTAGGTTCGGCTAGGATAAGTGTTAGGTTAGCGTTAGATTAGGTTAGTATTGGCTAGCATTGGAGTTAGATTAGGTTAGTATGAAGATGCCTAATCGTGTAAACAGGCTGGGCTGCCTAATTTTCACGTGATCCAAAACCACAGTGGTAATTATGTAACAACCTCAACATGGGAACAGCCAGCCAGTCATGACATAAACCAGGCTTATCTCTTATTAAGAATTTGTCCAAGATAACAGTGTCTTGCGGTTATAAACGAGTTCTTTTGGTTCTGTTATCATATCCTGTTAGATTTTTTGATGACTTGTGGATGATATATATAAAAAATGAGAGAGAAATATTCCGTTATTTTTTTTTTTAAGACTTGTAGTTGGGTGATGATAAGGCGGTACCTGGGATTATAGCAAGAATGGTATAATCTCTCTCTCTCTCTCTCTCTCTCTCTCTCTCTCTCTCTCTCTCTCTCTCTCTCTCTCTCTCTCTCTATCTTTCACTCTCTTTTCTTGCCTCTCAAAGTAACTATATGAGGTGTTCGTATCCCCATTTAAGGCGACACACACACACACACACACACACACACACACACACACAAAACGCGGGCACGACAACTATAAAGATAAAACATTAAAACACACGAATTTAGAGAACTTAAAAAAGAAAAGATAAATAAACTAGAACAACAGATCTAAACATAATCAACAGCTGATAGTTTAATAATCCCAGTGATGACATCAGTGGACCAGGGATTTAGCACCTGGGTTTATACGATAAGGGAAGCAAGGGAGATTACACGTTGTTGTGATTTAGTTAATCTACCTCTCTGACACGACGTATGTATGTCTGTCTGTTCCACCACAACTCACGATGCTACCTTTTCTTCACCTTGTCTAGGACGTTTGTGGGCGGGTATGGCGTTGGCCTGGCTAGCAGCATGGGTGTGCGTGGGCGTGGGCGGCCTGGATGTGCGTGATGGCCGTTACCACGACCTAGTCATCGCACTCGATCCTCAAATGAGGATGGATATAATTGATCACAGCTTCACTTCTAACGTTAAGGTACGTCTCCTAGGACCTCCTCCACCACCCTCTTCTCCTAGGACCTCCTCCACCACCCTCTTCTCCTAGGACCTCCTCCACCACCCTCTTCTCCTAGGACCTCCTCCACCACCCTCTTCTCCTAGGACCTCCTCCACCACCCTCTTCTCCTCCTCCTCCAGGGCCTCCTCCAGGTCCTCCACCGACTCCTCTGGACCTCCTCCACCACCTCCTCTCCCTAGGACCTCCTCCACCACCCTCTTCTCCTAGGACCCTCCACCGCCCTCTTCTCCCTAGGACCTCCTCCTTTCCCTCTTCTCCTAGGACCTCCTCCATTTCCCTCTTCTCCTAAGACCTCCTCCACCACCCCTCTTCCCTCCTCCACCCCCTCTTCTCCCTAGGACCTCCTCCATTTCCCTCTTCTCCTAGGACCTCCTCCATTTCCAGGAACTCCTCTCTTCTCCTAGGACCTCCTCCACCACCCTCTTCTCCTAGGACCTCCTCCACCACCCTCTTTCTCCTAGGACCTCCTTCTTCTCTAGGCCCTCTTCTCCTCGAGTCACCAGGACCTCCTCCACCACCCCAGGACCTCCTCTCTTCTCCTAGGACCTCCTCCATTTCCCTCTTCTCCTAGACCTCCTCCATTTCCCTCTTCTCCCTAGGAACCTCCTCCACCACCCTCTTCTCCTAGGACCTCCTCCACCGCCCTCTTCTCCTAGGACCTCCTCCATTTCCCTCTTCTCCTAGGACCTCCTCCATTTCCCTCTTCTCCTAGGACCTCCTCCACCACCCTCTTCTCCTAGGACCTCCTCCACCGCCCTCTTCTCCTAGGTGTCCTCCACTTCCCTCTTCTCCTAGGACTCCTCCATTTCCCTCTTCTCCCTAGGAACTCCTTCACCGCCCTCTTCTCTCCCTAGGACCTCCTCCACCACCCTCTTCTCCTAGGACCTCCTCCACCGCCCTCTTCTCTAGGACCTCCTCCATTTCCCTCTTCTCCTAGGACCTCCTCCATTTCCCTCTTCTCCTAGGACCTCCTCCATTTCCCTCTTCTCCTAGACCTCCTCCATTTCCCTCTTCTCCCTAGGAACCTCCTCCACCACCCTCTTCTCCTAGGACCTCCTCCACCGCCCTCTTCTCCTAGGACCTCCTCCATTTCCCTCTTCTCCTAGGACCTCCTCCATTTCCCTCTTCTCCTAGGACCTCCTCCACCACCCTCTTCTCCTAGGACCTCCTCCACCGCCCTCTTCTCCTAGGTGTCCTCCACTACAGTGTCCCTCCCTCCCCCTCCTCCCTAATCTTGCAGCCCCTTCACACACAATAATTTTCCTGTCCTTCATCTGTATCTCTCTCCCCTTTCCTCAGGATCTTTTGGCCAACGTGAATACCGCCCTCTCGAAGTCGACGAGAGGGCGCCTGTCTATGGGGTCCGCGAAGGTGGTGTTACCTCACTGGTGGAACAACACGAAAGACTGGCCCCTGGGAGAGCCTCAACAGCACCTGACATGGCACAGCGCTGACATACGCTTGGTGGAGCCGCAGAGAAAGACTCAACCCCCGTATACCGTACAGGTGTGTGTGTGTGTGAGTGAGTGTTTCTTTCACCTGTCTGTCAGAAGATATCTCACCGACTCTAACCTAACCTAACCTCACTTAACTCACCGTAAGATAACCAAATGTGAACTAATTTAACTTAACATAGCCTAACATAACCTAACCTAAGATAATCTAACCTAACCTAACCTAACCTAACCTAATCGAACCTAACCTAACCTAAAAACTCTAAGGTAAATTAACCTAACGTAATCTAACATTGCTTTATTTAATGTAACGTAACTTAACCAAACTTAACTTAGCTTAAAGTAGCGAATATAAATTAACTTAAATTAACCTAAACTTAGTTAATTTAATGCAACCAAACGTAACGAAACATAACTTAACCAACCTAAAGTTAATTAAAGCTAATCTCGCAAAATTTATCTATCGCTAATCTAAACATACTGTAACTAAAACACTCGTACTAACTTTTAGCCTAACCAAACCTAACCTAACCTCGCTAATCTAAACATACTGTAACTAAAACACTCGTACTAACTTTTAGCCTAACCAAACCTAACCTAACCTAAACCAAATAATACTTACCTTAATTTTACCTAACCTGATCCAACTTCTCCTAACCTCACCTGACCTGACCTTACCAAATTTAACCTGACCTTACCAAACCTAACCTAATCTATCCTGACCTTATCTGTCCTAGCCTGACATAAAATAACCTAACTTAACTGACCTAAGGTTCTGCTCACTCTTTCTGACCTGGATTGACCTCGTATTCCCACAGGCTGGACAGTGTGGAGTCCCGGGGCGCTACATGACCTTCTATACTCCCTTCCTTGACCCTATCGAGGTTGAGGAGAAGTATGGCCCACAAGGTCAGTGTGTGTGTGTGTGTGTGTGTGTGTGTGTGTGTGTGTGTGTGTGTGTGTGTGTGTGTGTGTTATTAATTCCCTTCATTGTATATCAGTAAATCGATATCCATCTTCTTTTCAACAACAATCATTTTTTATCTTACGCTATTAGTTACTTTTTGTTTTTTATCTAAATTCGAGACACATTTTCTTTCCAGTTAAAGATTAATTTTCTTTTTCACTTTGTACATAAAACTTCGCTTCTGATAAAATAACAGAGTAGTCAGTTCTTCTCTGGGATAAGAAAGTAAATAATATCGATAATTTTATTCTTTCTCTTTCGCATCTTAAGCATCCGGACACCCTGAACACATATATATTTCTCCTGATATAATTAAACACACTAACGCTACTTGTGAACAGTAGCTAAGGCTAAGTTAAGTTTGATTATATTACGTTAAGTTAGAGTATCGTTAGGGTGTTTAATTATCAGGTGAAATAAACTAGGGTTCTTATTTTTCAAGTTATCCAAGTTTTTTATCATACCTCTCTCTCCCTCTCTCTCTCATCATCTATAATATCTTCTGACTATCACACACGTGTTTGCCTCTTAAGTGACGTTCTTGCATGGCAGGGTACGTATTCATGCACGAGTGGGCTCACTACCGCTGGGGTGTGTGGGAGGAGTACGGCTACCCTGGCGACTCGGTGTACCCCGTCAGATACTCCACAGCAAACGGCGAGACCCTCCCTACAGCGTGTCACCACGGTCACCTCCACGGAGAGTTCAAGACGAAGTGAGTGGTGACTGACTGTACTATATTGACTGATAATTAAATAGACCGGTCACTTCTATGGTAGATCAGTCACTTATATGGTAGATCAGTCACTTATATGGTAGATCAGTCACTTATATGGTAGATCAGTCACTTATATGGTAGATCAGTCACTTGTATGGTAGATCAGTCACTTATATGGTAGATCAGTCACTTATATGGTAGATCAGTCACTTGTATGGTAGATCAGTCACTTATATGGTAGATCAGTCACTTATATAGTAGATCAGTCACTTATATGGTAGATCAGTCACATATATGATAGATCAGTCACTTATATGGTAGATCAGTCACTTATATGGTAGATCAGTCACTTATATGGTAGATCAGTCACTTATATGGTAGATCAGTCACATATAAGGTAGATCAGTCACTTCTATGGTAGATCAGTCACTTCTATGGTAGATCAGTCACTTCTATGGTAGATCAGTCACTTATATGGTAGATCAGTCACTTCTATGGTAGATCAGTCACTTATATGGTAGATCAGTCACTTCTATGGTAGATCAGTCACTTCTATGGTAGATCAGTCACTTATATGGTAGATCAGTCACTTATATGGTAGATCAGTCACTTATATGGTAGATCAGTCACTTATATGGTAGATCAGTCACTTATATGGTAGATCAGTCACTTATATGGTAGATCAGTCACTTATATGGTAGATCAGTCGCTTATATGGTAGATCAGTCACTCATATGGTAGATGAGTCACTCATACGGGAACGTAAGTAAACACCTTCACAATATTATCACACTCGCTTCTACTTATAAATGTTAAAAACATATTAGTTGTTTAAATTGTAAGTACAACAATAACTTAAGACTTAAAAAGACTTAGATTAATAAAGTTCCTTCCTTAAATAAGCAAAAAAAAATAAAAAATTAACATATAAACAATAAATAAATGTAATCAAATAAACAAATATATAACTACAGCATAAGCGAAGAATTATGTTTATTTTTCTCTTTGTTGATATTTCTATGTTTGCTCGCGCAGGAAAGGCGAGAACTGCAAAGACGACAACAGCCAATGTTATTTCTTCCCAGACGAGAACAACAATGCTTCCTCAACCAAATCCTCACTGATGTCTCTCACTTACCTCTCGGTGAGTAGTGAGAGAAAGAGAGAATTGAAAGATAGATAGATAGATAGAGAATGAAACAAAGCAAGAAAAGGGGACAGGCTGAGAGAGAGAGAGAGAGAGCATTCATCACCCAGTGCATTTATTTGAACCAACAGGATGGGAACTTCTGTGACAGTGAGACACACGACCCCTGGGCTCCCACTCCGCAGAACCTACAGTGTGGCCGACGATCTGTGTGGGAGATGCTCAATAAACACCCTGACTTTAGGTGAGTTCTTCTTCTTCGTCTTTTCCTTCTCTCTCTCTCTCTCTTTATATCGCTCGTTCTCTGTTCCTCTCATTCTACGTATCACCATCGTACTCTGATATGGCCTTTTTTAATACCATATATCACAAAATTACAAAGAACTGACAGACTGGTAGTAAGTTAGAATAGGTTGGCCCTAAAAAGTCACACTTAGAAATAAACATTAGATAATTTTATTAGCTATCCTTGGTCAAATTGTCTTACTGTTTACCATTGGTTTTGTATACTTGCACTGTCTATGTACTGTACATTAGTTGTATACTTGTACGGTATATGTGCACTTTTTATCCGTAGTGCTTATGTACTGTACATGCTAAAGTGTATACTGAATCTCCATTGTCTATATACACGCTGAACCAATTGTAAACTTGTCAGACGATTTTACTGAATAAAGTGTCGATATTAAGCCGCACTTTAACCAATCATGAATCGCCTTACATGAGCAGCCACACTTTAGCCAATCAATAATCGCTTTACATGATCAGCCACACTTTAACCGATCACTGATCGCCTCACATGAGCAGCCACACTTTAACCAATCACTGATCGCCTCACATGAGCAGCCACAGTTTAACCAATCATGAATCGCCTTACATGAGCAGCCACACTTTAGCCAATCAATAATCGCTTTACATGATCAACCACACTTTAACCGATCACTGATCGCCTCACATGAGAAGCCACAATTAAACCAATCATCGATAAACTTATATGCCCGTCCATCCCTACAGGAGTACCAATGATCCCGTGGATAGTATAGGAAGCACCACCTTCCACAAAGCTCCTCAGGCCAGGGTATTCTTCCTCTTCGACACGCCCAACACTGACGTAAGTGTGTGTGTGTGTGTGTGTGTGTGTTTTCATATATTTTTCATAAATTAAAGCCATATTTTAAATAAGAAAGACAAAAGAAAGTAATTTATGCCAGATGTATATTTTATTAAGTATATTTTAATTTCATTTTAGTTTCTTTAAATAAGCGTATATGTCTTCTTTGTGGGTTGGGGACCTTACTTTACAGTGTTCACCACAGACGCCTTGTTTCACTTGAGAGAAATCACAGTAACCTGGAGAGCGGCGTCTTCACTATCAACACTGACCTGGAACGTGTTTCTTATCGCCAGTATTTCCCTTCCCCAGGAAGACGTCACGTACGTAACCAAACTGGTAAACGACATCCTCACCAAGAACCTCGACTTCTACGGGTCCCTACAGGTAGGGATGGCCACCTTCAGGGAAAAAAATGGGGAGACGGAGCTCATCAAACACATGAATTTCACTTCAATCGAAGGTGAGTGTTAGGAAAAAGTTCTCGTAAATACACGAAATTTTGCTAATTTAAATTTCAACTTGTTGGAAATCCTGGGAATTCATCTAATTGTCATATCTTAATACTTCTTGAGTGTTTATAGATAATAATTGGTCTACAGATTTTGACTAATATTCGTATTTGTCTAAAAGTTATGAGAATCTGTCTGAAATTATTGAGTTTTCGTTTATCAACCAGATGGTGTGTCTAAAGTACAGTACTTGAGGCTTTTAATAAAATTCTTTGAAGCTTTTTATAATTTTTTAACAAGTTTGCTTAAAATTCCGGAGAAAATTTATTGTGCCTAATTATCATTGGTTCACTCATAAGAACCACAACTTACTGATATAGAATAAAGCTCCTATTTAAAGCGATCAATCTCAGAATCTGCTTAATGGGAAGTTTTTTACGAGGCAAGTCCAGCATATATATATATATATATATATATATATATATATATATATATATATATATATATATATATATATATATATATATATATATATATATATATATATATATATATATATATATATATATATATGTATATACGAGATCAGAGGCGAACCTAGAAATTGAGTAAGGGGGTTTCCAAATATTCAAATATTTGAGCAAGGGCTGGAGCCGGCTGATCTCTCTCTCTCTTTCAAACACACGAATATCTCAACAGACATCAGTGACATCGCTGAGAAACTGCCAGAAACTAGTGATCGCCTAAACGAAGGCACGACGCCTGTGGGCGAGGCGGTGAGGGAGGTGGTGGAGGGGTGGGAGACGTACTACCCGGGCACCCTAGTCGTGACAGTCTCCTGGAACCTCGTCAGCCAGGACCAGGCTGATTTGTTGGATAAGGTGAGTGGCTGTACACGGGACATGATGAACTGTCTCTGTACCCGCGTGTTATACTGTGCGGCCCTTATAACACTATCTGTTACAGCACATTTATTCACGTGCTATTCTGTACTATTCTTGCAACACCCGAGTCCATGCATTACACTATAATGTTCTGGTAAGACTATGTGTATACACGACACGAATGCTACATAATAGTTTCCAAGCAACAAACACGGTAAGCACCTTATAGAATCTGAAATTGTTAATATAAATGATGACACACACACACACACACACACACACACACACACACACACACTCCAGGATAAAAGTGTCATCATAATATTTTCTCTCATTTGAATCACTTTAACATGCTCACGTGTTGAGATAAATTAATCACGCCCACGTTCAATTGCAGCTCACACTAATAGAGAAGAGAGTGAAGTTGTTAGTGCTAAGTCCAGGTAGTAAGGGGCTGGCGAACATGCTGCCCCTGGCGCCTCTCCTCCAGTACACCGGTGGACACTTCTATGCCAAGGAGGAACGCCAACAGGCCGCCTCCGCCTTGAGTGATGACATGGACACTTACCTACAGGCTCACACCGTCGACGACCACAAGCTGGTAAGTTAAAAATAATTTCTAGTACGTTTCCTGTAAGCACACATGTAGAAGCCAAGAATAGTGTTTTGTCGGTTTGTCAGCTTCCATATTCTAAAGTGACCCCTTAAGTGGATATGGAAGATTGTAACATTGTAGCCTGACCAGCTAGAGAGTCGACCGGTAGCTTAGAGAATATAGTAAATATTTGCCTTAATTTTCTGTATGCACGAGATGATGTGAGCAAATATTTTACATTAGAACACAGCTAATACCACCACCCTTCTTATCCTCCAGGTCCCGGAATTTCAGAGATTTGAACGTTAAATTTTTGCCATGACTCTAGATCAGGCGTGGCCAACATTTTGTGTGATGTGATCTACTTCTTCCACAGTTACCCTGATGCGATCTACCCTTCCGCATGTCTTTATTCAGTTGTTCACCCAAATTCTCAGCCATAAATTCACAGCACCTCTTGACAGTGTTTCTTGATAACTGACCATCCTTAATAAAGACAGTATAGTATTTCAGACTTATTTTTGAAATTTTCAAACAACGAAACTGCTGCTTCTAAAAAGGCCTCTTCGAATATTTCTCCATCTTGAAATGTTTTTTATGCTTTAGATGCTTGATGACGTCTAACTAGCCGACATAAGCTAAGGCACAAGTTGGTAACCAAAACTATACTGCCTAACTAAAGGCTTCTCTTATCTCAATTTAAGGGTAAACAATAGCATAAATATCTCTTAGAATCGGAGATAACAAATGATGTGATCACTCCTCCTTTCTCTTGCAGTACGGGGTGAGCAGCACCAATGTTACAGCTGGTAAAAAAACCACCCTCCCCTTGGTGATCATAGACAACGACAAGGTCAAACAGATCAACGCCTACATAAAGCTGACCCCCTTCAACTCCAGCAACATTGAGGTCTACTATCTGCACCCAGTCTTATATTATGACGTGTCGTGTGATGACCCGAAGTACCCAGACCTCATCCACTGCGAGACCTCCGACACAGGGGTCTTTGTTTACATCCCCGTCAGCTCGGTACGTCTCTCTCTCTCTCTCTCTCTCTCTCTCTCTCTCTCTCTCTCTCTCTCTCGAAAACACAGGGCAATAATTTCACAATGTGTGTGTGTGTGTGTGTTTCTATTTTATTTCTTTTATATTCAGGTCGCCAATAACCAGGCAGAGTACAGGGTGTCAGTCGAAAACGTTGGAGAGGAGGACGCATTGGCTGAGGTTACCTGGAGCTTGGTGGACAAAGATGCTTCAAACCAACAGGTGACGTGACTACCTGGCTCTCATTAACACCATTATCTACCTGGCTCTCATTAACACCATCATCTACCTGGCTCTCACTAACACCATCATCTACCTGGCTCTCATTAACACCATCATCTACCTGGCTCTCATTAACACCATCATCTACCTGGCTCTCATTAACACCATTATCTACCTGGCTCTCATTAACACCATCATCTACCTGGCTCTCATTAACACCATCATCTACCTGGCTCTCATTAACACCATCATCTACCTGGCTCTCACTAACACCATCATCTACCTGGCTCTCATTAACACCATCATCTACCTGGCTCTAACTAACACCATTATCTACCTGGCTCTCACTAACACCATTATCTACCTGGCTCTCATTAACACCATCATCTACCTGGCTCTCATTAACACCACTTTCTACCTGGCTCTCATTAACACCATTATCTACCTGGCTCTCATTACCACCATCATCTACCTGGCTCTCATTGACACCATTATCTACCTGGCTCTCACTAACACCATTATCTACCTGGCTCTCATTAACACCATCATCTACCTGGTTCTCATTAACACCTTCATCTACCTGGCTCATATGGCTCTCAATACCATTATCTACATAGCTCTCATTAACACCATTATCTACCTGGCTCTCATTAACACCATTATCTACCTGGCTCTCATTAACACCATTATCTACCTGGCTCTCATTAATACCATTATCTACCTAGCTCTCATTAACACCATTATCTACCTGGCTCTCATTAACACCATTATCTACCTGGCTCTCATTAACACCATTATCTACCTGGCTCTCATTAACACCATTATCTACCTTGGAGACTTTGGTTTAACCCTTTGAAGACGATGAGTTAATCCTTTTATTCTGTGTGGGTCCATGTTACAGGTGGTGGTGGACGTGTGGTCATCCGAGGACCAGGGAGTGAAAGCGGATATACCAGAAAGCAACAACCTCTTTCTCTACTGCCAGGTAACTCATTTTCTTTTGCCTTTTATTCTTTGCTGTTGTTGTTCTTCATTTTATCATTATCAAAACATTATTATTATTATTATTATTATTATTATTATTATTGTTATTATTATTATTATTATTCTGTTGTGTTACCAGGTCTCTCACTCACGGGGCGGAGTGATAGAGGGCACGACAGTACAAGCTGAGGTGACGCTAGACGATGGTAGTGGCTCTCCTGTGGTCCGAGTGCTTACTATGGTGGATGATGGACGCGGAGGTAAGGAGGGAAGGTAGGAAAGGGGGGTGAAGTAGAGGGAGGAGGAAGGAAGAAGGGAAGGGAGGAAGGGAAAAAAATGAGGGATAGAAGGAGAGGGGCAAAGGGAGGAAGGAAGAGTAGGGAAGGGAAAAGAGGAGGGAAATGAGTAGAAGGGGAAAGGTTGAAGGAATAAAGGAATAGGGGAAGGAAAAGGAATAAGGGAGGGAAGGGGAGGGAAGGGGGGAAAGAGAAGAAAAAACTCAAATTAGTAGGGACAACAAAAGAATGAATAGGAACACACAATAATACCAAGCGTTGACGGAAGGAACGTCTAGTTACGGCACAATCTAAATCATATCGGAGTCATTTTCTTGCTATTTTTTTTATAGTTTGGAGGCAAACCTTTAAAAGAGGCCTCGTGAAGGTGGTTGGGATAATTATTTGTTATAATTTGACAGACTGTGTGGGGTCAATTTGGGATCCTTCCTGGCTAAGAAAAACCATGTTGCCACCCTGATAACGTGGTTTTAGGTACAGTTTATGAGAAATAATTACTTACAACGGAGACCAAGTGGGGTCCATGTAATCCCCAAACATTTTATGGATTTCTGCCATATACATAGTGCATGCCGTATGTTGCCCAGGACATGAAACGTGAATCCAATCTACCTGTTGGCCCTTTTGTTGAATTTATTTATTTATTTAATAACCTGGGCAAAATTATACAATAAAAATTCACAAACTTTTCCTGAATTAGAATTAGAATGCGCTAACGTGTACGAAGACCCTATACTGCAGGCGGCGTGCACTCCAAATGCTTCATGTGGGCCAAGAAAACACATCCCTATCTCAGGTAGTTGACATAATCGTCTGCTGCAAACCAAGGTAACAGTTCTACAAAAGACTACAGGTATGAGGATATAAGGCCCATTTACCACGTCTGACAGCCCATGTGAACCTGAGAGAGAATGGAAACAAGATCTATGTACTGCCTCCAGAATATGTTAATGACATTGCTTGCTTGTGCTGTCATATTGCTTCAACAGGACTTCTCCATGTTACATTTCAGGCAACAGATTCTCTATTACAGCTTTTAATGCCTCAGCATCTGTATCATGGAAAGCCTTGGCAAGTTAATCAGCTGCCTGCATAACTGAAGGATCTAGTTTTCTCTTATTCTCCTGTGCCCAATGTAGCACAGACTGCCGCAAAACTCTTCATAGAGTCTCAAGTTATGCAATATAGAAATAAATAACAGAACCCTATATGATATTACTTTATATAGAAATGTAAGTTGATGGTTTACATTTTCATGGTCAAAATATGACTCAGATATACTGTAACATAATTGGCTATAATTCTGCTCCAACTCATTAGGTGGCAACATGGTTTTCCTGGTTCAGGAGACTCTCCTCTTTCAGAAAATATACAGTATGTTGCCAGCATTTAACAGAAAATTATCCTCTATGTCACATTTGGGGAAATTGCCTCCAGACTATTATATTGAACATAAGAAACCAAACCACCTATTGCGCCAAGGTTTCAAGAAGTTCACATACTGAATTTCACTTCAGCATGTGAGTCAAAATGTTGTCAGATTTGCGCATTCATATTCTGCCACAAGTAACGAGGGTGAAAATTCGATCTGCTTAACCCTGTAAGTAACATGACACTGTAGTCAAGGGCTATGCCATCGTACTCATGGGATTAAATAAATCGTTATCAAAAGGTTAATTCATCGTACTTAAGGTGTCATCGTATTCCAGGGGTTGTCATTGTACTCAAGGCATTATATTATCGTACTCAAGGGGTTAATATTCTTAATGACTCTCTTATTGGTGATTCTCTACTAACGAAGATAATTATGTCGCCGCCGACAGACGTGGACGTTCGTAGACGTGACAACATATGGTCAGCGGAAGTGAAGGGAACCTGGGCACCGAACACCATCCTCACTGTGAATCGTCTGGCCATCAACCACGACCCTGACTTCTCTCCTTTCAGCACTAAACCTCAGCTAGTTAGGTAGGTCTTTGGTGATTAGCGTTAGTTTAAGTTAAGTTTAGGTCAATTTAGGTTAGATTAGATTAGGTTAGGTTAGGATAGGTTAGGTTAGGTTAACGGCAAGTTAGGTCAGGTTAGGTCAATTTAGGCATGGTTAGCGTAAGGTTAGGTTAGGCCAGGTTAGGTTTAGGTCAGTTTAGGTGAAGTTAGGTTGGGTTAGGTTACGTTAAGTCGGATCACTTTAAATTAGATTAGCGTTAGCTTGGGTTATGCTAGGTCAATTTAGGTTAGGTTACCGTAAGATTAGGTTACCGTAAGATTAGGTTACCGTTAGATTAGGTTACCGTTAGATTAGGTTTCCATTCGGGTGTTTTATCATCAGAAAGAAATAAGCTGAGGTGTCTAATCTCCAGGTGGTTCCCCAATTTCCACTAAATTTCTCTTACAGTTCGCCTTCCGGAGGTGAGAGGTGGGAAAAAGAGGAAGAGAAAATGAAGGGTTACTCCGGGGTGTTGCCTCGAGACCCGACTGAAGGTTACTGTTGTGGCAGCTACAGTGACGGTAACAAGCTCTCAGCCGTAGTCAACGTGTTCCTCATGCTACCCTTTACGATCACTCTCACCAATGGCGTTCAGGTTGGCCTCTCTCTCTCTCTCTCTCTCTCTCTCTCTCTCTCTCTCTCTCTCACCAGCATTATATCCTAGTGGTATCGTATCCAAGCAGTGTCATATCCTAGCAGTCATATGCAACTAGTGTCATATACTCACAGTGTGTCATGTCCTAGTAACGTGTAATATCCAAGCAGTGCCATATCCAAGCAGTGTCATATCCTAGCAGTCATATGCAACTAGTGTCATATACTCACAGTGTGTCATGTCCCAGTAACGTGTAATATCCAAGCAGTGCCATATCCTAGCAGCGTCATATCCTAGTAGTCTCATATCATAGAACTGTCATATGCTAGCAGTGTCATATCCTGGTAATCTCATATCATAGAAGTGTCATATCCTAGCAGCGTGTCAAATCCTATGTCAGTCCTATCCTGGTAGTGTCATATCCTGGCTGTGTATTACAGGAGCTGCCTCTCCGGGTGACAGAGGTGGCCAGCGACGATGATCATCCTCCTCAGATTGACGACGACAACTTGAAAGTGACGATCAGCTGGGCCGGAAGTGGTGTCACGAAAAACAACAGAGCAGACCAGAAGGTGAAGAAATCCAAGCTAAATCGGATTTCATGACGATTGTGAATCCAATCTTATTTCACCTGATGGTTAAACACCCTAACGATAAAATATGTTATTGGTTTGGTTAGGTTAGGTTAGCAATAGGGTGTTTAGTCATCAAGAGAAATAAGCGCGGGTGCCTAATCTTCATGAGAGCTCCGATTCTTATATTTCTACGAACACAGTAGCCAATAGACCCTGTGCTTATCCTTTTTCTTGTTTTTAATCGATATTAGTATTATTTTTTCGTAAGGCAGAAGGAGTGGGACAGCAATACACATCAGAAGATCCTTAACCAAACCTAACCTAACCTAAGCTAATTAATTTGCCAGATTTTATTGTACATTTCTCTTTATGAAGAAATTTATCCACAAGGACTCTACTTTTTTCCATAACTGTTGAATCGCCTTGTGAGTTTCGTCAGTCTTGTGGAAAAAACATTAATATTACAGTAACTTTTTATACTAGTTTATGCACAGCGACTATTAGTATGACCTTCACAATCTGACCATCTATTTTTGTTGTTACTACTATGTTATTACTGCCCTTCAACAACGAAGATTTGTAAGAGCGTAACAATGTTAGTAATACACTCCTCCAACAATTTATTTATTTTTTCTTCTAGATAAATTTATGACGAAAAGTGGACAATTTTCTTCGTGTTATAATGGAACAGTAATAATTATGATGATAATTATAAAAGACATTTCTCCCTAGGACCACTACAGGGTTCGCTACGACTACAGCCTTTCCGCCGTCAGAGACAACTTCCAAGACGCTCGAATTGTGAGTAAGCCAGTGTGCATTATATTTGCCGTCTAAGCCTATGTGTTAATAGAGTTTTATAAGAGTCTTTTTTGCCAAAATAGTTTAGTCTTAGTGAAAGAAAATTAGGGCACATCAACAGCACACATTAATTTTTTTCACCAGAACAATAGTGGGCCTGGAAATTCTCATGTCTTGTCACAGGGCCATTGGGCGGGAAACACGTGCTCAGGTGACAAGTAATGTTTGTTTTTTCCTTATTTTGAAGATGCATTTACATATGATTTTCCTCCCAGCTCTCACAATACACAAACATTCTTACTTGCATTCCGTCAGACTGGGAAGATTTTTAAGTACTGTATTCTAAGGCCCTGGACACGCCGAGTCTTCCGCGGACTGTGATCGAGGTCCACCAGCGAGGTTGTGTAACTTTAGGACAAATAAGAATATCCAGGGAAATATTTAAACCTATTGTGGAGGCGTATAACATTATGGTCTCACTCCTCACTTATCAACTTACTAACAGTTGGTCAGTTCTTTGTTACTTTCAAGTGTTAGTACAAGAGGAAACCTGAGTACCCAGAGAGCATCTTCAGTGTTTGTTAGTCACACGTGTGTCCCAGGCCAGGAGTCGAATCCAGGTCATAATACTGAGACCCCCCGATAGAATAGAAACTTTGCACTGTATCCCCATCCTCTTACCTCACATGTAACCAGCTTGTGTTCTTGGCTCCCGACAGCCCTTGAATGGATCGGGCAACGTTCCTTGGGGCACACACACCGCTGAAGTCATCCTCCCTTACACTGGCACAGAAGATAAAGGCGACGTGTACATCGCCGTCGCCGACGTCAGTTTCGACACTTCTGGGGAAGAGAGAGTGGTAAGTGCGGGAGAATTCTTCTGATAAGAGGGTCAACTCCGGCAAACTATTGATCCAATAGTTAGTAAATTTATTGGGAAAAAAACGGGAGTACGTGTTAACGAATTACAAAGTATAAATTTTCAATTCGTCCAACAAAAAATAAAATTACAGTACTTTTTATTTCTAGTAGTGAGGCTTCATAAGTTAAGAATTTCCTGTAGACTCTATTTCATCCATATACAGTATTATACTATTTATATAAATTCGGAGCATCGCAGATATATTGACAGATTTCTGTTACATGATGTGTTTCACCCAGGAGTTTATTTACATCAACATAATTATTATATCTGCTGCGTCAGTGAACCGAGAGAGAGCACTCCAGTAATACGACGAGGAACACATAATTACACATAATTATTTGCTCTTATCATGGCAGTTGCTATTTGTAATTGTAATTTGCTTCGAAAATTTTTGGATCATTTGAAGATTAGCCACACCCCAGCCTATTAACCTTAAGATTAACCAATACAACACTTACCTAACCCAACCTAACTTATCCCCTGCTATCCTATCCTAACGCCCCACCAAATAACATAGCGTTACAGTGTTTAATCATCAGGTAAAATAAACTAAGGGATGAGGGAATAATCTTCAGTTGATCCAAAATTTCTGTCACATTTATCATCTTTTACTTTATTAATTCGTATTATATTTTAATTTCTGTTAAGGTTTTTATAAACAGTTCCTTATACATGTTTACTCAGTATATTTCACTTATAATATAGTAGAGTCTTTTTTTTTTGGAATCCGTGACCTCAAAAGTGAAGAATAACTGCCCTATCCTTTCCCCCATGCTGGAATCAGTGGGAGAAGAAACCTCATTCGTGTATATAGATCGTTTGGTTATTAAGTTACACCATATTTTTTTCAACATTCCTGATAGTAGCCATCTTGGATTTGAAGGTCAAGATGACCCTCAAACCAAAAATTGACCACCCTATCCCCCTCAGATTTCACACCTCAAAATTAGTGGAAAATTACCCCTCATTTATGATTCTAGTGTATTTAGTTCAAATGTTATAACAACCAGCGACCATTTTGGAATTGACGCTCTAGCCCTGTGTTTGTTTACATTGGACAGAAGGAAACTCACAAGAGTAAACATACTGTGCAATCAAAGTAAAACAATATTTAAACAAATACCTTAATGCAAAGATTTGTGGAATGTATAAGGCGAACCCCTGTAAACGCACTAGTGAAAAGGACTGTACTAGAAGCTAAATCTTTTCTAAATAATCCAATGTTTCAGTACGTAGATCAACAACATGAAAAAGTTAGGTACATTATGGTTAAGGATTCCATGAAAATGACTCTACTAATACTCTGCCGTCTTGATGCTTCTCTTAAAACATTACAATCGGATGTAAGACTTCAATTCTTCCTTGTCTGAATAAGTAATAGACGTTGTGTATAATGGATCCTCTTAGTGACGCTGTTCCTTTTTTCTCAACAGGGTCCTCCGTCAGCACCCATCCTCGTTAAGGTGAGTTGACGGGACATTTTCCTTCGTTTTCATTTCTCTTGCAGATGGATGGATGGATAGTTGGTTGGCATATAACTGGACAGACAGATAGGGAGTGATGCAGTAAAATGTACCCGAGTATCTGGATAACTAATTAATCAGACCCCATTAACATTAACCTTTGTTATTGTAATGAATTAATATTGGATATAATTGTAATGTTATAGTAATTATATATTTTATTTACTTGTGTTATTATGTCCTTATTAAATGTCTTTTTTTCTCTCTCTCTTCTATGTATACTAGATCCCCGAGCTCCCTTCAACGACCACAGCTTCTAGTACAACATCTGATATTAATACCAAGACCACCACCTCCACCACCACCACGACCACAACTACCACTACCACCACTACCACTCCCACTCCCATCACCACCACTACCACCACCACCACTCCCACTCCCACCACCACAACCACCCAGGGAGCCTCTTCCGTCTCCCTCACACTCTCCTATCTCTGTCTGATGGTTATTACTGTGATGATACTGCGTTAGTGCCTTCAGTCCCTCTCGCTCCACTGTATATTTCTTGTTTTTGCTGGTGTGTGTGTGTGTGTGTGTGTGTGTGTGTGTGTGTGTGTGTGTGTGTGTGTGTGTGTGTGTGTGTGTGTGTGTGTGTGATTTTAAAGCACCAATCAGATTTGTGCTGTGAAAATGCTAGTTAAGAATCATGTATGGGTACAGTGCTCTCTCTCTCTCTTTATCTCGTCACTTTACTATTCAGAGATAGATTCATATTTGTCCCATGCAGCACGGGGCCTGGTTTATTGGGCACCCACTTATACCCTGTGTAAGGCGAAGAGAAGAAGCGTTGCGACGACCAACAGTGAAGCAGCAATTGTTCATGTTTGCTTTGTTTAACTCATACAGCTTACGGGCACGATTACCTGAGGGGCCATTGGTTGTGTTAGCGAGTTAAATGTAGTTAAGGGAAAATGCGTGTATAGACGGAGGATTCCTCGTACAGTTCGTCTGTTTATGGCAAAGCGTGGCAGGTCTCTAATAATGTCAAGTGTCAGGCCTGTCTCAAGGCGGAGGGATACTGTATTTGGTCAGGAAGAGACGATGTGATGGTGACGGATGGAAACCTGAAGGACATGCTGGGATGTATAGTGAGGGAGGGTGTGAGTTTACAAATAGTGTGGCCAGGCTCAGGGTTGTCAATGTATTCCCAGCCCAGGTGCTGTTTCGTGTACACAATTTGTTGAGACCGGGTTATGGGGTCACACTCTACAACCTGTTTCGTCTCATTATACATGTCAAACATGTGTAATTACTCTCTATGGTTTGCCTCAATTATTAATTAATTATGAAAATTTTCACTATAATCCTTTGTCTTATAAAATAAAACAATCAGTGTAATCATAATATATTCCATCATAATAATGTGCTGTCTAATGGTAGACCCTGCTGCCATGTGGCATCACAAAAATTGTGACCAAGTCCCAGGTTGCTCATCTGTCTTTCTGCCTCCACACAATTGCAGGGTCTCAATTGTGTCTCTTGCTTTGCCACCACAACATATGTATGTATATATCATTTGTCACTCTTGATTTGTTTAATTTCTTTCATCTCTGTATTTATATCTGCTTTTGTTTCTTTCTCGCCCTCCTGGCCCCGATGTGGGTCAGTGACCTGTGCCAGGGTGGGCTAATCTCCGTAAAAAAAAATTATAACTAAAGTTGAATTAGTTTTATATATTCCTTTGTGTTGGACAGCATCGATGGCTTCAGTGATCCAAATTTTTAGGTCATCTCTAGTTTTAGGGCGTGTCTTGTGTTGTCTTGTACACCCGACTCTTCAAGAATCCCCACAGAAAGAACTCTGGCGAGAATACATCTAGAGTTCGGGGTGGCCACAAAACATTGCTGAAACTGGAAATGATCCTCACCCCAAACTGTTATCTTAGACATTGCATAACAATTTTAGCAATATGGCATGTTGCCGCATCTTGTCGAAACTAAATGTTTTCAAGAAATATGTTTTTAAGAACGCAATTTTGGAATAAGAATGTTCTGCAACATGACACATTGCAAGCAGTAATTGACAATGTTCTGGTTCACTGCAGGGAGTGAATCAGTTGTAATGGACAACACTTAAAAAATTTATCTATAAGAAGTAGACCTGTAATAATGTGTTTAGAGCACAGTAAAAGAAACTCACCTGTTTGTACTTCATTATGATTCAATAAATTTATGGTTTTCTTTGACAATCTTTGTTTTATTATAACAAAACAAAGTATAAGCGTATCGGATATACAGGGGACACACTGTACAAACAGAGGCTTAACTAACACACGGTGTGATTTGTAAACATTATACCATATTAAACTATTTTGTGGATGGATATATAATAAATACTTAAATGGTGCCAATGGCATCCATTACTATGGTGTCAGAGGGACCCATTGCAATGATACCAAAAGCACTCATTGCAATGTTAGGTTAGGTTAATCTAATTAATATTGTGTATGGCCTAACACTGTGCAGTAAGGAACCACGAGTAGTACAGCGTGAAAAGTATCCTAGTGTGTCATCTTAACAACTCAAGTCAATGTTTCTCATCAATTTATGTGTGAATTTCTACAAGTATAACACTCCCAAGAATATGTTCAGTGTTTATTAACTTGCACAGTGTCCCCAGTGCATGGTAATCGTTGGTCAGTGCTACATGTACCCATTGTGTTTTTAGTGATGGAAGCTGTGGCTACACTAACCAAGGTAATCATACAGTTTTCTCAATCTATCTCTCTTGTGATGAACAGGAACAAGTTAGTTGTTAATCAAAATTGTAGAACATCCAGTGTCTTACTATTGACAACCCCTTTTTTTTTATGAGTGCTTTATTTACTGATTGGTTCACCTGGAAGGCTCAGGTAGGCTAATGTTTTAATGACTACACGTGATTTATAGACTTATATACCATGTGTACTTTGAGAGGATAAACAAATATCGTTAACCAAGTAAAAGACACAGTTAAATAAGTCTCTTGGCGGTAAAAGGTTGTTGTTCCAAATGTTGAGGTAAAACAGGTAACAAAAAATATCATTAATAGACAAATACATATATATTAATCCCTAAAGTGTATACAAGACAATCCTTCACTTAATGTAAAAAAAAAATATTTATGTATATACTATTTTAGGGAGTTAGAATTACCAGGCAGAACATAGTAAATACAACTTAATATGTTCACTTTCTGGCTCCAAGAATTCATACTGCGTTTTAGGTCAATTCAGATATACTATACACGCGTACATAAAAAATATATATTTATTATTTTTAGTTTTGCTTTTCAATTGTAAACATAATTTGCAATCATTTAAGAGCCTGCAGCATTTTTTTTTTAAGTGTTGTGGTAATGTTGGTTTTAGACTGTAGCATAGATGAATTATCCTGTACAGTTTACATGGTGGCTATTAATATGCCGGGGTGGGGAGGCGGAGACCCCTAGTTAGGAAGTTAAATGAGGTTAAGTTGATTAGGTCAGGCGCTGTTGAGTTCTGTGGATTGTCGCTGCCATTTTCTTGTTTAGTATCATACAATAATATCACCAGAAATTTTGGTGCAATTCTATAGACTCCTTCGGACACTAATCCGTCTCCTCCACCATCACCCTAAGCACAGCACACGGAAGAATTTATAGAATTGCACTAAAATTATGGATATGTTATTTGCATGATACTAAACAAGAACATGGAAACGACAATCACAGAACCTGACCTAACCTCCTAATCAAGGAATATTAAGCAGACATTTTATATCTATTTACAGTTGTGTTACAGATATTCAGTTGTTGCGGGTTCGCGGCTGAAGAGGTAAGCTGTCAATGTGGTCATCCTGGCTACAAAGACTACCATACTATTCAACCGGTGACGCCTTTTTCTCTCTCACGGGATTATCCTACCGGGACACAGGTCAATGACCCACGTCAGGGCCTGGGGATTCACTTTCACTTTCAACATCACGAAATTGTATTAACCCTAATATTCCTTCAGGTTGTGTTCATGTCATCTGGAACAGCGCATTCACAACTTATAAGGCCATCAAAAGTCACATCAACTTAGCACAGCAGAGACACCAGGTTATCACAGCGTGGGAGGGAGAAGGGCATAGAAGCTACGACTCTCTTTAGGACCAAGTTCAGTCTTGTCTCATAGCTCCATCACCATAATGCAATAATCATAATAAACTCCATCTCGTATCATGATATTATAGTTACCTGACTCACATCTGACAGGTGAGACACGAAACTAAATTATCATGAGAGAATTTTCTATCTATTTCTAACACCTGATTGTATCCTAGTGTGTTGCGTTTTCATGATCGACGTAAAGACAGATACCACTATATGTCCTACTGAATACAATAGACCTTTAATTATAACCTGGAGAAGAGCGGGTGGAGTTGAGATAGTGGATGAAGACAGTGACGAGGAAATTATAGACAGGCAGTGAAAGACGATGGGACAAACGGAGAGAAGGAATATGGAGAGACAAATACAGAAAGTATCCCTTGGTGGAGTGTGAGTGGAGGAAGTGGAATATTTTTGAAGTATTATGTATTAATATGTAAGTCATGCCAGTGTGTCAAGATGATGGTAAGGCGCAACAAGACCCATCCTCAAGGCATAACAAAAAACGGGTGCCGAGATGTATGAGAAGTTAAAGAAATTTCCAATAAAACTTTTCTTCTTCAAAATACTAAAGAATAAGAAAAATAACATCACTAAGCCTTAAAGACGAGTGGACTCTAACTGGTTCTTTACGTTGACGGAGTATGGAGGCAGTGAGTGCTGAGGAAGGGTTCCGCCTCCAGTTGAAGTGGTACCTATGACGGGTACAGTAGAAGGTCGAGTCATAGGGCCTTTTGGTAGGCATAACTGACAGCGTTCGTGAGTACAGCTTACTGACGAGCCAACAGAGGACCCCGCTTCACTACTACCAGCCTCTGAGGGCGCCTGGAAGTTCACCATCTCCGAAGAAACGTTCAGGTTGATTGTGAAAATTCTTTCGCCACCGGGATGAACTGCACCTCTCTCCATAGATGATTCCGATACACAAGCATCGGCATTAAGAGAAGTAAGGCGAGCTTCGTCAACGCCCACAGTGCTGACATCGCTCACGTTGGTCACGGTGGTCGATATAGAAGAGATGGTCGAGTTTGCTTCCCCGTTGGAGCTGCTTATGGACAAGGTCCGTTGGTGTCTCAGGTGGCTCGGTAACGCCATAGCGCCAACAATACCATCACCAGAGCCTCCCTCTAGGTTCTGGGACACCGTAGAGGACAATGGGAAGTCCTGGAGAACGTCAACATAAATTTAAGTCATCAAATGAAGTAGTGTAAATTACAGCAAACTATTACCAGTTATTATTATTATTAGTAGTAGTAGTAGTAGTAGTAGTATTATCATTATTGTTGTTGTTTGGTGACTCAGCTACTCTGAATAATCCTCCTGATGACTTACTTAACCTGGTGAATTATCAAATTTACTTACATAGTTTGCATAGTGATTCTGGATGGTGAACGCTGGAGTCTTCTCAGTTGAATTACGGCGGTGCTGTTGGTGAAATGGTGACTTTAGTATTATTGGTGATTTATGGTGATGATGGTGACTTGTGATAATAATGGTGACTTGTGGTGGTAATGACAACTTGTGATGATGGTGACTTGTGATGATAATGGTGACTCCACAGAAGGTAATATATATATATATATATATATATATATATATATATATATATATATATATATATATATATATATATATATATATATATATATATATATATATATTTCTTTATTTCTTTTTTTTTAAACATATAATTATGAACCTACTAGTAGTACGTATTGTGACGGCTCTGTCCCCCCCTCACTCTACCACCATAACCATCACTTATTCCAACTGGACACCAGGAGAAGAAACTGCTTCACGAAACAACTCGACCCCAGTGAGCACAGATTCAGAACCAGTTTCCCATCTGACTAGACAGAGGTATCGACGCAAGTGTGTCTGCCTGGTAGGCCGAGTTTCTGTTCTGCGGCTGACGGTATTCCTCTTCTCCTGGGGTGTGGTCTACTGCTGGTGGTGTTGTGATGGTTTGTTGGTAGTGGACTACACCGTTAATCCCTGGTTCCTTGTGGTTGGTCATCGCAGCCTTGACTTGCTACCTGAGCTGCCATTTCTATCAGGTTTTTGTGTTGTTGTTTATAGTAGGTGTATTTAATGCACAAAGTATGAATAATTGGGTAATATTATGGTGTGTTTTAGTAGATGCATAGTTGTTACTTAATCAATAATTAATATAAATGTTATTAAATTACTTCGTTTACATGATAATCTTCTTGTCTCTTTCATAACTTAAATTTGTGCTCCTTACTTGCTGCATCCATGTATTTCAACCCCTAGATAAATCACTGTATTTTTACTTGTCAACTTTCCCTTTCCTCAATGTTGTGGGTAGCAAGGAGGTATGTATGTATGTATGTATGTATGTATGTATGTATGTATGTATTCCAACAATCGTCTTTGTTATATAATGCCCATTAGCTGTAGTAAACTTAAGAAAGTACTTTTTTCCTCTCTTCTAATGCCCTTCTGTCGTAGTAAATTTAGGAAAGTACTTTTTCTGCTCCTCTATTCAAAAGTTCCTCTGCTAATGTGTACATAGATTTTCTTTAAGGTTTTTTGTTCCACTGATCCCCCCCCCCCTCCTTAATGTCTCCTTGAAATCTTCGCATTAAAGACAGCTTATCTGGTCCTTGTACACCTCCATCTTTTCCCAAGAGTTCTCAGTTTCAAGACGCCCATGACACCACCAAATTTCCAGGATATCTGTAAAATTTTTAATTAAAAAATCCATGAAGCTTTCCAATTTTATAGGAAGTCAAAGAAGTATTTGGAACCCTCAGAGTACTGAGAAATCAACAAGATCTTTCATTCCTTAGAAAGTTTATAACGCATCTTTTTTTTTTATGAGTCTGGCAGCTCCAGATTTCCAGAGGATTGCTGAAACAGTAATAAGCTGTTTTTTATTTTCCTGTACTGTCTCTCAATACACAGCATAAACAAGTACAGTTACCTCAAAGAGCAAACTTATTAGTAAATCCGCAGTAGTCTTGTAACAATGGCGCTGATCGGTGGAAAAATTCCTTGTCATAATTTCGCATGGCAATAAAAATAAGTAGATACATAACTGTAATATGAACTCAATAAGTAAAGAGAAGGAGGAGAAGAAGCCGTACTACCTCACCTCCGCTACACTGTGACCGACGGCCACCACTTCACCAGGCCTTGTTGACCAAACTACCGAGTAAGATTTTGTTTATATCTCATATTTTGTATAATGTTCAATGATGTTTTTTCAGGTATTTAAGTTTGCTAGCGTCACATTTTTCTCGTGGCCACAGAATGCATTATAGGGATAAAAAAACGAAAGAAACAGAACAGAAGAAGAATGAGAGAGAACTAGAACAACTTGAAGAACTGAATAACTCTAATATCCCGTGTGTGGTCACCTTGAGATGAGTAAGTGTGTAGTATGGCCGCCCTGGTCACTACAGTTGACAGTGTAGCTCCACCAAACGTCTCTATTTCAGGGGTCCCCCCACGAAGATAATGACATTTCTCGAAGGTAAAGTCGTAAGAGAAACACTAACATAAAAATTAAAATTGAAATACCAAAACAATGCACGAATCAACCTCCACATATTATAATTTCATGAGGGTTTCGTCACTTTGAACCATTGTTTTATTTATGAAGGACTTGTGTAGCGGCTTCAGAGTCCATGTGTGAAGAAGCTTCCTGGTTAGTGAAAGTCGAGGCTAGACTAATAAGTGACATACACTCACACCAACTACTGTCCATCGTAACTCACTCTCTCTCCGTGTTACTCACCCCAAAGCCACTCGCTCCTGGACACAGGCCACAGCACCAACGCTCCTGCTGCCTCCATGGTGGACTATTGAAGACACAAATACATTATTCCTCTCGTGTTTTCAGATAACTTATAAGTTCTCTGTAAACACGAGACATAGAGATGTACAGTTGCCGACAAAATTCTCTATTCCCTGGTCACTTGGCAGTAGGTGAGGAGGATTAGAATTTTAGCATTTTTTCCAGAATTTCTTCATATTTAGTTTTGTCTTTTCATTTTGTTGTTTCAATATAAAACAGCGTTATTATATATAAACCAATTATAAATATAGCCTAGAAGTAAATGCCAGATATTGTCTTATGTTTAGAGAATTTTCTCAGCAACTGTACATTTTATAGAACTATTGGAAATGAATACTTACAACTATTGTAGCTACATTACTGGAACTATCATTATTATTATTACTACCACAACTCCTTTTTTTATTCTTAATTTACAAATGATTTTAGTATGATTTTATTTATCCGTGTTATAAGACCAACCACAAAACTAAAATGCCTTAGAGGTCAGAGGAAGAGAGAAAGGAGAAAATTATTGAGATATTAGTGGAAAACAACAGAGAGAGAGAGAGAGAAAGAGAGAGAGAGAGAGAGAAATTACCAGACAGACAGACAGACAGACTTACTTACGTGATGCAGCAGCTGTGTATGATCATAATAAGAGTAATGATGATAATGAGAGAGATGATGCCAATAGCTGTCTTGTACGGCCAGTTGGAGTCTGTTGTGATGCTGGAGGGGGGAAGAGAGGTTATGGTGCTAAGATTATGGTAGTTATGGTGAGTAATGGTATCAAGGTTATGGTGGTTTAATGGTAGTTGCCAGTGTTATGACTTAATGGTAGTTATGGTGGGTGTTGGTGTCAAGGTGAGGATACTTTATGGAAATCATGGTGGTCAAGGTGGGTGATGGTACCAAAATTAAGACAGTTTAATGATGGTTAATAGTTATGGTGCTCATGGTAGATAATTATGAGTAATGGTATCAATCTTTTCATGAATAATAGTATTACTAATATCAACTTATGGTTCCAATAATACTCCAACTTATTGCATTGTGTGATATTACCATAATACAGGCTTATGGTACGGAATTTTTGGGGGCGGGGGATCTACAATGGAACTGATTGTTTTTACATTTTCCTTATGATTTTAAACATAATATTTCAAGATATGCGAAAACAATTATTAAAATTTGATTAAAAGGAGAATTTGTGAAGAAAAATAAATACAAACTTCGAATGCAGGATGGTGTTATAAATGGCAAACTAGCAGTAAGAAAATTTCGAACTTACCAAATGTTGTTATCGTTCTCGCCTCTTGGACAGTGACAGAAGTTATCGTCCCAGCACTCGCCAGGCCAGTCACATGTAATGGTTGAGTCACAGTACGAGCCGAGTACACCTGCCGAGTCACGACCAATATCATTAGTTAAGTTCTGACGTGCTGTAACCTTATTGCAGGTGGTGTAACTGATTAATAACAGGTGCTATAATTGACTAACCACGGGTGCTATAATAGACTAACCACAGGTGCTATAATTGACTTACCGCGGGTGCTATAATTGACTTACCGCGGGTGCTATAATTGACTCACCACAGGTGCTATAATTGAATAACCACAGGTGCTATAATTAACTAACCACAAATGCTATAATTGACTAATCACAAATGCTATAATTAACTAACCACAGGTGCTATAATTAACTAGCCACAGGTGCTATAATCAACTAACCACAAATGCTATAGTTAACTAACCACAAATGCTATAATTAAGTAACCACATGTGCTATAATTGACTTACCGCAGGTGCTATAATTAACTAACCACAGGTGCTATAATTAACTAACCACAGGTGCTATAATTAACTAACCACAGGTGCTATAATTAACTAACCACAGGTGCTATAATTGACTTACCGCAGGTGCCGCAGTTGAAGACATCTCTGGCGGTGAAGGTGGTAGTTATCTCGTAATGGTAGACCCAACAGGATGGAGGGGAACACTGACATAATCCCTTAACACATATTAACATCGGGTCTGAGTACTTCTCCCAGCACACCTGATCACTTTCACAATTCAGGGTTGGCACCTTAACACCTGAGGGGAAGGAAAGGAAGAGATATAATGGTGAATATGTGGGTTTCTCTCTCTCTCTCTCTCTCTCTCTCTCTCTCTCTTCAGTAAATCTAAATATTTTCTTCAAATTATGTAAGTATATGTACACACCCAAATATATACAGTACATACATACACGAGCAAACACACATACGTATACATACACACACACACACACACACCCACACACATACACCTGTCTAATAATAACCCACTTCTTACATCATTTTCTACTGTGATACTAAGGGGGCTTGGCTTATTCTCCTGCTTTTTCCCTAACCTACTCACTTCGTTAGGCCCAGCTGACAAATTCAGGGCCTCGGTACAATTATTCCAAAATTTCATCTTGTCATGTGTTTTCCTTTTATCAGTTTCGTCTGGCTGACTCTCAGGTCTCAGGTATTCTATACAAGAATATATTGTTCCTGCGCTCGAGACAATCCTGGCATTCCTTCTCTCCCATATAGGTATTTTCCGTTACTTTTGACCACTTTTGCAGAGCCCCCAGCTGCTGTATGACCTGTTCTGATCATGCATCCCTCTCAACCACCTTCTGTGTCCCTGTCATAACTTTTCTTGACTGATTCCTCTATTCTATTAAGTGCTTCTTCAGCCTTATTAAAAATCTTTGTTTCAAAGGATCAAATTTTCCTCTGTTTTTTATTTTAAATTTATCTTTCCTTTTAAGATCTGCAATAGCCTCTTCATTTTTTTTCATTCAGGCTAATGGTAGTTACAAGCTCGAGACTTCGTCGAGTTTGACAGATCAACCTATAGCCTTTACCGTCCTCAACCGAACAATTTTTGCATAATTGCTCCTCACAGTAGTTGCATGACAGCAAACCCCGCGGTGCCGCTGAGGTCGCAAACTCTGAACCACTACACCATTGCATAACACGTCTCCTGTGTTTTAGCGCTGCGCGTAATTTTACCTGTGAGAGATAGCCTGTCAGCTGTCACCAGCGGGAACCAGTGACTAGCTCGAGGGGGTGCGTGCTGGGGGCAATGTGTCGGGGACGTTTATGTCAACTGTGAAGATTTAAGGTTAATAACTGGTTTCTCTGAGTCAAGATTCTACCATCTATAGGAACTTCCTTGCCTTAAGCACAATTCACAATGCGATATTATTTTACTCTAAATATTGTCTTGGTGACAAAGAACTTCAAAATATTCGAATTAGCAGCGTCTCTGTGATGTCAAAATGATGTCAGTGACTTTAGTTAGTGCTTTTCCCCATTTCCTCGATCGTGATGAAAGCTGAACTCCACATATTGTTCTTATTTCTATATTTATTTATTTATGTATTTATTCATCAATTTATCTATTTTTCAGTTCAACTATTACCCGCCAGGGGGCACTGTGTCCCTGGGATATGTGTAAGTGATAATACCAATTTTTGTGATGTTCAATGTTTTACAATATGCGCGAAGAAATCTCTTTACTACTGGGATTACATAACTAATAGTCACAACTCCTTCCTAGATGTAATTTCTCTGTGTACAGTATTACGATCTTACAGGTGTTTCTGCCTTAGTGACTATATAATATTTAAATACTTAAAACTTATCTTCGGTGTCCGCGTGTGTGACCTGGATGGCACCTTACACGGTGCCTCGCTCATCCAGTGTTGCTCCGAAGAAATTTTATTATTTTTTCAGTATTTTGTTTTCAGTTTTCCTCGACAGCTGCTGGTATTATTATATGCTGACGTATGTTTCCTTACCACACTTCTGATCTTCCTATGAATGGTGGATCACGCATTCAATCACAGTTTTTATGCCGATTTCGCATCAGATTTTTTCCATGTACCCAAACATACCTACACACAGTTGCCTATGCTTACCGTACAATTTTATTTCTTTCACCAGCAATGAAAAGTTAGAACATACCATTAACTATGTGTCTAAAAAAAACAAGTTAAGAATTTCAATAATTTCAGGAAACTGTATAAAGAAGCAAACATTGCCAACAAGAGTAACACTGGAAAATTTTTGTTCAGTTATAACAGACGAGTTATAAACAAAAATAGAAATTAACAATACCTTCAATCTTCAGGTTATCTGATTCTTCATCGTTCGTGTTCCTCTTGTATTCTGTATACATTAGTGGTGTTTTCCGTGGCCAGAGGTACACGGAGACGACGCTGGTGTAGGTGGTGGCTGGGGTTACCAGCTCCTGCACTACAGGCTGGGTCGTCCTCGCCTTCCTGGAGGGGTTCCCGCACGCCCCGGCCACCAGGGTACAGCCTGCCACCATCATCACCCGCCATTGATGGGCTGTAAGCATTTCTGATTTACGTCACTTATCCCTTTCTCAGAGGCTTTTTGTTTGGTACAGGCATTCTAGGAGTTGGATTTGTTATCCCTGTACCATTGGTCACCAGAGACGGACCATAGTCTCGTGAATAGTGCACAATATCCACCACAACTGTAGTCAGTTTCAACAAATATCACTTCGGTGGCAAGCCCTATACTGCATTGATAACAGTTATGAAGCAACTTCCTTCACCTCACATTATAAAGTATTTTTATTTCTGGGTTTTCAAAATTTTTCGCTATACTCTTGATAGTTTAACGGATTCTTTTTCCAGATATAATTAACACTTGCACTCTGTAATCCTAGACACCGGTGGAGGATATACTGTTTGTTCTAGCAGAAGCTGCCAGCGGGAGTTGAAAGCGTGGCAGACCCTTATACAGGTGAGGCGACTATTGGAGGAGTCGCTAGTGGATTGATGGGGGGTGCGGGGTAAGGGGTGGGAAGGGGGGGCGTGTGTGACGGGGACGATAAGCGGGAAGGGGAGGAGTCAGGGAAAGGGGGAGAGCCGCGGTATGTAACTCGTGGATGATAATGATGAAAGCTTAATAATATGCCTGTGGTCTGTGTGCGTCATTAGTACCGGGATATTTTTTTTTTATCACTTGATGTCGATAGAGAGAGAGAGAGAGTATTGGTCTCTCTTTCCCGGTATATATTTCAGAACTAGACTCGAGATCAATTAATTAAAGCGGGAAAGATTGGTATAAGATGATTAATGGTGAGGGAAGGTTGAGGACAATTCACCATGTATACAGAGTAAAAACCTCCACGTAGCTGGTGGTCATGGTGAACCACTGTTTATCAATGATCTGGATAACATCGCCTGATAGCATGTTGTCAATAACACCAATAGTTGAAACAGGTTAAATATCTCCTGGAAACCTGTATTAATGGGTTATGTTTTAGGTCATTTCACAGTGTACTTTGATACATTATCCATCTCATACATTACGTGGTCTCTGATGGCGAAGATATAAATTCGTTCTTTAATGAGAGCCGTTACAGGCATTCACTTCTCTCTCTTGTCATCGTTAGGTTTTTACACCATATTTAACACTTTAGGAGTATCTTAAACCAAGGTCTATATGTTAAGGGTATATATATATATTTCTCTAATCTCTCATAGGAAGTAAGATATCGATATATCATAAGACAATCAACCATGTATAGGTAGAAAGTTCCATAGTTACCACCTATATAATGATATGGTCGTAGAACTATGAACAAAAATACAGATATATATATAAATTTAGACATACATACGCACAGACATCCATACGCACAGACGTCCATACGCACAGACGTCCATACGCACAGACGTCCATACGCACAGACATCCATACGCACAGACATCCATACGCACAGACATCCATACGCACAGACATCCATACGCACAGACATCCATACTCACGCACAGACATCCATACGCACAGACATCCATACGCACAGACATCCATACTCACAGACGTCTATACTCACAGACATACAGACATACATATACACAAAGATGGAGTCACTTGCAAGAACCGCTAGCTGAGGATTTTAGACTCTCTCTCTCTCTCTCTCTCTCTCTCTCTCTCTCTCTGTCACGGTACGCAATAGTGTGTATTACGTACCGCGACACAGCGAGACAGACAGACAGACAGACAGAAGTACTATAGACGAAAATGAACAGAAAACAGAGCCATAGACAGACATAGAGAGGGAAGGGTAGAAAGACAGGAAGTTTGAGGGAAGGAAAAAGAACATAATTAATTTATCGACTACTTCTGTTCCATTTTAACAAGAGTGAGGCAAGGTTCCCCCTCCCTCCCTCCTCGCTATATCAGATAACACTGTGATAACGACCACCACAAACAGTCTGCCCATATCACCACCTCAAAGTAGAATTACCATAAACAAAACATCTATAACATATTCTTACGACCTGTTTAAAATGTCCCAGAAATCCATTCATAATATTGATAACTTAATAACAGTTGGATGAAAAAGTAATCATGGTTAAAACAGGTCACAAGAGGGATGTGTTTACCACGTACTGTATTAACCTATTGCAACACTCATGAGTCGACGACAGGTTTGGCAACACTGTGTGAGGCAGGTATAGTCTTACTCACCCACCTGGCAGTAATGGCCGTGACAGAAGCTTGAGGTGTATACGGAACTATACTCGGAGTGGTTTATGCTGATAGTACTTCTAATTATCTTCAGACAAGCTTTGCACTGATACCATGGTCGATGCTACTGTAAAACGTGTGATTAATTAACTGAAGAACGTTAAATTGAGTGATCCTTTGGGTGTGTTGAAACTCCCTGAAAAAATGTGAAGTCCTTGAAAATATTCGAGATTTGTGTGATTACCTCGAGGCTGGTGTGGTCACTATGAGTGTTGGTTGCCTGCACTGTCTCACACGCGGGAAAAGGAGTATATTAACATACCGTTGCCAGCTGACAGTAGTGGTGGTGGTCATGAAACGTTGGTGTTAGTATGAACCGACGCCTACATTTGATATTTATCTTAGAGTCTCTTTCAAACTTTGACCTAATAGCAGTGACCTGAAGCCAAATCCATCGTTAGTCACCTATGATCACCCTCCTGTAACCTGTCAAAGGTGACATCATAAGATTTTTCAGAGTGTTAATTTTGTCCTTCTGGCGCTAGACTGCCCACATTAATCAGTTACAATTTACCTGACACCAAGCTTCACGTACTTACCTATCGTCAATGACCTCTTAGAACTAGAAGACTATTCTTACCTATTGCACGTTAGCTGCAACCATATCACCAGCGACCCCCTGAAGCTGGCTACCTATGACCGGTCGCCAGTGAGCTCTTGAAAACGAATTACCTAACACTAATTCATCGCTAATCTCCACCCTGACTTATATACCACACCTGAACTACCACACCTGAACTACCACACCTGAACTACCACACCTGAACTACCACCCCTCAAGAGATCCAGGGTATGAATATGAGGCTCCTGAGATCATCAAGAAGGGCATCATGCAGGGACGTGGTGTGTGTACTCCTACTGGTGATGACGGCTGGTGGGTGTGTCAGAGGTGAGCGTTTGGGAGCATCATTGTTAACCTAACCTAACCTAACCTAACCTAACCTAATTTAGTTACAGCTTGGTTATTTTATGATAATACAGGGTAATAACATCGTTACGGCTTAATTGGATGATTGTCTTTAATTAGTGTGATAAATATGTCACGTAAAATAGGGATGATTATGAAATAGTGATAATATCTATATATTTCTTTGTTTTTTGATATCCAAGCTGGTCTGTTTATAGCGGAAATCATGGAGGCAATTATAACACAAATTATAAATACACACTACTATTACTAAACTAACCATTCCTAAACTAAATAACTATAACTTTACCTGATCTAATTTAGGCTTAGTTTGGTTATATATGAAATGAACTTCCATCAAGTTAAAACAAAAACACATCCTTATTTAGTCAAAACGGGAGATTTGTTTAAGGCTTTACCGAACATTTATCGTAATTTAGCGACACACACACACACACACAGACACACACACACACACAGACACACACACACACACACACACACACACACACACACACAGACACACACACACACACACACACACACACACACACACAGACACACACACACACAGACACACACACAGACACACACACAGACACACACACAGACACACACACAGACACACACACACACACACACACACACACACACACACACACACACACACACACACACACACAAAAGGCTACCTTCTTCCTTTGCTACATTCTTCTCCCTCTCTCCTCCCTCTATACTCATCCACCCTCCATCTATCTATATCTTCGATCCTTCCATCTCCCTTTTTGACCCCTCTACCTTTTCTTCCTTCCTCGTCATCTTCATATCCTTCCCTTTCTTCTACTCCCTTTTCCTCTCACGAGACAAGACCCACCTCTCTGTCTCCCCTTCCTTTCCCTCTGGTACCAACTCCTGTCTCCCTCCCCTCACATGACAGGCAGTGCACACCCGTCATCTCCCTCCTCCCACAGGCCAGACAGTGCCAGATGTGCCGTGTATGACAAACGGTGACTGTGATGTCAAAGAGTGGACGTCGCCCCAGCCAGAGTGTATATCGTACAAGTGTCGCTGTCCAAATGACACCTGCGTCGTCTACACCTACCTGACAGACAGCAACAACTTATACTACTACTGTGGCGATTGTGGTACGTCTCCCTTTCTCCCTCATTATCTCCTCTTGTGTTCTCGCTACTCGGCCTTCATCAGTATTGGCCAAGGTTTCTGTAATTCATTGTATTGTTCAACACAGTCGTCGTCACAAAAAGTCTCAGACGCCAAGTGTGTGTGTGTGTATGTGCGTATGTGCGTGTGTATGTGCGTATGTGTGTGTGTGTGTGTGTGTGTGTGTGTGTGTGTGTGTGTGTGTGTGTGTGTGTGCGTGTGTATGTGCGTGAGTGTGTGTGTGTATAAAGAAGGCATCAAAAAGAAAGTCATGAGGGGTAACAATACTGGTGTAGGTGGAAACAGTCCTAAGCTGTGATCTGACCAGATTTGACCTCTCCCACAGGCACGTTGGGGTCAGAATGCAATTCCACAGAGGACTGCATGAGCCGCTGGCAATGTTCCAATAAGTTCTGCAGGTGTGAGAGTGGCTACGTGTACAAGGAGTTATGGTGAGTAGCTTTGCATTTTCCGCACTTGCCATAATATTCTAGCTACCGCCAGACGCTTTTATTTAGCTTAGGGTAACCTCCCGCAGCTAAAGGGTTAACAGGAAACATTTGGCAGCTGCCCATCCTGTAGTAGTAATAGAAAAGACATTGTGATATAGAACAGTGTTATGTGTTTAAAGGTATTACAGACTCATAGGCTGTTGTGGTTCAGGAGGATAAACGGATAATAAGAAGCTACTGTGCCGAGTCTTTAGGTGTAATCCCTGGCAATGTGGTGTAGTTTGCCAAGTTTGGGTCACTGTAAAAACTCTTGTGCTGTTGTTGTCTTACCGTGTTTATACATAACAGTACAGGTTAAGGTATAAAAACACAGGTGAGGCAATTTATTATGATGGCAGCATAATACAGGGAACACCTCTTACTTGCCTCATGGGATCACCTGATGAAACACCCTAACATTATCTGGTGGGGTAAGATTAAGTCAGTAATATAGATTAGTTTAAGAAAATTATATTAGGTTAGGTTAGGTTAGGTTAGGTTAGGTTAGGTTAGGTTAGGTTAGGTTAGGTTAGGTTAGGTTAGGTTTGGTTAGGTTAGGTTAGCAGTAGGATGTTTAATCATCAGGTGAAATAAGCTCGGGCGTCTAATGTTTAGGTGGCCCTCATGATGCAGTGTTTACTTCTCAGGATACGATGTAGAATTCTATAATGTTATGTTTATATTATGACGTCATACTTATGTACAGTGACTGTGTGTAATGGTGGTTATATGTTACACACGGCGGGTGTTGTGAGTTCTGTGTTGTGTAACCTGTGTACTTGTATCTCCACTGTGTACATCGTATTTGTGTACCTTAACAGCGATGATGTTTCTCAATCCATTAAATTTTGATAAGGAGAATATATATGCTTTAATAGTTTTCAACACATAATTCAGATTATACATACTGAAAAACATGGAAATCAACACTGAAATCACTTGAATTGATGAACACAATTTTTTTTTATGCCAAAAAGGAAAATCTCACATCCACATTTGTCGGCCATCTTGAAAAATGGCTGCCATCTTGGAATTTTGAATATCCAATCAGATAGATTTAATAATTAACCCATATTGAATCTTCATGCCAATTTTCATGCTTGTACTATATCACCATTTGCAAGATTCCTCAAAAATTGACGCTTAGGTACTCCGCTAATTAGCCATTTAAGATTATTCTTCTCTAATCACGGATAAAATTTCATATGCACTAGATAACTGGCGTTGAATTACACCTTAGACTTGAAAATGTTTATTCACAATATTTACAAAGTCCTTATGAATAAATATTTCGACATATTTTAACAGTTTATCAAATACAGTACATGTTTTATTTGTCGGATTTTTGTTTTAATATCATATGTTGAATTCAGAAATCTGTATATTTGTAATACTTAATAATCTTTCTCTTTCTTCCATTCTTTTCATTCTCATTCTTTCTCTCACCCTCTCCTCAGCGTGATGTACAGCCCCGTACCCACCTCCGTCAGCAGCCTAGTCCTCATCATCATCCTGGCCATCTTACTCATCATCCAGAAACTCATCCACTCGTGAGTATTCCCCTCCTCACTCATCACCACAGTCGTCATTCATCACTAAGTGGATCATGTGTTCAGTCTCTCTCTCTCTCTCTCTCTCTCTCTCTCTCTCTCTCTCTCTCTCTCATTTAACATGTCCATGATTCACCTCGTTAAGACTCGTTAATATAAAGGGTTTAGGTCTTGTAGATAATAGACCCATCAATTTAAGTGTGTTAGGTAATGTAAGTGAGTGGAAGGTATCAATTTAAGTGTGTTAGGTAATGTAAGTGAGTGGAAGGTATCAATTTAAGTGTGTTAGGTAATATACGTGGATGGGACATTATCGATATGTCCCACCCACTTATATTATGTAACACATTATTGACGTGAGATATGAATCATAATTATTTGGGGGAGGGAAATGGTCTCTTTATATAATATAGCTCTTCTTCTGCGTCTGTTTCTTCTATTCGCATTCTTTTTCTTTCTACCTCTTATACTTAATGTTGTGCATGCATTTACTTTGGCCGATTAGTAAAAATTTTACAATAGTTTAACTAGCCTAATAAATGTTGATATATATAAAGTATATATATATATATATATATATATATATATATATATATATATATATATATATATATATATATATATATATATATATATATATAACATGATTATTGTACGTACCGACTTAGAATATGATTTCAAAGACTTGAAGTTGTTGAAGCGCAGTAATTCAGTATAACAACAAATTTACGAAGAAATCCTACATAAGAAATGATGCTGACACAATACGATGATCAGCATAAAAGAAGTATCTAAAACATAAACAACAAAGAATATTTTCTTCTTATAAATTACTAAATATTTCTATGTTCGGAGAATTCCATGCAAGTTCCAGAATGATGCTTATAATTATACCTCTTTAATGAGCAGGACTTGTCTTCAACCAAACCAGGTTTAGGTGTTTCAGCATATGTCTCTATCAGCTGGGCGAAGGTACATCACAGACAGCCTCATGATATGATCTATTCTTATCAACACTGTTGTCACCTCTCCCCCCCCCCCTCTACCTCACAGATTGACGCGGGATTTGCAGTTTAGTGTCATGTGTAGGAATTGCCAGCTGCCATTTCCCTTACACCATCTCAAATTCTTCTGCATTTGTATATTTTGACAAGATAAGATATGGGGACCCTTAGCTTAGGGCATGTGACTTTCTAGCTTTCGATGTGGCATATGACTTTACTACTTTAGGGTACAATGCATGCCGTAGTGAGCCCTGCCATAGCTGCCATAGAACGTATCCTTTTAGCTTTTATTCTATGATACACTGTTCCTTTATTAGTCTCTCTATAGGATATACTCGTACTAAATGAACTTTAAGAATGTACCCCATGTTACTCTACACGGTACATAGAACACCTCATAACACTCTAACATGTTTTACACACACACACACACACACACACACACACACACACACACACACCATAGCATCCTACCATAGAATACACCATCAGTGACGCCCTTCCCCACTACAGAAGGAAGACGCTGAAAAAGTGTTTCTGCCGGAAGTCAGGTGACTCTGAGGAAGACACCGAGACGGTAAGTATACCGTCAACACCTTCAACCTTGTTGTCATGAATATCAAGAAATACAATATTATATTTGCATTGGTACCCTCAGACCAGAATATCTTTTAATGCTATTTACATATTTAAATACAGAAGCATATAATATATAATTATGTGCATAAATAAATGCATGCATACTTACATGGTGATGAGATATGTGTACATGATGCCCTCAGAGAGTGGTGGGATACAACCCGGACAGCAACAACAAGACGGCCGCCTACACCATCACCAACTCGGACTTCATGACCACTTCAGACGTCAGTAGCTAAGTCACTCTACGCGTACATCTTCCTTCGTCATATCACTGTAGTAATACGCCCCGTTATAGAATGAAGTGTACAGTAATGTGTTCGTGTCGTGTGTCTGACGGATCTCGATTAAAAAGCGTGTGGAACTCAGAAGTTGTGCTTATGGAGTAACAGCAAATGGGCATTAAATTCACAAAACTATCAAGGTCGCTCTGGTATAATGAATGTGTCCCATCAGTGCCTTCACAACACTCCCCGGCATATTGTTCCTAGAGTTCACAAATCTCACTCCAAAAAAGTTTCCCCTGACAATTTTCTGAACTTTGAGGCTTCAGCCTAAAGCTGTAATCCTTAATGGGATGGGCAGCCGCCAGCTCCAGGTATGAACACTCGATTAAGTAATGTCCTCTGAAGTGTTTATAGACGTCTTTAAGTCACCCCTTGCCCGCCTATAGTTTAAACTAGACAGCTGTAGGCGTTCTAATCTCTCTGGGTAACTGCGGTGCTGTAATGCAGGCACTAGTCTGGTGGCCCTCCTTTGGATATTTTCTATTAACTGACAGTCTAGCATATCTCGGGGACCAGATGGGGTGACAGTACTCCAAAGGAGGAGCCACCTCACATTTGAACAGCGTTATGAGGGACTGACCGTCTTGGTATGTGAACCTCCTTATAAGACCTATAATAGCTTATTTGACTAAATTACATTTACAACGTGCATACTCGGATCTGTTTCATATTTGGTCTCTGTTAATGATGTTTCTTCGTTCCGTTGGAACATGTGATTGCCAAATCTACATGAAAAACTGTGACTAAGTATGTGATCCACCCTCCACAGCAAGATCAAAAGAGCAGTGAGGAAATATTAAAGGCAACTATCGATAAAAACTGAAAACGAGAAAGGGAGAAAAAACAGTAAAACAAATAGTGAACTTTATTAAGGAGGACCACTGGACAAGCTAGATACTGACTGAGGTGCCATCCAGTTTACACAATGGAACAACTAGAGCCCAAAAAGATCAGACGAGAACAAATAGTCAGAGTACAGAATGATGAAGTCGAAGTAATATATATATACCAGCCCTCCCACTAATAGGGGAGAGAATTGAACCAGTTGTAAATAATATTAACATAGTGCATGCTGTAGCTTTAAGTTCCTAACCCAAAGAGAAGACATTCCCAAGCAACATGAGAGTGATTCTACTAACCCTCTAGACTCAGTCTTCAAAGTGACAATAATAGGAACCGGGTCAATCAAGTGCTGATACACATATGTCAAAGGTCTAGTTAATAAGATTGATGGTGTGAGCACATATGGGAACACAGAATAACCAGACCAAAGTCTAATTAAATAAAGTCAACCCACTTCGAGTCGAAAATTCGCCCTTTGCCGCTACGTGACTACATGATAAAAGTTTCTATGATATTTCATCGATTTCCAAAGGATGAAAAACAGAAAAATAATGGATTTTATTGTGCATGCAGCAAATATATAGGGTGCAGCAGGAGGAAGGGCAGTACTTGAGAGCCAATGGCAGGTTTAAATTTAAATTCCCTAAAGTCTAACTTTCGGTCAGGAAACCGGATGAGGAGAGAAAAGTACCTATTTGATGCTTGAAGCTGTTGTATAGCCTTCTCATCTTCAATATATTGAAAACCTTTACATACATACACTAAATATCACTGATTTCCTGGAATAGCTTGGGGAGGGAGAGAATGGTGGCAATTATAATCATTAACAATTTTTATTATTTTCCTGAACTGTTTTATTTAACTCTTGTATTCCTTCTCTCAGTAAGTAGCTAGCTCCATATTTCTATGATTACTTAATTGGTTTTACATTGATATTGGCAGCAAAATCATAGGAGTATAAATAATAATGAGAGGAAAAAAGGATTAATAATAATAATTATTATAAATTTTAAGAATAAGAATAGGAATATCATAAAAATAATGATTACATGAGAAGTACAACTGGCTAGCAAAAATATAGTGCGCTAGGGGATGAGAAAAGGGATATGGAAAGAATATCTTCTAATACAGTGGGGTGGTCTCACCCTGGATAATATACGAGTCCTCCCTTACTACCGTTTTCTTCGACTACGGCCAATGACGTCATATAATTAGCTCCCCCTCCTGCGCGTGGGTTGACTTGGTGTAATTAGACTTTGAGCCAAACATTATTGGAATTGGCGAGTCCTGAGGTCGAGAAATGTTTCAGGATGAATTTTACTTACTAGGGTATCACCCACCATTTAGAAAAGACAGGCCACAAGAGGTGGTGGTGTACTACTGAATGTCAAGAAGCACCTGGCAGTAACCATTAATGAAGAGCTAAACAAAATGGGATCATTCGAGTCTATTTGGTGTGATTTGATAGCTTAAAACAGAGCAAGATGACAGTATGTGTGTACTATAGGGATAACTCGGTCTTGGAGGAGAAAGTAGGAGATCTTCATAGTCATCCAGACAGCATCCAGAGCACAAGCCCTTACCGTGGGAGATTTCAATCACGAGAATATATACTGGGTGAATCTTGCCACACAATCCAAGAGAGAAGAATTCCTAGATCTCAATCAAGATTCATTCCTCACACAACACATGTCGGAACCCACGAGAGACGACAACATTCCATAGATTTAGTCTTGACACCTGAGGAAGCTATGTTGGATGAGATCCACATCGAGGAGAAACTAACTTCTACCAGCGACCACTACATACTAAGATGAAATACGATCTTTGATAATCGAGAGAAATTAGTTGAGGATGAATATTATAACTTCAACTATGGAGATTACTAGCTGCATAAGGATAATCTACAGAAATTTAACTGGGAGGAAATTATTGAGGAGTCAGATACAGAAGACTCAATGCAAGATTTCATGGAAATTCTTGAGACAACATTAGAGAAATGTCTACAACGGAAAACGGAGTGAAGGGGGAGCAAAGCCAGGTGGATGAATCACAGATTTAGAAATGCCTGCAAAAGAAAATACGAGTTGTGGAAGAAATAGTAGAGCTCAGGGCATCATGTAGATTATGTATAGTATACAAAGGAGCGTTAATGTAGCCAATCGAGAAATTAGATCAGCCAAACGACATTTCGAGATAAAACTAGCCCAATATATTAAGAAAGATCTTAAGTCCTTTTATGCAGATGCCAGGAGTAAAATGAAAACCAAGGATACTGTCAACTCTCTAAAGGATGAAAACAAGGTGGCCCTGGAGGATGACAAACACTAATACCTGAAATTAATACTTTGCATCAGTATTCACACAGTACCTAAACTAATGTATACCTCAGGGGTGGAAAATGAATTAAGAGAGATCGCAATTACAGAAGAAGTAATGAAAAGGAAAGTAGTCAGATTAAAAGAATTCAAAGCCCCTGGAGTGGACGGAGTACAGGTGATGCAACAAGTAAGGGCAGCAGCAGGGCCATGTTCAGATAACCAAGGACTCCGGACACCGTATCATCCCCCCCCCCCCAACTTTTTTTTACTTGAAAAAAGAAAGAAAGAAACGTTAAGGTTCAAATAACGACCACATGTTGACTGAAATACTTGATAACATAAAATAATGAAATGTAAGATCATCATTATTCATACACGATATTTGTAACTATTTTTTTCTTCTTATAAATGACATACCCGTACTACAGCGAATCATTATTTACTAATATTAACTTGAAATTAAATATACTATTTGAAGAATAAACTATTATGTTCATGTAATGTGATACGGAAATATTTAGTTAAAAGTTGTCCTTTCGAGCTTTCATAGCAGCAAACTGAGAAATCACATCATGAAAGTCAATCATGTGTGCGATATCGCTTTCTAGGGAAATAATGGCGAGGCAGATCAGTTTGTCTTGGTTCATTGTAACACACTCTTAATGCTTCACTAATTTCATTTTTGAGAAGCTACGTTTTGGTTCACACACACTGTGTGATACGCAAAGACAGGAAAATTCTTAAGACAATGGTGACATTAGTAAAAGTTGCATCTAAATTTGGTGGGACTGGGCTAATTCTGTGGAACCTAAGATTTGATGCATGCAGTCCCTGAACCTCTACAAACTGTAGATGTAAAGGTATTAACAGTATACATTAAAGTATATAGAGTAGATTAGGTTCTTAATATTAGGAGAGAGACTGTGAGTATAAGAGGATGATAAATGTGACGGTCAGGTAGTTACTATGGGGACGGTCGTCGAAGTATATGAGAGAGAAACAGAATAGTATAAATGTACAATCTTTATGTCTGTCTATAGTGAATACAACAAATTACCTCTGGAAAAAAGGCAGAACTTGCAGAGGAATGTGGTTGAGAGAAAATGACACAAAATAAGGAAAAAATACAATGAGCAAATTTGAGAGAAAGAATGAACACCAGGTCCTTCACTCTTACAGGACCCTGACTTTGATTGGGCTCTGGAACTCTCACGCCAGATGTCGACCCGCGGGGAAGAATGGCTGCTTTTGTCTAGCTCTACCTGGTCTTCCCTTTCCTCCAGCCAGACCGACCCCAGTTCGTCCATCCTCCCGGATCTATCTTCATCCCAGCCTGGAACCTCAGGGTGGGTATACATGGCATTTTTTTTTTTTTTATGATTTATCGTTTTTTGTGTGTGTGTGCGCGCAGATGTGTGTGCATGCAGGTTTGTATATCTGTACAAGTGCATGTGTACCCCCAAACAAGAAAAACGAAGTAAGACTTCAATACACAGCCCACCTGTACCAAACTCGCTGACCAATACTCCCATACTGTTAGCTAACCCTCACCTTACCAATTCCCGCAGGTGGCGCCCGAGGTCATCATCCACATCGGTCACTAGGTCAAACCCCACGTCACGGCCCCACCGCCGTCGATCCACACGCTCTTCAATGTCTTCGGTCTCCTCCACATATTCCGCTTCTCCTCCTCCCTCCTCTTATTACTCCTCTCATTCTATCCCATACACCTCCTCCTTGCCTTCCCCAGCTTCGTCACGCAGTACCCCGCCGTCAGCGTCCTCGACTCTATCTTCACGGAGAAGCGGGTCCGACTCCTACAGATCTTGTCCACGATCTTCGTTCACACCAGACTCCTGCTGTGACCCTGGCGTGGCCAACGATGATGTCAGGGTGTCTAGACTGTAATGCAGAACTCGGATTATTAGGGGTTATTACTGTGGAAAAGACAACGCATCAAGTTAAGTGATAGCCATATTAATTTGGCACCAATCTCTGTGCTGCAACCTAAGTAAGTCTCTTAAATGAGTTTTTACATTATAGTAATGAAATAAAGTTAACTTATGGGTATAAGAATATGATGGATCAGAGAGCAGTAACGACACAGATGTGGTTGATTGGTAAAGGATTTCTAACACAGCAACATTTGCAGTGTGTAATCTTAAGTCGGTCTATGAAGGCTGTAGTGGCGTTGTGCACTTCAAAATATTAACTGTCACTGTGACCAAAATATTCCATCTTCTGTTACCCAAACTGAATATTGGCCCAGGCATGGGCCTCCTTTCCTCAGTCATGGGCCGCATTACGATATAGGTATTTTTCTGTGGCCAACCCACCAAAATTTATATCCTACCTAGTCAAAAAGTGATGTTAATATTGTATTAGCACGGACAGTGAAACAGTTTATCGTCACGTCCACCTTACGATATTTTCAATTTACAATTAGTCTTTTTCCCACATATGAAACAAATCCATCGTAATAACTTTTGAAGTAAAATGTTAATGTTTCTTAGTATTTAACAGAAGGTGAAAGAAGCAGTCTGTGAATACGTTGATTTTTCCTACAGTTACAGCATTTTTCTTACTTATGAGACACACCCACCAGAATAATGTCATTGTTAATATTGGCGTACGAGGAATTACAATGACACAACCTATAGACACATCTATTTATTTAAAAATTTACAATCCCAAAGTATTTCAACTTCAGGTGATCAAAACATGAAATAGTAAAATTATGCAGGCGACATAATAGTAGTCAAGGTTAAAATTAATAAGACATTTTGGTGCAGATAAATTTATTCTAGTCACAATGTTTTCCATTTTGTGAGACACTCGCATATAACTCAATGGTGATATATAAACAACCAGTCAGGGTTTCAGTTTGTAAAACATCGGGACTTAATTTGTTATTTACACTCGGTTATAATTTTGTCCAACTTTTTACAGTCAAGAGAGGAATGTCAGAGGTTACAACCCTGAGGCAGCACTCCAGATGCTCATCTGTGAGTCTGGATCTGTCATTGGACTTTATAAACTTCATGCGTGAAACCTGGATATTTGTGCTGTAAAATTCGTTAACTGGTACATCTTCCAATTTAAATATCAGTTCCCGGTCCTCTTGAACTTCGATCAGTTCCATCTGTAGATAAATTGGAGCGCCATCAACAACGTGAAATGGTGTGGAAATGTTTAGGCTGGTTTCTTTAGTTTTGAAGTCATTGAAACGAGATTGGAATTCCTGGTTCAAAACATCAAGTTTCTATCAAATTTATTACCTTTCCCAGGAATTTATTTCCACAAACTTCGGAGAGAGTAAGAAAGTGTGATGTGTCATCTCTTCGAAGTTGTGTCTGCCACAACCGCAGTTTGTTTTCAAAAGATTTGATGTGGCTGTGCAACTCATGAATCCGTTGACCTCTTGTCTGTAACTTGATGTTCAAGTCCTTGAGATGTGTCGTAATATCGACGAGAAATGCCATTTCAGCCAGCCAATCATTATCATTTAATTCCAGCACTGGCTTACCTTTCATTTCCATGAAGGTAGACACTTCATCTTTTTAGCCTTTCCTGAGCCAACGCACATCAGAATAGTAGACGAAATCTGGGAACTGGCGATGATTCAAAGCCCGAGGTTTGATGAACTTTATGTAAGTAATTACTGGATTAATGACATGCTTAAAATTAAGTGTCTAGGCATAGATAGAGTCTTTATGGATGATACAGTGAAATACATTGTTCTTCAGGATTTAAGCTGCGATCAGACATCTCTGCTTCAATTCGCGCAACCAGGCCAACATTGGAACCTGCCATAGATAACCCTTGTCCCATCAGTTGTAACACCACTCAGTTTTTACCTTTTCTTTTCGGTGTTCAGATACTGACTTTGCTTCTGAGAAAAGGTCTTCTCCCATCGTCGCCCCTTTCATTGACTGAAGAGCTAGTTGATCCTCGGTGACACTGAAATCATCTTTACTTCCCCGGCTAGCTTCATCTACCTGAACTGCGGGCCACATTAAATAGAATTTCTCAATCACTCCGCGAGCCGCACAAAGACATGGTCCGGGCCGCAAGCGGGCCGCGGGTTGCCCATGCCCGCCGGTATACCAAAAATTATATATGGACTTTCAGAAGTTTCAAGCTATATTATGACAACTCGAGAAGCAAGGCATTTCCTCTATGACTTTTGTTGAAAGAAATACGAGTTTTATTCGGCAGAGATGCTTTTCTTCATAACTACCAAATGTATTTCTAAAAGAGATAATCGACAAAGAGAAAAACCCTCATTTGCACGACGTCTTGACACGGCAACTCTCTATCCTCAGTGAAATGTAAGACACAAGAACAACTCCAACATAAATGAATCATCGTCTTACAAGGAACATGGCGCGTTCTAAACAATTATTACTAACAACTTATATACATAGATAATTATAATGGGTGCCAAAAACCACACAGGACCACCACACACACACAAGGACCACCACACACACACACAGGACCACCACACACACACAAGGACCACCACACACACACAAGGACCACCACACACACACAAGGACCACCACACACACACACAGGACCACCACACACACACACAGGACCACCACACACACACACAGGGACCCTTACACCTTAGGATTGTGAATACGTACTGGATTTTACTGTACATAGTAGTCATGTTAAACAGGGAAGTTTGTATTTACGAGTGTTCTAAATTACTATTAGGATATTAATAACTGATATGCATTATATTCCTTTATTTCAGGGTATGTTAATTATAAGTATGTACAGTATGTGTTGCATGAAGCAAGATTAGTGCTTGTAAGTTAATCATTTGTTATTATATTTAATTTTTATTAAAATTATATCATAGTTTTAAAATTAAATTAAACTCCTTTCATTTTACCTCCGCCATCAATAAACGATAAGCTTGTTGAATATCTGTATAATTGCAAAGTAATTAAACCAGTACGTATGGGTTAAAACACAAGAGAGGCTGTTTACACCCTTACATCAACGAGAGCAACACATCACTCACTCCACACACACTCATTCCCGGACCTCGTGTGTACTCCTTGGCGCTCTTTCCTTGGTGTTCTTAGATAATGTTAAATACAGAGAGCACTGTTTCAACGCCATACGGTACATGTTAAAGCTCACTAATAAATGCGCTTCATAAACCAACATCTTTATATGATTCTACGGTATATACAGTTTTGTCTCAATGAGTGGCTGTTTTTATATGCGAGTGTTGTTTTCTGTTGTGGCTTTCGTAGTAAATGCCTCACTAGCAGACAATGTAGTTGTTTATAGCGGGGTCTCGAGCCAAACACACCTGTTGGCCACACAGGTGTTTTCAATAACAGATGTCTGGTGAATACAAGTTAAACAATAATCTCGTTTACTTACACGAGTGCATCATCATAGAGGCCATTCCCTTTGTATATTTGCACACAAGAAGAGTTTTGGGTGATACAGGACGTGGGAACCTTAAGACATCGTTGTACAGTGCAGGGTCTCAAGTTGACGATTAAAAAAGAGCAGTGGATCCAGTTCTCCTTTCTGTAACTATTTGCTTCAACATACAAATATATCTAGCAGAAAAAACAAGAACAATTCATATTAAGAGGCTAATGTGTAGTCGCCGTGCTCTTGAAGGAGTGTGTTTGTGTGTGTGTGAAGCAGAAGCAGGTGTTATGGGAGAGAAGAATCAGAAGATGGCTCTGTGTGTGGAGGTGGTGTACTACCTTCTGATGGCCGGGGCTCTTGGCAACCTCATCTACTTCAGGTATGTGCGTCAGGAGGACCCCGCAGCGCACCGGCAGCAGGAGAAACAGGACACATTGCAAGATCTGGAGGTTAGTGTTCGAGGTGTCGTAACTAATGTCGTCCAGTAAGATGTGTTTCATATTATCACTTCAGGATAAATATCGTCATATAAATCCCCGAGGATCCAGGATTAGCTAAATTCTCTGGAAGGTTGCTCATAGTATCTACAGCAGTTAAGAAAACTCTCAAGGTATATTTAATCTAAACTTTCCATGGTTATATTTAGAAAGAATTGCCAGATATCGTTCATTTCCTGGAGAGTGTCAGAAACAACAAAAGATCCCAACTACACACATGAACATACAATGCAAATGCTAATTTTAGTTTTTAATGTTTTACCTTGTATGGAATTATGTACACACCTGCTGTAGATTTAAGGGAGGAAGTAGTATATCTGAAGGCAAAGTTTACATCGAGATCCCGGCTTACTGAATTAATAACACTCAGGCTTGATCCAACATAGTGCAAAGATATCTTGATTGACAAATACAAGATGGTGGGGAGAAGGTCATTCAACAGGGAATTTCAACACAGTGCAAAAGTAAGACTGGCAGGGAGTGAACACACTGGTTAACAACGAGTTGTTGACAATTTTTACAATGGTTGGGATTGGTCTGTTCTTATAGCGATCAGTACGTACTGGTATGGGCTGGATCAAGACCACCGAGATACAACTTTTCAATGTCACGAAGTGTAAGAGGATGCACCTGGGGCGTACCAACGGTAAGGAGGCGTATCATATGTCCCAACGGGATGAAGAAACTGCACTAGTTGAGACTGAGTGTGAAAAGGACCTAGGTGTGTATGTTGACAAAGAGCTGAAGTTCTCGGGCCATTGCGAGAAGAAGGTAAAGCAGGCAAATAAATTATTGGGTATTACAAAAAGGTCGTTTAGATATCTGGACCTCGTAACGATCTTCAAGAGTGAAGTGCTTCCCCATCTGGAGTACTGTCACCATGTCTGGTCTCCGAGATATGCCAGGGACTGTTAGTTGGTTGAAAATGTTCAAAGGAGGGCCACAAGACTGGTGACAGTCCGCATGGTTCTTAATTTCCCGAAATAACTTGACGTCATCCGCAACCATTTGTATGGAGGAAAGTACAGCTTCATGCACGTCATTTGTGAAGCAATGCTGTCAGCACATACCGAGGCGTCCCGAGTGGAAAAGCAACATTCATCCCAAGGAAAGTCGGAGATGAATTCTCGCAAGTGATTGCCAGTTTGCCCTTCAATAGTGCCATAGTTGTCGTTTGGGGGTGTTAAGGAGGTGGTTGTGCCCAGCTTATACTATAGACGGGTGAGGGACGACCTAATTGAAATGTAAAAACATCTCTGGGGGCACTAATCGGTCGAATGTACAAACCTGGAGCTGGCGGACGTCCGCACCACAAGGGGTCACAGCTAAAGGTTGAAGAAGCCACAAGTCCAGAAAACTGCGTGGGCAAATTTTTTCGGAGTGAAAATGTGAACTCTTGGAAAACTCTTCTGGAGAACGTTGTGACGGCATCGAGTGTGAGCTCATTCAAGGCCAGATTTGACCAACACTGGTGTAGGTTCCGATATATTCAGGAGCCAGTGCATGCCCAGTATCTGCCAACAGTGCGTATCAGAGACGTGACCGACCGCCTAAGCGGCTAACGAACCGACCAGTGGTGAAGAGGATACTCGATAAGTATTTAAACTATTGCTGAATATTTTATTTTTATTACAACCCCAATAGTGTAAAATATGTGTTCAACAGGACATAATAGTGAGAGGTACTCAAACACCCTTCTTATGTGTGTCTTCGGCCAAGGACATGTTTTTTTGTTTGTTTTTTCGGGGATTAGCCCACCCGAGCACAGGTCACTGACCCCACAGATGCATCATTCAAGAATGACTTAATTAATGATAAAATAACTTGTATTTGATCATTAATAACCTTACACATTATAAACAATTATTTTTCAATAAATTTTGCAGAATAATTATGTAGTTTCAGACTAAAAGTTACCATAAATAATATTATTATGAATAGTTAAAACAGCGGGTTTATTGTGGTGTGGTAAGCTTATATATAGTGTTATATATTAATAAAATATTAATAAATAAACTTTAAATAGGTAAAGGGAAAATATTATTATTCAAATTTATTTTAGTAAATTTGCAAATGCTGTCAACTTGTTCGGCTCTCCGACGGCTGACAACATTAATATATTACCATTAGGGGGAATTTAGTCAATATTTAAACGTTAAAATTAAACTATAATTTATTTATATTATATAATATTCATTATTTTGATACTTTTATTGTAGTAATAATAATGAAAACTTGTAATTACTGAAAGATAAGAGAGAGAATCGGACAAGCTGTGGCAGGTCGACAACAAACTTCAACTTGGTGTCTTGTGTTTTATTAATTTTGTGAGTAAATGTTAATTTGTGGGCCTTCCATCGTCCCTCATGGTAAGTTAACATTATATATGTTGCAACACAAAGCTGATCATAACACTTTTGTTTATCTTTGGTTACTGTATAATATTTACTGGTATATTTTATATTTTATTCTTTTATCTTCTTCACCACTGATCGGTCACGTCTCTGTCACTCACTGTTGGCAAGTACTGGTCATGCACCGGCTCCTGAACCTGCTCCAGTGGTGGTCAAGTCCTGTCTTGAAAGAGCCCACACACATGACAGGATGAAGTTTCAGGGTATCTGTACTGAGGCTCTGAACCTGTCAGTTACTCTTAATGTCTAGGTGAGGGCTAGGACAGAAGCAAGAGAATAACACAGAATATGGACAGTGGAAATTTATTCGATAGGTAAAAAACTTGACAGGGGAAGCAGCATTTCGGAGTACAATATATTTATATGTTCTGACCTCAGGGTAGTACAGAGGGAATAGCGCAATCAACTCCCGATGTGCTTAAAGCAGAATGGGTGGTTGGGGGATAGTCAGTGAAAATGCAGACAGACTTGGGTGGGTTGTATACAAGGGGAAAGTAGCAGAGGCAACTGTGCCAGCATAGAACCAGAAGGCAACAGGACACCCTCTACCCCCTCGACCTCCTACCTAGGAGGAACACATCATGTAAACAATGTCATCTCTGGCCACACCCCACAAAGTACAGTGAGGTTAGTAAATGAGGCAGCTGCTAACAATGAAGGAGGCCAGAACCACTACCAATTTGAGTCACTACCAAAAGGACTATTTCTGTCTTGAGTCATGTACAATTAAAGACAAAAGTCTTGTCGCTGTTTTGTCGGAAGATTGAATATAACTCGTGAAACATTATGAGAGCCCCCTACCACAAGGCAGAGCGCACCAAAAGTTTAGCCCTTCGGCATATGTTTCCACCAAATTTCACGACACTACTTTTGTCTTTCATTGTACACAAATACTGACACTTTCCTTGTCAAAAAGAGTGGAGTTAACTCAAGACAGCACCAACACGATATTTAGGTGTTGTAGAACTGTTGAATAAGACCAGGAGGATCGCCACAGAGGAGTGTAAGTTTATTATAGGGGGATATGTCTCATTTACGAACCTTTCTCAGGCAACTTGCAACAGGGGTATGGTTATTTATGTTAAACAAGACCTTGGAGCCAGCCTGGTGAGAATGCAGGGGGAAGAAGCTTTTGAAGAAACGATCGAAAGCGAATCTGGCAGTATGGAACTGTATGGTATTTTTTGCATTTTTCGTACCTGTCAGAAATGCTGTACGGTACCATAATTTCATATGGTACCCTCATTTTTTTCTGTACTGTACAGTACAGTAAAAATATCGTACCATAATACCCATACCTTTTCCATACTTTTAAAGGAATGTGTGTGGATCCTCCTGACTACTGCAAGCGCCCATCTGAAGAGAATTCGTATCTACTAACTTACTGATAAGTGATCTTTATCTCTTATCATGTAAGTGACTTTTTCAGCCTCGTATACAGTTGCCGACAGATGGGTCAGGCCACCTGGTCCATCATCACAGTGGTGGAGTGCTCGCCACAAATAGTAACAGTTAGGGTAAGCCAAAGAACGGAGACTAAAGGCCATAATGAAGTTTGGCGCACAACCTCTTGATGGCAGTCATGTATGAAAAAATTTTCATCTACTTGTTTACAATTAATATATTATTAATGTTGAGTCAAACTCTAATATCAATGACAACAGGAAAAGGAGACCAAAGAACACAAAATGATATAGAAGTGAAAGAAAAAAATTAAGATAAAGCAATTACACTACACACATACACATAACTCTTTAAGGGTTAGGTTTAAATCTAGAAGTCAGACATCTGCTTCCCCCCTCAAATAAATATCCACAAACAATGCTGGACATGAAAGAACAAAGATAATTATTAACTTTTCTTTATTTCACTAAATCTTGGAAAATATACAATTTGTAAAAAAGTAGACGACAAATTTTCCATACCAGTACACGAACTCTATCTATTGGTTGTACACAAAATTTTGCTAAGACCTTTCGTCTCCGTTCTTTGGCTTATAAGTATAACTGTTAGCATTTGTGGCGAGCACCCCACCACTGAGGTGATGTACTGGGTGGCCTTGACCCATCTGTCTGCAACATGAGCACCATTATGCAAGACCACAAGCAATCTTATTCTTGTGACCATTTTGTCATTTATTACTTTAAATTCGTATGTATTTTTTATTCTCACCTGGTGAAGGACCAGCATCTGGTCATGAAACAGCCTATCCAGCCATTGTAATTTGTATGTTTAGTATTAAGATAAATTATAAGAAAACATCTTTTGGAGCATGTTTATTTACCCTCCCCATACATGATATCCAAGATATACCGACTACAATATTACTTTTCTGATACTTACATTCACTGGAACACATTTACAGTACTACAGTGATTTGTTCACAAGAGGAACTTTTAGTTAACATCTTTCATAACTATTAGACTGAGTATTATTCCTTAGAAGCTCTGAGTAAACTTTAAGCTGTTCACCAAGAGGTTTCTAATATGTGACATTCTTCATATTCCTAAAATGGCATTTTCATAAGGCCTCATATAAGTGCTGTACTAAAGCACAGGTGTTGACCGTTTTACAATGGATCTATATACAATCGATAAGTTTTACGATATTAAATTTTGTTTACCATTTACCCCTATGCAATGGCTAAGATCAGCTTACGGTGGTTGTTACCCAAATGTTTTCCTGCATTGTCACTGTTATGAAAGTGATGTGCAATAACTCGCAATATTCCGAGATGTGATGACGCATCTCGGAATGACTTAACATGTGCGACCAAACCAGGATACAAGGGGAGGCTTTAATTGTCCCTGGTAACTGCCAGGCTGAACTGTCATGTCACCCAGAGGATGGTTTGCATGTAGAAAAAGCTAATCTTTGGGCATAAAGTAATATATACTGTACCTGTAAATGTTAAGAGTAAATAAAAATAATAATAATACCAAAGAAAGCAAAAGAAAACAATATTGCATTGCCATTTGGCAATCATGTTACCACTCATGGGCATGGGACAGCGAGCTGAGATCCCCCGTGCCTTTCTCCCTGCTCTGTGCCAGCTCTCACACACTTAAGAAATGTTTATTCCATTTTTTTTTTACCTTATAATTTTTGGGGGCACATTCTGATTGAGTGTGTGTGCGCATTATGCATATAACAAAGTAAAAAAAAAAGGATAAAATTACATAGATCTACCCAAAATGTGTTGAAAAATACTCATTAAATAACTCACACAAGAAATGTTTGTTCCTTTTGTGCTTTTGACCTTATGATTATTTTATTTAATTCTGTATAAATGATTGAGTGCACATAACTTAGCAATAAAAAGTTATTCCCGTTTAGTTTTTTACCTCCATTTTTTTAGCACATTTTGTAATAAGGATTGTGTGCATGTAACAGTAAAAAAAAGAAAAAAAAAGAAGAAAATACTGTACGTATATCTCGCCCCACTCTGTGGTAACTCTGGCAACGTTTATTCCGTTGTTTTTAATTTATTTTTTACATAATGTATGAGATTGTGTGCATGTAACAAGAGTTAATAAACCTGAAGAAAATTTGGAGTTAAAAAATAACTGCAGCGAGTGCTAACTCTGGCTCTTTGGGGTCTCAGAAACGTAACTTATTTTCCCCAAAAGGTTACTAATATCAATATACAATAGATAACCTTATGATGGCTTTTCAAAGTCCCTAACCACATTGTATAATGGTCAGCACCTGTATATGCCTGGAGCCTCACTAAACCAGATTTCCCATCACAGGAAATCTCTAATAATTGGATTTGAAAGTTGCTTAATTTTTTTCCTACATGTTCCCTCATTCCTGTCACTTGCAAAAAGAAAAATTGTCATGGGTGGAATGCTCTGATATCCCACTTCTCTCTTACTTTTTTTTTTTTACATGTTTGTTGGGGGCAAGTACAGTATTGAGATGGTGTGGTAGGTAACTATGGTAGTGGATGAGTGTAGGCTGATTGTTGTTGTAGTGAGAGGAGCAAGTATTGAGATGATATTGGGGTGATTAGGGTGGCGGTGTGTCAGGGATAATTATAGTAGTTGTGTGCGAGTGACAGTTAAATTATAGTGATTATAATGTTATTAATAATATGTTTATAAGTGTGTAAGTGACTAAATATTCATGCAACAAGAACTAGAGGGAAATATTTTCATAAAAATTGAAACATTGATGTGGAGTCACAGTAATTTTGTTCTAATTTTATTGCACAAACAATAATGATAGGGAAGGAAAAATGCTCATATTTCAGTATTTTATCCAATAATAATCATAAACATTGTAAATGATGTATAGATTGTAAATTTTCACAGAGAAATAAGAAATAAAAGAAGGCAAAAAACAACAGTAATCATAATTGGGTAATATAGCACAGAAATTAAACATTAGAAGGTGTGTACAGGTAAAATATAATACTGTACCTCTGATAGAAGGTTTAGGGCTTTTTTGGCACCTCAGCGAAGAGGTTATTTAGAAACACATTACCCCAAAACAAAAAAATGTAAGAAAATATCAAATTCATTTGAAGGATCCCTAGACAGTATAACTGTAGGGCCAAGTAGATAGCCTGTATTAGTTCTATATGTGACTTACAAACATTAATATATGCAACCTATAAAGTGGCACACCACATATTATACAAGTCAGTGACAAACAGTGCATCAATCAAATATTTTTTACAAACAACAAAATTAACAAAAGTATATTAATATGACACCTTCAGTACTCCAAACAGCAACATAAAATGGTTTCTTCAACTGAAACATCATAATTAATATAAAATGGAAAAATATTAAAGATGAGAGTAACCATGGCAAAACAAAAAATGTCTTTCATTTTCCTATTAAATTATACAGTACAGTAACATAGCTAAGTTGACTCCTGAAAGCTGGTAATGTTGTACAGATACCATAGCTACTTCACTCCTCATCAGATGTTTCAGATTGATAAAGGATTAATTAACCCTCCCGTTGTTATATTCATAAGAAGGCCAACTTCACAGACGGTGATGCAAATCGAGTCACCAAAAATTAAGTTTTCAACAGAATTGATTCAAATTTTGATGCCTCATAGTAACAAGTAAGTTATAACAAACGAACTAATTGGTAACTCTCGAGGCCCATAGGAAGGGAACACCAGAACAATAAATGCTCAGTATTATCTCGGCAGGCACACCGTGAGAGTAAGCCGCGTCCATTTAAATTTCTAATACTCCGTGTTGGCTGCCTCAACTCCTGGATTACAGTACTAACTCTACTCCCTGAAATAATTTATTTTTAGTATTAGTGAAGTGATGGTTGAGTAATGTAATATATTTTTTATATTTACAGGGAAGTGTTTAGTTTTGAAAAGTTGTTACAGTACCATATCAGGCAAAACAACCTCGTTATAGTGGCATGTCTCCAAAAAAAAGTCTATGAAAAAAGACTGATTTTCTAGACTTACATGAATTTGATCAGTATCATTCTCTTAAAATTTATGTCGATATAAAACATAGGCACAAAAATAATCGGAAAAGATAGGAAATAATTTACCATTAGAGAATCATTTTTTTTTTTGGCTATTTTCTCAAAACTATTGGTCATCAGAAATCTGATTACTGCATTGGAAAGCTCATAAAATTCCACTTCTAGCTGTGTCTAGTACACTTAAAAAGTTGTTTTACACAATTTTGAGCTAGGAGGTTGTGAGCATATTGGTGTGAATTTTTTCTCATGTTTATTTGAAGTGACAAAAAATAGCGATGTACAGGTATTCTTTGGGGGCTATGTTGCAGAGCAATCAGTTACAGAGCCAAAGATATATGGTTTATGCCAATAGAAACAAGGTTTTGGGGGAAAAATTTTTAAAGCAACAAAAATATTCTTGCCCGCCCTGGGGGCCTCAGAGATGTGATTTTGGAACTGGGAAACTTAAAACTTATCTCGTGCACAAGAGGGTTAATTCGTCCTAATTTGGAGTACTGTCCCCCCCTATCTGGGGTGGTATTTCTTCTGTCCAACCGTTAGATAGAGCGGAATCAAAGCCATTTCATCTTATTAACTCTCCTCGTTTAGTCAATAATCTAGCTTACCTTTCTCTTCGCTGCAATGTTACTTCACTCTCTTTTTTACAGGTACTAACAGGCAATGTTCAGTGGATTTGGCATTCTTTGTACTGCTGGCAAGGCAGTGGGTTCATAATGCTTGCTTTGCCCGTGGTGCTCACCGTTTCTGTATGGATGTTAGTCACACTATAATTACCCATTATAGCATATACCTGTTTCTTCACACAGCCAAACTGTGGAATGCTTTGCCTTCTGTGTTTCCATCCTCTTACAATGCCTCACTTCAAAAAGCTGGTTTCCAGCATCTTCGTGGTGTAGATTAACATACCGATACTCTTTGTCTCCTCTATTTTTTTTTATTATTATTGTTTTTTATTTTTTTTTTTCCTCCCCTCCCCCAGGCTCTGTTGTGGGCTATTCCTCATTAAAAAAAATTGCTTCTGGAATTCAGTGTCAGCAATCCTGTCAAATCAAGTTAATCTAGTAGTAAATAATGTGTAAATTTTCCTTTCATTACTAAGACTTGCTTCCAACAATGCAACTGATCTCAACATTGTATATAAAAGATATAACCTTGTTTATATATCACTATTACTACTACTACCACCTAAATAATAACCTTCCATTACTCAATGACTACACCACAGTCACAGATCTTCACATCTCTAATATTGTTATGGTTTATAACAGAATCAATGAAGTGAAGTCCATATTCTACACGACCAAATGCTGCCTCTTCTATAACGCTTGCATCATCCTTGGTGTATATGCGGAAAAGAGAACTTGCCTTTTCCCTTTCATAGCTTCCAGCCACTAGTCCTGCACTGATGGGTAACCTCCTATTTTCTCTTGATTTGTCATGATATTTGGCCTCTATTTTTAATGAAGTTCCTCCACTACCATCTCCTTGGTCATAGTCACCTCCCCAGACATGTTCACCTGGAAGGCCCTTCCACCAAACACGGTGGAAATGGGAATTGCGGAAGGTAGGTCCCATCTCCCCAGTACACAGCTTCAGGAACTGCTGGCCCCTCACTGTGTCACCCATTAATCGGATGAATACTCGACCAAAATGTGAACCACCCCAAGAAAGGTCCAGGAATGTTAAAGCTGAGGCAGAGTCGATGCATAACATGGCAGCTTGTAGCTGTAAGTATCAAAAGACATTGCACATTTAATGTTAGAAGTGATAACTATTTTGCAATGTAAATTAAATTAAATATATATATAAAACTAATTTCTCCACCCTTACACCCTGGGTGACATACTAAGTTGCCAGACTAGCCACTGTTTAAATGCCCAGCATGGGTTATCAGGTTCTAGTGTGACTATTTGCCTGTCACACCACAAAATCGGCCACAGGGAAGCTTCCTAAATGTAAGTACCTACTTTTTTTGTGTTTCATTTTCATTGTTTGTCCATTTTATCATGTTGTATCAAAGTAATCTTCATTATACGACGAAAATTTACTGTATTACCACTCCCAACTGGTGTTTGACCGTGTTTCCCATTTTCAAGGAAAGATGTTCTCTCACCCACTGCATGCAATGTCAACAGTGGTTCTTCAGCTTCTTCAATTGCTTCTCTGCTAGACATTAGCACATCTGAATTCGAAGATCCTGTGCAACCAAATCTTAAAACTTTTTCTCTAATAAATAAAAGAAAGTTCAACATAGGATATCATAAGAAGTATAAGTGGCGAGAATATTCTCAACTACAGAACAGTGTTTATTGTTTTGCACGTCGACATTTCAGTAGTATAAGAAGAGGGGGAGCTTCATGGCAAATGAACATTTATTGATGTGGGATTTTCAAAATGGAAGGACTGTTCAGAATTATTTTAAAAACATGCTCTAAGTGAAAGGCATGAAAGTTCTTTGAGCTTGAACGTTGTAACTAGCAAAAGAGACACTTCAATCAAGAATAAGCTTTGTGCCAACAGGACAAATAAAATTAAGGAGAATAGAGAACATGCGAGATGTTTGTTATGCGTTACGAGCTTGCTTGGCAGACAAGGTTTGCCATTCTGTGGTCATGATGAAAGGGCAACATCTGTAAATAAAGGAAATTTTGTTGAGACTAAAAATGCTAGCTGACGCCAATGACATCCTGCAGAAAAAGATGCATAACAGATATGGCCACTACAAGTCTCCTGAATACCAAAATGATTTAATACAGGTGTTTGTCAACAAGATTTTGAGTGAACTATCTACACAGGTTAAGAAAGCAAAATATTTCTCGATATTAATGGACAAGACAAAAGATCAATCATGAAAAGAACAGTTAAACATAATTATCAGACATTTTGATGGTGAAGTGATTCAGGAGTACTGTTGTGGCACCTATCACATGTGAAATTTAGATGCAGAATCTCTAGATAACTTCATCATGAGAAGTTAGAGGAATTAGGGTTAGAGCTGACGGCATGCGTTGCGCAGTGTTACGATGGCGCGAGCGTTGCGAGTGGATGGCCGTCTGGCGTTCAAGCCCGTGTCAGAGAAAAAATCCCCCAAGCCACCTATATTCATTGTTATGCACACAGACTCAACCTGGTACTTATCCACATTATCAACAACCTTGAAGATTATGCGGAGTTCTTTTCAACTATCCAAACATTGTATAACTTCATCTCTAATAGTAATACAAGTATGAACTTTATGTTCAATAGCAAAAAGGGTTCGGACAGGAGGTATTAGAGTTAGAAAGAACTGTGACAACAGGATGGTTCTATTGGTACAGAAGTATTCGCAGAATTCACCTTCGTTATGAAACCATTCTTGCCATACTAACTTCTCTATCCGAGGTCAGTAATGAGGCATCTACGGAAGCCTCTGGACTGAAATAAAAAATGGAGTCCTGGAGTAAGTAGTTTGCCTTTTTATTTCTGAAAACTGTTCTTGCAAACAAATTCTCTGTCCGAGCAGCTTCAAGGAGGAGGTACGGTGATATCCCCGTTAGTTGGAACAATTGGTGCAGAGCACTTCCGGGAATAAGAGATTTCCGGGTAACGAGACGACTCTCTCAAAGCCGGAAAACAATCCCTCATCCCCAGAATTTTCCAGATAACATAAAATGTTCTCGGAAGTTCCAGAAATTGCCCATTACATCACCTCTCGAACCTGGAAAAATATCTCTTATTCCCACAATTTTCTGGGTCACGGAAAATTTCTCGGAATTTCCAGAAATGTGCCTGATTTTCATCTTTCAAACCTGGAAAAACTCTCCCCATCCCCGGAATTTTCCGGAAAATGTGCCCCTCGGAAAATCATTCCTAAAGCCAGAATTTTCCAGGAAATTCCGGCTTTGGGAAAGATTTTCCGAGAAAATTTCAATTCCGGCAATCAGATAGTTCCGGGTTTGATGGATTCCGGCTAACGGAGATATTACTTATTTATAGTTCGAGCTGTGGATCTCCTAATGGCCATGAAAGCAAACCTTGTTAAAATGAGATCTGATAGCGAATGTGATCAATTGTATGAGGAAGCAGAGGAGTTTGCACCCAAACACGGCATAGTTGTTCCAGAGGCAAACACTCAACAGCATGAAGGATCAGCTCATAGCAAAAGAGTGCAACGAATATCAAATACTTTGAAAGATTATCTATCAAACAGTGTCCTTGGTAAGAGTTCAAAACATCTAGAGAATGTTCAGAGAACAGAAAATGGTTAAATCGTTCGATACGGAAGAACTGGTTGATAATTTTGCTCGATTGAAGAACAGTTAATAGCCACTAGCTGTAGACTTATGTATGTCAAAGATGTATCCTATTCTGAATATTCTGATTTGCTCACTGATGATTTTCTTCACTACACCCACCTCTCGTTTCATGCAGGGGTTACATTCTTGAAAACCACCGCTTAATTTAAAAACGCGCAAATTAAACAATTTTCCCGTATGAATACATGTAAATGGTATACGTTAGGGGAACCATCATATACAGTACAGAGTAACTTACAATAAATATCTTTATCTTCTCAGCATTGTCTCGAATGGTACAAACAGTGCTCTCACTTAAACCGAGCACACGGCCAACCTCCACCATACGCTCTGCTCTCTGAAGGCGGGTCATCACATTTAATTTCACGTCCATTGCGATTGTTTTTCGTGCCGTTTTGGCTTTAGGCGCCCCGGAGGAGGCAGACGGACGTTTTCCAGACATGCTCAATGGGGAAAACAGCGTTTAACACTAAAATAGTACTGTACATGATAAACACACAATGCAAATGAAAGCACAGAGAGAAAGTAGTGCTGGTGTGAACTGAGAAAGCAATATGCGGGAAGCTTGCTGGACGTCATCACAGTTGTTTTACAGAATACATCATTATCTTCATCATTAGTAGCAACAATCTTTATTATTACATTATTATTATTATTATTATTAATAATATTAAAATCGTTGATGTTGATATGACTGCGACTTTATAGTAATAACTTACAAGCACCTCACCAGGCATCACACGCAACTCCACCTTTTGGTATTAATTGAACAATCGCGTTATTCCAAAAATGCTTAAATCAAACGCAAGTAAAATGCAAATTACCTGTATTTAATTCTGTCAATATATTAGCTGATACAATTATTTAGTCAATAATTCAAGAATTGTACTCTTGATATTGATAAAGAAAAGTTTGCTTTGCTGGTATCATTATCATCATCTTAATAAAATGAAAAAACATTATTGGATTTATTTATCACAGCCATTTTACTATATACTCTATTTAACAACAATTTTGTAATTAATTATGCAGTCACCACATCAAAGGTTTGCAAGGTCAATCCCAAATACTATGAAGCAGGATTTTGACCCCAAACTCTGAAACCCCCCCCCCCCTCATAAAATCCTGGATCAGCACGTTAATACTGTATTCACTCAATGCCAAACTCACCACCCTAAATGGTTAATCAACAAATGTGTACATTACAAAGCCCTTACCGGTATAGCCCGAGTCCCTGAAGGAGGAGTAAATTGCTTTAGAGAATGTAGAAGAATGCGGTCACCATCACATCCTAATTCAGAATAAACTTGGTTCTCCTTTCTAGTACATACAGCAAGGACTCCACTTGTTGACGCACTTCCAAATGAGGTGGAGTGCAGCAACACTATAGTGTGAAGTTGTTCCTGAAAAGAATGTACAGTTCAATACCTGAAGTTATCTATACAGTAATAATCAATCAATGCATGAGCAACCAACACAAAAGACACTGAGTGCAACTGTGGTACTGTAATGGATTTCTTTAGGCATCCTTTATCCTATCATGAAATGGTAAAATGAAAGGTTGTATTCTCTGTAAACTTGGCAATAATTATGTAATCCCAGCACTTTGAGAAAATGATACAACTGCATTTCATAAACAATTTGGGAAATGTGACTTTCTTATATGTAGCTAATAACAGAAAACAAGTAAAATAATGAATAAGTATAACAAAATAAAGATGAGCTAATATTGTTTTGACTAAAAAATAATTCAGCATTTATCTTACCTTTGATAATTTATTCGCTCTATCACTCAAGTGAGCAGAGTCAGAACTTGACACCCACTGTCGAGTGTTACTGATCGAACCGTCAATATCATGGAAAACTTTTAATGCATCATTTACAGTTTTCATTTCTGACAAGTCCTCTGTAACTGATTGTAAAAGTGCTTCTGCTAGATGACCGTCTGACAAAACTTTTTCAAGACGTTTTTGCTCCATTTTAATACAATCAAGAGTAATTTGTACTGTTGCTGAGCAGGACTCCAATTTATCACTATAATTTTTTATTTCACCCCAGGATTCCTTTAAGTTTTTGCGGGCAACTTCAGCCTTGTTTTTCTTGGCTTGTTTCATTTCAGATAATGTTTCTTTAAAAGGAGTAATAAGACATTCTATTCCTCGATGATCAATTCTGCAACATTCCATACACAGCCAAACCTGACAAAAGGCACAGTGACTTGCTATATCTGCCCCAGCCTCAAGACATTTACTTGAATGGGGGGAACATTCTTTTTGTTTGGGATGAGAGGAAGTCCTGTTAATAGCTCCAGTAACACTTGATGAATGACTTCCAGAAGGCTGCCCTCTTTCTCGTGAAGCTCTTGCATTTTCCTCAAGCATATGTATCAGTGCAAAGTTTGCGGGTATCTCTTCAGCAGTCTGTACCCCCTGGACCTTATAGCGGCATTGAGGGCAGGTTACCATTTTCCCCTTGATTAGATTTTTAATACAAGATGTACAGACAGAATGGCCACAAGGCAGGGCCCTTGGTCTATGACCTTCAGTGAGGTAGCTTGTATCACACACATCACACTTCATATTTCTGTGGAAAAAAATGTAAAACCTTAAAAACTATCACTTCATCACTACTTTTAGGAATACTACACCAAATGATTACAGTAATTGAAAGGATAAGAGAATTGGAATTCCCTACCTAAACTAAATCTATTTACTTTAATACTGTATTTCAATCAACAAGAGACACACTTGTACACTGACAGAACATGCCTTTAGTGAATGAAATAGAGCAGTGGTTCTTAACCTTTTTCAGTGCCCATACCCCTTGAGTTTTCATATTTTCTCACATCCCTTGACAAAAATAAGTCTTAGAATTAGATTATTAGATGTATAACGCTTTATTTTCACAGCATAACCACACACAGAGGTGAAGTGGCACAACAACACAGGAGTGGCTAAGAACTTAGATTTAATAAATGGTACAGCCAATCATACATAGTACTGTACCTGTATTTGCTTAAAAGTCATTAAGTAGGTTAGAGTGCAAATACTGTACATAGCTTTATTACAGTAGTGGCGTACAACCATACTACACACTGGCACAGTCTTAGTTAGTGTCTCTTTGTTCTTGCCTTTGAGCAATGATTTTCGTGAAATGAGGTTCTTTCTTTGTAATGGCCACACGCATGTCACCACATGGTTTCTGGCCTTATTTTGATGTGTAGGAGTGTTAACAAACCTGCCTTGCACAATCAGGTGATCGCAAATGGTATGAGGACCTCCAGAGTTCTCTTTGCCAACTGTGGGAACGTTTTAAGCCGAACAATGACATACCAGAAGATGCCTAGCTGCATTGATTCAAATTCCATTCAGACTTTTTTATTGGTTTTTAAAAAGATCATCTTTCATTATATCAATGTCATCCATGGAACCCAGGTTGAAAAAAAATGGAACCTCTCCATGCTAAAAGTAACCTTGGAAAGACTGAATCGTGAAAAATATATAATAGTGAATCAGCCAGCATGTTTCGCACTTTAAAGGGTTGCGTGCACCCCAGGTTAAGAACCACTGTACCAGGGTAATGTAGCTACTTTAAAAATCTGTAAGCTATCATTAACCAAAAAATGCTTCAGAAAATAGATAATTATTTATGCTCACTTTTTCTGTATTATTATTTTTACAGTGTACAAATGAAGAGCCACAAATAAAAATTTCACGCATTACAGATGATAATTTCTTTTTCATGCAGCATAGGAAAAAAAATGAAAGGTATAATAGTAAAGGGTAAGGGTCCAGGTTAACCAGCTGCCTAATGAAACATTTCTCTACTGTATTAGAGAGCTTTATTTTCTTAATAATACTCGACAAAAAGCAAATTGGGTGGGAGCCTAACACTTTTCTTATTCCATTATTATTTTGTCTAGCTTTTCCCATAAATTAAGATGCTTCAGGCCACTTATCTATAGACAATGCCATGTTTGTTTCTTGCCCTTTACCCAGCTTTTTAAGTGCACAGGAGGAGGAACACTTTATAAATATAAATACATCTCCATTTCATACAAAATAATTAAGAACATCAGTAACTTTAGAAATTTTTTGAATAAACGATGGTGATACAATATTATTTTCAGTAAAGAATAAAAAATAAATAAAGGTGTACAATTTTGTAATAATATTAGTGACCAAGCTAAGCATCACAGGTTCCTTCGCATACTCTAGTTTCCTCCTGTATTAACATTGGATGATAAAGCTCATAATAAAGTAACTATGAGCAGACTGCTTGAACAGTTAGAAAGCTGAAAAGAGGTGAATGATAAATTAAACAAATTATATTAGAATAGGCAAAGTGAAATTCCTCCACCCAATTTGGTTTATTCTTGAGGCAAGAAATAAGTTTTCAACATACATTTTTTCATTAAGTATTGTTGCTGGTTAACCCAGACCTCTACTTTACTATCACTAAACAACAAAGGATTAACAGCAAAGACAAGAGAAGGACTTTAGCAGCTGGACACCACTTTCTTAAAGAAAAACTAATTCCCATCCCATCCCATCTGGCATTGTACGTATATAGTGAGAAAAGAATGTACAGTACAGTACTGTACATTTAAGTATTGTACAGTTTTCAACTCGTATTTTTGGGGCGATTTAGGGGATTTTTAGGAGTGTTTCTGACTACTATATGGTTTTTGGCTGTATGTGAGGTCCCAGGAACATATACCCACTTAAGTTGTGAGTCTACTGTAAATAAATTTATCACTACCGGTATATATTGGAAAATGTTGATAATTTTGATAGTCATGATAAATTCAAAATATTTCCTGCCCAGTTTCCCCCGCGAACTCTTACGAAATAAAAAATTTATCCTATATACCATACCTGTATAGGAAAACGCTGATAAATTTGTTAGCCGCGATATAAAAAAATTGTTATACAGTATAAAGTCGCTATATAGCGTGACACTACAGTACAGTATTTTTTGTCGTCACTTATTTATTCCTCACATTTACTGGTACTGTATATATTATTTTAAGAAAACTACGGCTAAAGGAGCAAAATACATACAGTACAAAGGTTTTTTCCTAAATACAAGTATACAGTACTGTACTACCTGCCTTAAAATATGGTACTGTATTGTACTTAGTATCCATAAGGGTGGTGAAAAGGTTAAGTCTAGGGCTTTATCAGTGAACTAAAAGAATGTGTACAGTACTTTGTGTACTTTACTTTTTGTATTAATTTTTATTAAAAAACACGTATTTATTTCATAAAAATTGGATACATTGGTGTTGTACTAATTTCTTTTTTAAATGGCATTCCTTTCAGAAAAAAATTGCTCTAAGGTGTAAAACCTCCTATCATAGAACACGCCCCAATTAGTCTGTCTGCCTTAAAGAGATTTTACTGTACTTCAAACTTAAAACTCAAGAGACTACAGTACAGTACTGAACAGTAATCTCACCTTCCCTACAATGGAAATGTATAGAGATCTAAAGAAATAAGTTTAAGTTACTAAAAACGGTTAACACTCAAAGTTTAAATCCACAGAAAGAATAATATCTTTTACAATTTAAATTCCATTATATCTGTCATTGAAGACATTCTTAAAATCAAAGGAAACATAAGTTCTACAAGCACCATTCTGTGACCATTACCTCCACTATATGATGATTTGTTACAATGATAAACTGTATGCTTTTATATTTATAGTATTTATACTTTACAACAGGTATCAAGCCCCCCCCCAAAAAAAAAAAAAAAAAAACCAGATTTCTGTTTAAGTGACCAGAAGCCAACAGATAAAAAATTTGGATGTGTAGTACAGTACAGGTATAACTAAATACTGTACTGAACTTATGATAGTCATTTTTAAACTCAATTTCGATGGCTACAGCAGAGATCCACATTCAGCTTGAGGTAATATACTACTGTATACCGGAATATCATACAATTCATCCGATTGGTTTCCAACTGTAGGACTTTTCATTTAACTACACCTTTCACTGCAAACAGAAGCCTCCTGGTGAACAGTTGTGCTATTCAATTCCAAAAACAAGAAACATTACATCTTCCATTTAGCATAAAGACAAAACTATCTGGTCTACCATCTCATATGTGACATTCTCATCTCAAAAATTTAATTACTGTATGCTGCATGTTCTATATACATACAGTACCGAGATACTGGACGGGGTTATTTGTAAGTGCAGTTTAGGGCAACTGCACAATTATTGACCTGAGAAGAGGGTTTTTTTTTCTAATTCTTTAACATATCTATAATCTGTTCACTTATACCATGTAGCAAGGCAGCTGATTGGCTGACAGACATGGGAAAAGTCACAATAGTTCTTTAGTATACTGTATAATGTAGGGTACTGTATATATTTATAGCCTTATATTTTAAGATAATAACTACAGTATTTTCTGTGTTATCTCTGATAATTTTTTACTTGCGGAAGCAAAATTAGCATAATAAATCCTCTGGTATGTGTTCTTTTCTATGTCACTAGAGCATTTCACATACTAATTTTTCCTCCAAGTGTGAAAATTATCAGATAACACAGAATACAGTACAGTATCAGAATATATATATGATATATCAAATACTTAATAACTGTGGTGACTTTTCTCATGTCCATCTGCCAGCCAATCAGCTGCCTTTCTACAAACTGACCCTAGGCCTTAGTTGCAAGATTCGAGTGAACAAATTATAGGCATTTAATTATATTAACCAATTATTTTAAACAGTTGTAGTCACCACTGAAAACTGGAGATCACTGTACTTCACAATAATGTGCAGTACAGTATATATGGTACAATTTACTGTTCCTACAAGTAGCATTTACTGTATTGGAATTTTGTGTGTGCATAAAATTTATTAACATGTGTACAATGAAATAGAAACGGTTTAGCCTGCACCATATAGTTCACCGGACGCTACAACAGACAGACCCACAGCTCAATCTAAGCTGAATTGTGTTTTGGTTCGACTGAACATTTGCTCAGCCCAGCCTGAACCTTTGAGGGAAATTTCCCAGTGTAATTGCAGCCAAGTCACATCAACCCAACAGCCTGGTGATACAGTACAACATATACGTCAGCAATAAAAAATGCAGCACAGATGCCAAATGTCACATGCCAGATACGTGATCAAGGGTGTCTTGGACCTTAATTAGTCTTTATTTAATATTAATACAACAATGGTAATCAATTTTCATATTTACTTACTGTGTTTTAGTATATTCCTTTGCTGTAACTGGCTCAGAGCTGGCACCCACATAATGCTGACCATGGAAGTGCCCACTGTTATTACCTTTCTGTCTGTTTTCTTTAGAACTAGATTTTCCGTAACTGTCGTGCCAATAATCATTGTGGTGATACCCTGGAGTATATTCTTGGCGGCAACAAGCACCTTGATTTGGTCGAGGATTATTCTGATTATGATGTTGATTACCACCTTGCTCATAATTTCTGCTGTTTCCTCTTGAACCCAAATCACCATGACTCACTTCCTGTGGTTTGGAAAGAGATGGAGGTTGTGTACTATGAGTGGTGTGATGTCCACTGTTTGCCGTTGCTTGTTCATGGCCACCAGAATTACCAAAATTTTCTTGATTTCTCTGACCCTTCTTTTTCTTCTTATTTTTGGCCATTGTTACCTAACTTATGGGAATTTTACGAAGTTATGGAAGTGCTATTTTCCTGAGCCCCACACGTGCTTCAGCCACTGAAAATGTTACAAAACACCAGTTACTTCTATCTCCTCTTTTTGTGTATTGTCAGTTAACACATAATGTTATGAAGTCCAACCGTTCCACAGAAATATATCAAATTAAAAAATCTCCCTTGGAAGAAATCATTACACATACTGTAGCTCTATATGTAATCTTAAAGAGCAGGCAGGCAGTTACAGATGTTTAATGTTTTCTTGATAATACAGGTACAGCATAGGTTACTGTGGACTTGGTGGTGCTCAATGAGCATGAGTTCCTGAAGTAACATTTATGTCCACTAAAGTGGTGTTGAAATCAAGTTAAGGTTATAGTCGGTCCATGCTAACCTGGCCCATAAGCCACGCCCCTCTTCTACAAAAATGGCTGATTGGTTAAAAGAAAATGTTCGTGTAGCTGTCCATTTATTCAAACTAAATACTGCATGTTCATAATTGGTTAGCAGCCCGGTTCTCTAAAATAATATTAAATATATGGACTATCAAACTGTAAATGGTTTCAAGGCATTAGCACTTTAGAGAGGGTGTTAGAAAATTTTAAATATTTATCATAGAAGGTCCAAGTCAGAGATGAAATTCACTTTCGAATTGATTCTTTTCATTATATCTTTGTTTTGTACCAAACATAAAGCAAACAGAAACAAATGATACCAAAAATATAGTACAATAGGTAATGAACTACAGTTTGTATGGCTAGATATATCCCAAATCATTTATATAACTGGTAAAACTCTATATAAATACGTGCAGTCCGGGGAGAGGTAAAACGCTCAGGGGAATAGCCACGTGACTTGGCGGGAATTTCACTCGTCCCGACACACAACAACCAGCAGATCTCAACTCTCAACAGATGTCAGCACTGTAATACTTAACCAACAAAAACATTTCTCACATCCACGAGCAAATTATTAAATAATTTATCCATTAACTTGGCATTCCCCATCTTAAATGCTGCATTGTGACAAGATATAAGTAATAATATATGCTACGTATTATTAAGAAGCGATGTAGAGGTTTTACATTTTCATCCTCCGTCATCAATTATCAAGAAATTAGGTGCAAATGAATGAAAATCTCGGTCAATGATGGACGAGCTCTACCATATTGGCAGTATGAGTCAACTGTCCAGTTGATCTGTTACTATTAGCTGATCACCCAGTCGATGTGGCCGCGAAGTCCAGTGGCTGTTCCCCCGAACGTTTTACCTCCCCCTGGACTGCAAGTATTTATATCGAGTTTTACCAGTTATATACAGTGGGGTATGCTATAACGAATCTAATTGGTTCTAGAACCTTGTTCGTTATAGCATTCGTTCGTTATAGGATTAATCCGTTCCAGGCCCCCAAATACAACCACTTAACACTGAAAAATATAATATAAAATTGTAAAAATCGTAAAAAAGTGCATAAATATGCATCTAAACCCCTGAAATAAAGAATATCATTAATACTTGTAATAAAAAACAATAAATTAGTAAAAAAAAAAAAAAATATTATTTAAAATAATGTTCATTGTAGGAGTTTCGTTCGTTATAGCATTCTCAATTTTATAGGTAAAACCGTTCGTTATAGGAATATTCGTAGTAGGATCCGTTCGTTATAGCATACCCCACTGTACAGTAAATGATTTGGGGATGCATCCAGCCCTACTTTACCTTTAAAGACATTGTTGGATTTATAGTTATACTAACTTCGCCCATCTTACTAACCCTTCTTAACCAGTATCTACTAGTAGGTCCTGTTAACTTTGTCCCAGCCAATCCCCTAGTCACACTGGCCCACATTCAACCTGAATGATACTTCCTGTTCGCCTGCGTCATCTTATGCTCAATCCCCGACAAATTAGGGGGAGTTATTGGCCTTGCTATATCAATCATGGTTCTAATAATCCTACCCTTTACATGTATCTCTAAGTTTTGAAGGCTAACATTCTACCCACTAAAGCATATTTTTTTATCCCCAACCGCTGTGGTAATCCTACTAACTTGAATCGGCGCACGACCTGTTGAGGATCACAGATCAAATTTTAACTGTGGTGTATTTCCTTTACTACCTTACCAACCTTCTTATACTACTATATGTGATAAAGTTCTTGACCGGTAGTTTAGCTTATATAAAACAGATGTTTTGAAAAATTCAATAAGAACACTAAAATGTCGTAACTACCATACCGGCTTTCAATATACCGTACTAAATTAGTTACAAATTCATAAGACAGTAACACAGTAACAACAATGCAAACAGCCTACTCATAAAGAAAATTCTTGCATACTCAGCCATAAAAATCAACGTGAAACCTCCTCCTCTATACTCAGTATTAAAACCAGACACTAATAGGCTAGGGAAAATATTGAAAGACCCATTACAAATTGCAATAGTAATTATTTTAATGTTATTCAACTTAGACACATGACTCAAATAAAATAGTGAAAGTATAATGGAATAAAAAAAATGGGTACACTGTCTAAAATGCATAAACTCAAAATGGCCATCAAATAACCGAGTTATACCTGGTGGAGGCTGACTTTATCAACATATTTGTTTTGTGTTGAATGGTTGACATGTTTTCATTTCCAGATATGGTTTAAGAATGATACTGTATATCATTAGGGCTCACCATTTCTTGTAGGCATATCACTCACGGTTACTGACAAGAGTACATCTCTTTTAACAGATTGAGTCATGATGGATGAAGAAGAGCTCAGGTGTGTATTGTGTCAGAAGGCCATATCTTCAGACCAGCTAAGATATAAACTAACACAAAAAGGTTGCGATGGCATCAACAAAGCAAGTGAGGTAAGGCATGATGACATTTGTGCTATTCCTGTACCCAAATGTAGCCGCAATGAAGTCAAATAATGGTCCTACATGAATAAATCGGACTGCTAATCACTTCTCGACTAGTATTTGGTGTCACAAAGTCACAAAAAATTGGAGAACTTACTTTAATCTGAGTTAATAGATCGCGTGCATGTACCGAGGGAGCGAGTAATTACCCAAATGTAGCCGCAATGAAGTCAAATGATGGTCATACAAGCGTAATTCGGGCTGTGAACCACTTCTCGATTATTATTTGGTGTCATAAAGTAAAAAAAAATTGGTAAACTTAATTTAATCTGAGTTGTGTTAGGTTAGGTTAGATTAGGTTAGGTACATGCACTTGATCTATTAACTCAGATTAAATTAAGTTTACCAATTTTTTGTGACTTTGTGACACCAAATACTAGTCGAGAAGTGATTGGCAGTCCAAGTTATTCATTTAGGACCATTATTAGACTTCATTGCGACGACATTTGGGTAATTCCTCGCTCCCTCGGTACATGCACGCGATCTATTAACTCAGATTAAAGTAAGTTTTCCAATTTTTTTTGACTTTGTGACACCAAATACTTGTCGAGAAGTGATTAGTAGTCCGATTTATTCATGTAGGACCATTATTTGACTTCATTCCGGCTATATTTGGGTAATTAGTCGGACCCGGTGGAAGAGCTGTGCCCACATTGTGATATAGATTATATTACGCCAATCACCGAGTTTCATCGGAAAAATAGTGAAGCAATTTTTTTTTTTTTAGAAAACACGGTGTATTACCGAACGTTATTTGTCCAGAGCATAATAATCAGTGTACACTGCGTGAAGAACTACACATTTGGTGGTGTCATCACAGTTTTCTTCAGCCGAACAGTATGAAACTAGAGTTGCAACCCTGGTTTGGTTGGTTGGTATTTTATTTATGTGATTTACAAAAAATTAAATAAAAAATACAACTTCTTTCCCTAAGATTGTTGGGTCTTAAAAAAAGTGATTTCCGGCGGAAATGAATATCAAATTCGTTGGAAACTCATCAAATACCTTGGGAAAAACATTTTTAATATCCAAAGAACGGTGCTTTTCTATAAATTTACCGGTAATTTTAATGATTAAAATACTCGAAAAAATATAAATTTCCGACGGAAATGCCATTGAAGAAAAGTGTCTTGGAATTGTCTGAACTATGCGAAAAAACGTATTTTGAATAAAGAAATTCCTGCAAGAAATTCCTGTGTTTAGTAAGTGGTTTTCGGTTTTTAGTATGTGTTGGTGTTCAGGTGAGGGCTCCATGAACCTCCCCTGTCACGGGAGGTAAGGGGCGAGATGAAAATAAATTGGGGTAAATTTTTACAAGTGGACAACCATCGATTTTTTGTTGAGCAATGTGATTTTCCGATGGTTTAGACAATGTTAGGACACTTCTTCTGTGACGATTCCCTCGCAAATGACTTAAATATTCCAGCCCGGTTAGGATGTTAGGTTAATTTTAAGTCATTAGAGAGGGAAATGTCATAGAAGAAAAGTGCCTTAACATTGTCTAAACCATTGGAAAAACGCATTGCTCAAAAAAAATCCATGGTAGTCCACTTGTAAAAATTAACCTAAATCTCTAAGTGTCAGCATTAAATGATTACGCATATACTTCAAATTTTTCACGAAATTCATAATTCTAAATACACCACCCCCACTCCATGGGAGGTCTATTATTATTTTCGGCACACACAACTAAACTCAGTACAGACTTTATAACACTTGTCCGAGGTGCAATTGTTTGACTCGTTATACACACTCACCAGTACCGTGTTTTTCTTTCCGCGTATCACTCAATAATAAAGTACTTTATCACGAGAATGACTTGAAACCACGACGACGAAGTGCGTGAATGGTGACTCAGTGAATGAGGCCTGAGGAAGTAGGTGAAAGAGTCCGCCCCAAGGAGCCAGTCAGCCAGTCTATCCTGATCAACACATGTACAGTCTGCACCCGTGTGTGAGAAGTACCAACACTTAGTTTCATTCGATTTTTCTTGTTTAATTCAACTACGTCTTTATAATTATCCACTGGATTTCTAATTTCAACATTTTTCGTCATTCTTAAAAATTGTATACATAAAAATCTGAATATATATCATTCATAACGTAATATATTCAATAAAGAAACCACAACAAAGATATGACCTTAGTAACACTTCTGCATAAGCGTGGCGCAATAACATCGACCAATGAGAACTCGAGAAACGCCCCTTCCTGCATGCCGGAGCCAATAAGATTAGTTTTTATTATTGGAGGCTAGGCGCGTGAATATACTTGTGTTACGAACTTAGGAAAGTTACGAGTACCACGTTGCTACGAGACGTCAAGAAAACACCTGTACAGATCTGCTGACAACCTGACTTGTCGGGGCAACAATTATGTCATGCATTTAAAGAAGCTGCATCTACCCTGTATAATTAGGTTCCATGACAAAACCCCAACGAGGTTGTCATTTGTCAACACTAACCTAACCTAACCTAAGCTTATTAGTGTATTATTTTATATTTTATATATGAGACAGGGATTTTATCCGTTAGGGTTTTATCCGGTCACCGTATAATTATGGTGTGTTCAATATCAGCTACTGAATAAATTTTCTACAGATAGATACTTCTATGATTAAACTTTGAAGAAATAGATGATATGCGTTGAATTGAATTGAAACAGTTTATTTAGCCAGAAAAACAGAGATATACAGTGGATAATAATGCAATATTAACACGGCTGAGTCAATTGAGAACCTGAGCTCCTTTTCTTAGGCACCTGATATATACTATACATACATTTATCCATTATTTAACCCACAAAAAAACAACATACGGTTAGGTGTGTGCTTACACCGTAACACGACATAGCAATTCAACTAACATGAGAATATAAACAACACCAGTACTACGAAAATAACAAAATAGTATTAAAGCACCAAGGACATCATTAACAACGCAATACAATACAGGAAGTGTACTTGAATATTATACAGTAAACACATGCCCGCAATACAAACGTACAATAGTAACACTAGCATTCATTTACCTTACCTTACCTGTTAAGATATATTAGATTAAGTTAGGTTAGGTAGACTGCATACTATAGTAGCACCCAAAATAGACAGCCCAACAATAATACATAACAACAGTAACACAATATATAATAGCCTCAAGAGTAATACCAGCAACATTTTACGTTGTGGGGTAAGGGATTGTTTGGTGTTCACTCAGGAAGGGTTGGCGAAAGGAAACTCATAATGTGCTCTCTGTATACATGTTGTATTGGATGTACAATGCAGCTTGGTGCTGGGAAGGCAGCATGGTTACAAGCGTGATGTAGAGAGAGCTGGTTGGTGAGGATGCTCAGAGGAGGACCAGACTGTGGGTCGCCATGCTCGCCGACGGGAGCGAGGACCGCCAGGCAGGCGGAGGAGGAGGTGTTGCTGGCTGCGGCTGTAGGTAGAAAGAGAGAGATCACCACGAGGTCAGGTCTTAAATAGCGGGGGTTGGCGTGGCTTAGAAGTTGACCCCCGCTCCGTGGTGTAAGGCGGCGCTGGTTGACCTAGACCACGAGGCATACACTGGGGAATTCGTGGGGTCGACTATACAGCGACAAACATCGTTTGTAGGGGAGGAATCCACTACAACGTAATAGAAATGTATAGGAGACGTACCGTTCCCTAGACAAAACTTGTGAATTAATAATAATAGCTTTTTGGTACAAAGATAATTTCCTGTTTGATAAGCAATTAACAGTCCTGATGATATAATGTTTTCAAGGTTATATCCTAATTCATCTGTACAGGGTGCTCATAACGGTCATAGTATATAATACCTAATACTTTGGTATATTCTACTGACAACTTGACGACGCTGAGTCCCTGTAAGGGTGATGCAGCTCATCTCCAGCTTTGCCAGGAGAAGATCAAGGCGTGGAATGGCCACCGTTCTCTTGTAGTATTCAGCCGGTCCATCAGCTGACGTGTTGTCTCGGTGTCGTTTGCAGAGTCTTGGGCATGGAAAGTTTAAAACCTACAGCCCCACACAGCTGTGCTGCCTGACGAAACCATTCAGTGTAGTGATCATCCATGTTTTTTTCGGACGTCTTGTAGTGCTGTTTTCATACAGTCAATTTCGCTGCTGGCCTCAACTATGCCCTTGGCCTGTGCTTGAAGGCTAGTGGTCACACCTTTCAGGTAGCCGAGTGCATCGTTGGTGATCAGAAACACAGTGAAGTCTGTGCTGGTGATGGCGAGCAGCAGGGCCTGGGCATCAGTCAGTGAGTCTGTAGACCAGCTGCCAGGACCACCCTCCACAATGTCCTCCATGCTGGCCACCACCGAGGGATGTAACTCCACAAAGGTTCTAGGGCATCTTGGCGTTGCACCCAACGTGTACGACACAGGTTTTTCAGCTTGTGTTTCTTGATTCAGGTTGGGTCTGTTGGACAGTTGCTTCAAAGGCATGTGCACGTTTGGGATGCTCTTCCATGAAAGTTGAGATCCCGTTCATGGTGCCCATCATGTTCCTGACACCGGAGATCTGGATGGATTTAACAACAACCAGGTTGAAGGCATGTGATGTCTTGGCAAAGGGCCAGGGGGCTGGTCTCCTTAATAATAGCTGCTGTCCCCTTGTTGCTACCAGCCCTGTTGCCAACTCCATCATAGGCCTGAGGTGAGGACACAGGCGAGGTCAAGTTCCTGTCCAAGGGGGGTTTCCGGGCAACCAGGAAACCCCCCTTGGGTGCACCTTGTGTGCAAAATAATAAAAATGTGTTACACACTATGTATATATTCAGCTTAATAAATTCAGGCATTTTATGCTTCTGCAAATTAAATATGCCCCTGAATCCATCTAGATAGAACTTTCTCAAGCGTAGTCTAGTAGGCCTATGTCGGTTCTTCACCTAGCTCAAATATTTGGAATTTGGAAACCCCGTAAAAAATCAGAGTGTGCCCCTGTCATTCTCAGAACAAGCTATAATTATCTTTTCTTCCACTCATCCATGCCCATCTTTTTAATTTAGCACATGTTTCATCCTCAGACCTTTCTGTTTCGCTGCTAACTCAATTATGGACTGGTGTGTGTGTGTGGCAACAAAAACTTTAGAATCACAGCATATCCCTGTATGGAAATTTTTATGTTGTTTGGTTACTGTGGAGGCACCCTTGTCTTACTGATTTTTCAGTCCTAAATTTTCATACAACACTTAACCCAGTTTACATAAATATTGTTTATGCCTAATTTTTCCATTAACTTTAATACAAATTTGATGTCAACTCAGTCAATGCTTTTGACGAATCCAAGTTTATTATGACACATTTTTTTTGTACTTGCTACTGGGAAATTGCACCACATCTCTTATCATAATATTGCAATCTATAATTGACCTTCCTTTAATACAACAGTATTGCAGTATTGGTCTTTTGACGATGTTTAATTTAATAAAGGTTTAATTCTGTTGGCCAATATTTTTGCGACTATTTTATAATCTACATTTAGGGGGGTTATTGGTCTCCAGTTTTCAATTAAATTCAGATTACCTTTCATGGATTTATGCGGAGGCAGATATAGATATGTGCGTTTCAAATTTTTCTTGCCGTAGAGTACTGTAGTGGACGTCTCCCCTACAACTGCGTAGCTGCAGGCCACCTGCGACGTCTTCCCTAGCAACCAAATGAGCGGCGTCACCAGATGCCGCAGTATCCTAGCAACGGAGCCAAAGACCGGCGACTTTCTCGGGTTTTCCCACCATGACTCATAGATGACTCACGGCTGCTGGGTATATAAGATCTGTCTCTTCATTGAGATTCATTCTGGCCTCTCTTCCTGAACAAGCAACACCTCCTCCTCCGCCGCTGCCTGGCGGCCCTCGCTTCTCCTCCGCCTGCCTGGGGTCCTCGCTCCCGCCAGCGAGCATGGCGACCCACCAGCTGTCCTTCTCTGAGCTTCCTCACCAACCAGCTCTCATTCTGCTCTCGGTTCCTGAACACGCAACACCTCCTCCAGCAAGCTCCTCGCTGTCCAGCTTTCATTCAACCAGGAGGCCAGCAACAGGCAACATCTTCTCTAACGAAGCTCCTGCACATCTACCTCCTTCAACACGCTACTCACCGAATGTGTCTACTGAGCAGCTCCTCACCACAATGCACCTCCAGCACCAGACTGTCTATCATATAACTTATATTATACAAGAAAACCACCTTAGAGTTTCTATCCATCCTGAGTGCTAGACAACATTATACCACGAAACCCTACAGTACCTTCACACTGGTTACTCACCCAGGATATTATAGATGGTCTTTGATTATGGTGTATCACTACGTAGAAATTCACTCCACCACCCGACATTCCATGTGATTTATACTTGATAAAATTAATGATGATTTAATGAATTCCATTAATTTCCAACATCCATCTAAGTTATTGGTTATACTTTGTCATAACCAATCGGTCATTACCTTTAGAAATAATAAGATAGGGATCACACATACGGGCAAATAAATTCCACTTACAATAGTAACAGAACGGTAACACCACACAGCGACATAAGTTAGTTACACTTCACAACAGCATAACAGTAACAACACAGCACCATAACAGTAGCAAAACACGACAATAAAATGCGTAATTGCATGATACACCTGTGGGTTGCGATTGTTAACATAATTATCGAGTATGTATAGGCTTACCACGTCATCATACCTATTGTCATTAGTGTCCTGATAACATTACGCTCGATGCCTGGCAAAACAACGAACAAACCTCTCTGATAATGTATTTTTTTATTATCTGTTATTCTAATATGGTTATAGTCAGTGAAAATAAAAAAATTATTTCTTGATCTTGATATTCACGCTTGTAAGAATATTACCGGACAGGGACATCTATCATCTCTCTACCTGCTCCAATTAATATACAGTAATTATATTGTCACATTTACCAGTTTTAATATAATATGTTCTTAGAACTAACCTTTATCAGGCTGGAAATTATAGTTGCTGGGGAGTTTATGAAAGGTGTTGATACAATGATTTTTTGGCGTTTCGAGAGCTGCAGGGTATCGTTGTTTATCCTGGGGAAGACAAGCATCAAGGTCAGCGGCAACACTAATCCATAACATTTGTTTTGGTGGTTGTTGTCAGGCTAAATAAGCTTGCCATCCACTCCAAGGTTAAATCAAATAAAATGTCAACACATGTGAATTAACTAAGTACTGTACAGTAGCTGTGTAGATGTCGCTCATCGATGCGCATACTATACCAACAGTAGAGGAGCAATTCATAATAGAATTACTGCTAGTACGTACAGTCACATTTCGATATTCTTTTCTACGTTATTTTTCTTTAACAACTGTTTGGCATTGAATGTAGATCTTCCTAAGGCAGGTGGAGTCTGATAATCAGTCCATAGTTACATACTATTATACTACTAATTAACGCTCATATGTGGGAGGCGGTCACCCTGCCTGGTTATACCTTCACACTCTGGGACCTCCGATTGTAGTACAAAAGCCCCAATAGGTTAAAAGCCTCTAAGGGCAAATAATATATATTTTTTTAATAATTATTTTTATTCTTTATTACTTACAGTTTACAGTTTAACACCCCTCTGACATGTAAATTATTACATTTATTATATCATAAGACTGCAAAACCTAACTTAACATAACCTAACCTAATGGGTCTTCGTTGTAATGGAGTTTAGTTTTAATGGGACTTAGTTCTGTTGTGACTCACACCTACCATCTTGTTGAGCAGGTAGTGGCCTATATGAACCACACGCTCGTCACAGCATTTGATGTCACACCACTTGTTGCAAAATATGTTAGTGCACTGTGACACTTGCTCACAACATGTGATGCTTGGCAGTTTGGGCAGTGCTTTTATTTTTGCTCTGGCGGCTTCACATGCGTTAGCATTATCATCGAACAGATAACAAGATTAGATTAGTTTGCCCCGGAGGGGGCTAGTTTATTGGGCACCCCTTACTTCCTGTGCAAGGTGAAGCGCAGAAGCGTTTACAGGGCCCATCTGGGAAGCATGCGGAGTTCATGCTTGCCTTTTTGACTCGTGTATTAAAGGCGTAAAAGCCTGAAGGGCCATGGGTTTTGTCAGCAAGTTACATAAAGTGACAGAATGATGAGTGTGTGGGGGGGAAATTTCCCGGTACAATTTATTTGTTTATGACAAAGCGTGGCAGGTCCCTAATAATGTCAAGTGCCAGGCCATAGCCATAGGCATTGATAATATTGAGGGACATACCTTTTAGTGTGATTGTGATGGCGTGTACGTCGGTAGTGTCGGCTTCAAGGGGGACGTCGAGAGATTGGTAGGGGACGTCCTTCTTGGCGTAGATACGTAGTCCACTAGCATGTCCGCAGGGTGGTCAATTGATGTGGAGAACTGGAGTGGATGGGCCCCAGGTGCCAGCATGCTGGTGGGGGACGGGGAGCCGGGGGTGGTGTCCTCGGGTCCATAAGCGCGCGGTGGGTGGACGGGGCAGGCTCGGTGTGGACGCCAGCAGTGGTGCCAGGCGGCGGTGGAGTAGGCCGTGAGCATGAGGGGCACACAATGGGGCTACCAGGTTGTGTGACTGGGTAGCAGGTGGAGGCAGAGGTAGTCTGTGTAGGTTGGAGATGGCAGTACAGAGTGTGTCAAAGAGTCTTTCAATACGGTTGGTAAATTCGTGGAAGAGGGATATGATCTGTGTCGTGTCACCGGAGGGAGGTTGTGGGGGGGCACCCGTGGGGGCACAAGGTCTGACAGCGTCAGAGTAGAGACGGAGAGGAGGCCCAGTTGTAGTTGAGTTAGGAGACGGCCGGGACTGCTGTGTTGCAGCCAAGTGAGGCTAGGCAGGGGCAGGTGTTGTTGAAGAAGGCTCGGTACGCTGGGGGAGAGGTTGAGATAGACGCAGCCTTCGGGGAGGCTTTTCTCCTGGGACAGGCGGACGTTTGGGGCATTGTGCCAGCCACCACAATTACAACACCTGGGGTCAACAACATAGCCCACACCACCCCCATTGAGGTGGGCTTTGATTTTTTGGTCACAGATGGAGGAGTGATGGTTACGTGAACAGAAGCGACATCTGGGGACATCTGGGACGATCACGTCGGCAGCAGGCGGTGAAGGTGTGACCCCAATGGGAGTAGATGACACAAAAAGCAGGCCCAGGGTGATATGGTTCAGCGTACGGGGGGGGGGGAGGAGACTGGGTGAGCATCAACAGTGGTTGGGCACTCCCTCCCCTTCCATTTAACTATGACAGCTGCTTGTGGGGTCGACGTACACTGAGTATTCATGGATTAAAGTTAGGAGCATCTTCGACTTCAGCGTATAGGGGGAACTGTTTAACTAGGATGTGGCGAATCGAATCGAAGAATACTAGTGACAGGGGGGAAGGAGGTTCAGGGGAAGAATAAAGGGAGGATTGAAGTGAATTTTAGTTCATGAACTATGCGGCGGTCGACAAAGTTAAGAAACCCAGAAATTCAAGATGGTTAGGTCAAACGACGAGCAAGACAGGAGGGTGTATGCAAGAGCCAGGAACCGAGCAAAGTCAGAGTGTAGAAGGGCTGGAAAGGAGTTCCAGAGGCTGGTTTCAAGCAAGGTCAAGTCAAACCCAAAGGCGTATTACCGCTATGCAAAGTCGAAATTAAAAACGCTAGTAGGAGTATCGGACCTGAGGCTTGAAGATGGTAGTTACACAGATACTGACCAGGGCAAAGCTGAGGCATTGAACAGCTTCTTTTCCTCGGTGTTCACAAGAGAGGATGCGAACAATCTTCCTGTGTTTGAGGACAGACGGTACGACACAGCACTGACCCACATTGTGTTCACAGAAGAGGTTATAAGAAATAGACTGTTAAGGCTAAAGGTTCATAAGAGTCCCTGGCATGGTGCATCCCAGAGTGCTAATGGGGTTGTGCAACGAGCTAGCTGTGCCCCTAAAGATCCTGTTCAGGAAATGCCTGGATGAGCAAAAGGTCCCCAGTTATTGGAAAATGGCTTATGTGAGTCCTATCTTCAAGAGGGGCGATCGGCACTCCACGAATAACTATAAACCGGTGAGCCTAACCAGTTTAGTATGTAAAGTACTTGAGACCATTACAAGAGATGTCATGATGGAACATCTACTACGAACCAACCTTGTAAATGATTGCCAACACGGTTTTATGCCAGAGCGCTCATGCTTAACACAATTACTCAAGGTACTGGATATTTGGACCCAAATTCTGGAACAGGGTGGTAATATCAACAATATTTACCTAGATTTTGCCAAGGCTTTCGACAGTGTACCCCATGAAAGGCTGAAAATTAAATTGGAAGTGTACGGTATTCGGGGAAATGTCCTCGCGTGAATCGGAGACTTTCTTCATGACCGCAAGCAGTTTGGTAATTAATGGCATGAATTCATCAGGTGTATCCGTCACAAGCGGGGTACCACAGGCCACTTGTTTCAAGACGCGAGGGAAGACTTCTTGTAGTTTCTTAATTATGCAATATCAGATCATCCAGAAGACCGCGAGACGTTATTCTCACCACTTGTGACAAAAGAAAACAACAATGCTGCCCCAAATATAAGAAAAACCAGTTACACCATCACTTAATTCACCAGCAACGGTCGTGATGCTTAACGCCTGGAGAAACTTGCTAATTTTATTAAGTACAGTATATATTGTAAGGCAATATCCAGTTATCCGATTTACCCCCAGACATTCACCTTGCTATGTCTGGCAAAGTAAAATCTTAGCATTGCTATTTAGCTAAAAAAATTGAGTTGCTTCGTCCATGTCATTAGCGAAATGCCCGCCATCCCCGGAGTTTCCATGTATTTTTTTTTTGGCTATATCACTTATTTTTTGGAGGATTATGAGAACATAAGCATTCATTTTGTTGTACCTGACCACAGAAAAGCCTTCGCCTTACCAGTATTAAAAAAAAAATCAAACGTCAACTAAGGCAAGGCGTAGTCTTGGTCAGGTAGCATAACGTTATTGAATGAGGCGGAGGTAAAGTTTGTGACGTTACAGCAGTGTGTTACTTTCCTTGGTCCTTACTGTATATAGTCCTTGGTAGTACCTCCCAGTTTGATAGCTCCTAACTACCTTTATAAAAATTCAAGTTAAAGCCTACTAAACATCGAGAAAGGAACTTTATATATGAAATTTAACTACAGTTAATTTTTTTAGTTTATCATTATTACATAAAAGCAACCTTATAAAAATTTAAATGCAGTGTTAAAACTTTTCTTTGGGGTATAAACTGCGTACGGACGGTATATAATGTGGTACAACTTTACTCCTTGTCAAAAGAGCGAAAGGTTGTGAACAAAAGCTAAGGTTGGGGAAACATTCTTGCTCTCTTAAACTGAATTCTGATTGGTCCCGTTGCACGAGGAGACGAATCCCTGAGAAATGTAGAATTATTATTGGCTGCCGTAGTGAGTAGTGCTTGCAAGCCATCAAAAATGCTCTTTCGATTTATTTATACAATTTGCTCAAACAATGTATTCCTTTCGTATAATTTTGATTTCCCGAGTTTTTAGTGAAAAGGAAATATATACATTATATTCTAATAAGTGACAGCTTCATATTTACTTACATTATTAAATAAATAAACAAGAGGCAGTAGTGTTGGTAGTGGGAGTCTACAGTACAGCCCGTCTGTACGTGTGGTGATCGTGATCAGTTGGGACGACCTTCCAAGAGTGTACATGAATAGTACGGCATATTTACTGCTCCACGTACAGTGTTACAGCTACGTAGGTCGAGGTGATCCTGAGTAACTCCTATATTCGTCACTGCCAATCAAAAGAAATTCACTGTGAGTTACTGTTGTTCTTAAAATTAATGATAACAATAGAGACTAGGAATGTCTTTATAGTGGGAAAGACTCTGGTTAGATAAGTCGTATATTATAAATACATGTTTAGAGGTAGGAATTAAAGTACTGAGAACCACTACTACCTGATGAAGTTGTTCCATTTGGTCTATTTTTTTCTGTGTTCATATCATAAGTATTTGAAGAGGCAACATTTACTAGAACCTAATAGAACATGACCTAACCAACAACAACAAAAAACTACCCAACCCTACCTAACTTCCTATATAATGATACGAACATTTGTAGAACGGAAATACGAAATTGAATAACTTTTGGTAGTAATGCTGTTCTCAGATATTACATAAGAACATAAGATGGAAGAAACTCCCATACTGGGCAGTCCCATTCACACCCAACCCCTATTGCTCATACATCCATCCAACCTATGTTTGAAGCTATCCAGCGTATTTGAGTTAATGATGATATTTGGTAACTTGTTCCATTCATCCACTACTCTATTTCCAAACCAATTTTTACCTATTTCGTGCCTAAATCTAAATTTGTCTAATTTAAAACCATTGTTACGAGTTCGCTCCTGGTTGGATAGTTTGAGTACCTTTATAATGTCCCCTTTGTTTAGCCCTGACTTCCGTTTATACACCTCTGGAATAATTAATACTTTTATCCTCTTTGCCTGTAATTATTGATGACCGACCAGCTGCCGACGATTAAAAACGCCTCAATTTCTCTATATTTTATAATAGACACTTGTAATTTAGGCAAATCCGTTAAAAAGTGGTTATTTCTAAATTACCGTATACATACCTCACCTTAGTTGATAAGAAAACTAATGGCTGAAGCATTGTGATAAGCCCTCACCAACCTAACCAAAGAAACCTACCTAACCTAACTTCCTAGCCGTGAGGCTCCACCCTCATGACCCCCCAGTATATTAAACAGAAATAATTTACTATGATCTGGTGTAATTATTTAAATTTTTTTTGTGGAAGTGAGAGCAGCCAATAAATGTACACTGAGCTGTGTAAGCGTAACCGTAGACCGGGCCCTGCCTTAGCGATTTATCACTGCATCTCTGTACCTTGTAAATTTATTTACAAAATCATTAGACACCAGAGTTGTGCCAGACTTGTGGAAACAGGCAAATGTAGTACCCATATTCAAAAAGGGAGACAGAGCATCATCGTCAAATTACCGGCCGATCAGTTTGACGTCAGTAGTGGGGAAATTTCTTGAATCAATTATAGCAGATAGCATCCGATCGCATCTAGAGAAAAGCAAATTAATCTACGACTCGCAACATGGGTTTCCAAAGGGAAAATCTTGTCTAACAAATCTGCTGACGTTTTTTAGGAAAGCCTTCGAGGAAGTAGATAATGACGAAAATTACGATGTTATTTACTTAGACTTTAGCAAAGCATTTGACAGAGTACCTCTGAGAAAAATTAAGGCTCATGGTATCGAGGGGAAAGTTTTAAATTGGATAAAATCATGGCTCACCGATAGAATGCAGAGGGTCAGCGTAGACGGTGTCAAATCTGAGTGGGGCCGTGTAACCAGTGGGGTTCCCCAGGGGTCAGTACTAGGCCCACTCTTGTTCATAATCTACATAAATGATCTAGATACTGGGATCAGCAGTGACATAAGCAAGTTTGCGGATGACACCAAAATAAGGCGGCAGATTAATTCAGGGCAGGATGCAAATGCATTACAGGAGGATCTAAATAAACTGCAGGGGTGGTCTGAAAAATGGCAAATGAAATTCAACACCAGCAAGTGCAGCATACTTAATTTTGGAAGAACAATAAATACAGTACTGACAATGTATACAGCCTTAACAACATCAACCTAGAGAAGTCGACTTGTGAAAGAGACCTAGGGGTACTTGTAAGCCCGGACCTACGGCCTAGAAAACAGTGCGTTAATGTTCGAAATAAGGCAAACGGAGTACAGTATTGGGTTTTATATCTGGAAGTGTAAGTAATAAGAGTGCAGAGGTCTTATTGCAACTATATCATGCGCTAGTCAGGCCGCACCTCAATTATGCGGTTCAGTTCTGGTGCCCTTATTATAGAATGGATATAAATTCACTAGAGTCGGTGCAGCGAAGAATGACGAAAATGATTCCGGGACTTAAAACCTTCCATATCAGGATAGGTTAAAGAAAGGTAACTTGCATTCCCTAGAAAGACGAAGAGTGCGGGGAGATATGATAGAAGTATTTAAGTGGGTGAAAGGAATCAATAAAGGGGATATAGATAAAGTTCTTATAATATCCGAGCAGGATAGGACTCGGAGCAACGGATTTAAGTTGTATAAGTTTAGGTTCAGGAGGGAGATAGGAAGAAACTGGTTCACAAATAGGGTGGTGGACGAGTGGAACAAGCTTAGCAACTTTGTAGTAATTGCTGGAACTCTGGAAAGTTTCAAAAGGAGGCTAGATAGATTCATGGATGATAGAGAGTGGTAGTAACTCTCGACAGGAGCTGCCATGCACAGGCCAACCGGCCTATTGCAGACGCCTTATTTTCTTATGTGTTTATGTTCAAGACAAAGTAGTGCCACTAATGTGAGCCTCTGCACCTAATTATCTACCAAATGAATCATTTTCCAAAGAATTTATTATTATATTAGAATTCTCTGATTAAAATATACAGAGTTACAACCGACTCGACTTACGTCCACCCGCACCTACGACCTGCCTCAGTCTTACCAAAATGTGGTCAAATGTATTTTTGAGTCCCAAAGTCAGTACACAGACAAAATTTTCATCTGTAATTCACTTTAAAATGGCTGGCAAGCTTAAAAGTGAGTGTTTTGTGGTGCTGAGAAGAAAAAGAGACCCAAATTTTCGATTTTCTTTGTGTTATTTAAGCATTTCCGACTTACGACCACTTCGACTTACGACCTGGATGTCTGTCCCTAACCCCGTTGTAAGTTGGAGTACCTGTAGTAAGAAAATGAAAACAAATGATGCATCAGCTAGTTAGTCGTAAATATTAGCTGAAAATATGGTACAGTATTATTTTACCTCCGGAAATATGCCCCCAAAAGTTATAAACTACTGAAACATTTACATCTCACTATTTTGAGCATTTTGAATCCCATATATACCAGGTGGAAATGAATAATAGCGACACAATTGAATTTAATTGATTTTAAGTAGTATTCAGTCTTCGTCTGTGAGGAGATGTTATTGGCGCATCTCGCAAGCGCGATGTTGACTGACATCCTCCAGTCGTGACCAATTAGGTATCGATATCTTCACGCAAATTTTTCTCTACCACTCACATTTGATGTTTTTCAAAGGAAGCAGCCTTGGGTAATTGCATTGACCAGTCTCACAATGGCCTTGGTGGAGGTTGACCTTGCTCACTATCCACCTCTGGAACTGTTATACCCCTTCTACACTGACTTTGCTCAGTTCCCGGATCTGGCATGCATCCCCCTGTTCTGCTCATCATTTGTCCTAATCAACGCCTTGAATTTCTGAGTATTTTGTTGCGGTCTCCTTGTATGCCCTGAGGCACTGGGTTTGTTCTTGGGTATATATTTATTGATCAATTGGTTCACTTTACTGGCTATGTTATTCAACGTAGAGTCTGCGTTTTTCTATCTTAGTGAGTCAAGCCAGCGAATCCCCCTCGTCTCCTCCCTCATCCCGTCGTAATTGTCATTGATTGTCAATTAAGGCTCTTATCTTCCTTTGGTTTAATAAGCTACAGTTTGGGGATCTGTATATACTGTACATCCAACAATGAATAAAAGCGTCGGCACACTGGGCACTTTCTTCCCACCATGTCAGCCGTTTGCTGGCTGCTGGCCTGATGGCCCAGCAAGCAGCAAGATTTTGTCTGTTGTGAGAAATGGACAGCAATTTAACAGCAAGCTTTGCTTTACTTTTAACTTTCATCATCTTAACCACTGATCGTTTCGTTAGCTGCTTAGGCAGTCAGTCACAACTTTGATATTCACTGTTGGCAGACACTGGGCATGCACTGGCTTCTGAATATATCGGAACCTGCTCAAGTGTTGATCAAGTCTGGTTTGAATGAGCTCACATTCGGTGCCATCGCAATGCTCTAAGGCAGATTGTTCCAAGAGTTCACAATTCTCATTCTGAAGAAAGTTTGCCCTCACAGTTTTCTGGAAATGTGGTATCTTCAAATAAGTCTCTCCCCCTGTACCCTCACCTGGCTGCCTTTAAGGTCTTTCCTAGCATAGATAACCACTCCTCTCTTGCAAGTTGCTTGAGAAAGAATCGTAAATGAGTGTCATATCCATCGATATTGAACTCGCATGTTCTTGTAGGGGATGTGATTTCAACGTTTATTTCGCAGTTTCCATCTTTTACCCATCGATTTAGGCGACCCACATGAATCGCGTAGATCCGTTGAGAAATTTTTTTTTGGGGGGGGGGGGTAATGACCATGACGAGAGAAATATTTTACAATGAATAGAAATAATTGACCCTCTAGGGTTGATGGGTCTGCCGTGCGAGGACGATGAGCCGCACTCTACCTGTTCATGCATTACGTCATGTACTCTATTTCTCATTGGCTGATTATTGCTTGTTTTGCATTCCATTCTTCGATTCTTTAGTATTTCATTGACCAAATATCAATGAGGACATACAGCGTCACTATTAGAAGCATTATAATATGCCCCTCCACCATATCCACTTGATCCAACCAAGGAGCTAAGCATATTTCAATGTAACTTAGATTTTATATCATTTTATACTTTCTGATAATCACAATTTATTTTATAACCCATGACATATTTCATAGTTGTATAGGCAACTCAGTAGGGCGTATGTGTGTCCCCCAGGAGGTCAAGGCTGTAGGGTATGTGTGTGTCCTCCGGGAGGTCAGGGCATGTGTGTGTGTATCTGCCAGGAGGTCAGGGCTGTAGGGCATGTGTGTGTGTTCCCCAAGAGGTCAGGGCATGTGTATGTGTGTCCCCCAGGAGGTCAGGGCATGTGTGTGTGTATCTGCCAGGAGGTCAGGGCTGTAGGGCATGTGTGTGTGTTCCCCAAGAGGTCAGGACATGTGTATGTGTGTCCCCCAGGAGGTCAGGGCATGTGTGTGTGTATCTGCCAGGAGGTCAGGGCTGTAGGGTATGTGTGTGAGTCTCCCCAGGAGGGGGACCCTATGATGTGTAGGAACATAAAACTCTCCAGCAGTGGGTATAGAAGCATGTTAAAGCAGAAGAGGTTGTAGCAGGAAGAAAATGAGGGGAAATTTTTGTTAGAGAAACAGAACCAAAAAAAAACCAGTGTGAGGAAATGGCTCAAAAATCAAGGAAGAGCAGAGAGGCCTTCCAGCAACAAAAACAGAAGCATTTACTCTCCCTGAAGAAACTAGCCGATGCAATTAAAACTAAGATTAAAACAAAACCAAATGAGTGAATATTACACGGGAAATAAAACTAAATATATTTGTATACAGTATATATCATGGAACAGCTTATTTTTCTCATTTTAGTACTACATATGCTATTGAAACTCCAGTTGCTGGTATGTATCAAATTTTGAATTCTCACACAATACAGTGCAAAACAAAAAAAAGCTTACCTCTTCAGTTTATCTTCTCTCAATAATGGTGCACAATTAAAAATCTTAAACTAATTCACATTTAGTAACAGCTAATATTTGTAAGACTATATGCATGAAAAATATTGTTGCAATAAACATACATATTTGATTTTGGGTGCTATATATTCTAACTATTAGGCGCTCACAAAATGAGTAACAATGTGAGAAATTAAGTTAAATATAAGTATCGTAAAAATTTCCTGGATATGTGCCCCATCCGCTCAATTTTTATTTTTTCCTTCAAAGACCCAATCACATCCCTGTCTTGTACAACAGTTCTACAATTCTACCTACTATATTGGGTTGATGTATCAAGAAATGTGTCCGTATTAGTGTACATGACTTTCAAGCCAGAATTAGTCCTCGGTAACGTCTCTGGTCTTAATAGTTTACATTGGTCTTCCTCCATTCTCAGCTGCTGCATTGGTTCCAAAGTCCATTGTATTTTGTGGGGTGTGACCAAAGATAACATTGTTTACATGGCGCTTACCTCTCTACAGTAGTAGTTGTCTTAAAGGATGGGATAGATGATGACCTCACTGTCAGGTCAGTGATGCTTTAGTATGTGGTCTGCTGGGATATATGCACTATGGCGTCCATTAACCTAACATAACTTAGCCTAACCGAACACGATAATACCTGACCTGACGCTACAGTGTAAATATCCCTGTAGACCAACTCTAGCTCGGTAGACTGCATACAGTACTATAGTAGCACAGTCATTAGCACTGTCAGGTCTTAGTCAGCAGGGTGGGGGCTGAGGGGCACGTTTACCCCCTTCCCCAGACACATGCAAATTTGCCCTTGTGGCCCAGAAACACGGGTCTGTATACGGGGGCTTGATAGTACAGTATTGCCATATTTTATTGTTCATATACAGTAATTTAAACTTCTAAGTATCATTTAGGATGAACAATAATTAATATGCCGTACTAAGGTTTTATTATGAGGTACTGTAATGTGTATTTTCTGGAATTTTTTTATTGAATTCATTGAATGTGACGAAGTTGACGTTACATTAGCCAACAGAATTTTTGCAAAACTTCTTGATTGTGTCTTAGACCTGTCAAAGCTATCTGGTCAGGGTTATGATAGTGCAGGAAATATGTTTGGTAAAAATAAGGGATTTGTTGCAAGATTCATTTTAGGCCATAATGTGAATTTGATAACGGAAGTAGGTTATCTTATGTTTTTTATGTTGATTTAAATGAGTATGGCCTTTATTTTCACACGTTTTCGCTGTTTACTTCGCGATTGAGGCATAATGTGACTTAATACAATACTTCTATGTAATGTTTTTTGTTATAGTAGATCATGTGAAGCTCATGTGAAAGAGATTTCAATGTAATATGTTTAGAGAACTTAAACTCCATCAATATTGTTGTATCAACTTCCAAATGTAAACACAGGTTACAATATAAGTTAGGATTTTATTTTATTTTATTTTATTTATTTATTTATTTTTTATATATAACCTCACATTTTCCCTCATCCTCAAAGCTCTACCCACTTGGAAAAATCAATCATTGCAAGTGTTAAAGTGGGGCCAGCCACACAAGGAGTCACACAGCACAAGGTTGAAGAAGCCACTGGTCCAGAAAATTGTGAGGGCATACTTTTACTGAGTGAGAATTGTAAACTCTTGGAACAATCTAGTACTAGAGAGTGTTGTGATGGCACCAAGTGTGAGCTTCAAGATCAGACTCTGGAATTCTAGAAACCTCAATGTTCTCAGTCAAAATATCTTGAGTCCATGTCTTGCTGCTGCTTCATGTAGTGATCCTGTGAGACATGAGACATAAATCACTGTACATGTACTTTATTTTTAGTTTAGTTAAGTACTCTTTAATACATTACAGTACAGTACCGGAGCCAGTACATGCTCAGTGATATCTCCGTTTGTTGGAATAATTGGTGCAGAGCACTTTCGGGAATGAGAGATTTCTGGGTAACGAGACTACTCTCTCGATGCCGGAAAAAATCCCTCATCCCTGGAATTTTCTGGGTAACAAAAATTTTCTCGGAGGTTCCAGAATGATGTATTATTTCATCTCTCAAAGCCAGAAAAAAATTCCTTGTTCCCGGAATTTTCCGGGTAATGGAAAAATATTCTCAGAAGTTCCAGAAATTGCCCATTACATAATCTCTCAAACCCTGAAAAAACTCTCCCATCCCCAGAATTTTCTGGAAAATTACAGATTTCGGAACGATTTTCCAAGAAAAATTCAATTCTGACTATCTGAGAGTTCCAGGTTTGAGGGATTCCAACTAAGGGAGATATTACTACTGTACTGTACTTGCCAACAGTGTGTATCAGGGACATAACTGATCTGTCATCCAAGTGGCAAAGAGGATAAAGTAAAGTTTTGTTTAATTGACTTTATAATGAGATACCTGTTTCAGCTCCTCAGCATCTACCAATGCTGCAAAAAATGGAAGAAAAAATAATCATAACTTTGTATTTTATGTATGTAAATCAGGACATGGAACAATTTTTTTGTAAACAGAATCATTATAGATCGGGGACTGCCTTTAACAGTATTATGCCATAGTACTGTACCATATATAAGTCCTTACTGTTTAATTTATTGAGTCCTGATTCTGAAGTTTTTACTGTACTATACTGTATATGCAAGAATGTATATAAGGTAACATTAGTGTGTTTATATGACTCATTTTTGTTCATACATGTATTTGTTTTACAGGGACTACTGAAGTGTGACTCGTCTTGCAGTGCTACGTATTACAAATGATCAAAAAGAGAGACTGTTGCACAGAAACTGAATCAACATTGAATAAGTTTCACAGACAACAGTGTTCTGAAAATTGATTATTGTATTGAAAATTTTGGTCATTGACAGCTAATCAGTTTATAATGGTGGGTGAAAGAAAGAGAGTTAGGGGTAGAGGTGGCAAAAATCAAAATAAAAGCAAAACTCATGACCAACAAGTTAGACAGCCTAAGAAAAAACTGGTGAATGATAAACAGTCTGGTGCAAGTAGTTATGAAACTCCAGAAAAAGATAAACCTCATCAAGGTGAAGATACTTTTAGCCAAGCCACAAGTCCTCAGAAAGGCAACAATCAACACCAGTATGATGTATTTAATACTGAATGTGTGAGAGGTTCTCCTAGTCCAGATACCTTACCACAACTTAAACAGCATCTAAAACAATTGGATAGACAACAACAGGGCAAAAAAAAACACAGCCATAGTAAAAGCTCCAGTCTTGAAGAAAATTCTGCAAGTAAAGTTCCCTCATCAGAAGTTACTTTTACTGAGCAACAGCCTTGTCAGGATGATAAAGGTCATGAACAACAGGCATCTGCAAATAAAGGCCCTTGTGTGTCTAATAAGCGTGAACTTGAACACCAATCACCAAGTCTACAAGATGGTACACCTAATAAGTGCCTTTGTGTGGAACCTGTCTACAAGACTCGAGGAAATATCCAAAATGAAATTGAATGGTTTTATGCCAAGGAAAATGAACAGCTAAATGCCCAGAAAAGTGAACAGCTTAATGCCCAGAAAAGTGAACAGCATAATGCCCAGAAAAGTGAACAGCTTAATGCTGAAGAAAATGAACATCTTGGTGCTAAGGATAAAGAGCAGCTTAATGCTGAGGAAAATGAAAATCTTGGTGCTCAGGAAAAAGAGCAGCTTAATGCTGAGGAAAATGAACAGCTTAATGCCCAGGAAAATGGACAGCTTTATGTCAATGAAAATGAACAGCTTAATGTCAATGACAATGAACAGCTTAATGTCAATGAAAATGACAAGCTTGATGCCAAGGAAACTGGACAGCTTATTGTCCAGGAAAATGAAGAGCTTAATGCAAAGGAAACTGGACAGCTTATTGTTCCGGAAACTGGACAGCTTATAGTCCGGGAAAATGAAGAGCTTAATGTCGAGGAAACTGTACAGCTTATTGTCCAGGAAAATGAACAGTTAAATGCCAAGGAAACTGGACAGCTTATTGTCCGGGAAACTGGACAACCTATTGTCCAGGAAAATGAACAGCTTATTGTCCAGGAAACTGAACAGCTTATTGTCCAGGAAAATGAAGAGTTTAATGCCCAGAAAAATGAAGCGATTAATGCTGAAGCAAACAAAAAAGTTTATACCAAGCAGGATGAACAGTTCACAACGACGACAATTAATCAACAGTTTGGTACCAAGAACACGAGGAATAATGATAAAACAACCAAACACACTGATGCAGAGGCAGATTATAAAAGTGACACTAAAGAAAGCAAATGGGTAGATCTTGCTGAAAATGAACTGCTTGAAAATACAGAGGCTAATACCGTGGGAAATGAAGAGCCTGATGTTACAGAAAATGAAGAGCCTGATGTTACAGAAAATGAAGAGCCTGATGTTACAGAAAATGAAGAGCCTGATGTTACAGAAAATGAAGAGCCTGATGTTACAGAAAATGAAGAGCCTGATGTTACAGAAAATGAAGAGCCTGCTGTTAAGGAAAATGAAGAGCCTGATGTTAAGGAAAAGGAAGAGCCTGATGTTAAGGAAAATGAAAAGCCTGCTGTTAAGGAAAAGGAAGAGCCTGATGTTAAGGAAAATGAAGAGCCTGATGTCAAGGAAAATGAAGAGCCTGATGTCAAGGAAAATGAAGAGCCTGCTGTTAAGGAAAATGAAGAGCCTGCTGTTAAGGAAAATGAAGAGCCTGATGTAAAGGAAAATGAAGAGCCTGATGTAAAAGAAAATGAAGAGCCTGATGTCAAGGAAAATGAAGAGCCTGCTGTTAAGGAAAAGGAAGAGCCTGATGTAAAGGAAAATGAAGAGCCTGATGTAAAAGAAAATGAAGAGCCTGATGTCAAGGAAAATGAAGAGCCTGCTGTTAAGGAAAATGAAGAGCCTGATGTAAAGGAAAATGAAGAGCCTGATGTAAAAGAAAATGAAGAGCCTGATGTCAAGGAAAATGAAGAGCCTGCTGTTAAGGAAAAGGAAGAGCCTGATGTAAAGGAAAATGAAGAGCCTGATGTAAAAGAAAATGAAGAGCCTGATGTCAAGGAAAATGAAGAGCCTGCTGTTAAGGAAAATGAAGAGCCTGATGTAAAGGAAAATGAAAGCCTGATGTTGAAGAGCCTGCTGTTAAGGAAAAGGAAGAGCCTGATGTTAAGGAAAATGAAAAGCCTGCTGTTAAGGAAAAGGAAGAGCCTGATGTTAAGGAAAATGAAGAGCCTGATGTAAAAGAAAATGAAGAGCCTGATGTCAAGGAAAATGAAGAGCCTGCTGTTAAGGAAAAGGAAGAGCCTGATGTTAAGGAAAATGAAGAGCCTGATGTTAAGGAAAATGAAGAGCCTGATGTTAAGGAAAATGAAGAGCCTGATGTCAAGGAAAATGAAGAGCCTGATGTCAAGGAAAATGAAGAGCCTGATGTCAAGGAAAATGAAGAGTCCCTGCTGTTAAGGAAAATGAAAAGAGCCCTGATGTAAAGGAAAATGAAGAGCCTGCTGTTAAGGAAAATGAAAAGCCTGCTGTTAAGGAAAATGAAGAGCCTGATGTTAAGGAAAATGAAAAGCCTGATGTTAAGGAAAATGAAGAGCCTGATGTAAAGGAAAATGAAGAGCCTGATGTAAAGGAAAAGGAAGAGTCTGATGTCAAGGAAAAAGAAGAGCCGGATGTAAAGGAAAATGAAGAGCCTGCTGTTATGGAAAAGGAAGAGCCTGCTGTTAAGGAAAAGGAAGAGCCTGATGTCAAGGAAAAGGAAGAGCCTGATGTTAAGGAAAAGGAAGAGCCTGATGTTAAGGAAAAGGAAGAGCCTGATGTCAAGGAAAAGGAAGAGCCTGATGTCAAGGAAAAGGAAGAGCCAGATGTAAAGGAAAATGAAGAGCCTGATGTTAAGGAAAATGAAGAGCCTGATGAAAAGGAAATTGAAGAGCCTGATGTTAAGGAAAATGAAGAGCCTGACGTTAAGGAAAATGAAGAGCCAGATGTAAAGGAAATTGAAGAGCCTGATGTAAAGGAAATTGAGGAGCCTGATGTTAAGGAAAATGAAGAGCCTGATGTAAAGGAAAATGAAGAGCCTGATGTAGAGGAAATTGAAGAGCCTGATGTAAAGGAAATTGAAGAGCCTGATGTTAAGGAAAATGAAGAGCCTGATGTTAAGGAAAATGAAGAGCCTGATGTAAAGGAAAATGAAGAGCCTGATGTAAAGGAAAATGAAGAGCCTGATGTTAAGGAAAATGAAGAGTCTGATGTTAAGAAAAATGAAGAGCCTGATGTTAAGGAAAATGAAAAGCCTGCTGTTAAGGAAAATGAAAAGCCTGCTGTTAAGGAAAAGGAAGAGCCTGATGTAAAAGAAAATGAAGAGCCTGATGTTAAGGAAAATGAAGAGCCTGATGTAAAAGAAAATGAAGAGCCTGATGTTAAGGAAAATGAAGAGCCTGATGTAAAAGAAAATGAAGAGCCTGATGTCAAGGAAAATGAAGAGCCTGACGTCAAGGAAATTGAAGAGCCTGACGTTAAGGAAATTGAAGAGCCTGACGTTAAGGAAAATGAAGAGCCTGATGTTAAGAAAAATGAAGAGCCTGATGTTAAGGAAGATAAAAGACACACTTTTGAGGAAAATGAGTTAAATGTCAAACAGGATACTGGGGTTAGTGCTAAGGAAGTTAAAGACACTGACACCAAGCAAGTCCAAGAGGTCATACCCAAGCAAGGCCAAGGTGTTGAACCCAGGCAAGGCCAAGGTATTGAACCCAAGCAAGGCCAAGGTGTTGAACCCAGGCAAGGCCAAGGGTTTGGTCAAGTCAGAACCCAACATGTTGCTCTTGAGGAAGACCCTAACCAAGTTGAAATAAAGGTCATGCAGAATGAGACTGATACTAATAAAGACTCAATGTTGCAAGGTACACTGCAACAACACTGCCATTCCCAGTTTGCTAAGATCGTTGAAGGCAAACAAGAGGACAAGTGTAATGGTAAACCTATTGTAGAAATTGATAGTAAACAGAGTGACAAATATGCACATAAGAAGGCTCCTCATAAGCATGATAATAAACAGGATGAACACTTCAATGCAGAGCAAGAGAACAAGCAACAGCATCAACCTAAGGAACTGGTAGGTGTGGATCACATGCCAGACCACAATCAGTTTACTGACCACAAAAATAGTGAAGCTAAAAGCACTTCTATAGATATTCAACAGCAGAATCAAGGTGGCCATCAGTTCAATAAACAAGTCAACAGTATTCAACAAGTCCAGAAAAGTGGTGACCATCAAGATGATGGTAGGGAAAGTATTGGGCATTGGAATGATAACCAATTTAATTACATGTATTTGCCGTCCTCTATGTCAAGTGAGCAGCGAGGTGAAGACGAAGAAATTAATTGGCAACAGACCAGTATGCAAGGTGCTGAACAGCATAGTAGCAGTTTTCTTCCTCACTCTGAAAATGGCAAGATAAATTCTAATGGGAAAGCTCAACACCAGAGGTGTATTTATAACCCAAACAAATACCAGCACCATATTAATCAGAAACAGGTATCACAGCAGGACTATAGTTCAAACTTAACTGAAAATATTCCTGAGCAAATAGGTCATCCAGTAGGTAAGGGAGACGAGTTGCAAGAAAAGGTGCTAAGAGAATACCAGGGTGTTGTACAAAATACCCAGAGAGATCATCACCAACAGAGTAGCAAACATGACAATTGTGAGAGTGTGAACCAAGGTGAAATGCATTTTAGTCAACAAAATTACAAGCATCATGAAAACCAACAAGGTTATCTGCAGCAATGTGATCAAGCTTATCCTGATAGTCCAAATCATCACCAACCCCACCATAAGGACTGTACCAATGCTTACTACAGTCCTCCTCCAGAATATGGCCGTGGCTCATATGGTCGTCGGCCTCGAAGAGGAAGAGGTAAAAGTGAATACTACCAGCAGCAGCAGCATCATCAGCAGCAGCATCATCATCGTAACCAAAATTCACAAGGATTCTCTCAGTCAAGGTAAATATTATATTATTTAATTACAGTTACACCATTAGATGCATTCTTTTAGGCATATACCTACTTTTGATCATAAAATTGTGGTAAAATTACTGGAAATAAAAAAGTGTGAATTGTGAAATGAATTTGATGCTTGAGATGGACATCAACTTTTAACCTTTAGCCCAGGTTAGGGTGCTGCTGGCAGTAACCCCACACACACACACACACCCACATGGATAAATCGAGAAAAAATAAACTTTTCCAAAAATAATTAAAAACTAAAACAAAAAAGTGGCGGGAATAGGCAGACGTTCTAGAATGTCACCTGGGGTGCGCTGGTCGGACGTTTTGGAAAGTCACCTGGGGCCTAGGGGTTAAATTGGCTTACTGCTATTCAGGAATTTACAATATCACATTGCATTATTCAATTAGAACTGCATACTGAGAGAATAATTATCTGATATAATCTCTAGATTAATGGGGATGTTCATTGAAAATGGTGATGCATTTTTAGAATTATGAATTTCTTGATGAATTTCTTGGTGTTTTTAAAATTAACTTAATGGTACAGTATTTAGTTTTATAAGATCCTTTGACCAAATATGCATATGAGCGTACAGTTAAACTGCTTGTTGGTTGCAGAATGACAAAACCGAATAATTTTGGAAATCTTTGCATGTTTACAGTCCTGAACCAAATATAGTACAGTAGTGTCAAAAGTACAGTAAATGTTGCATTTAGATGTGATCAAAGGAGCAAGTAAGTAGGTTATGGCAGGGTTAAGTTAGGGAATATGTCCTGTACCCAGTATGCATTACAAGGTTAATAAGTACTGCAGCATTTAATGTTGTTGTATAATATTGGTTTTTCAAGTTTAGTGAGGGACATCCGTTATAACTGTACATTTGGAAGTAGATGGAATGATAATTATTATAAACTGGGATAAATAACCACATAAAGTAGAGAGAGGCAAGTACACAAAGACATCAGCTGTTCCAAACTGAGGCCACCCTGGTGCTATCAAAAGTAAAACAAAGTAGCAAGCAAACCTGCAAGTTTTCAGGAAAGTCCAGTTTCTTGGAAGCTGGATAAATGGTCTGGCACCTTTATTTGGTTTTCTAGCCATAATTTCTTTGTATGCAAGTGTTCATTGCTGCTTACAATATGTATTGAAATGAAGTTAAGTTTCAATATCCTTGGTGGTCTATTTATACAAGTATTTATTTCTGTCAAAACCATCATCCCCAGGCATGTATTTACCAGGTACAGTAGTTCATAAAATCCATCCATCACTATCACTAGTTTAATGATGACACACCATTATGTTCTTCAATAAATGATGTACTGTAATGTTGTTTCTAAAGAAAACTTTTGGGGCTAAGTTGTGATGGCCAAATGTAAGTGGATCATGAGTTAATCTTCGTCTGTGACTTTATGGGGTTAAGTCTGGGTTTGCATCCCAGGACAGATGGTTATAATTCAAGCATCACCAAGTAAGACATTGACCATAAGTATTCTGATGTTGAAAGTACAGTATTAGGGTTAACCTTAGTGATGGTCATTCGAAATTTATGATGTAAAGATTGATAAGCAGTTACAATTTTACAAGTTAAGGATATCCACGGGAAGTAACACACACTGTAAGATTATTGTGTTTTGATAAATAAGGAGATATTGAGGTTCAGATTTTATATAATAAGATAGAGTAAAGTGTTATTGAGTGTAATTTTTTTTTTTTTTTTAAATTGGCCCTTTTTATTTTTATTTGTTTTAATATCCTTAGATTGGGACCATCAATCCCCCCACCCCACCTGCCCTTAAAGCAAAGCCCAGCTCATAGTCCCATTCTTTCCCATATGCACACATACACTGTCAATCTTACATTCTTAAAACTGTGTTGCATATTTTATTGCAGATTGCTTACATGTGGTTGCTGTAATGAGAAATACGATCTTGATTTCAAGCACCCAAGAGTTCTGTACTGCCACCATACTTTCTGCACAGAATGTATAGCTTACATGTATCATATGGGAACAGTTTACTGCTATACTTGTAATAAACGTACTTGGAGAGTGACTGCTCCAAACAATCTTCCAATTAACCAAACTCTTTTTGGATTAATGAAAGAAGGAATTTGTAAGCCTACTGTCACAGTTGGTGAAAGTGATCAACCTGTAAATCAGTCTTATATCACTAAGGAGGATCCAATAAGGGGAGAACAGCTTTGTAAACCACCAAAACAGAGAGGAAAATCTATTAAGACAGCACAAAGTGACCAAGTTGATTCTAGAAGAGAAAATCTAGCCTCATCATCAAGTGAGTTACCCCATGATGGTAGGTGTGTAGAATATGGAATACGCATAATTGCACACTGCACAACATGTCAACAGTGGGTATGTGAAAGTTGTCAGAAAGTTGATCATAATAAAAAAGGCTGTGTTCTGAGGCCAATAAAAATTGCACTTGCAGAAATGAAACAGAACAGTGTAAAAAAGGCACATTCAACTTGTGATTTCCTCAGCAAGTCTGTGAAGGATCTCCAAATATACAGTGATCACTTAAATGTGCTCCTTTTGTCTATGCGTGCTGCTTTTCAGTGTTTCGAGAAAGAGTATGACAGTACAAAGAAGGCTTTACAGGAGGGTACACAGAATGAAAAGCATCTTAAAGATGTTGAATTAAAACTCTCATCATTAACCAACCTTCCGAATGCAATAGCAGGTTTACAAGGTCTTGACAATGAGTGTGATGTAGCTCAACGGTGGATGTCGAGCACTCTGTCTAGAACCATCAGTACTGGTGCAGTAAAAGGTGCAGCCAAGGTAAGTTGAAACAGTGTAGATGAGAATATTTTTTTTACTATACTTAGGATACAGTAGGTAGGCAAGTTACAGTAGGTATGTCATTTTACTGGACTGTTGAATAGAATGAGGAACAGTGGAAATTGCCAGTCATTGTAACATTTTATGCAAAGGTACACTTCACCTTGTCCCAGAATTTTGTCACTGTATGCACTCCAAATACAGTACAGTAGGCTCTCATATTTGGACACCTATTTAGACTGGATAAACCTCGCGAAATTCAAATCGTCCAAATTTAAATACAACTTCCTATGGAGAAAATTAATTTGAGTCTTGTACATTTGATGTTTGGCTAAATTTTGTCTTATTTACCCTACTTTTTGGCGAATTACTACCTGTAATAAAGCAACATCCTAATAAACCAACAAAAATAACACAGATAAAGTTAAATAAAAACTAAAAACAACACAAAAAGTTTCTATGTTCTACAGCTTCAGCTAGAGTTGAACCTGATGACTTGGCAACTTCGTCATCTGAGTAAAAACACACTCAACAATATTGGCTGTCCTTATGCATTCAACTTTACCACCATTAAAATATATATGAACAGTAAATAAGTGTTGCTTCCATATTCTTATGTAGAGTAATAATGATATATTTTCACATGTACGTACTTACATACGCGATCTCTTTTATTTTCTTTACCATTAATGGTTAGCTACTTTTATTGTTCCATTTATTAACATTAAATAACGTTACTTAAAACAACCATATTATTTTTTTTACATTAATTTTACTACAGCTACAACCAGGGTCTTATTTTCTTCAGTTTTATATGTCGAACCAATCAGTCACTGGTTTTGTAAACATTAGCGAAAACAATGCCGTCTCGTCTCTTCGTGTGTTTTAATATTCTACGTATGTATTATTAATGAATTGTATTGTTCATTTTGCACACATACCGGTAAACATTAATTCAATCAAAAAGACATTCAGTAATAAACAATAATGAATCTTTTGTACACAAGAGAAATGACGCTGTTTACACGATTGTGCACGTCTGAATGTTGGTGGGCCGCTCAAACCCATCGAAATTCGAGTTTCCACCGTCAAAATTTGAAATTGTGTAGTTTTTTTTGTGTTCAAATAAAAAAGTCAAATTAAAAACTCACAAAACTTGAGAACCTATTGTACTGTACATATAAGGGGCAGACACGTAATGTTATCCTTTCTGCAAATTATTATACAGTACTGTACTGTATACATTTTATTTATCTAAATTACTCCCCAAAAAAGCTTTATGTTGGTCTGAATGTGTTCCTGTATGTCTCTACACAAAAGTACAGTATTTTGTTTTGTAAAGTGAAACTGGTGGGTTATGTATTAAGCCTAATTGTAAACCTTGCTCTTGTTTAGAGTCTGAAGTCTGACACATTTGATACAAGTCACTATTTCAAAAAGTGTTTCTTAAATCAGCTGCATCATTAAAAATTATTTGGGAATATAGGACAGGAGTCCAGGTTAACCAGCTAGCTAAGAAAAAAATCTAAAAAATAAATTATTTTATGCTTCAAGAATAAACCAAATCGAGTAGACTCGTATGGTATTGCACTTTTCATGTCACTTTTTCTCTAGTTTTCTTGTAAATAATGATGCTCCTTGCATATCGTCTTATTGATGATACCATATTTGCGCTCCATCTGTTGACAAACACATCCTGGTGACCAACTGACTGACCCTGAATGTTAAGCATTAGAATGATTCCCAGTCTGTCATCAATTTTTCTTTGCATATGAACCGAGCTAACCAAACTGAACATAACCTAACCTAAAATAGTAATAATATACAGTACTGTGCTGTATTTCCATCCTAGGATAGGTAGGTTTTGTTGGTTCATCTTATCTATGGTAAATCATAATATAATTTAGTTGTTAAATTTGTTGGGAGTCTTTGTATGTATGGAAATGATGAGTGTACTACAAGGAAGCCATGTGCTTATGCATGAGTTTGCCAACAATGTAAGGCTTGACCAATTTCCCAAGTGGCTAACAAGCCATCAAGTGGTGTAGTGGATGAAGTAATGTTTCTCCAAACTAATATACAGGTATAACAAAAATTCCACATCCAATTAATTTTTCTTTTTTGGGGATATTCTTCTTAACCACTTGTATATGGGGGTCCTCACTCTGTTCAATAAAATCAACTGGCAATTTTACTGTATACCTATGCTGTTTTGGCGGTATGTACTGCCGGAAGCCTAGTCTACCATGCCACAGCAATAAACTCTCGTCAAGACAAAGGTCATGGTATGGAGCAAACATTTCCCTATACAGTACTTGTACTTCCTACACATGTGATCAAGACCATTTTTGTTTGATTCACAGGGATGTTTCCATGACGGTTCATCAGTTCCTTGCATAGAAAATATATTTTTTAATGCATTTAAAGATAATTTATATTTTGGGTAAGGAAGGTTATGTTAACTAGGTTAGTTTGGCTCATTTTATGAACAACTGATTACAGTATATGATGTAACAGTGTTTAGTGATTGGACCTTGGAATTTGTTACCAGGGTTCAAGAATATTCATTCATAAAAATATCCAGCAAAGGAGCAGGTCCTGGTTGGCATTTAGGAGCTTGGAAATAATATACTGTACAGTACAAAACCCTTTTTGTCCTAAGTGATAAAGTATATACTGTATCTTTATGGAACAATGTCCATGTTACTAATTCAGACACAACCAACATCAAATATTACCCTAATGCAGTACTGTTCCCTTAACCCCTTTGCTATGGGGATGCCACTTCATATTTTATTTGGCTGATACCAGACAATTTTATTTACCAGAGTGGGGACCCTGCACAGTACTATACACAAGTGGTTAGTAGTCTTCAACAAGCTTCACTAAAAATAGAAAAGAATTAACAAATAGAATAGAATAAATTTCTCCTGTAATGACTGCATCAAATATGCAGTCACGGTCAAAAGTCCGGTTGCCTCTCCTGCTGCTCCACGAATCCCGAGATTTGTGCCTGGAGTTTTAATCCCCCGCTTTTGTTGGCAAGGGTCGACGGATTTACAACCAAGAGTTTTAGAGAAACGTCTGATTTACAATCAAGATTTTTTTTAAATTAAATCGTGAAGCACACCACACTGCAGCGCTCGACAGGGAGGCGTAGCGGTAAAATTAACTTATGATATTGGAATTAATGTATTTACTGAAATATAGGACACAAAAAGTGACCCTGCACCCAATGCGCCAATACGGTGCAAGTACAGTAATACTAAATATTGTTGGGATAGATTTGTGTTTTTAGGTCTGCTTGTCCTTTATCAGTACACAAGCTCTGCTACCACAGGGAATGATATAAAATACTGAAAAGCAAGCAGAATTATCACAACGTAAAGTAACGCACCAACCATATATTAGCTTAATGACAGAGGTAAACTCATATCATCTCGTTGTACCTCCTTGCCCAGCATTCATAAACCATACCACAAGCTTTTATTATGTTGCTTAACACCCAGGGGAAAATAAATTATATAACGAGCTTCCAACATAACAGTATACGTATATGCGAATGTTGTAGGGGTTTTGAATTACCACCACTGTCATTCTATTATTGTTTCTTTAGTGACTAACTATATTACCTTGCAGGTATACAACTCTATAAATAGTCTTTCTGTCAGGGGTGTGGAGTGGTGGTGTTAATGTCATGTCTGGATACCGTCATCATCGTGTGATCTGTGTGCCATTTTTTCTCTTATTTATACGTATCTACCAAACAACTCAATAAAATACAATAGACTCGCAACTTACGCAGAAGTTACGTTTCTGGGACTCCGTGCAAAGTCAGACACACTCTTAAAAATCCCCTAAATCGCCTTTAAATCACTATATATACGTACATATACACGAGAACTCATAAATCACTACTGTAATGTAATATCAACATCTGTTACAAGTGCATACAGCACATTGCCGTTGACGGGAACACGTTTCTGGTTCATATCCTCCACCCAGATGTTTAATGCCTTCTCCACCTTCACTAAAGGTATGTCACTAACCTGGCTAGTCACCTTAGCAGTAAATGATGCACTTATAGACACGGTTTCACGAATTTCCCTCTCCCGAATCTTGATGGATTTCACGCTTGATTCGTTCCACCTCAACGTCCGTGCTACAGCAGCTATCAACATGCCGCCTTTTATTCAGTCTAACACGGCCACTTTTTCTTCCAGTGTCATCACAGAGCGTTGTTTCTTTGCTGGAGGACCAGAGGCAGAGGTTGGCTTGTGTTAGGGCATTATGAACGAGAATGAGAGAGGCTTAAGCGCACTAAATTGATACACACGAGAGGCAGCTGTTACTCCGACGATACACGTGCGGCAACTGAGACAGACAGAGGTGGCGGGGTGGTGCGTTTGGCCGGCTTGCGACCCTTTTTTAAAGTTTTGAGCTTGAAATAGGAAATTGTAACCTAACCCCCTGGATGACCCGCGTATAGTTAAAACTGCATAAGAAAAAATCCACGTAAATTGTGAGTCTACTGTAGTGCGATTAAAAATTTAAAACTTAATTGATGATAAAAATGATATGCGCATGACTAATGTTTATTTGCCTAACCAACCTTTATAAAGCAATCTACTATATCACATTAAAGTGTGTGTGGATGTGAACTGAACAGCTGACTCACCCTCCATGTAGTCGTGAAGGTGACAGCAGCGCACACAATGTAAGGTGGTCAAACTTAGGTCGAATCTTGGGATTATAGTACTGCATAGTATATAGTACTTTTTAATTCTGAAAATGTACTCATTTTTTGGTTAGATCGGGGGTTCGCAACTTTTATACATTAGTCGGCCACTTAATGGTGCAAGTAATCAGTGATTGGCCACAGGTGTACTAAACCAACATAAGTCAACACTGCATTCCATAGAAGTGAATGTAAAATCAGAAATGCAGGACTATATTTTATTGTCAGGAAATTGTTATGAACAATACCGATATTTATGACTAAACATAACATTCATTTTCAGCATTGAAATACGTACTGTAATGGCACTAGTCACTAGCCTCGTTAAATATTCTGTAAAAAAAAATTAGAATATCTAGCTGTATCTAGCCACATATTTATCAGATTAATGAAAAATATGCAAAAATTAAAAGATTAATCTACATAGGACCTCTACCACAGAAATTTAAGCCAATAAAATATAAATTTTCGAACATACCCGGTATTGGTCAATCAAAATCTGGAACTCGGTTTTTTATTATTTCTTTAATTTCCCTGCCTTTTATCTTAACCCAAAATATTAGGAATAACAATCTTACCAACCAAATAGCCAAAAATTTAGATGTCACCCAGCCGGCCGCATACATACCCCTTTCCAGAAAACGGGGTTGCAGACCCCTGGTTTAGTTAGATAGATTTATTGAGTTAAAGGATCATACATCTTACACATTTGTTCAACATGTTTTATTTAATACTAAATGTACTAGAGGGAATGTTATCAAAGAACATGCCATAGAGAGATTTATCAAGTCATATCATGCAATATGCAATAATCTTATGTTACTCATAACCTATAAAATCGTCATCCAATACGCAATAGTTCACTACAAGATGAAGGCGACTGGCTTAGATCCACATCTAACAATGGGCAGTGAGACACTGAGTGTGGTCTCTATTGACTGTCACTTCCACCCTTCGCCCACCAATTCCCGCACGCACGGCGGTGGCGGGAAATTTGAAAATTAATTCTTCCAAACGCGGTTAAGGCGTGTATGATGCGGTTTAATAATATTGGTAGTATACTGTACTGTATTTACATTTACAAAATATGTTTTCCACTAAAAAAAAATAAAAATTGTTCCACAAATACTGTATATGAAGTGTACTGAAATTTTTTCCTTAAAAATCCTTGTAAAATAAGGATGCGGTGGTGCGTCTTTTATACCGGCAAATTTGGTAGTTCGCTTTACCGCCCCACCTCCCTGTCAAGTACTGTAGTGCAGTGTCCTTATTGACTCAAATTTTTTTAAACTGGTTGTAAACACGACGACCCCCGTCAATAGAAGAGGGTGACTGAAACTCCAGGCGTTTGACTCGTGAACCCAAAGCAGTAGACACTGATGTATTCTGTTCACTGCTGTTTCTGATTCACATGTCTAATTTGGGGGGTTTGTGGAGCAGCAGGGTGACTTGCTTAATAAAATAAGAATGGTGAAGAGTTACTTTGAGGAGGTTCAAATAGGTGGAATATAGCAGGAAAAAAAGACACACTGTATTTTCAGTAATGTATGGGGTTTTAAACTTCACCTTTGTTTGTTTGTTTGGGAATTGGTATGGGAGTGAACCAACCTCAAGGTTCTGATCCATTGAATCCAGAACCTCACTGGTTCATGAAGCAACCACAGGGGTTAAGTTTGTTTTGTTTTTTTAGCTGATCAACTGTAATTTATACTGGTCTGACTGGAGTATGTAGCTTCCTACCAAAACATGCCAGGGCCTGTCGCCAATCTTGTCGATCTCTCGCTAGTGAAACCATAGCTCATACTGAATTTAATCGGCAGTAACGGTTAAATAGATAAATGGATAATATTAACAAGATACAGTAACACTAAACTTTTTGTATTTCCTCAGGATCTCTTAAGCATTACACTTCAGACCCTTAGGACATCCACAACAGATAATGGCCAAGTGAAGCAATTGGTGGCATGTCAAGAAAAATCATCTGGCAAGAAATTTTCACACCTGACAGTCAATGGTGGCCGAATTTTTCTACACTGTCTCACTGGCACCTTAACACTCAAGGAAGCTCGCCAGTTGCCGGTAATATGTTGAAATTTAAAGAACTGATCAATATTAAGGTTTCTTCACTTTTAACTCGGAGAAATTTAAAGTGTGTGTGTGTGTGAATACACACACTAAGCTTAAAATTGCCTGTAATCCTCAGATGGGGTTTGTGAAATATAAAAACTTTAGACAATAATTTATATAAACTTATGATTTTAAATGAAGCTCCTTAAATTTTTTTTATAATTAATGACAGCCATGAATAAAAGTGAAGTAACTCTCAACTTATTGATGGATGTCTAAATGATTTACTGTGAAGGACTATCTTATTTTACATGTTGTTCTCATTTATGTAAGTTTCACAAGAAGCAGATATGCAGTAATATGGTTTACTTATTACTATCCAAATTTTTTATGCCAGGTTAAAATTCTCACACATAACTGTGTCGTGTTTTTCATCTTTACCTGTGCAATGCATCATTAGATTTTCAAAAACATCTCGAGCACTAGAATACACCAGGAATGTTTAAAATCCCACTATGTCATTGCCTAAGTCTGTATATACATCTAAAATAACTTAATTTAAGACAAAATTAGAAATAGAGTGACAAAATGCAGTTTATGAAAGTAAAAATAAGTCATTAGTTAAATAAAATTCTGTAAATTTGAGGTTTAACCCCGTTCGTTTCGGCGGGCGTTCGTAAGTCGGGGACCTCCTGTACTCTCGATTTAGCAGAATCCGATAAAACGAACTCTGGAACTTGTAACTTTTTTCTCACCCCTCCTCCCCCCCCCTACCAAACAGGGAGTTACTACCGCCTGGGAACATATTGGAAGCAGAATGCATTGTATAATGGTAGACCCTGTTGCCATATAGCATCACAAAAATTTTGACCAAGTCCCAGGTTGCTGTTCTGACTTTCTGCCTCATTTACACAATTGCAGGTCACTCTTGTTTCTCTTACTTTGACAACAGCATACATGCCCTGTATACCATTTCCTTTATTATTATTATATTATATTTTTAATATTTAAAAAAAATATAAACCCGGTATATTATTTTTATTAATTTATTATTATTATTACAGTAAGTCCTCATTTAACGTTGCCCCCGATAATGTTGTTTCGTTATAACGTCGCTACTCTTTAGTTACCAATAATTCGGTTAATGTCCCGACAACTCAATATGACATCGTTTTTTATCATCGTCACGGACTAAGGTACTATGGAAGTGCTGGGATGGGTGTGAAAGGGATCTGCCCTGTATGGGCCAGTCGGCCTCCTGCAGTATCCCACTTTCTTATGTTCTTATGTTATGTTATGTTATGTGTTGTAGAACTATTGTACAAGAACAGGAGAATCGCCCCAGAGGAATGTGTGTTCAGTAGTGGAGGATATGACTTATTTTTGAATGTGTCCCACCAAAGGTGGGGAACATATTTTTGTCTATTAGTTTCACTGGTATTGGCCTTACTCCAAATGCAAACCCCCAGAATATATGAGAACGACCTGTATTTTTATTGATAAATTGACTTTGTAATTTAGTCAAATTTATGCTTTGTTGCTAGAATTATTTCTTTTCTTATATTCTTCCTTTGTTTTTATATTACCTGTATAGAAATTATGTTAAATAAGCACATGTCATTCATGCGGGTTTCACTTATATTGACAGTTGGAGTGCTTCAAGTCCTACCTGGATGGTGCTGCATCTCTGACTTTCTTCGACCTGTCTTGGGATGGTGCTTGTCAAGGTCAAGTTTACATACGCTTGACTGGTGATACAGTCAGAGGGCGCCAGTTTCTAGACTTGTGTACTGGCGAGAAAGGAGTTTCTTTCCAGAAAACTCCCTTCCATCGTATTTGGTGGAAGGGTCACCCAGGTGAACACATATGGGGTGGTGATTATGAACAAGGAGATGGTAGTGGAGGTGCATCAGTCTCAAATAACAGTGATATTGATAAAGCAGGTATATTAGGTCGAGCTGTCCCTATCACAGCTGGTTTGGTTGCAGGGCGATATGAAAAGAAAAATGTTAGTTCCATCTTTCGGATCTACACCAGAGAGGCCAAGGGTGTTATTGAGGAAGCTGCTTTTGGTCAAGTGGAATTTGGGCTTGATGTAATACAGAGAGCTATCAACCAGAAGAACATTAAAGATGTGATTATTTCTGACTGCGGGGTGGTCTTGGAGTAGTAAGAACTATGGTAAATGTTATGCTGGTGAACTGTTCCTTTCTCTATTACTGCACAGTACTTGGAAAGGGGTTCTGGGTAACATTTGCTTATTTCATGTTAATTGTTTTTATTTAAAGATATGCTTCACATTTTAAATAGTTTACTTTGCATGGTATTGTGGAATCCTTTTGTATTTGCTTTAAATCATCTACAGTATTTAAAATATTATTTCAGATAAAATCTACTTTTATAATGAAGTTAGTTCTTCGACTGTGAAGATTATAATTCGGATGTCTCCAAGAGGTGAGAGCAATCAAGGTACTGTTGGTGACCATGGTCCTCCACTCTCACTTCAAAATTTTGGGGGCTGTCTTTAGTAATCTTATTGAATATTCCATATCCCTGGGGACCTGAATTTTTTACGTTCAGCTTTCATGCTAGTACCTGTTTTCCTTTGGCCCCCCTTCAGTTTTACCCATAAATCTTTCTTCATTATTGAAGCATCCCTAATTATTTGACATAATTTTTTCATTTTATTGTATTCTATAAATTTTCCAGTATTTATCTCATTGTTCCAGCTTGTCTTAGTACATTAATCCACCATTTACTTCTTTATTGGTGTAACATATTTTAACCCTTAAACAGTAGCCATCAACTGTGAAAGTTAGCTGTGGTCATCATCTGTGGTAGTTTCATGTCCTTTACATTCCATTTTTGCTTATACAGGGAGTGTAAGGAATCCTTAGCTGCTAAGTAAGGGTTAAGAATTGTATTGTGGCACTACATTTTGAAAAAAATAAGTCCTTTTTGTATCTGCTGGAAGTAGTCGTACTGTACTACCAACTTCTAAAATAATATTTATCATACATTGCATACCAGTATCTATTTCTTTAGAATAAAATTAAGTACCATTTTTCACAGATTTCTGATATTATTAGAAGTTGTCCTTGCTTGACCTAGGCCAGTTATAATTTCATACTTCCCATCATAATTTATGTTATTTTGCTAATACAAAAATTTTTCCACCCGTTACATTCTGTGCTATGTGCCTAAATTTCCATTTTATGATCTGCTATATTGAAGGGCATATAAGATACGCTTTTATTCAGTAAAATAACAATAAAAAAAAATACCCTGCACCATATATATATATATATATATATATATATATATATATATATATATATATATATATATATATATATATATATATATATATATATATATATATATATATATATATACATACATACATACATACATACATACATACATACATCTTGATAAAATCACACGGGAAAATGGAAACAACGGAGTACCTTAGCTTTCGTCTTTATTCAAGACGAAAGACGAGGCCAATTGGCTAAATTCAACCTAATCCAATTCTAGAATTAAATTAAAATTTTAATTAAATAGTTAAACACATTATTAATACCTCTCATTAATAATAAAAAAGGTTATAGTTATAAAAGCTGGATAAATATCTACTGTTCTGCTAATGAAAACCCAAGATGATCTGTATACTACCCAACTCTTGAGAGCTAAGCATCGCCTCAGTAGTTTGTAACATCATCTGCCGGTGTGCAGTTAAGACTTGTATTCAGTTGTCATTTAATCTTTTTAGAGAGCTTAATATGGACATCATAGTACAGTGAGTAACAATCATAAAAATGATGGCTGAGTATGTACAGTACTAATATTGAATTTAATTTTATCCTCATTTTATGAAACTATGGCTGCAGGGGAAAAATACACTGAAGTTTATTCCTAAATATTCTCTGCTGAAATATGAGTGCATCTTATATGCTGTAAAATACAGTATTCTTAATTTGGAAACAATAGTTATTTCAATTTCTATAAAATTTGCTTTAAACCCACATTTGCCATTTTCCATTAATCTAATGACCAGTATTTTAATGCCTCTGTACTGTCAGTAATATGAGCAGTATCATCAGCATACAGTACCAGGTATTGAAATTAATATGAATTAATTTTTCAGATTAAGACAGACTACATAACATAATTATTTATATGGATATGTATTGATAGATTAGAGATTTCAAGTGCCTAACATTGTATTTATTTTGACACTATGCCGAACTCTGGTGATAGTTCTCGTGATCTTGACTCAGGTTCTGGCGAATTAAATGTGATTTTGTATATACAGTACCATACTTAAGGTTGTAAAATGTAAGTATTTGATGGCTTTTGTGCATAATGATGCCGCTCATGTATTTAAAAAATATTACTTTCAGAACGATGGAGGCAGTTCTGCTAGATATTAATCAGCAGTCTTATCAGTTTGATATCATGAATGGCAATTATATATGAAAATGAACACTGTTAATTTCTCTGTATGGTCAGCCTCCAAGAGGTAAAAGCTAGAGAAAGCTAATTCTTGAGCTTTAAAAATTGATCTTTAATTTTGTGCATGTACATTAGTTAGCTTCTTTTGGACAACTGTCTTCTTATTTGGAAAACCATCCTAGGTGTTGAAACACAAACTCAGAAAAGTTGCAAAATTTATTGTTAAAACACATTATCTGTATTATTTCTTTCTCCTCCAGGAACCTATACTGTACAATGTTGAACTTTCCATTGAAACTCATTATGTGAGATATATGCAGTGTGGGCATCATTCAAAGCCCAGCAATTAGTTGCTACTCAGCAGCTTTCCATGCTTACCTTCAGCCGGTGACCAAACTTGGGTAGTTAAAGCATGCTGTGTGAGACTCATGTCTCCCTTTGTTAACATTTATTTGCACTATAAGCACTTATTGGAAAGGCCAGTATAATTTATTATGATTTCTTTAACTTTGAAATAAAAGTTTACGACGTGGACTAGTCACAATATGGGACCAAAGACCGTTACAAGTGTAGCTTAGTAACTGGTAGAGAAAACTCAAATTTACTCACTGACAGAGATAAAGTAATATTTCTTGGATGTAGTTAATGCTGGGTTCAAAGTTTTTAGGGGGGGATCTGTTAGACTTCCTCAGGTTTTTCCTTCATTCTGAATTACTTTGATTGCTACTGTTCCTGTAGATTTGTAAGCTGTTACTAGAGAATGTTCATATGACCTAATCTTACAAGTATTCTTCCTCCCTGTTAATGATAAGCATAAATTATCATAAAGCAAAAAATATGTCCTTTAAATATTTTTCTTGCTTGTAAATTTTTCTTTCATTATGCCTCATATGGGGATGAAATTCTGCTGGTACTCATTAAACTCTCACTGCCTGACAGCTTGTCACTCACATAACCTTGGAGGCAGTCTACATAGGTACCAGATCACATCAATGTTGCCAAATGCATATCTAGCAAACAAAATTTTTTTATTGTAATTTTTTAGTTAATTTCCATATGCAAACCCATATGTCATGGGTGTTAGTTGTAAAATTGGATACCTATTTTACTTTTACTTATGCTCTTTGGTGGAGGTAGTTAAATTTTTTAGCTAAGCACATTGGGAACCATTGATTTTTAGAAGCAGAACTAAAATATTATGTTCATCCTACCTTTAGGCAGATTGGTTGCATCAGATTCAGTTTTCCCCATGCAGTGCAGGGGCTAGTTTATTGGGCACCCCTTACATCTTGTGTAAGGCAAAGAACATAAGCATTACAGCATCCAACTTGGAAGTATGCGAGTTCATTGCCTTCTTAAATTTAGATGAACGGTGGGCTAATTGCATTGATTCTGCCATTGGCCAAGTCTCTAAACTTTCTTTAAAGCTGATTGGTACTTTACTTTTGAGTCATCCAGCAGGAAAGAGTTGATACTCGTGGCTTTTTTCCAGTATAAGTGAGGGCTGCTGTAACTTTCCCTGCCACAGGTTGGGCATTGGATGGTATTCCTGATTTCTGTCTTGTAATTTGCCTCAGTTGGTTGTAATAAATTGGCTGTAATTGTAATTAATTCTTCAAGGTCATACCTTGGTTCAATCCTGGTACATTATCACACAATAGATTACTGTACAGTGTTTATGTTCATTACTAATAATCATGTTAGTAGGTACTGATATTTGGGTTTATTTGATTGGTTGTTTACATTGAATTTATTAAATGTGTTGTGGTTTGATTGTTAGGAAGCAAATCAGTCACTGATTATCTTGGTCTATGCATTATTCTTGATGTGAATCCACTTAGAAAACTGTGTATTACCAACTTAACACTGATAAATTGTTTGAGGGCTTATGCAAAATAAAACTTTAAAAATATATACTGTACTGTTATATCTTTAAAAAATTCTATTGCTTTTATTGATTAATTATTCTTACTGAAAAGGGAGTCTCATGTTTGTGATCATTGTACAGCCTCCCACACTACCACCTGCGACAGTCAGCGGTTTTGCCAATCATCGTCTCGGAGTTGTGAACGACGGGAATATGAACCCGTGTCCTAATCACGTGTCGGTCGGGGGGTTACTAGAGGAATTGTGTGGCTAGCAAGACTGGATTTTTTATTTAGAAGCATATACAGTACTTAGTTAACTTGTCGCTTAATACCATGATTCACTCATACTGGCTGTGAACTAATATTTTGTCATTCTTGCTTGTGCAACCACTGGTGCCAAAGAGATTGGCTTTATCAGAGGGAGAGTTGACTATAGAGTTATCAGGTCAGAAAAGAGGGAGTACAGAAGTGAAAATTTTGACAGAAGATGGGATAAATGCAATCATACCCCCCAGTATAACCCCAGCAATGCTGGCAGCGCATACCGAGACATCCCGAATGGAAAAGCAACATTCATCCCAGGGAAAGTCAGAGAAGAATTCTTGCAAGGATTGCCAGTGTGCACTATAAAGGTTGTAGTTAGAGACTTGAAAAGGTTTGGGAGAAGCTGCTTTGGTCAGTTGGAGTTCAGATAGTAGAAAGAGATTGGGGGAAAAGGTTAATGAAAGAAGGTGCTCTACAGAAGAAAAATTGGATCTCAGGCTGCAAATGTTGGAAAATTGAAGTGTGAAAAGAGCCGATCTTCCAGCAACTGCAGTGATGCTAGTTGAATCCCCAGTAGTTTGATGATGGTCAGGTCGACCCGGGGGTCCACTACCTTCCTGACCAGTGGGACCCATCTGAGAAGGCCCTCCTATAATATTATTGTCAACTGGTATCACAGGAGAATAAAATAGAAAAAATAAAAACAGATCAAGAGTGAGAAAAGATATATACTGTACTGTATGTTGTGTTAATAAAGTAAGAGAAACAATTGAGACACTGCAATTGTGTGTAAATGAGGCTTAATCCTTCTTAAGGTACAGCTCCTTGTACCAGAGCATGCCCTCCTCCACCACTGTCCACTGTCCTCACAGACAAACTCCTGTTGATGTTGGGGTCATTCTCAGCAAGGAGATCCATGGCAGTGCTCAACATCTTCAGACTCGACATCATGGGTGCAGGGTTTTCCTCCTCGCCTGCTGACACCTCCATTCTCTGCTGCTTTTCCATGAGCAGAAGGTCTTCTGTGCTAAGCTCCTCAGAGTGGCTGTCCAAAACCTCAGCCACATTCTCTTCATCCACCTCATGAAAGCTGGCTTCCTGGGAGGTGCTGGTGATGTCACAGTGTACTGCTACAAAATTAGTGAAGCCGCTAAAGTTGTGCATGCACTCAGGCCACACCTTCCTCCACACTGCATTCATGCAGTTTTGCATGACCTCCTTCCACGACTTGTTGATGTTATGTAAGTCATGCTTGATGTTGTAGCTACGCCAGAATTCTTTGATGGTCGGCTTTCCCTCTCCATATGTTGCCTCAAACAGCTGCTTCATCAAACTCCTCAAGTAGTAGGCCTTGAAGGTTGTGATGGTGCCCTGATCCATTGGCTGGTTGAGTGAGATGGTGTTGGGGGTAGACACATCACACTAATGTTTTCAGTCCACTCACCTATCATAGGCGGGTGCGATGGCATATTGTCAAGGATCACGAATAATTTTTTGACGATGTTCTGCTTCTCAGCATACTCCTTGAGGTGCTTGGACAGATAGCCAACCCTGTAAGTCTGGCACAACACTGTCGTTACTCAGGCCTTCTTGTTGGAGCACCAGATGACTGGGAGGTGCTTCTTAATAAACCCCTTAAGAACTCTAGGGTTCTCAGAATGATACACCAGCATAGTAGTCAACTTAAGGTCCCCTTCAGCATTGCCTCCAAGCAGCAAAGTAAAGTGATCCTTGGCTGCCTAGAAGCCTGGTGCAGTCTTCTCCTTGGCCAGGAAGTCCTTGATGGCATCTTCTTCCAAATAGGCCTGTCTTGTCGAAGTTCAGGACCTACTTGGTGGTGTATCCTCCTTCATCCACTTCAGCCTTTAGGAGTGCCAGGAAGGCGTTAGCACTCATGAAATTAGTACTGGCTGCCTCACCAGTAAGAAGAAGGTTGTGGAGATTGGCACGCCTATTGAACCGCTGAAACCACCCAGGATTTGCCTTAAAAGAGGCATCACCTCCACTGCTCTCACCGCTTTCTGCCTTCAGCGTCACCCAGATGTTGCTGGTCTTCACCAAGATGATCGCTGTGGAGAGAGGCATGTGGTGTCGAGTCTGGTCCTGAATCCAATCTTGGAGCAGCCTCTCCATCCTACCCATGATTGGTTCATGCTTCCTCAGTAATCTAGAAGCGGAAACTGGGGTGACATTCTCCAGCACAACCTTCACTTGCAGTCCCTTTTTGATGAAGGTAGACACCGTTGATTGGACCAGACCAAGCACTCTAACAATAGAGCATGCTCCTTCACCCATCTCGGCCACTTCACAATGTCAAGCTTCACCTCCAGAGACAGTTTTCCTGGGTGTTTTGGCCTTTGCCAATGCAGGAGTCTTAGCAACACACTTGCTAGCCATTTTCACCTAACTGTACAGGTACAGTAAGTCCTCGCTTAACGCCATGGTTCCATTCCTGAAAACCGCGATGTTAATGGAATCAATTTTCCCCATAAGAAATAGATAAAATACGGGAGTTGCATTCCCCAGCCTTCCTTTGCCCTATAAATATATTACATATACATACATCAATTTGATGGATTTTTTATAGAAAACAGTATATATTATACATCCAAAAAGATAAATAAACTAAATCATTTTGTATTGTACTCACTGATGGGTGGAGGTGGAACGAGTAGTGTGGTGGGTAGTGGAGCGGAGGAGGGTGGTGAGTCATTGAGACCTGGAGGGTGGCTCCTCCTCCCTCTCTGACTGGGTGAGAGGGGGTGATGCGACGTACAAAGTAGTCCGTGATGACGTTATACCAAATCAGCGTGACGTTTTCCGAATCATGGGTATCTTAAAAGTAGCGAAGTTATAACGAAACAACGTTGTCGGGGGCAATGTTAAACGAGGACTTCAGGTTGTACTTGTCTCACTTCACAGTCACATTAATTGAGCGGAAATATTACTGTAATGTACAATATTAACCTGTAGTGCTTGCTTAACTGTAAGAAAAAACCAGGGATGACAATGTAAGCACAATGATATCAGCCAGCATGCACATAACACTTGTTCACAAAAACAGAGTCGACGCACTTTACAATTACAAAAACAGGAAATATCACTTCACAGTTACCATAACACAGTTCAATCTAAATGTTAGTGTTGTCCTCTCACTTTACAAGAAAAAAAAACTGATAAGTACAATGTACGAAGCTTGCCGATAATCATGGAGCCATGCGATGGCAGGTTTACAATCGACAAAGAATTACGGGGAGGGTTGTAGTGTGTGGGTTGGCTGTATGGCAGTGCAGGGTAGCTTACAAGTGAAGGTAAAGATGCCTCAAGCATAGTGTCAAATATTGTTTCCTTATAAATTGTCACTGACTTGACGTGGAAAAATATGACTTACATTGCTGAAATTCTTGCAAGACAGCAATTAATTTGAGTATAAACAACCCAAAGTTAAAAAAAAATCCAAGCAATGGATATCATTAAAGTAAGTAGTTTTGATCGTAGTTAGTGAGATTGTGTTAATTTATAACCATCATTAAAGTTGAATATCGCATCTCAGGATATCGTATTTCAAAGTTTACCCGTAATTCTTTAACTGCTTTTAAATCCCCCTAATTCCCTGAAGATCAATGTACAGTACTATAGTACTGCACCAAAATTTTGTAAACCACCTAACAGGATAATAAGAGAGAAAAATTAATTAAATCTAATTTATTAAGATTACTCCAAAGCTGCTGTCAATCTTTACCAGATATGCATATACAGTATTGTAGTCTATAAGCTCACAAAGTGAATATCTGCTCAGAATGAGACTATCATAAAAGATAAAACAAGTTTCATGAACTAATTTTAAAAATACTAGGAATAATTTACTAAATATATAGCATATAACATGAAAAATTAGTATTTACCGAGTACTAAAATAGCTCAAAGTATATACTATAAATGTAAAGTTCAATTAATATAGATCAGTGCAGCAGAATCTTTATTGTGGCAGACTAAGAGATCTAAATGTTGGAACTTGTGGGGAAGATCGAGTGAGCTTATCAAGACATCTAGCCACAGAACGGTGAATGCTTGTTGTGAACAAGAAACTACAGTATATAGATGGATAGAAGAATCAGCAAGGGTGATTATTTGAAAGACAGCTGAAAAATCTTCTGTGAGGGTGGTAATTCTGGGTCAGGTGGTGTAAGAATCATGATTCCTAAGAAGTGGGTGGAGAACAAGGCAAGAGGTGGAAAGTGTAAATGTGAGAATTTTGGTTTTGAAGCTATTGGTAGGCAAGAATTTGGGAACTTGTAGCTGTATATACCCCACAGGTTGGGCCAAGTGAGAAAGAAAAGGACAAGTTTTGAGATGAATTGGTGCAACTATAGTATTTTATCAGAGCTTATTGAAAGGGAAATTGTAGTACCATACCTGTACATGTAATGTATTGAGTGATGATCTAAATTGCCACATTGGTGTGCATGGAGGCACAGGTTTCAGAACAATGAATACTGAAGGTGAAAGAATATATATGTGAATTTGGACATGTACTGTATATAGTTGTATGCAACAAGATGTTAAGAAGAGTACTGATCTTGTAAGAGTCAGTTGGCACAAACACCCAGATTGACTATAAACTTGATGGGAAACTAGATGAGTTTATTAAGGATATAAAAGTTATAGCAGGGGAAGAATGTGCCTTCCAACAACAGATTATTTGTGTGACATGTGGTTTAAAAAAGGGGGAATGGAAGAAAGTGTTTGTTCCAAGAAGGAGAGTGTGAAAATTGAAGGAACAGAATGCAAAGGAAGGATTTTATACAAAGTTGAGAAGAGTGGAAATGGTTAACAACATTGTGAGGGGTAGTGCAGAGAGTTGTTAGGCCATATTAAAGGATGGCCTGTTAAGAGCAGCTGACAAAGGTTGCAACCAGGCATTCAATAACATGGTGTTGAAATGATGACGTGGCCAGAGTGATAAAGAAAAAAAGAAGATTGTATACAGTCTGGAAGATCGGTGATGATAATGAGTGCCTGGAGGTCAGCGGGAAAACATACATTGATTTAAAAATTTTCAGTTTACAAATATTTTATAGGAACATAACCTTTTCATAAATTGGGTACTGTATTTATATTCAGTACTGTATATACATATATACTGTATACACATACAGTATATGAGAGGTATAGCAAGAATTGAGAGATGTTTGGTGTAAAGGAGAATGGAAAACCAAAAAGGAGAATGAATAGGATGGGGTCAGGGAATAACTGAGATTGAGGATAATATGTTTGAATGATTGGAGAACATGGCATTGAGAGATTTTTAGGGAAGGGTGTGCTACTGATGATATTCTGGCTTGTGTGAAGTGGTGGGTAAGATAGATTTGGGGCCCTTGTTACAAAACATACTTATAACAGCAGTAATTAATTTAAGTACAGTAGTCACAAGTTCTCTATATTCTGAAAAATTCTGTTGCACCGAGATGGAATAATATATACAATACAATAAAATTTATTACTTTAATATATGGCACATACATCTCAATAAAGTTGAGAAGCATTAAAGGTTGACAAATACCTAGTTGTTAATTGTGCAAATATGGAAACTGACTAACAGCTTGCCAACTATTCCCACATAATGCTTGGGTACCAGGTAAATTTACTTAATTATAATTATCACAAGCATTGATCCCAATCAGCTTAACAGCAATCATCAGAATTATTGATGATATTTGGTTTAACATAATTACAGAACAGTATCAGCAAATAAACTGTAGACAACACTCCTTATTTCTCAATAAACATTCCTTGATTACTGTACAGTACTGTACTGTATTCACAACCTTTATTCAAAGATACTAGCTACTGTGAATGTCAAAACATGTTCATTAGCACTGGAATACATTTGTCTTTACAGCAGGGGTTGGCAACCCCTGGCACGCGTGCCAAAGTTGGCATGCGAGAGGGTTAACAATGGCATGCTAAGTGATTTTAAAAAGATATGACAAAATCAAAATATAATGGCGCCATTTCAAATAAACAAACCGTGACATGAGATTAAGCTAGAACTAACATGGCCAGCACCCGTCGCATCAGACCCAGTGTTGCCATAATAAATTTTATTATATAGATACATGTAACAGCATTTGACAAGTTGGTGCTAAAAGATAATTTTGTATGATACCAGAAAACTAAGAGTTTCTTTCATGATTTTTGGACTGCAAAATCATTTATGATATCAAATGCACATAATACCTAATGCTGTCAGTTTTCCTTGCAACACAGTGGATCGCAGTTCATTCTTAATGGTTTTCAGTATTGAGAATGATCTTTCCCTGAACAGTTTGTGACAACAAGGTTCAAAAAGTCTTAATATTTATTCAACATTTGGGAATGCCATCAGAATTTTATCTTTGATTGTGACTTGATATAGGTCTTGGTGGTTTAAGTTAATTTTATTTGGGTAATTCTGCTTCACATAACCGTGAAAGTGCTTTGGTTCAGGGAACAAAGGTTGTCATCAACATCATTAGGGTAGATTCTCTTTAACTGCCTCACTGCCTCGGAGAGGCTCCTCTGAACTGTGAGGCCCTAAGTTATAGCTTACCTAGCATATACCTAAATCTAGCACTGACTGTACTGGTACTGTACACTTCAAAGATTTATCCTGCTAAAGATGCTTCCCTTTAAATCACAAAAGGACTATTCAGGAATGAGATTTTCTTTTTGCATTTTTTACGAAGTGTTAATCATTGTTGATATTTCTGTAGTAATGAAGCACTGTACATACTATATATCAAGAAAGGTCCTGATAGACTGAAAAGATCACAGTAATGAGTTTATGGTTGAATAGAAAATAGATTTTAAATTAAAAAATTTTGTATGCCACAGAGCCATGGTGAACAGATGCTCATCACTACCTCCCTGCTGCATCTGATAATGGTTACAGTGTAATACAATGTACTGTACAAGCATTTCCAACTAAAACTGTCATTGAGCAGGCTTATGAAGCCAAGGACTATTCAGGTGTGAAAATAAATGGATAAGCCAAATAATCATTGTAAACCTTGGATAAACTTTAAAAAAAATGTAAGTACTATACTGTACAGTTCAGTACTTTGTAAAATGAAGTAGGATTTCAGTTCCTTTGAGATGCTTAATTTACGATGCTATACTGTATATGGCATTATACAGACAATAAATGAACACTCTAAATTAATTGCAAATCTTTTGAATTTCAAATAAAGTACAGGCAGTCCTCATTATCTGAAAGGGATGTGTTATGCAGAAGTGGTGTACATGTATGATGCAAAAATTTGTATAATGAAAGCAGTTTTCTCACAGACATAGTGTTATAAATGGGGGATAATTTTCAGAATCCTTATGCAAACAAAAATAACCAAACTATACTGTATACTCATATGATATAACTCAATAAATCAATAATCAATACTTGTACTGTGCAGAATATCAGTAAATGTATGATCAAAAGAATACTCACTATCAATACATTAAAACAACAAAGCTTCCATGTGTACCTCCTCTCTAAATTATGTGCAACCCAGACCAGTACAGTACAGTACAGTACCAACAACAGAAGTCTTTTGATATGAAGGACAGATCCCTGCCCTGACACTCTGAGTTGGAAAAAGAATACTGTATTACCTGCACAGTGAAACATTTGGTGGAGTAATTCGGGTTGCAGCAGGTTGGGTGCAACTTTTGAAATTTACACAACAGGAAAATATGTGTTTGCTGCATTGGTGAAAAGAAGTATTATGTATAGTGAAGTATACTGTACGTAGTGAGGGCTACCTACTTTTGGAAGCAAGAAGAATTTGAACCTCTATAAGCATTGATAATTTCTTTACTTATGCAATACAGTATTATGCTACAGTATTTTTGACACTTTAATGATGTGTCTTGCACATGAATAACGAGGAAATGTCCAGGGATAGTGGTTGTGAAATATATACAGTACTATATGCTACAATTAAACAGAATATTGTACCTGTATTGTCATAGATAACCTTCATCTACTACTGTACAGTATTCTGGGCAATCAACATTAAATAAAGTCAATGAGAACAAACTCTCATGTTTGAAAACTGTAACACTGGGGTATCTTGCAGAATTAACATTTAAAAGGCATTTCAAGACAATATCAGTTTATGTCCCCTAAATACCAAAGAAAAGTGAAATGCTTCCTGGCTCCTTTATGCTAAAACCAAACACAGTTCAGAGATATACAGTACAGTAGTAGTTTTGTCTAATTCACCAGAACATGTACAGTACAGTATAAAGAATGATCGACTTGGGTTTTGCATTGCTTATTTTATTAAAATGACTGTCACAAAAGGAACACAGGGTATTATTTCTGCTCAGTGATATAACTTGAGAGAATACAAAATACTTTTCATGAATACAACTGTAGATAAATCATGTCTTATGATAAAGATTTTTTCCTCTTACAAAAATCTATTACCAAAACCATGAACATTTTATTGTTTTGAGTACTGTCAGTCAGTAGTGTAGTATATATATTCTCCTAAGATTTTACATTAGTTAAAGGAAAAGAATTTTTGCACATTCATAGCTTCTACTGTACTTAGATAATCAAATACTGTACTGCAATTTGATGCCCATATTGAAATAATTTTGTGAGTAAATACTTTTTCCAACCATCCTTAATTAAAACTCAGAATCTTGAATTATTCTATTATAAAAAAAATAAAATAAAATACAGGCAAGAAATTTTTCCATCCAGACCAATGATTATGAGAGAACAAGGCTTACTGATTATTTCTTTTAGAAACTCCGGAGTATAATTATATAATGTACTGTATACAAGTACAGTAACTATATTTCTTATCTTTACACATCAAGGTAATTGTTCTCATCCCTTCACATTTGCATTGTGAAAACTAACACTGTATGTCTTTCTCTTCTTTATGCTCATACAGTACTGTACTGGGGCCACATACTCAAAAACATTTATGGGACTGTATCTCTTTGTTTACCCCATAACTGGACTTACGGTCTCCAATCGGTATACTGTACTCTAAACAAATATTTGGCATCAAAATCCGTAAGTGAGCTCATAATCTAGCGCATAACACCTCTCCTCCATCACCACCAGTTCCTGCATGCCATCCCAGCCATCATTCAACGTAAGTGTTAGCACAAATTTTCATTTCAAATCTATTTTCTCACCATAGGTTGGGTATCCCTTATCCGAAATTCCCAAGTATGAAATGCTCTGAAATCCAAGTCTATTTCAACATATTTATAGTAGATAATTAATACACTGAATATGGCATATATCATATCTTTTACTAGGGTAAGTATGTATGTGTAATGAATAAAGGTAAGACACAGGCCGTTTAGTGCCTCAGAGTCAGGCATCATGATGATACCAAACAAATGGTAGTGACTGCTTACCTTTCTGGGTCTTTAGTGTACAGTACCTGCAGAATATATGTATCCATATGCTGTAAATGAAATATAAATTAATTTTGTGCATAGACTTGGACCCCATCCCTGCTGGGTGAGCTACAGTACTGCATTATAGAGGTTCTGTATACTGTACAGGATATACAGGTAGGTATTCCCAAACCCTTAAGGCCCCAAGCATTTCAGATAAAGGATACCCAACCTGTACTGTATTATTATGTTTGTTTCTATATTATATTATTATTATATTATTATTATTGTAAATAAAACATAATGAAGGAAATAGCTAAACAAATTACAGTTTTTAGGGAGCATTTCACCTGACCCCTGCCATTTCCTTTATTTCTTATGGGATAATTGAGATTGATTTACAGCCATTCTCAAGAATGTAACTACCATGTAAATCGAGAGATGGCTGTACAGTACAGTATTTAGTTTCTCTAGTATATATTTGTTAAATAACACTCTAAACATAAATTAAATAATCTCAAACTGTACAGCTCCCAATTCTTCCTTTTGTAGCAAACTTTCTTCAGTACTGCTTTGACTACTGTATTGTGTTTAAGTCTTCAACAAGATGTTCTCACTGATGCAAAATGATTCTTATTCATATTAACAGTGTTAAAAGGCAACTTAACAAAGCTTGAAAGAGTCTATGCAGGCACTAGAAAACTGTGTACAGTACATGTGAAGTGTCTATACAAATATATAACTATACTCTACTATACAAATCACAAGTCTTGAAAGGAATCTGAATGAGTTACACAATTAACAAATATCGTTTTAAAGTTTACAGGATACCCAATTATACTTCTGATGCTCTATAACTTAAACGTGCACCATAATACAGTATACTGTACTGTACAAAAATTAAACAACATAAATATGAAGGGATGATAAAATAGAATGATTTATTGTTTCACTAAATACTGTACTGTATTTGAAGCATCAACAAAAATATATTACAAAGAAAACAGACTAGGATGACATTACTGTACTTACTGTAATTCAGCTTTCATACATATCCAAGGGATGAGACACTTAGATCATCAGAGAGTTTGATGTGCTGAAACATGTGTAACAAATAAAACTCACATAATGCTTCTTGCCTTGAATAACAACATTTATGAAGACCTTAGTAATGAGGATAACAGGAGCATGTAAACCTCAGCTTCAGGCTATGGCTGGTATCCCCCCCTCCCAGGTATATTCGGGAACATTTAAAAAACAATTCTAGTCTTAGAAACTGGCCATGCATGATACAAACAGGAAATAATGCATGTCCTTACCACAGGTTGGCAAAACATGGGCTAGGAAGAGTCGAGAATGTTCGTGAAGTGACGTGAGTACAGTATGACGCAGTAGTAGCGAGGTAAACAGCACTAATTTGTAGGCAGTATGAGGTACAGGACACTTGTTTTACTATGATATTACTATTTACACTATTAACAATCATTATTATTACTCCAGTACCTGTAATTGATTACAATAATAGACTTTTGCTTCGGGGTTGGGGAGGGGTTAATACATTAGGTGAAGTGAGTCAAATCCAATGGCAAGATTCTTACATCACAAAAGCTGAGAAACTACTGAGAAGCGGCTGGGAGACTCTCATGTGAGTGTTAGTGAAACATAAATACCCTCTGGCAACATGATCTAGCCAGGTCTGCCCTTTTTATTCAAATATGCCCGCTAAAGATCAAAACGTCATATGACTTGACTCGAATTTCTACTGACGCACGTTATATGACGTGACCCGAAGCCTAGGGGTTAATGATAATAAACTAGGTGTGGAAATAATAGAATTATCTTTGAATAATTCTACAATACATGAACCAAAAATAACCTTTCTTATGCGAGTAAAATATTTGTTAACATTTATGTGACCATGAAACATTAACCTACTCAATTGAAATAAGAGAGCTCGATGCCAGGGATCATAATACAGTACAGGGTATAACAAAAGCATCTGCTCTTGGTATATGGCCACATAATGTTAGATAAAATAACTCCATTTGTGGACCATATTACAGTACCTGTACTATAGTACAGTACAGTAATTGTATATAAATTAGAATAAAAGTCTAGTCATGTCCTTAGATAATTTACAAAAGGCATTATAAAGCTAAGTTAGCCAACTTAACATGTATCTTGTACTACTGTGGTTTAGCAAGTGTAGGTAGGTAACGATACCCAGAAGGAAAGAAAGGTGTCAAGGAGAAATTCAATGTGGTGGGCAAACATTTCGTCACCGGTCTACTGGATACTGTGTGTATATTTACTAAATTAAGATAATGTCTTTATCTTGGAGGTGAGGAAGCTAGGATTAGTTTAAGTTAGGTTAGATTAAGTTGAATTTATTATGAACTTGTGACGATTTGTACTAGAATGTACACTACAGTACTGTACAGCAAAGTATCTGTCAACCAAAAAGTTTGGGACCAAAAGGTTTCCATAAAACGGATAATTACATAAATTGGATACTATCATGAACATGTGTACAGCATATGTTACAGCAAAGACTGGTATGTTCCACTCCCATGGAGCTGTGGGGGATTAGTGGGTCTAATGTAAGTGACCTGAACTGATGCAATGTCAGGTGAAGGTAGGATGGGGGATTGGTGGCCTCATATTACCGACATTCTGATGGAATGTCAGGTCACCCTTTCTAGGGTCGGGGATTAGTGGGTCTCATGACCTGAAGATGTCTTGAATAAACATGAAACCTCGAGTATTTTTAAGGAGATTGTGATAAGTATAAATGAGCAAAGTTGTATCCCTTCAACATTATGTTCCATAACTTTTTAAAATATGGAGTGAGAAAGAAGAAAGGTGTGGGTAATTGGAGAGATGGAGTGGAAAGGAGTGTTGCCAAGCGCTCAACAGCTGATATTTAACTCCCTACCACGCAGTCACACACACGCAAATTTGTCATACAATAAGACCCTCATTCTTCATGCTTGCTGTCTTAATTCCTGTGTTTGTTTATTTATTTATTTTGTGTGTGTGGGGGTGTGGGTGGTGGGGGGGGGTGTTGGGATGTGTGTGAGTGGTTGCTAGAGGGTGTGTGTGTGGTTGTTGGTGTGTGTGTGTGTGTGTGTGATGTGTGGGTGGTGTAGCACAGTGTGGGGTGAGAGTGATGGAAGGGGAAGGCAATCCTTTTTGAGGGGGAGGGTCGTGCGGTCAGTTTTCTTCCCTCCTTCCTCACTCAAGCGTGGCTATTTGTGATAGGGAGATGAATTTGATACCATAATGATCCTTTCTAAATTCTCTATGAGACATTTCCAAAAAGATATCATTAAAAGAAATATTTTGATATGATATTATGATTGGAATTCAATTCTTTTATATAAAAGAATTAATAAATGTTGATACCGGAGCCAATAAAATCATTTCTAATTTCATTAGACACCATTTTTTTATCAAAATAATCCTGAATACTTTATCTACAAGTTAGGTTAATTAAATATATTTAAAAAAACAAAAGCTCTGCATATGGATGTGAATACATCTGTGTTACAGAAGCAAACACATTGGTATTTTCCAAGAGTAAACGATGCAGCTCGTAGGATCTATTTATTTATGCAAACACCATTGTAAAAGTACATTAGTGTTCATACTGTAAACATAATAATGTATGCTACTGTACTACTATGCTCAATACAGTATATTGTACTCACCAGCAGATCCTGTCATCTTTAGCCTAGAGTAGGCAGACACTTCACTCCGCTGACTGTAATACACAACTGTAATCACGTCTAAAAACGTGTGATGCAATGTCAGGTTATAAACTTCTAGTTGTGTTAGAGAGATGGGTTTGATACCATAATGATCCTCAATAAATTCTCAATGAAACTTTTCCAATATGATATCCTGAAACAAAATATTCGACATGATATGATGGATTCCATTAATTTTTTACCAAAATAATCCTGAACACTTTATCTAAAGTTTTTGTTCAATAAAATACGGCATATAAGACGCACCTCTCATTTCAGCAGGGAGTATTTCGGAAACTTTTGAGTGGATTTTCCTCTTGTAGCCATATTATTTTTTCTAAACAATATATACAGTACCAGTAACTATGAGGAATAAATAAAAGTAATACCAATAAATAAGTTACAACAAAAAATACTGTATTGCCAAACCAATAAATAAAAGCTAATGAAAGTTTAACAGTCGCGATTTGCATATACTTCCTGGTTCAGCATAGCAAAGCAGACGCCCCCCCCCCTCCCCTCCACATGTTCTGCCTCCTGCCGCTCCCCCAGTGAGACGGCTAACTTGTGTGCAAAGAAATGTATATTCCCTTTATGTGTTTGCCCTTTGGACAATATTTCTTTTACTTTTTTCACAATATGTATGTAGGATGGTGTGTGCATGTAACCGAGTAAAATTAAATGAAGAAAGTTACATTTATCTACCCAAAAATACGACTGAAAACCTACCATAACACCAGTAGCTTGGTGGTTATAGTGACAAGTCTAACCTGGCTACAATGCTGCCAGCGATAATAACAGACGCAAATGTGAAAAAAAGTTATATATAAATCTTCATTTGTATCAGGTTTTTGTAGATTTAAAAATAAATGTTGCAGGTATGGCAGTGTAAGAGTTCAGAAATGATTACTGCTTAGCTACCTCTTAAGAGTTAGGTGTCTGCCATACGGGCTATTTTCCACGCTTCACAGGATAATTTCCACGAGTCTAAACGATGCAATTTGCAGATGCTGTATTTATTTATGCAAACACCATCGTACACGTACAATATTGTTCATACTGTAAACAAAATAATGTACACTACTGTACTACAGATTGCCCCAGGGGGGGCTAATTTATTGGGCACCCCCTTACATCCTGTGCAAGGTGAAGAGCAGAAGCGTTTACAGTGCCCAACTGGGAAGCATGCTTGCCTTTATGACTCATGCATTAAGGGTGTGGAAGCCTGAAGGGTCATAGGTTTTGTCAGCAAGTTACATAAAGTGACAGAATGATGAGTGTGTGGGGGAAAAGTTCCCGGTACATTTCATCTGTTTATGGCAAAGCCTGGCAGGTCCCTAGTGCCAGGCCTGTCTCTAGGAGGAGGGATATCTGGTCAGGGAGGGAAGAGGTGTTGGTAACAGCTGAGGACCTGTAGGAGGAGGTCATAGGGCAAGTGAGGATGTAGTGAGGGAGGGTGTGAGAGTCGGGTTGGCCACAAAGTTTACAAACAGTGCGGTCACGCTCAGGGTTGCCAATGTACTCCCATAAGTACCTGTACCCTAGGCGCAGTCTCATGTACATGATCTGTTGAGATCGAGTCAGGGATTGATACTCTTTGTAGTGGTGGTTGTCGTCACCGGTTACAGCGTCATAGTGGCGTAGTGTGACGCTACCCCGTTGTTTCAGGTGTGTCCAATTTTCGTCGAATGCTTCTCGTTGTGCGGCATGTATGCGAGATTTGAGATGATTCAGTGCTACTGACTGGTTATGATATGAATCATTCCTCCCTCCCCTTCCCTCGCTGTAGTTGCCAGATTTCATCTTTCACATTAACTCTAGTTTCTAGAGTTTATGTGAAAGATGAAATCTGGTAACTACAGCGAGGGAAGGGGAGTGAGGGAGCAACGGGAGGGGGGGGGGTCATCTGGTTTACAGTTCAAAAATATGCTGCCCGACCTGTATCATGTGTATGCTGAATCATTCCATCAGAAACAGAAATTTTTGTAATGCGCGGCTCTAGGGATGCCCATTTGTTTATGCGGTCATATTCCAATTTTCAATTATTGCCAAAAAATTTGGAGCATTGTGCTTGCGCTTGAAAACGCTTGTAAAAGTTGTGCCACAACCAGTTCCACAACTGGAAAAATGTGCGGCGCAACTACACGCACAACCAAAAAAGTTGCTGCACAAGTTGCGCCACAACTGCCCACCTTTGGGGCTATGACAGGCATTTTATGCACTTGGTTCAAGGTACTAGTGTCCCATATCATTGTAAACCCCTTAAACTGCTGAAAATATGATGTACATGTACTTATTTGAGAATTTGTGGCTCAAAAATGAGTTACGCAGTATATTTAATTGTGCAGTGAAATGTCACCCAAAATTTTATGATATAAGACTTTACTAACCTGTTGAGCCTCTTATAATATGGAGCTCAATATCTTTTTAATATCACAGACACAAGTTCTTGATCACTGGCCAAAGTGTTTCTACTGTTGAACTCTACATTTACACATCTGCTCCAACTTACATGACATAAGAGAAAGCATAAATTAAGAAAGGAAAAAATTACTAAAGCAGAAGGCACTATATATTTGGCAATACTTGAAGCAAGTTATTACCAAAGAAGACGAAACATTGTTATGATTATGAAGTTATTAACTATAAATTACCTTTAAAATTCTGTACTTTTTATCTAATACTGTAATTATCAACATATTATTTCAATATCTAATCCCTAGATATACAGTGTCAGAGATTACAAAAAATAAATTAAATTTATGCCTGTGACTGTAAAAACAAAGTACAGGAATGTCCAAAATCAACCTCAGTGGTCACAGACAATCATGTTACATTAACTACCATCCTCACCAATACACAACTCTACCAGCTTAAGATGAAAGAAAATAAATTAATGTGATATTTGCAGCTAAATCCATTTCACATGTCATATATTATACTGTATATAGTACAGTATACCAGTCTACTGAACTTTAAGTTTTTAACATTACAGTATTTGCAATTTTACTTTCAATGATAAAAGCCCAACAGATGCTGCTGTATTGTAGATGCCAGAAGCCCCTCTCTTTCATTGTGACTACTATTTGGAAAGTGTTTCCACAGTTTTTACCGAGGTCTCAACAAATAATGCAAGTAAATGCAGCTAATAAAACTTTGCTATAAAATGGTCATATTCAAAATCATACATAGAGACTGTCAAGGAAATATTCACTTGACACACTTACACTAAAATTTTAACTTTGTCAGTGCCCATATGCTGTAACACAATCACATACAGTGTATTCCAAGCATATTTATAGTAAATCCTATGATAACAGTGGAAGTAATATTATAGTAATACCTCATTTTAAAAAAATACAAGAAAAACCTAATCTATATCATAAAACTCAGAGTTGTGTAACTTATCATCTTTAGTTTTATCAGTACAGTAATCTCTTTTTATTAACTCTCTGTGGCACTAAAAAACTCATTCATTACACCAATTACTACAGCATATACATATCCAACACAAATACCTACATAACTTAACCTTTTCGATGTGTTTCCTGCACTTTATTATTTCATTCTGGTTAAAAACAACTCATAAAGCTTTACCCTGCATTCTTTTATAAGTACAGTCGAGGGATAAAAAAAGCCAACTTTGCCCAACAGGTGTTCTTAAATCTACTATGAAAGAGGATTCTAAAGAGTACTATATGGACAGAGTTGGTTGGCAAAGCAGGGGCAGATCCAGGGGGGTACTGACCCCCCCCCCCCCTTTTTCATCAGAAAATTCCAATACTTTTTCTTTAATGCAGTATTATACTCTTTTGATATTCCTGGATCCACCCCAGGGCTATGGCGAATAACATATATCCTCCCAGCATCCAACAACATTATAATCAAGACCATTACCCGTATATGACAGTGTAAGGCAAACTATCCATCAATAAGATTCTTGAAAATCCTGGCAATGAACTTGCTATGCACAAACCTCTCCCGTTTACCAGAAAGTGAGAATGTTGATAACCCACACAAATAAAACTAAAAGCTGCCTATTAGATGATGAGAACAATGATAATGGGTTGACATGATGTTACTTTTGTAGATAAATGGTATAAAGCATGGGTTCCCAAGCATTTTCCAGTGCAACCCAATCTAGTGCTGTCACGTATCCAGTGCGACCCAAAGTCATATGTATACAGGCAGTCCCCGACTTATGACAGGGATATGTTCCTGGACCTAGATCGCAAGTTGATTTGTTGGTAAGTAAGAACAGTGTTAATTCCATAGTTTAGGTGAGGTTAAAATACAACCCTGCCCATACAAAACAATACTAATAATATCCCAATCGTAACAAATAATGTAAATACTGTAAATAAAGTGATGTTAAACGATATAGAATAATGAAAATAATGTAAAAAAATGGGATTTTAATTACAAATTTCTGCGACCTGCCTCAGTCGTACTAAAATTTTGTCAAATTACGTATTTTCGAGTCCCAACATCAGTACACAGACAAAATTTTCGTTTGTAATTCACTTTAAAATGGCTGGCAAGCTTAAAAGTGAGAGTTCTGTGGTGCCGAGAAGAAAAAGAGACACCCATTTTAGATTTTTTATGTATTATTTAAGCATTTTCAACTTACGACCATTTCGACTTACGACCTGGATTTGGGTCCCAAACCCTGTCGTAAGTCGGGGAGGAGCTGTATATAAAATTGAAATTTTTATACGTACAGTATTTAACTGTAAAAATAAAATGGAAAATATATTACCTAACTGAGAAGTCAAGATGTAAACACTGGTAGAAACAGTTTACAACTCTGTCATGTTTAATATTTGATAATGTGCATCATCATTTAATTACTTTTCTGTTAACTTGGAGTATAATTATGTGATTAAACAACATAGCATATGGAAGTAAAATTTTTGGAGTTACAGGTGTCATATGTCGATGCTACAACTCTGTTATATTTCATATGTGACATGTGTCTGTCATAATTTGATAAATTTTCTATACCTGGGGGTATATGAGGTTAAGCAACATAGCATACAATTTTCTAAGTTGAACTTTGATATACAGTTAGTTATAAACTTTTATAAACACCATTGATGAGAAAACTACCTCACAAACTTAAGTGCTTCCAAAATGTACCAGAACCTTGAAGGCTCGATTTTTAAATGCTGAATGTCTCTTTGATAAAGTACCACAATCTAAAACTTTTATATGTCTTCATAGACCTAAAAATTCTCCTTTGCCTTGTTGTCAGCCTATAATTCTGGCATTTTGAGTGCAAAGAGCCACACTGTTTTACATCTGTCTTGAATGGATTGAAACAAAATCAAAAGACTCAGTAAGCAAGTTAGGGAATCTATCCTTGAAATTTGCTGCCATTTTCTGTCTGCATCTGTAGGAAGTTGAGAGTGTACCAAGTTGAGAACAGTTCAAAGGTAAGAGTATGGAACTTCTGTTGCAAAATGTGTCATCAGGGCAAGCCTGACCTGACCTAACATAAGGAGAGTAACCTTTACCATAATTTATGGTCCCAACATAGCGGGACAGCACCTGTTGGCCATGTCCTTCAGTCCTTGACACTGACTACTGCAAGACCCAGGTGACTCCAGTGACCCCATGAGCTCTATGAGAGCCCAGTGACCTCATGACCTCTGTGCAATCCCTTATGATGCATCTTGCGAACCCCATTTGGAGTCGCAACCCTATGTTTGCGAAATGCTGGTATAGAGTGTCATGAGCAGGAGAATATGAACCAACAACAGTTGATAATTTATTTTGCTTCAGGTGCATTCCTGATTACCTGGGTGAGATGGTAATGTGGTTACAACTTGTGTAATTAATTAAGTGGTATCAACCTTTCCTTTCAATATCTGATCTTGATATTTGAATGGCAACACATATTGGAAACAGTAAATTTCATACTCCATTGTAAGAATTTTCACAAAACAAAAACTAAATGTACTTTGGCATTCTAATAATATTTTGATCAAAATAAAACAAAAATACAGGCAATTTCATTATTATCCCTAAAAATACGGAATTATCCAGATGGAGTAAAATTTTGCTAGCACCGAAATAATGACTATTACTGTGGTCCCTTTAAGAGATGATGGACTGATCCTGAAATTAAAAATGATAACTAAGCATTTCATGTACACCCACTAAAAAATTATTCGGCACCCGTGTCGTATTGTATCACGCCGTAAGGGTCCTCAATAATTTTTTAGTGGGTGTACATTACCCACCAGTCTAAAGGCTGACAACCCAGGTGAACGTCCAACATCAATGTCTGGGTCTAGCCCATTCACTAGACACACATTCCTATTGCAATAAACACATGAGGTCTGTGACTAAAAAGCTGTGACATTGTACTAATGTGTGCACCTTACCTGTCAACTCTGTTCAGTTTGAGGGGAGCAGCTTGATTGAATCGGTATCAAGATTTAACTCAGGAGGCTCCACACTCTGATCTATGATCCAAAATAATACTACAGGTTGTACCTCTCTAGTCCGGCAACCTCAGGACCTGACCGGTGCCGGACCATGGAAATTCACCCTTTTCCTGGATAGACAGTGACTTGTGCTTATGCTTGGAAGCACTAGCACCACTTTCATTGCTTCGTGGTCTCTTTGAAAACATATTGAAGGGTTAAATGTTGTACAGTAGGTTCTCAAATTTCGCGAGTTTTTAATTCGACGTTTTTATTTGGAAAAAAAAAAAAAAAAAAAACACTACACAAATTAAAATTTTGACGGAGGAAATTCGAATTTTGACGGGTTTGAGCGGCCCACCAACGTTCAGACGGGCATAATCGTGTAAACAGCGTCATTTCTCTTATGTACAAAAGACTCATTATTGTTTATTACTGAATGTCTTTTTGATTGAATTAATGTTTATGTGTGCAAAATGAACAATACAATTCATTAATAATACGTAGAATATTAAAACACACGAGGAGACGAGACAGCATTGTTTTCGTTGTTTACAAAACCAGTGACTAACTGGTTCTACATATAAAACTGAAGAAAAAAAGACCTTGGTTGTAGCTGTAGTAAAATTAATGTAAAAAATTAATATGGTTGCTTTAAGTAATGTTATTTAATGTTAATAAATGGAACACTAAAAGTAGCTAAGCATTAATGGTAAAGAAAAAAAGTGAGATCGCATATGTAAGTGCGCACATGTGAAAACATATCGTCATTACTCTACATAAGAATATGAAAGCAACACTTATTTACTGTTCATATATATTTTAATTCATGTTTCTGAATTTAAAACATAAATTCTACCCACCAGCGGTGATAAAGTTGAAAACATAAGGACAGCCAATGTTGTTGTGTGTGTTTTTACTCAGATGACGAAGTTGCCAAGTCATCAGGTTCAACTCTAGCTGAAGCTGTAGAACATAGAAACTTTTTGTGCTGTTTTTAGTTTTTATTTAACTTTATCTGTGTTATTTTTGTTGGTTTATTAGGATGTTGCTTTATTAGGATGTTGCTTTATTAGAGGTAGTAAGTCGCCAAAAAAGTTGGGTAAACAAGGCAAAATTTAGCCAAACATTGAAAGTACCAGACTCAAATTAATTTTCTCCATGGGCAAACTAAAATCGTTCTGGACCATGGGAGTTCCGGACCACAGAATGCCGGACTAGAGAGGTACAACCTGTACTGTACTTACCATTGAAAAAATTTATAATTATAAGATAAGAACTAGCTGCCAGAACCAATCCTCAAGTTAACTACAGTATACCCTGTTTACTCCTAGCTTGCAACTGGGCCAAATCAAAGGAAGCTCATGATATACATGGGGGACAAAATGACAACAAACACCACTGATACCTTTTAACTCTTCCTTTTTCACTTTAAAATACTATCTATGCTATCAGTGTGTTTCACATGCTATAATTTACTGGTATTTACCCGGCTTTGGAGATCATTCTAAATCAACACTTATTGTTAATATTACTTTAGTCTCAAGCAAAATTTAAACATTCCCAAGTACAATACCTCTGTGCCAGATTTAGGTGCTTGGTCCATCATTATCATATATAGTAATGGCTCAAACACTAGGCAATGATGGAAAAACAAGTGACAAAACGCTTGCATGGTAGACTGTAGAAGTACACTGCATGACTGACCAACATCAGCTGACTGTGACCGACACACACGTATAGTACCTGTACTTTGCTTGCACTGAGACGGCAGTTGGATCCCAAGGTGACATGTATGTACAGTATTCGTAAAAGTCTCTCATAATTAAAAATTTTACCAAATACAGTACGTATTATGAAATTTTCAATATTTATATCACAATATTTCAAAATGTCTCTCATATTTCTAAATTTTACCTAACATATTATGAAACTTGTAATATACAGTATATTTTATAACAGCTAAACAGTACAAATTATGAGTGACTTTGAATTAGAGTATTAGGAATTATGGTGTTTTTACTGTATAGTACAGGTTGTACCTCTCTAGTCCGGCAACCTCGGGACCTGACCGGTGCCGGACCATGGAAATTCACCCGTTTCCTGGATAGATAGTGACTTGTGCTTATGCCTGGAACCACTAGCACCACTTTCTCTGCGTCATGGTCTCTTTGAAGACATATTGAAGGGTTAAATGTCGTATCGTAGCTTCTCAAATTTCGCGAGTTTTTAATTCTTAACGTATTTTATTGGAACACACAAAAAAATAAATAAGTAAAAATTTTGACGGGGGAAACTTGAATTTCGACGGGTTTGAACGGCCCGCCAACGTGCAGACGACGTGCATAATCGTGTAAACAGCGTCATTTCTCTTATGTACAAAAGATTCATTATTGTTTATTACTGAATGTCTTTTTTATTGAATTAATGTTTATGTGTGCAAAATGAGCAATACAATTCATTAATAATACGTAGAAAATTAAAACACATGAGGAAATGACACAGCATTGTTTTCATTGATTACAAAACCAGTGACTGACTGGTTCTACATATAAAACTGAAGGAAATAAGACCTTGGTTGTAGCTGTAGTAAAATTAATATGGTTGTTTTAAGTAATGTTATTTAATGTTAATAAATGGAACAATAGAAGCAGCTAACGATAATGGTAAAGAAAAAGAGAGATCGCATATGTAAGTGCGCATGCGCACACGTGAAAACATATCGTCATTACTTTACATAAGAATATGAAAGCAACACTTATTTACTGTTCATATATATTTTAATTAATGTTTCTGAATTTGTTTTTATTGAATTAATGTACGTGTGTGCAAAATTAACAATACAATTTATTAATAATACGTGGAATATTAGAGGAGACGAGACCGCTGCCGGCATTGTTCATGTTAAAGCTTACGAAACCAGTGACTGATTGGTTCTACATATAAAACTGAAGAAAATAAGACCCTGAGTTTAGCTGTAGTAAAATTAATGTAAAAAATGAATATGGTTGCTTGAAGTACCTGTAATGTTATTTAATGTTAATAAATGGAACAATATAAGTAGCTAACCATTAATGGTAAAAAAAAGTGTAACTGCTCATATGTAAGTGCGCACATGTGAAAATATATCGTCATTACTCTACATAAGAATATGAAAGCAACACTTATTTACTGCTCATATATATTGAAGGGTTAAATGTTGTACTCTGTATAGACAAGCAGAGAGAGAGAGAGAGAGAGAGCAGCCGAACTGCCGGATGTAAACAAACCTTAATTTCCCGCGGCTTTTTTTTTTTAAGGGGATTAGCCCACCCAGGCATAGGTCACTGACCCACATTGGGGCCTGAGGGGCAAAAATTTAATACTCCTGTAATAATAATAATAATTCAGATAAGTAAAAAAAAAAAAAAAAAAAGCTGCCTATCTACCTATTTGACAAACTAAAATCGTTCCGGACCACAGAATGCCGGACTAGAGAGGTACAACCTGTATTAGTGTAAGAATTTTATTTTTAGTGATACATGTGGGTGTCTGACTGGCTGGGAACACATCCCATTGAACCCTATGTTATAATGGTCCCGATTTATGATATTTCGTTCTGTGATGGTTTTTCAGGAACGTAACCCCATCGTAAGTTGGGGAATATATATATTGTATATATATAAATGACCGAACCTTATGACAGCCCATCCTAAACCCAACTCTGTGATTCCTACCTGCCTACTTCATGTAGATGGAATAAATCACTGAAAGCCCAGTATAAAAATTTTATCCAACATCCTATAAAATGAATTAATCAATATCAATGGTAATCTGTGAAGCACATAAAGGATTAAATTCAATCTGTTACATATCAAACTGGCAGGCAGACACAAGTTGAGTTTATTTTTCATAAAATTCAGTTTGTTCTTATAAATGTTTCACAATATAAAAGCTTAACTACTCCTTTGGTACTGTACCTGAATACAAAATCTTGTCAAAAATTAAATTCCCATTTCTCTGCAGATTTGTGTATTTCAGACACCATCTGCAAAATTCTACACACTGTTGTCACTATCACATAAGTAATGTGGTCATTATTTACTATTTATTAATGTTATATTTATGAATCAGTTATGCAGTAACAAGTGTATCCTTTGAAATACTGTACTTAACCCTTTGGATGCGACATGTGGGTAAACCCGCCCAAAATATTATATTAATTAAATGCGACAAGCGGGGATATCCCACGGCCTTGAAAAAACTTCCCCAAATGAGACGACATGCGGACATATTATGTATTGAGGTATAGGAGTATTTCCTGAATGCAATATAGCTTATTTTTGTACTATTTTGTTTGATATTATCTGAATATGTAATACATATCTAAATTTGCTGTTTAGTAACCAAATTGATTAAATTTATTTGGCATATACCAGACATTGATTTATACCAATTTCCTGCATTTTTGGGTATAAATGTCATTTTTTCTCTAAAATTTGCACACATATGTGAATTTTTGTTCCAGATTTGGAAAATATACTAAAAGTTCTCTAGGAAAAACATATAGAAAATGTGATTATATGAAATTCATTTTTGGCAGGATAATTGACACTTTTCAGGAACCGGCGCGAAATTTAATTACGCACCTAAAGAGTTAAACAGTAATACCATTTTTCAACAAACTGTACATGATTTTGTTTCAAGTACTGTACAGGGTATTATACGTGCATTGCACTGCCATATTATTTACATTTCTTTCTATTGTGAATAACTAAAAGCTGTACCACTTGAATATAATTCCTGTTCATTTATTGTGGGATTAGGAGTGCACATTTATATGTAAAAGAACATGAATCTAAATGTGTTTTTTGCATTAATGTGCACAAATAAATCCATGTATGGTTAATATAAATGTAGAGTTAACTACATTTAAATCTGTAATATTTTTTTTACAAAGCTTATACTGCACAGTACTGTACTGAATAATTTTCTTAGCTAAATAATAATTAGACTACAGGTAAAAAACAGTTCCAGACACATCACAAATAATATAAAAGTTATAAACAAAATATAAACTAGAAGACACACCTGAACATCAACTTAAACTTTACTGATAAAAAGTAAAGAACTATGAAATCACAGACCCTATAAAAATTTCTCATTGCTCTTGGTCAATCTCTGACCATGAAAATTTACTCATACCCATATTCTCGAAGTGTTCCTTAAAGCTCAGGTCTTGTGAGGATAATTTCTTGAATCGTTGTTGAAGCAGCATTTTAGCATACTCATACAGCTGAATGTCTATGCTATTTATCTCTTCTACACGCCTACGAGTTGCTAAATCAATGTCCTGCAGCGCCATATCAGATATGGTTTGATTGTGCTGATCAAAGCGAACTCTAAACCTGTGAGAAGAATTACAACAATCTGGATTTAAAATGAAGTTAGATTAATTCTGCAGCTTACATGTATCCTTAATACAAATTCAATCCTTTCCTTACATTTAGAGCAAATTGTCCCAAAGTGAAATTTTTAATATTAACCCTGCATATGATAATATTCAAAATCTTTATATGATTACTCTGAAAAAAAGTGGATTCACCCTGAAATCTAAATTCATAACTAAGCTGGGATTGATCAACTCTATACTGTATAGGGACGAATTCCTAGGCCCATGGGCTCAAACTTGTGACAGGAATAAAAACAAAAAATAGTATAAATTTGATAATGAGACTACAGAATTCTTCACATGCACAACAGCTTTTAAGGCATTAAGGCTACCTAAAAGGCAAAAGGCTAAAGAGTTTTGACTGCCAAGCATAAACTTGTACATTCTGATTCACTTTTTATCTTGTTTACAAAATTATGGCACTTGAGTTGACTCTTCAACTTCAGTTTACCTCAGCACCACCTTTGGGAGGGAGGAGTGAGGGATGCTGAGTTGCTCAATCCTGGCTCGGTTATATGGGATTTGATGTTATGCAAGGACTGACCAAAGTCTGTACACTAAAGCCAGTAAATTATGTTTTTCATTGAACAGAGGAATACAATATATAAAATCTATTCACAAATTTAATTATTAATAAGAAGTGTAACAAAATAAGTGTAATGATTATAATACTGAGAGGTAATGTTTATGAGCCAACCCCTAGTTAAAAACCCATTGAATACCGTCTCTAAACATAGGTATGCCTATGTCCCACTGAAGGCTAACAGGCCCAGACCTGCCAATTGTGTTAAAACCACCCACACAATATAAAATGATTCATGGCTAGATTATGGGTGTAACTCCAATTCATATAAAAAAAGGCACTTCAACAATGATTTCATCATCATCATCATTGTTTTGAGTTAATCTTCCATGTTTGTATGGCTCAGCTATTATTACCTTATTACAGCTTTCTAAGCTGCATGGTCTCTTGCAACTTCTCTTAGTTAGGTGTTTATCCTTGAAATCATTTCCCCAGCCTCTACCTATGCCATTCTTGGCCTACTCTTATTACTCAACCCCCCCACATTCAAACTCAAAAACCTCTTGAATCAATTGTTTTCCCTTCATCCTCCTCCATCCTCTTAGTCTACCTCTTATATACTGTATATACAGTAAGTCCTCGTTTAACGTTGCCCCCGGTAACGTTGTTTTGTTATAATTTCGCTATTCCTTAGATACCCATGATTCGGATGTCCCACCGATTCAGTATAACATCGTCACAGACTACTTTGTACAGCACATCACCCTCTCTCATCTTGGTGCGCTACACTCTCACTTTTGGAGCGTCACAGCATCCCCAAGCGTCGCCAGTCGCTTCTAAGCGCCCATCAAGTGATGCTAGTGTTGTGAAGAAGCAACGTAAGACCATAAGCCTTGCTACGAAAATGGAGGTTTTAACCATTTTGAGAAAAGTGAACGTGAAGTGGACATTGCTGCTGCGCTAAGTCTAACCCCCGCAACAATGCATACTATCTGAACCAGCACAAACAAGATTAAGGCTGGTGCTGGAAGTGGTACTTCTCTGAGTGCAACAAAGACAGTGAGTACAGTACAAATTGATTTAGTTTAATTATATATACAGTACACTATTTTCCATAAAAATACCACTAATTACTCTGCAATCGAATTGTGGACCACATATTCATAATCAGCAAGGTCAGGAGTACCCATACTGTGATTGTCAGCAAAATCTAATTTTGGGCCCAAAACCACAAAAAATGTAAGTCTTACACCTTACAAAATTTTTGACCATAATATACTTTTTTCTCGGAATTGAAATTTAAGGGGTTTAACTAATTAAGTACTTTCAGAATAACACACAAACCCTAAATCACACCTTGAAAACCCATAGTTGATGAGTAATTAGCATTGAAAAATGTCAGTAAAATCTTTCAAGGGTCATTTTGGCCACTAATTACTCTGCAATCGAATCATGGACCACATATTCATAATCAGCAAGCTCAGGAATACCCATATTTATAAAACCACATGCTAAAAGGCCCAGGGAGATTAAATATAATGCTTGCCAATCAAGCCTGGTCATCCAATGAGACTCTTATAATCCAGTATGAAAATAAAGAATTATAGAATGTATGAATCTGTTCAGTTTTTAGATTCTAGTCACAAGTAGGAGCCCTGGTGCCAAGATTCAACCCTCTAGACCTGCTGCCAATACAGAATTCCTTGATCATAATATACAGTTATTAAAACATTTATATAAAGATTTTGCTCCCTGTTTATGTTGTAGAAACTTTCTTTTAATGAATTACATCAGTCTTGGGGTCAAGCTTCTAATGGGAAACTGATATCCTGCACATGAGTAATACATATCTACAGTATTTGCACGATGAACCTAGTCAGTAGTGATCATTTAAGGTTGATCACAGGAATCCAGAAAGTCCAAACAGCTGAGGGTTTACATTTTATCAAGACTGTAGTGGACAGCAGTAAAAGTTTCCTTTTAGTTTATGTCTGGCTGGTAGCTGAATGAGTATCGCAAGAGACTCATATATTACAGTTTTGAGTTCGAGCCTCAATGGGCAGAATTGGTTATTCTTATGGGCTACTTCATTCAATTAACTTTAATCCTTTCTCATCAACAAAGAACTAAACAAAGCATCCCTTATAAGTCTGATTAAAAATAAGACATCTAAAAGATTTTCAACATGCAATATAATCTGTGTGTGGGGAATAATACACAGTTACAGCGATAGTGCTACGAAAATTCAATATACAGTCGAGTCTGGATTTACGCTGTTTTGGTTTACGCGTTTTGTCATTTACGTGGTGCCTTGCCAGAATTAAAATGCTTGATTTACGCAACAAATTTAATCATTTACGCGGGAAGCGGCGTGGGCAGGGTGCGCACAAGGTCGCCCAGTCATCAAAACATTACTGAGTTCTTCACCAGCCACCCACCAGAGCCGGCCCAAGTCAGTGATAGTGAGGATATGGACTTATATGGACTTAGAGAGGTTTGACAAAGAGGCCCTGCAATTGATACAGGTGAGGGCCAATAATCTGCCCTCTACCTCGGAACTAACCCCCCCATCCCCGTGTGCCCAGCCATCTTTTCTACTAATGTTAAGTGTTAAAAAACCTAATATTATTAATATTTCTCTTAATTATTAATTGCGTGTGCATACCATCATAAAATTAAAATGTTATTTTGACTACAAGGTACGTATTGTGTCGGAAAAAGTGGAGTTTGGGGGTCGGCCCAGTCTCTATTTCAATTAATCCCATATGTTCTGTTATTTCATTTACGCATTTCTCGTTTTACGCGGTACTCCGTGGGTTCAATTGACCGCGTAAATGAAGACCCAACTGTACAGTAATTCAATACTTCATCACTGAAACTCATTAAAATATGCTAAATGGTGCAACATACTTCAGATTGAATGTCTCTTCAAACAAATATTGACTGATTTCTTGGAACTCTGTTAAGCCAAAGAATGCCATCTTCTTTAAATTGTTCTTGGCTGAAAGAAGCATTGCTTTCTCTCGCTCCTCTGGCTGCATCATTGACTTATTGTAGCAACCAACCAGAGACAAATCTGCGACAAAAGTAAAAAATTATTAATAACCTTTTTATGATAGAGAAAATGTCAATTTTTTTCACTTGTGCAAGCATTTTTATTCAAGGGGAAGAGTACACTAGAATCTCACTAATTTGGCTTCCACTAATTTGAAATACGAGCTAATTCATACATTTTCGTGCGGACGAAACATCGGAAATTTTTTAACAGTTTTTGGCCAATTGTATTTATTATTGTGAAGTTGGGAGTTGGTGGTCAGACAAAGGGGCCAACCTGTACTTAATGATGGTATAATTTCATCATAAAAACATTCTATAGAGTATGTTTATTTATTTTCCAGTGTAGCAAACTGCAGGAGATTTGGAATTGGGTGGATCATGCACAGTTACAATAGTTTATACCATAATGCAATGGGCCATTGATTGGTGAACAGCAAATTTGAAAATCTGTGTAGGCAGGAATTAATTATACTGTATACATGGTATACAATACATTAAACTTTCTTTATTAATTCCAAAGTTCAGAAAACTAACAAAAGAAAACATAGGTGTTGAATACATACCAGCCAGCATGCGGGTCTGCCTATTGATAGCCAGGTTGCTGTCACATTCCATAAATTCCTCTAAGGTAACATTCTCCCATGTTTTAGTTTCATAACACATGGGTACTTCTTCCTGTAATTTAGTTAAAGAATAACATGGAGCTTCCTTATACAGTAATTTCAAGGGATGGGAGAGAATTATAATTAAAAAAAAAATTCTTTGGTTTAGCGTAGCTACAGTATTCAATATCATCAGATGTAACATTAAAACTTACGTGAAGTTTAGTAATAATTTACAGAACTGTATATTCAACTAGATTATAAGAAAGTGATCATGTTACAGTATTCTGACCTAGAATATTTCATTAACACCATAATTTCAATAATTAATGGATACATAATATCTCCATTACCCAGAAAAATTATCTCAATTCCAGGTCTGTGAACTAGTTTCCGCTGTTGAAAATCAAGCAAATTTTCTGAAAGAATTCTTGAAAATCTCTCCAGAATTTTTTTCCCGAGTTTGGGAGTAAATTCCAAGGATGAAATAATGCATAATTCTGGAAAATTTCAAGAAAAATCAAGACACTCTCCAATTCTTTTTCCGGTTCTGGGAGCGAATTCTGAGGATGAAATAATGTACAATTTCTGAAAAATTCTGAGAAACTTTTCCCAGTTCCCAGAAAAATTCTCGGGATGTGGGATTTTCCTGTGTTTGAGAAAGTCGTCTCATTACCTGGAAATCTCTCACCCCAGGAAGAGCCGGAAAAATTGGTGCAGAGCACTTCCAGGAATGAGAGATTTCCGGGTAATGAGATGACTCAAAGCCAGAAAAAATCCCTCATGCCCGGAATTTTCCGGGTATCGGAAAAATTTTCTTGAAGTTTCCGGAAAATTAAATGTGCCCCTCAGAAAATCGTTCCCAAAGTCGGAATTTTCCAGAAAATTTCACCTTTGGTAATGATTTTACGAGAAAATTTCAATTCCGGTTAATGGAGAGTTCCGGGTTTGAGGGATTGCGGCTAAGGGAAATATTACTATTCATTAATAACAAAATACTTTTGACTACAGTTTTCAGATTAGAAAATAAAGTCCTAATAAGTGCCTAACAACTCAAGATATTCAGGCCATGAACTAATGTGATAACCCCGGCATAAAACAATGGAGCACCAATACAGTACAATATTATTGTATGAATCAGTATAAAAAAAATCATAATACAAATACACAATGAAAAAATTAGGTACGTACAGTATATATTTCAGTGGTAATATCTCCATTCGCCGGAATCCCTCAAATGCAAAACTCTCCAATAGCTGGAATTGAAATTTTCTCGGAAAATCATTACCAAAGCCGGAATTGTCCAGAAAATTACGGCTTTGGGAATGATTTTCCCAGGGGTACATTTTCCGGAAAATTCTGAGAAAATTTTCCAGATACCAGGAAAATCCTGGGAATGGGAGAGTTTTTCCAGATTTGAGAGATGAAAATCAGGCACATTTTCCGGAAATTCCGAGATTTTTTTTTCCAGTACCAGGAAAATTCCGGGGATGGGGGATATTTTTCCGGCTTTGAAAAAGTTGTCTTGTTACCCGGAAATCTCTCATTCCCAGAAGTGCTCTGTACCAATTGTTCCGGCTAATGGATATATCACCATATACAATAAGAAATAGACAGATCTAGTAAACATTATGCAAAAACAACAAAAAATTATGAGAATAGTGGAATAATATATCATATGCAAGCAAAGCCAGAGCTTAATGTAAACTACAGATGTGAAATCCTTTAAGTTCTTACACTACTGACCTTGGTAGCATGTCTCCCCTGGCACAGAAGTTTTGTATTTTTCCAAGTGGCACCTCGGCGCACATGACGGAACTCACTCAAGTATCGATGAACAGGATTCCTCAGGAATGTTATATAAAAATACCTGAAAACATTGTGTAAAATTCAAGGAGTGAATCTGGAAAAATTTTAATTGATAACTGGTACTAACATAACAATTCCTGTAATAAAACTCTCCCATTATAACCTTAATATTCAGTGTGCGGCATTCACACTTTCAATTTTTAACTGGGATTCCATTCTCATTCAATGAATTTATAGCCATTACCCTCTCGCACACCAACATATTAGAGGGTAGCACTAACTGCATCGTTGATGAGAAACACATTAGTACTGAACTCAGTTGACAGCTCAGGTCCACAACACACGAGTCCACAAGTGACCCCTGTAAGGTGTCCACACATCTGGCCTCTGGGCGTGCGAAACTCTGGTAGAGACTGCCGTTTAAACCAGTCGGTTCTCTTTATATAGAAAGTGAGCTCAATGTGTAACAAGCATGAGGGTGGTTTAGCTTGTTGAGGAAGTTTGTACAGTATGTACACATTATATTGGTTGGCCCATCCTTACAGGCCCTTCCCATAACAATACGCAAAAACATGTATGGATGTACCGTAACTCAGTGATGGAAATGAGGGGTACACAGTGTGTACCTACTTCTCAATTTCCATTATTTTACTAATGGAGACGTTTATTACCATATACTGTATTGCGACCTATAAGTCAACCTTTGAAGCTCCAATTTTTGTGTTCAAAACTAAGGGTCTCCTTATACAAAAATTATTAGATGTCAACCTCTAAGTACGGCTCCACCAACAGCATTAGATTATCACTTTACTGTACTGGTAGGTCTCAGTCACTAAATTTCAAGCACTCACAAACAAGCTTTACCCAACTGTAGCATTTTTCTGCCAATGTTTTCACAAGTGATACCAACGCCTTTCAAAACATTAAAATATCTTTTGGGACTAACTACGGTTTCTTACCAACAAATGTTACTAGCGTAGTTACCAGTAATAAGTTGTTCATTTTTTTTTAAATGCAATTATGGTATATTCATATAATGCTCCTGGACTTTGAAAATGTTTACATGAAAGTGGTGTAAAGTTGTAAACAAGGCAGGTGCCTGGGAACAGCTGGCTGGCCTGCAGCAACCCAGCCAGTGATGCCAACACTTGTTCATGAATGTGACTAGATTCATCCCTAAAGATGCTACAGTCACTAAATACATAAAAATCGTAAAAAATACCGGTAGTGTACATGTAAGAAATTATCTAAAAGAGGAAAAATTTTAACATTGACTTGGCTAAATGCCAAAAGCTGTCACAAGTTGCTTCACTCTTTCTCATTTACAGGTGCTTTAACGGACAATGTTCGGTGGAGTTGGCATCCTGTGTACCGCCGGCAAGGCCTTGGGCTCGTAACACACGTCTTGCCCGCGGTGCCCACCGTTTCTCTGTGGATGTCGGTCACACTAGAATAACCCGTTATAGTACCACCTCCTTTCCTCACACAGCCAAACTGTGGAATGTTCTGCCTTCTTCTTATGTTTCCATACTTATACAATCTGTCTCACTTTAAAAAGTTGGTTTTCCAGCATCTTCGTGGTGTAGATTAACACAGTATAACCTTTTTCTTCTCTATTTTTAATTTCTTTGTTCTTATTTTTTCACCCCCTAGGCCTCGTTGTGGGTCGTTCGACCTGTGCCCGGGTGGGCTAATCCCCGTTAAAACAACGCTAAACTGGCAACTATGAAGTCAACAGATGAATGACTATTCTCCCTCTCTGTCGTACAGTACCGGTAGTCCTCGCATCCTACATGTACTTATTTATATGCACAGTCTGTTTCAAGATTCTTTGAACACTGCTGGAGACAACTGGCAACTCAAGGCCGTTTGTTTACTTTAGTACATAGTATAATATTATACGAAACAACAAAGCCCAACCGGTAATTAAGCAACGGGGAACTAAGTAACCAATCACCGATCAAATTTTACTATAAAAGCTTTTTCTAATGAATATGACCTTTATTTTGGGGCTAATGCTCATTAATGGAGTATGACCCCCTTAATACTAGCATCGACAACGAATCCTTCCAAAGTAGGCTGGGCTTTGAAGATGAGGGAAAATGCTAGGTAAAAACACACACACACACACACAAAACAAACATCATTAGAACGTTTAAGAACCTGACCTAACCTATATTATAAACTATTTCAACAAGATTGTTGCCATATTTATCTGATGGTCAAGCAATTGCTGTTTCTGTGAACCTGGGTTCATATGCTGCGAATTGTGTTTATGTTTAATTGGACGTGATGCAGGCACAACCAGGATACAACAATATTAACAGATACTAAGTTCCCTAAACATATTTTCATGGAATATATATTTAATTCAAATCTCTTTCCTGTAAACTTCACGGTCCTGATCTGCTTTAACCAATCAGAGGACAGTTCAGATCTCTAGGGAGATTTACACATACACAAAAATTTTATTTACAAATACTGTATATACAGTACGTATTCAGTCGTGCTATGATTCCCTCGTGACCTAAGCACCAAAAAAAAACACAAACAAAAAAAGAATAGCTTTTTCCTCCACTTTCATTGCTAGTGTTAAAAAGGTCATATCTCCATAAGTAAGCATTCGCCAAAAAAATAAGTTATATTAATTTTTCAACTCAAAACTCACAGGAAATATATTATTTTAGCAAAAAAAAATCCAGTTGGGCAAAAAACGAATATTTACCCTACCAGAACCTAACCTATCCATGTTTACAAGAGACTGGATTCAGAAATCTAGGCTATTAGTCTCAATCAATCAGAACAATGCTGGACAAATAGTGAAAGTAAGCAAAGGTCCATGACCAGACAAAAGACAAATAATAACCATTGCCCACCCGGGCACAAATCAATTTTAATGACCCACATCAAGGCCTGGGGGGCGAAAATATAATAAAATAATAATAATGATAATGATCATCAGCCTCGACCAAAAGGACAAATTACAAAAGTAAACTAAGATATGACAGGAAAAATAATATGAGTCCCTTAGCTTTTTTTTCTCGCCACTATCAGCCTACTAGCCATTTAGGTGGTTGGTCAATCCAGTGTTAGTACAGGAGAAAACCAGGTACCAGGAAACCTGTGATGTTTGGTAGTGAGGGTCACATTGGATAACACCTTTCTCATCTGCATTCGGGCCAAAGCTCAAACCCTTAACATATTCTCAGTGGATATTTTGCCGTGACCGGCTAAGTTCCAACTTACGCTCTGGGTATTATTACAGTTTCAGCCCCAACTCTGTTAGAGCAATTTTATGTTTATCATTACTGTAGTTATATCTCATTAATAGGAACAACTTTTTCTAATACCACTTCCGTCGCAAATGGATATTAACCTAGATAGTAAATTCACCAAAGAAATAAACGTAAATCTTCAGTCACCGCATGTCGTCTGTTTGTTTACAATTAATACACTTGGTCTGAGCGTATACTTGTGTCCACAAAACATAAAATTACACCATAATGCTCAAAAACGTTGCTTTCATTGGTATCAGATATCAAAATAAGTACTGTCTGTTTAATATGGCAGGGAAGGCTAGGAAGTTAGGTAAGTAGTAGTAGTAGTGTCCTGGTGAAAAGATTATCCCTGTCGGGGTTTATTACCAGGCTCGGCCCACATCTACGTGCTGACTCTACCAAGGCAGTTCTTGAACTACATACTGATCCCGATTATTCCATTTGTCCACTGCTCGTTGACTGAAAACGTGGCTTTTTTCTTTATTTGCTCTTTGCTTTTGTAATGTGTGGTTATGTCCTCTCAAGTTTCCTTGATATATTCGGTCTTGGAAAAATTTATGTCTACATTTTCATAACCATTCATTATCTTATACGTGTCGATTAAGTCTCCTCTACTCCTTCTCTCTTCCAAAGTGGTTAATCACAATTTTGCCAGTCTTTCCTCATAAGATAGGTCAGTCAGTGATGGCATGATTATTGTTGCTCTTCTCTGCAGTTCCTCAATACCCTGCACTATCAATTTCACCTCTGTAATACGGCATCCACATCTGTACACAATATTCCAAGTGAGGTCAAATGTAGGTTAAATATAGAGTCTTAAAGAGTGCTTCATTTATGGAGGTAATCGTTCTCTTAACAATTCTGAGTGACTGGTTCGCCTTTGTAATTGATTTTCCTATATGACTCTTAAACATTAAGTTGTTACTTAACACAACTCTAAGATCCTTTTCTTTCTTTACCACTTCAGCCTTTGGTTATTCATATAATAATCAATTTACAGTACATTTACTTGGGTTATAGTTTGACATGTACTCCTCTGACCAATTGTTCATTAGATTAAAAATTTTCTGCAATCCTGAAATCTCCTCTGAATCCATCTAAACCTCTCCATAGATCTTGTTATCATCGGTAAATGTTTTACACGTTGATGTATCAAGTTCAGATGTCAGATCATTTATTTAGCTTATAAATATGGTAAGGTAGATTTCTTTGGTTAGATGGGCCAGGTTCTATGGTGGGTGTGATAACTCCAAAACGATTCACTTCCAACGAAAATGAATGTCAAATTCCAAAGAATCACACCAAATACCATGGGAAAAAACAAAAAATTATCATCAAACATTAGTTGGGGCTGAAACTGCAAATTTACCGCTGTTTTGTTCACCTTCACCGGTAATGGACGATTAGCCAATCAGAGTTCATTCACGGTAAAATAATGTAAGTAGGAACTTAGCCGGTCACAGCAAAATATCCACTGCCTAACATATTGGTGAGTTACGTGGGTTACCGCTGTACCGCCTGTAATAAACCAAACATTCCCGCATTGCTTAAAGTAAATACTAACCTCCGTTTTATCTCATGATCTTCAATCTTATCCATCATGTCATCAACACAGCTCGTTAGTTCTGTCCAATCAGCATGAAGACCACATTTCCATCCTGTTGAGTGGCGTGAAAAGAGCCACATCTCATCAGAATTTGGGCCGGGTCGCAGACAAGTACATCTTTTTTTCACTCTTCTATGACACTCACAGCGTCTTGCTAAATCTAGATCACTTACAAGATGTTTACCAAAGGTTGTTCCACCAGTTTTTTGGATATGAAGAAAAACAATCACGTCATGATCCTCGATGTCAAATTGAAAATCGCGGCTTATGACATCTTCAAAAGACGGTCCAGTGCCAGACCTTGCCGCTTCACCCAGTGGCTTACCTAAAACATCAGTCTGGAGGTGGAACTGGTTAATACCATCTCTGATATAATTATACTTGTATTTCTTCACCGAGGAGAACGATCTCACTGAACACATTGACTCAGGGCAATAATATCCAATTAAGACAATCCCCGCACCACCCAGGAAAGTCAAAAATACAAGTAAATATATACATTTCTTGACTCCTTTTCTCATTGAGGCTTCCTTTGGTGGTGGATGGTAGTGCACTAGAGAGTTAAACCTCTTATCCCACGCCCGTCTGGTGGTGTAGCCCTCGCCACCACTCTCCCTCAGTAACAACTCCACTTCTTCTGTCTGTACTTCACAATCTACAAGTTGCATAGTACTTGGACTATAAGTAGTGGTGGGGTGACCAATAAAATAGTGGTAGTACTCATTAACTCCTTCCCCGTATCAGTTGACAGACAGACACAGTTTACAGTGTCTTCTGCTGCAGTCACTCCATGTTCGGTCTCCTGGCTCATCACCTTCTCTAATAATGTATAGTATATATATAATTGTCGGTATTATTTCGTAATAAACTCACTAGAAAAAGTATTTTTCATAATAAATAATTTCTTACTATTAAAAGGATAACCTTATACTTATATAAAAGCAGATAATTATTAAAATAAGAAAACAAAGTCAAAGGAAAGTCCAACCGAACAACATAAACAAATCGATAATAAAAAAACTCAAACATCAAGTTTCATCAATGAACAAACCCTAACCAGGCAACATATTATGAAAAACTATGATTCAAATATTTACAATGTCAAGACACAACATATAAAAACTTTTACAAGGGCTAAGTAATTATTTATTGTATATTTGTCATAGAAAACGTAAAATGAAAGTGAAAGGGATAGCGTTTATCTTTCTTCACTTTTTTTTTTTTTTATCCTCTTCGCCACTGATCGGCTTGTTAGCCGCTTAGCCTCTTCACTTGGGACATAAGAACGTAAGAAAATAAGGAGTCTGCAATAGGCCGGTTTGCCTGTGCATGGCAGCTCTTGTCGAGATTTGCTACCACTCTCTATCATCCATGAATCATCTAGCCTCCTTTTAAAACTTTACAGTGTTCCAGCACTTACAACAAAGTTGCTAAGCTTGTTCCACTCGTCCACCACCCTATTTGTGAACCAGTTCCTTCCTTTCTCCCTCCTAAACCTAAATTTATCCAACTTAAATCCGTTGCTACGAGTCCTATCCTGCTCGGATATTATAAGAACTTTATCTATATCTCCTTTATTGATTCCTTTCACCCACTTAAACACTTCTATCATATCTCCCTGCACTCTTCGTCTTTCTAGGGAATGCTAGTTTAGTTTCTTTAATCTATCTTGATATGGAAGGTTTCTAAGTCCCGGAATCATTTTCGTCATTCTTCGCTGCACCGACTCTAGTGAATTGCTATCTATTCTATAATAAGGGCACCTGAACTGAACAGCATAATCGAGGTGCGGCCTGACTAGCGCAAGATATAGTTGCAATATGACCTCCGCACTCTTATCGGTCACGTCTCTGTCACGCACTGTTGGCAAATGCTGGGCATGCACCGGCTCCTGAATGTACCTGAACCCGCTCCAGTGTTGGTCAAGTCTTGTCTTGAAAGAGCTCACACTCGGTGCCGTCACAACACTCTCTGGTAGATTGTTCCAAGAGTTTACAACCCTCACTCCGAAAACGTTTGCCCTCACGGTTTTCTGGACTTGCGGCTTCTTCAATCTTGAGCTGTGACCCCTTGTGGGGCGAGCGTCCGCCAGCTCCAAGTAAGGACACTCAAATGAGTAGTGCCCCCTGAGATGCTTATACACCTCAACTAGGTCCCCCCTTGCCCGTCTGTAGTATAAGCTAGGCAAGTTCAGGCGCTCCAATCTCTCAGGGTAGCTGAGGTGCCGAAGTGCAGGCACCAGTCTGGTGGCCCTCTTTTGAACATTTTCAACCAACTGACAGTCCCTAGCATATCTCGGACCAGACGGGGTGACAGTACTCCAGATGGGGAAGCACTTTACTCCTTTTACTTTTACTTTTATCCTCTTCGCCACTGATCGGCTTGTTAGCCGCTTGGGCGATCGGTCACGACTCTTTTCCTTTATATTCTTCACCAAAAGGTCGGCTCGCTAGCCGCCCGGGCGATCGGTCACGTCTCTGTCACGCACTGTTGGCAAATACTGGGCATGCACCGGCTCCTGAATGTACCTGAACCCGCTCCAGTGTTGGTCAAGTCTTCTCTTGAAAGAGCTCACACTCGGTGCCGTCACAACACTCTCTGGTAGATTGTTCCAAGAGTTTACAACCCTCACTCCGAAAAAGTTTGCCCTCACGGTTTTCCGGACTTGCGGCTTCTTCAATCTTGAGCTGTGACCCCTTGTGGGGCGAGCGTCCGCCAGCTCCAAGTAAGGACACTCAACTGAGTAGTGCCCCCTGAGATGCTTATAAACCTCAACTAGGTCCCCCCTTGCCCGTCTGTAGTATAAGCTAGGCAAGTTCAGGCGCTCCAATCTCGCAGGGTAGCTGAGATGCCGAAGTGCAGGCACCAGCTTGGTGGCCCTCCTTTGAACATTTTCAACCAACTGACAGTCCCTAGCATATCTCGGGGACCAGATGGGGTGACAGTACTCCAGATGGGGAAGCACTTCACTCCTGAAGATCGTCACGAGGGACGGACCGTCTAGATATCTGAACGACCTTCTTATAAGACCCAATAATTTATTTGCCTGATTTACCTTCTTCTCACAATGGCCCGAGAACTTCAGCTCATTGTCAACATACACACCTAGGTCCTTCTCACACACAGTCTCAACTAGTACATTTTCTTCATCCCGTTGGGACATATGGTACGCCTCCTTACCGTTGGTACGCCCCAGGTGCATCCTCTTACACTTCGTGACATTGAATCTCAGCAGCCATTCCTTCGACCATTCCTGGAGCCCACAGAGGTCCTTCTGCAGCTCTTCACAGTCCGCTTGGTTCTTAATTTCCCGAAATAACTTGGCGTCATCGGCAAACATTTGTATGGAGGAGTGTACAACGTCAGGCATATCATTTATGAAACAAACAAACAACAGCGGGCCCAATACACTACCCTGCGGTACCCCACTTGTTACAGGTACAGATGACGATTTCGTGCCATTAATCACCACACATTGCTTGCGGTCATGTAGAAAGTCTTCTATCCACGCTAGGACATTTCCCCGAATTCCGTACCCTTCCAGTTTGATTTTCAGCCTTTCGTGGGGTACACTGTCGAAAGCCTTGGCAAAATCTAGGTAAATATTGTCGATATTACCACCCCGTTCTAGAATATGGGTCCAAATATCCAATACCTTGAGCAATTGTGTCAAGCAAGAGCGCCCCGGCATAAAACCGTGTTGGCAATCTTTTACAAGGTTGTTTCGTAGTAGATGTTCCATCGCTGCATCTCTGATAATACTCTCAAGTACTTTACATATTATGCTGGTCAGGCTCACCGGTCTATAGTTGTTCGTGGAGTGCCTATCGCCCTTCTTGAAGATAGGACTCACATAAGCCACTTTCCATTCACTGGGGACCATTTGTTCATCCAGGCATTTACAAAACAGAATCTTCAGGGGCTCTGCAAGCTCGTTGCACAGCTCCCTTAGCACTCTAGGATGCACCATGTCAGGTCCAGGACTCTTATGGACCTTTAGCCTGGACAGTTTATTTCTAATACCCTCTTCTGTGAACACAATGTGGGTCAGTGCTGTGTCGAACCGTCTGTCCTCAAACGCAGGAAGGTTAGTTGCATCCTCTCTTGTGAACACTGAGGAAAAGAAGCTGTTCAATGCCTCAGCTTTATCCTGGTCAGAATCTGCGTAACTACCATCTTCAAGCCTCAGGTCTGATACTCCTACTCGCGTTTTCAATTTCGACTTTGCATAGCGGTAAAACGCCTTTGGGTTTGACTTGACCTCGCGTGCAACCAGCCTTTGGAACTCCTTTTCAGCCCTCCTACACTCTATCTTTGCTTGGTTTCTGGCTCTTGCATACATCCTCCTGTCTTGCTCATCGTTTGACCCAACCCACGTCTTGAATTTCTGGGTTTTCTTCTTAATTTTGTCGACCGCCGCATGGTTCATGTGTAGGGATCCCCTCGTATTCCTAGAAGCACTGGGTTTGGTCTTGGGTATATATTTATCGATCAAATGGGTCATTTTACTAGTTATGATATTCAGCGTAGTGTCTGCGTTCTTGTACCTTAATAAGTCAGGCCAGTTGATACCCCTCATCTCTTCCCTCATCCCATTGTAATTTCCCTTGTAATATTTGCACCTTGGCCTGGCCTTATCTTGAACTAGGTAACAGTTAAATCTGAATGACAACACTGTATGGTGACTGGTGCCAACTGGGGCAAGGTGTTCCAGTTTGGCCACCATACCCTCCTCGTTTGTTATGATGAGGTCAAGTGGCTTGGGTGTTTGCTCCCCTCTGTAATGTGTCGGGTCTCTCACATGTTGGAACAGAAAATTATCTCTCAGAGTTTCTACAAAAAGAGTAGCAGGATTATTCAAGTCATTCGGGGTTGACTCGTTTCTCCAGTCGATGTCGCCATAGTTAAAGTCCCCCATGATAAGGAGGTGGCTGGGGTTGAGCATCGCCGCATTGTTTATTAAGGTTCTTAAGTTCCTTTGATTTAGTGGGCCACAGTTCGGGGATCTGTAGATACACCCGACGATAAGTAAGTCCCCTCCCTTTAATTTAATTTTACACCACTTGGACTCTTCAAAGACATCCTCTCCCTGTACCCTCGCCTGGCTGGCTCTAAGGTCTTGCCTAGCGTAGATAACCACACCCCTCCTGCAGGATTCTTGAGTTAGGTTCGTAAATGAGTCATATCCAGCAATACTGAACTCACATTCCTCTGGGTCGATTCTCCTGTTCTTGTACAACAGTTCTACAACTCCTACAATATCTGGTTGGTGTACTCTTAGTAGTGTTTCAAACTCCTCCCTCTTATCCAGGAACGTGTCGGTATTAGTGTACATGACATTCAAGCCAGAATTTGTTCTCGGTAACGTCTCTGCTCTTAGTAATAAACCCGCTCCACCCACATTCTCAGAAGCTGCAGCATTTGCTAAGTACACTGTATTTTGCAGGGTGTGGTTAAAAATTTCATTGTTTACACGGCGCTCGTTCCCTCCTGTCCGGTAGGCTGAGCTGGTGCCGCCTCCCGGGTGGGGGGTTGAGTGGGTGGAGGGTGCACTGCTGCCCCCTGGCCCTGTGTCGGCACACTTGTTTCCACTACCCTCCCCCTGAGTATAACCCATGTGCACCTGTCCCCGTTCCTTCTCGACTCCTCCCTCCTCTGCTTCAAGTCCAGCAGGAGCTTCTTGTGCTGTTCCCTCTGCATTACCGTGCGGTCTGGGTGAATAAATACATCTCGAAATGCCTCGCTCCTTGCTAAGTTTTTTGCCTGCCGGATAACTTGCCATTTTTCCTCCTCACTCCCTAATGTGATCCTGAGGGGGCGAGGCTTAGCCCCCTGCTTTTGTCCCAGTCTCCTCACATCCTGAGGGGTTGCTGGAATCTTCAGAACCTCTGTGCAAATATTTTGAAACAGCACCTTGTCGTGTGTTTCCTTACTCACAGTTCCCTCTGCCTGGCTCTCTGGGACTCCAAAAACTATTACATTGTTCCTGCGCTGGAGCCGTTCCTGGTGTTCCTCCTCTCCCCTAACAGTAGGTCCGTTAATTTTCATTTCTTCGACACACTTTTTCAGAGTCCCAATCTGCTGTAGAACCTGTACTGATTCTGCATTACTCTCCGCCCCCCCCACCCGTGGCCCTCCTAATACGTCCGCATAGCTCCTCTTAGCAACCACCTCCATTCTATTAGCTACTTCCTCAGTCTTAGCAAGGATCTCTTTCTCAACTTGCTCCAGTTTGTCAACCAGCAGGGCTCCTGCTTCATCTATTTTCGTCCCTAGAGAACTCGTTCCCTTATGGATTGCAATCGCTTCATTCACCTTGACTATGCAGCCAGGGCAATACCAGCAACAGCCATCAAGCTTTACGGCAGTTAGTAACTTCCTAGACGTTGCATTAGTTAGGCCTGCATCCTCCATATCCGACGTCTCCCTGCAGTAATCACATACCAAACTCATGGTTGTTGTTGTTGTGGGGGGGGTGTAGACTGTGTATAGATCTACACCTATTTCAAAGAAAATAAAGAGAGAAAAAAGTACTTAGCTACTCTCTGTTGCCTATGGAGTTGTCGTCTGCGACTGCGTACCCTGTATCTCCCTGTGAATGGTGTATTGTAGGCACAGTTTCAGTCCTTGAGCAAGCACACAATCAACATAAAATAAAATTTAAAGTCTCTGTGGCACCTATGACACGACTTGGTTTCAGCTGGCACGGTGCCTTTCCAGCTTGCTTGCTAGTGAGCGCTCACTTTAAGTTATTTACAACTTCAGCGGTCACTGATGACACTATGAACTATCACTGTGTACACTGTATCTCCCTGTGGGTGGTGTATTATAAACACAGATTCAGTCCTTGAGCAAGCACACAAACAAAATAAAATTTAAAGTCTCTGTGGCACCTATGACACGAATAGGCTGGCAGTTGTCCTTACCAGCTCGATTGCCAATATGTATTCACTTTAAGTTATTATAGTCTCTTCTGCATTCACTGATGACAACTATGAACTGATTTAACTGAAGGCACAGTACTACACTCCCTGGTTGGCCTTTATCACAGCCGTGACCACAACACCCTAAAAAATAAAATAAAATAAAAGCTTTGTCATGTGGCAGTGATTGTGTGGTTATAGGCCTGTGACCCTGGCTGTACCTCCAACTCGGTGGAAATTGAGTTTTCAAAAATACAATCGTGTCTAGCATGAAAAGTCCGACATCGATTTACACTTTCACCTCACTAAGACGATCTTGACGAACTTATGTAATCACTGTCCAATTTCTGCCGCTCTACATCGAAGGCCCGGATGCCGAACACGCTTTGTTACAGAGACGCAACACGACCCGTCTAGATATCTGAACGACCTTCTTATAAGACTCAATAATTTATTTGCCTGATTTACCTTCTTCTCACAATGGCCCGAGAACTTCAGCTCATTGTCAACATACACACCTAGGTCCTTTTCACATTCAGTCTCAACTAGTGCAGTTTCTTCATCCCGTTGGGACATATGATACGCCTCCTTACCGTTGGTGCGCCCCAGGTGCATCCTCTTACACTTCGTGACATTGAATCTCAGCAGCCATTTCTTCGACCATTCCTGGAGCCCACAGAGGTCCTTCTGCAGCTCTTCACAGTCCGGTTGGTTCTTAATTTCCCGAAATAACTTGGCGTCATCGGCAAACATTTGTATGGAGGAGTGTAATATCAACGGCAACGGGGTGACCAGATAAATCAAAATGGACATGCAGACAATTCCAAGTTCCTAAATGGAGTATTGATATTGCATTATCCCATTTATCATGTCAATTAACTTAATCTGCTTAATTATTTATATTTAACACCAAGCCTTTCTATATTCGATGTCAAGACTTGCCATTTATGAGGTTACCGATACCAGGAACAAATACAATAGCATAGGCTTTCAGGATATTTAGTGAGTGAGAAGGCTACTATAGACCTTGTTATATGTAGCGCTCCAGTGTGCAAAAGTTACGTGAAGGTTCCCTAACTTGTGAGATTTAATGCGGTGCCCTTTGGAACATATTCCTCGTTGTAGTACAAGTTTCATGTTCTTTCTTATCGATATTTAATAAAACAAATTATGGGTCACGGGTAACCTTAAGATTAACCACCCTAACTCTACTCTAACCTAACCTAATCGAATCAAATCTAACCTAACCCTGCCTAATTTACCCCACCCCGTAGATCGCTTTAGAGTGGTAAATCTCCAGGTGAAATAACCTGGGAGATAATCTTTAAGTGATCCAAAAATTTCAAATAAGGCAACGCGAGCAAACAGTTAAGGTGATATTGAAAAATGCCTTCCAGTATGAGGCAGCGATGTCAGTTCTGGAAATCCTATAATGGAGTCAATATGAAAAACGCTGAGGCATGGGCAGGTGAAACAAAAACCTGGTTAAAGAGGTGAGGCTGTGAGCAACTTGACCATTATAGAGTTGAGGACGGCAGTTTCATGTTTTTTGTTTAATTGATTCCTTTAATGCCTGTCCAGTGTTTGTTCAGTCTATTATACAGTGCAGTAATGGTTGACGATGAACAGGATGCAGACCAATATCCAGTCTTTTTTTCTTAGACTGAAATAGATCTGAACCTCTGACATACTGTGATCACATATCCATCTGGTGGTGACTTGACTTCGTTGAGGATTACCACAGCCAGACGATAAGTAGCTAACTTTACAAACATGCATTCTTGAAGAAGTCTGACAGATTATAAAATAAGGATAAATATGAATAACGTAAGTTTTTCTAAGCATGTCGTCTTTCCTCTGACGTAACGCCCAGTCATCACCTTGAGATTTCCTGAAGGACTTACTGAGGCAATCCAGGGCATTAGAGAGATTCATCCATAAGCCACTTAGTGAATTGTTGTCTTAAAAGTCGTAAAATAAATTAATATATGGATCTTATTATAGTTGTATATTGTGATTATTGATCCTATAAGTGGCGAAGAAAATTTTACAGTTAATTAATAACAAATATTCATCGTTAAATGTGTTCTTAGATATACGTACAGGGTGTCCATAAATGATTACCCTGATTAAAGCATAAGAACATACTGTTTTAGGGTAATCATTTATGGACACCCTGTATTACCTAGTCCTAACGTCACTTACTCAAAATGCTCGTACAGTGATAATTCCTCGTAAATACAGATATGGGGCTAAGTGTTTTGACATAAACCTATTGACAAAACTAAAATAACATTACAATATTTTCTAAAATATTATCTACACTACTTTGTCACCTAACTTCTATCTTGTTAAAGTAGAATCTCGAGTGTTACCTTTATTTGTCATTTTTGTGGTTTAACCTAAGTCCACTATTAAAGTTAGGTATATTCTTACATCTACAGTATATGAATCTTTATGATTTTTACTTGCAGCTATTACGCCTATAAACTGATTACATTTTGGAACATAAATGCACCATCCATTAACAATGAGAAATATTACGTACGTACTTGAACAAATTTGACTAAGATACATCGACAATGACTCATTATTAATATTTTCACAGAAGGATAATTCAAGTTTATGACAATATGAATGCGTGAAATGTCGCTATTGAGAATATAAGGAAAAAAGCAGAGGTGACTTTTTTATTGTTCACTCCATCCATCGTCATAGTTTATCACCTTTAGGGGTACTGAAGATAATTCTATAGTCTACCACTCCAACGAGGCGCGAAGGGGTGAGGGGGGGGTGTCATGTGAGTGAAGGCGCCGTAAGCTGGCAAACTAAGTTTTGTGTCGGTTAGCCACCTGGCTCAAAGGACCACCTGCCCACCCGTCTTTTAGAGCGAGTTATGATCTACCTCATCTCTCTTTATCTTAGTCTGCCCATTAAGCTATCACCTCAATAAATACAAACACAGACACACACACACACACACACACACACACACACACACACACGCACACACACACACACACACATACAATTATTTATATTATGTTACAGCGCCCACAAACATGTAAAACGTTTGAGTCCCCCAGTAGAGACGTCCGTTCTCTATCCACTTCAGGATGTTGTAGTCCTCCGTTTTCTTCTCACATGCTCACTCAGGGACTCGGGTATTTTTTAATTAACTCAAGATGTTCAGGGAATTTAAATTTGTGGGTGAATGAATTTATTGTACAGTCAATTAGGTACACCCGCAGTCAGATAAAAGAGTCTAGATGTATTGAGTATATATTAGAGGTATCTTGTATCTTATATGTAGAGTATTTCGTGTTAAGAGATTGTGTGTTGAGTACTCTGTTTACCAGCTGTAAATCATGTGTACCGTTTGAGTCCAGTGACTAAACCACTTGAGTACAGTGACTAAACACCTTGAGTACAGTGACTAAACCTCTTGAGTACAGTGATTAGACCCTTTTAGTACAGTGACTAAACCACTTGAGTACTGATTATTCCATAAGTTCACAGCTCTCAATCCCCAAGAAGTTAGCTTAGACAAGACGAATGAGTCTTTCAGAGGAATACATATCGCTCGAACTCTTAAGAGGGGACAGTAAAACTATCAGCGAAGGCATACCAATAGCGATTTCCCCAGGAACAATAAACACTGGACATGAGTCGCTCGTGGGAACGCACATTAACCGGGCAGAGGAAGTCATGCCAACAAACATGATTATTAGCACAAACAGACGGACCGACGTGACTGACACCTCTACACACGCACACCTAATAGTGGTTGCCTTTCGTGTACGAGGATGGCCTGCCCAAGGGCCACCTTTAGGCGTGAATTTGTTTAAGGTGTAGAAGCTGTCGCCAACAAAACAGCCACACCCTAAATTAACGAGTTGCATGACCCAGTGTCAAGGAATAGTCCGAGAAGACCGGACAATTCGCCAACTGCACAAGCTAACCATTACCCCGGAACACGATCCGGAAATCGATTAATATGCACAGGTGATTAATATAGGGGACTACAGATTACAAGTATGTTTCTGTGACCTAGTGGAAATGTGTGTGCCTTTTGTGTCTGAATAGTTGGTAGAGTTTGACGAATATACATATATTGTAGGCTATATGATGTCTCTTTAGTGAGGATCCATCTATTTACTTGTACTATTTTTCCAAATAAAAGACCATTTAAACAGTATATACTTTTCTTCAACTGCTGGTTTAGTCCATGTCAGTAACTTACTGTATACATCTTTACTCCTAACATTGAGCGTCAGTATTAATGTCTTTACGATTGGCTAAGGTTTTGGCCTATCGTTCTAATTCATGTCTGAAGTTTAAAGAAATTGTGTATGTAGAGCATAAGATTAGAAGAAAAAATATTGACAAAACGAAGGGAACTTACGTGAATGGAATGCAAAGGGGTCCAACAGAAAGCTGGAACATCACTCAACTGTGAAGGAAAGATACACAAAGGCTGAATGAAGCAAGATGACGGGAACTAGGCTTCAGTCACAGTTCTTATAGAGATGGCTGCTCCCACCAGTTTCCCAGGCTCTGTTGTCCTCTTACTAGTATTTTTTTTTCTACTCCTCTTTGGCTCTTATAAAATCATTCTCATCTGCCTTAGATATTCTTAACCAATTTTATCATTAAAATTTGTCTCTCTTGTGTTTCAGAAAGAAATGAGAAAGGCCATCACACATGAAGTGACAGCCTCTAATTCCTCTAACACACACACACACACACACATACCTGAGAATGTGCAGTTCACCATCAATACACGGTAGAGGGAAGCTATACACTGGGATTAAAGTACCAAAACAGATATTCGGACCATTAATTTTCCCGTCCACTGTCACTAGACCCAACGTCACTGCTCACGTCATCCCTCATCCTTTAGAGCTCCAACCATTATCGCCCACGTCATAAGCTAGTCATTAGTTATTTGCAAACATTAGAGTTGATAACTGGTATATATGTCAATCTGGAATATGTGCAGTAATACATCATAAAATCAATACCATTGCATAAGTCATACGGTATTGAAGACATGTGTAGAGAGATGTAGCTGACCTTAGCAGATAACAATTAAATATGTATAGGAATTGTAACAATAGATGTGTTTATAATTAGCAGGTAAATAAAGGAGTGGCCGTAACCAAGCAGCCACTCAGCGATAATCGTTATTATTTGTTAACGTCCTCCGATGAGGCCCAGAATCAAAGACTGTATACGACTATGTAGTTTTTGCCCAGAATCTAATCTGGCAGTTTGAACGACCTTCGTCCCCGTGACTTGATAAGAGGCTGATCTTGTTCAAACACAAGGCACTAAAAAAAAAAAAAAATCTAAACTGAGGAATAAAGTAACTGACAAAAGTAGTGTTAAACCTCCACAGTGATCATTTCTCCTTGAACAGTCAGTGGTCACCCCACATCTGAGCGTCCTCAACCAATAACAAGTGACTATAAATAATCCTCAAAGCCCTTCTATGGCAGTTGGAGACAAACAGATATGACTGTCAAAATAACACAAATCTTAAATTTTCGGTGACGAAGAACTGCCGATGCTGGTCACCATACACGCCGCCAACCAATTACTTATAATATCTTGTCAAAATGATAATGGTGAGAGCGGACACCCTACACCTTCACCATGTTCTTCTTTTCGTTTTTTCCTTGCCACTTCAGGGACTGGGAAAGTTAGTTACCTTTGATGGGTTAAACTTGTGGGAGACATTCTTGCTGCGCCGTTAACACCATTATCACAAGAGCAGATGCCGCCTTTCCTCCTCTCCCCTCCACACATCCTACCCATCCTCCTCAAGCCTCCTTTGTCCTTAGCCAAGCCTGAATGTCCTGAATAGTTGAAGAATAACACTACAGGACTTTGGTTCTCCGAGACATTAAGACAAAAATGTACTCCATTAGCGGTGAAGACAGACATGCTTACAACTTACCTAAGTGGAATATTTTTGACAGTCAAGGACATTGTTTGGCTATTTGGAATACCCAGGGACGGTGTGCGAATATCTTATATACTCAGGAGGTCTGAATTTCTTAACAACTCATGGACATTGTCTGAATTCCAAGAATACTCCTGAGCGGTTTCGGCAGAATATTCTTTCTTACAAAACTTGACCATTTTATTATAATCACCGCCATAATTACTACGAAATTTCTTGTAGTGCGAATATAATATTTACAATAAGTTAATCATCAGCTAGCATTTATACGTGATTGCAATGTTTTCTTAACTTGTATTGTTTTTGAACTTGGTGTGACTCAATATTCTGTATATGTTCATCTGTACTCCGCCCGGGACATTTTTTTTCAGTCTAATTCTATTTACATGTAGTTTATAACCACTGTTTAATTCCTCGTTTAATTCAGTATTGATGTATTTTCAATATTTTACCAGTGATACCAGGAGCCTGGATATCCGAGGTTAGTCGTGTATGTGAGATTTCATCGAAAGCTTAAGAAAAATTCCTGCATGTAGTGCATTCACTGACTGGAATTCATTGGTTAGATTAGGTTAGGCTAGCTTAGGTTAGGTTAGGTTAGGTTAGGTTTCCATTGAATATGAGCAGAGTGAAATAAATCTATTCTTCACGAATACATACTAGAATACCTTGACGAGCCTGTTGCCTACACCGTCTGGGAGTGGTCATGTGAGAGAATGGAACAAAAGATGACGAAATGACTCAGAGGATCAAAAGAAAAGAGAATAAGATGTGAATAAAGAAATGTATTGAGACAAATTTGTGAACGAATGTAAAGTAGAGCATGTCCAGTGGTTTTGTTGAACCTACAGTACGTGTATGGGCGTGCAGCATAAATTCTATATAAGCATTGGCGTCCACAGGAGGGTCAAGGGGGCAACTACACCCAAACTGGCTTTTTTTTTTTTCGCTGACTAAAATTATATGTCAACAAGGGAAGACGAGGAGGCCATACAAGAGTGGGGTGAGACGCAGAGGGGCAAAGGGACCACAGGCGGGGGGAGGGAGTATAAAATAAAGAGGTGTTAGCATGGAGAAGCAGAAGATGGTGTCTTGATGCTGGATGGAGTACTGACCAAGAAAACCACAATTACAAGAAATTAATTAAAAAAGAAAATGTCGATATTGAGTTAAATAAAGGTCTGAACTCTAATGACATATTCTTATTAACTTTTAGTACCTAAGGAAAGCTTAACTGTCTACAGCTGTCTTCTTCCTCAGGAGAATACGACATCTTACTCAAACGGATTAAGTCATTGTATTCAAGGGATTGTAATTGTCAACAAAGGATTAATCAAAGTCGTCAAGAAATTATCAGATCTCAACTTTTACTTTTTTATTTTTATCCTGGCCACTGAACGGCTCTTTAGTTGATTGGGCGGTCGGTCAGGTCTCTGTTATAGTCCAAGGGCATTAGATTTGAAATGAAAATAATTCGTTCAAAGCAGAGTTATGCTCTTAGTACCATATACAAATTACACCACAAAACTCCTTGAGGAATTTCTACAATTAAAGATGGCGTCCACGATGGCACATGCAAGGTGTAGATTGGAATATACTCGTATTAAATCCATACAGTATTATAAGAAGCGAAAACTTGATGCTGAGCTTGTACAGGTCACTATGCTAGTGTTATGATCTGGTACCACAGTATTTGATATCAAGAACGATTGTCTTTGTTGTGGGGAGCACATCACTGCAGCTTGTAATGAAAGACAGCCAGTTGCACGACGGAGGTCTGTGAGCGAGGTGACGACCTTAGACTATCTTGAAATATGACTCTGAAGGGAATGACGAGTGGGCTGAAATTGTTCGAATCCGGGTGCAAGCAGTTAATAACTTGGTAGCAGAGGAGGCAAAATATCATCACGACTGTGCAGTGAGGTCAAATGCTCCTGGACTCTGTTGGCCAGTACTTGGCATGCACTGGCTCCTGAATATATCGAAACCTGCTCCAGTGCCCAAGGGATTATTTCATTGTCCTCAAGGGATTAAGTCATCATCAAGGGATTACATCATCGTCGTCAAGGGAATACGTCATCGTCGTCAAGGGAATACGTCATCGTCCTCAAGGGGTTCATCGTCCTCAAGGGGTTCATCGTCCTCAAGGGGTTCAACTACCCCGACGTTTTATTGTATCCATCACCATTCGTTCAATTGTTTTTAGATATTTATTTACACAGACAGACAGACAGACAGACAGACATCAAAGAAACGATTGTAAATACTTTTCTGTCGCCCAGAGAAAGCAACTTCACAGACAAACACTTGGACGCATATTCCTATAAACACTTGGCCAGTCACACACCCACCCACACACTTAAGAGTCCTATATACAGTCAGACAGACCTTTATTCCTGCAAACAAACAAACAAACATATACGCACACTCATACATATACTGCATAACAAGAGCAACAAAAACTGATACAAACAATACGACAAACAATCATCCATAGTTAATAAAGAAATAATCTCAAACACAAACAATGCAATAAACAAATACACACACACACACACACACACACACACACACACACACACACACACACAAACAGCTAACAAGAGAAAAAAAATCCAGGCACAAATGATATAAACAAACGGGATGATGAACGTCCCCAAATTTGTGTAGAGACCTTCAAAATGTACACAACCATTTCATACAAAATATTCCCTAATGAATTGTTGAAATTCGCACCATACTTAGGTTTTATGCTTGTTTATTTTACTCTAGTTTATCCATCACGTGCATAGTAAAACTTTTTCCATATATTTTTTAATTTATAATTTTTGCAGGTGAAAAAGTAACTTGTAAATTTTATCCTTTCTTTTATTTTCTGGTCCTCTATTTTTCTTCTTTAATACTCGTTTCTTTTATTAATTTATAATATTTCCTTCTTTTTTTGGAAGGGGAGGGTATTTTTTGTTGAAAATTTAATAAAAGTATGCAACTGTTTTTGATCGAGTGATTGTACATTAAAACCGGTACATAAATATTCTTTGTTTTTGTGTGAAGCCTTTATGGAAAAAAGTCTTTGTTTCCTCGATGTCTTTTTTTTATTATTTTAACCTTGGGAACTTATGTTATCTTGTTAGGTAAATTTTCTTACCTTCAACACTCCCTTGCGGGCCGTAAATACAAATCTTAGCAGGAATCATTGGCTCTTCGACTCATGCTGAGCTTCGAAATTTGTTGCCTCGACTCCAGGAATAGATCACAAGATTTATATTTTTGACCAACAGTAAGTCAATACTGTACATCATCATATCACTAATTTTCATAGAATCCTAAACATTATATCTATACTCTATTGAAACACGGTAAAATATTTAATTCTCTCTTAACATAAATAAAACTTATTTTTCTCTATACAGGTAATAAATGTCTCATTAAATTTATTAGAATACAAAACACGCGCATTCGGCTGCAATTAAGAAGAGAAATGCAAAGAGTGAGATTCCCCACTAGGCTCCGAAACTCACATGTCAGAACCCCGTCGGCGTTTATGAAGCAGCCTCAACGCTCAAGCCAACAAGGCAAACTTTAATTAACGTGGAACTAACAGCCGAAATATCCCTCCTACCCCCCTCCTACAGTCACTCATTCACGACCGTAAATAAACTGCAGGATGTGTTGATTACCTGGCCACAGTGTCGTAAGTCCATGACACCGTAGTCGTAAATTTTCTCGTATGGATGTAGTTCACAAAACCAGAGGGTAGAAAAACGTGGCATTATTCTTTTTGGTGTTTCATTATGGACGGAGGTAATAGTGTGTGTGTGTGTGTGTGTATGTGTGGATGAATGCCAGACTACGTAGATGTGTCAAGGACTGAAAACATGTATATGAACAAGAGGGATGTATATGAACACTATAATTGCTGAATAAAATGAACATTAGATGGTTAAATAAGTTTAATTGATATATAAGTACAGACAGACAAACACATAAACAAAATCTGATGTGTATAATAAACAAAAAAGTAAAAAAATATAAAAACAATCCTCGAAACAAGGATTTTTTCTAATAATTCACATCAAGACCTTTACTGTAATTGCTATTGAAGCGTAGTAATACATTATAACATCAACATTACAGGCGCTTGCCAAGATGGTTCAACTAAGCCTCGACGATCTCTCCTGTCTCATAATTTTTAGCTTTTTCTTTTTCAGGTGTAAATGATTCAGCCTTTATATAGTTGTGCACACGACTGGAACAAAAATATACTCACAGTAGTAGAACACACACACAACCACCGGCTGCAACTCTATTAATGAACCGTTTATTATTATTATTATTATTATTATTATTATTATTATTATTATTATTATTATTACACACACACACTACTTTGCTGTCACTCGGAATCGAGTATGATATTCATCCAGCTATGATACAATGATATGAGTTATTAAGGATGTCACCTTCATTGGTGAGGTCGGAGGTGACTCGAGAGGCCGAAACGGGATGGACAGGGCTGTCCACAGGTGTTGCACGTGTGGAGGGCTATATCAAGTGCGGGAGGGTAGGCCACACAAGACGCATTACACCACCCTGTGTGTACACACACACACACACACACACACACACACACACATGCGGCTCAATTACCAGGCACCACAAAAACACACATGTCCCCACATGAACGTTTAAGCACATTTAGTCACACACTCATACGTTTAAAGACTCAGCTATACATAAACACTCTTTCGGTTGCACTTACAGACACACACACACTTTCCACGCTTTGAGACATATCTACAAACAAACTCTCTTCTACACGCATTTATAAACAAACGTACATCCTTGCACTCCCAGACACATATTTTGATATTTATTTGTAACTACACATGAAATAAAATCTTTACGCTCAATGTACTTGAAGTATGCTTTTGGGTATTAATTTAATAATACAGTTGGTGGTTACTCTTTCCAATTATGTTGACGCAGGAAGGAGAGAGGACTGACGTAAGAAGTATTAGAGAGAAATGGTGCACAATAACCACAACAATTTTACATAAAAATAGCTTATTTTTATTATATGTGAGATAACACCTGGGCAGGCAAGGATTGTGTTGTTATAATGTATTACTGCACTTCAACAATTAAGATTTTAAAGCGCGTATTCTGAGTTAGTATATTTAGCGGAACGGCTAAGTGTCAATTTTTTAGGGAATCTTGCAAAAGTGCAAATCTTGCACTTAAATCCCAGGCTAAATTTTGAAAATCCCGGGATTTCCCGCGTTTTAATAATCCTTCTCTAGTCAACCTAAATAAGTACATAAACTGAATAAAAATAAAATAAAATAGAAATAGGTGAAATACGTATGTTGCTAAATTACTAACCAGTTACGACCTGCAGGAGTAGAGACGAGTGTTCCTGTCCTGTACACCAATATGACCTGACTGGTATGTCGTGTACTCGTACAGTATATGTTTAGACGAGTGACGAGCATGCCAGTGAGGCTCTGGCGGCCTGAGAAGTAGGGAATGTTTCATGTAATTTTGTCAAAGGTCTAAATAAGTAGAATTTCACAGGATGTATTCATTCTTGTTCCCATTATCATAAGAAATGCTGTTAAATTGCAACTCCATGCTGTAATGTTCTTTTTCGTTCTTATTTCCAGACTCCAGAAGAAAAATCTGAGAGATCCCGGGATCCCGAAACTAGGGCTAGTTCTGTACCAGAATTCAGGGACATATGAAACTCCGGGAAACCAGAAACCCACTGGGAATGAAATATGAACCTAGTGGACGTCAAGCTGTAAGGATTAGGTATGTCTGTCTCTCTCAGGTGTTCTAAATTTGAGCTGAGTTGAGCATGAAACAAGTCAAGGGATATACAGTATTGACTTTTAGTACCAAAACCATAAAATTTTAACAGTTAATATGGTATTGACGTAGATTTGTCTGAATGTTCGTTTTGCTTCACTTCAACTGTCAATAACTTTACAAAAAAATATATGATCAAATTCAGTCAGTCAGAGCTCAGAATGGTATTGTTGTCTCGAGTTAATTGCTTCAACTACCACGGTGAGTGAACACTGGTGTCATGTCTGTTCCGAAACACTCGACTTTAAAAAAAAAAACTCTAAGTGACAGCATCGTTAGTGTAGGACAAGGCGAGGATGATGCCTTTTTTTAATAGATGTTTCAACTGCCATGGTTGTAGGCATCAGTCACCGGGTCTCTTGCTTGCGATAACCAATGAGATGCACAGTATCTCTCTTAAGTTCTTTACTATTAGTTACTAATGTATTTACTAGTCTAGAATACACGCTTAAAGACCTTAATATTGAAGAGCAGTAATACATTATGACTAACAACCAACAACTCGGAATTCACCATTAGTTGAGATGTATAAAACCCAGATTAAAGGTTATGATATATTATGTATTGGTGTTTCTTCATCTTAAGTGTCTTTATGTATTCTTGTGTTTCTCCAACTAACTTCTTAAAGCACGTAAAGTACATGAAACAATAACTCTTAAACGTGTAGAAAATTAATGTTGTTAGTGTATAGGATTTGAAACTTGTACGAACATTCAGTTTCCCGAGTGGACCGTTTTGTCGCTATTCACTGTGCAACTAGATGACATGTCTCTACCGTAGGAGTGAGGAGAGTCAACGATACACTGAACATTGATCTCTTGAGGTGTGTGTATGTGTGAGCTTTGGTGAAGACCGAGTAGACAAGTGAGCGTAAATGATGAAGTTACTTAGTGTGTGGGAGTGTAAGGATATGTAGACTATGGTGTACTGGAGCTGTGTGGGCGTGTGATCATTCTCTCCTTCCTTTAAGATTACTGACCGTCATTTACAGGGGTGGTTATTATTACGGCCGTGTCCTTGTTGTTGAATGTTTAAGTTTACTGTAGCCTCTTACATTTGTTCTTCTTGTTGTTGACTTCTTTTTTCTTCCTCATTTCCTTGATGTTATTTTTGTTCTTTATGTTCTTCAATTTCCATTTCTTGTTCTTTCTTCTTCTGGTTCTTGGTCTGCTCCTTGTTCTTCTGGTTCTTGGTCTGCTCCTTGTTCTTCTGGTTCCTGTTCTTGATGGTTTTCAGGTTCTGGATGGTCTTTCTTGTTTTTCCTCACTTGGAGGAGAGCATCCTTGAAGGAGAGGCTCTTGGTGTGTTTCATCTTCACGATCCTACACTGTTCCCTCTGGAAGTTGGTGGAGAAAGCCAACTAAAGCTGAGGTGGATTTTCCGTCAGATCTCTCCATTTTTCGTTGCACGACTACTATTTTTGTTTTTCCTATAAATCTCCGATCTCGTTTTCGTCTATATGCTGTATTTCGGCTTGTGAAATAACTGCCCCACACCGCGTTGTCTTCGAATATTGTTTCCACCTTAACGGGACGTCATTGATGACTTTGACGTCGCACAATTGCTCAACCTGTCCCACGACGCTGAAGGTAACCATAAGACCACCAATCGGCCGGCGGACGACCTTTTTAACCCACTTCTTGAGGACGAGGAGGTTTAACTTTTCTGGAGGTGTGGAGTATGTAGCATACAACCGTACCACCGTCACCTTGTTCCAGTCAGAAAAGTTCATGGTGTCCTCGCTGAGGTCTTGTCTCGTCTCTGGCCATGGTGAGTGTGATCATTACTACCGAGGATAAGCAATAGTGGCGTTAACGGAAGAGTTGCGTAGGGGTGGGAGAAGAAGAGGTGTGAATGGTGGTAGAGGCGTCATAGTATAGGCTGAGGGTTATCATTCACGGGGAAATACCCAACATAATCACAGAGTGTGACCAGATAACCTCGCTCTACGTCAAAGGGTGTGTCTGTCGTGAGTGGCACTTCCTAAATGAGGAGTAAGCTCACTGTTATGGTTGCCAGGTTTATAAAGACGCAACTTCTAGTTACAAAGATCAATAATACAGTCAACCAAGTCAAACACTAATTATTATTATTATTATTATTATTATTATTATTATTATTATTATCATTATTATTAACAACGCTGGCTCACCTGAAGATTCGGTCTCCTAGATTATTTCTCCTTTAGGGGGATTAGATTAGATTAGATTAGGTTAGGTTAGGTTAGTGTTAGAGTGTTTAATTTTCAGGTTCAATAAGCTGGGAGGAGGGGGGGGGGTTATTACACTCCCAACCTGTATCAATTACATGTATTCTTATGGGAAAAATAGGTTTAATTTACACGTTTTTGAATTAAGCGGAGATTTTCAAGAACCCGATCCCCACGTAAAACGAGAGGTGGGTGGGTACTGGCAGACAGCGAGCGAGGGGATACGTTACAATAGTTTAACATAAGTAATGCAATGTGTATTTATTTCGGCGTAATTAATATGATTTTCGGTTACCAAATGTAATAGAATTAGTATGCCACAGAGCCACGCATACCAACCCTCCAGGGAGATCACGAGTTGCATGTAGCATTTCGGAAGTCAGATACTTTTTTGAGATACCAGTACTGTACAAAGTCTAATTAAGTTGATATTACAAACACTTCATTACTTAACAAGTTTGTACCACTGAATTATTGTGTGTGTTTTTTTTCAGAGTGTATTAACGTCTTTCATTGGGTCATATTTTAAGAGCAGGTCACTTATCAGGATCTACATTACTCAATAATCGGTGAATATATTTGGAAAGGTACATCTGCTATTCTGTAAACAACTGAAATTATCCCAAATAAGACTTAGAGTTTTTTTTTTCATTAAATTCCGGTATCACTATCATTATAACATTAAAATGATTGTAACTGTTATAATTATTAATATATAACATGAGCATTATTAACACAATGACAAGTGTTATTATCAGTGTTATTAATGGCACGATTTTGTACAGTGCCACATATTATACACATTACTTTTCCTGTGTTCCCCAGCTGGTTGTAGGGAAATCAGCTGGGGAACACATACTGGCATTTCAGTATGTTGTTTCTCTTACAAAGCCAGTTATCTCTACCCCTGAACACAATACAAAAAGGCGACCCTGCCCCTTCCAGTCTCATATACTGAATTTAGTTACATTTCATAAATAAAAAATCTTGGTTGTTGTCTAATATCTTTCTACTTCATGAGCGGCTGAGATAACATTCACTGAAGGCGACTTAACCACAGCTATGAGAACTACTTTAGAAACTGTTATTAATAATACAAGCTGCATTAACTTAATTTTATACGGGGTTAACTCTCTGCTGAATAACATGATCTGCCACAATAGCCACGATACCACTAATAATAAGGTTGTCTTGATATTACTTTTGACGCCACTCTATCCATATATATCCTGAGCCACTACTGTTTATATGAGTAGTATTACAATGAACAACTATGATGTTACGTTTAGTTTTAGTACTCAACTCACCCTTATTAGTGCTACTAGTATTGTTTTTTTAAATACAATTACAAGCTCCTAATATCACTAATTTTACTATAACACTATTACTACTACGACTACTACTACTACTATGATACTTCTCCTCCTTCTTCCTACTATGAGTAACAACACCTACTACTGCTACTGCTACAGCGCCCCAACACCAAAAACCGTAAACACTGTGTCATCCACAGGGTGTCAGGCGAATCTAAATTTTTTATCCCTTGTGTGACGCATGACGAGTGACGCCGCCCACCCCATAGGGTAAACACCATGACGGCTCGACGTATACACCAGCCAGACATGTCCCCCCTCCCCCATCAGCCATACATTTCACGACATTAATTAAGCCTTTCTTGATTCACGTTTTACAAGTGCAGATCCGGTGGTATAATGACTGATTGATCTTCTTCGGCGTGGCTAAGATAAGATGGCGGTGATGATAAAGATAATCCTGGAAACGAAGACAATCTGAACGGGAAATATTTGGTTTATAGGATTTTGGCTCCACAGTTTTTATATTTTAAAGCCTGATTAGTTTGGTGTTATTAAAGAAGGCACGGGACTCAATACATTTTATTTTTCCATGTTTATTATTGATGAAGACTAATAAGAATCATGTTTACGGTTCACCTGAAGATTTAATAAGCTCGTGTAGATAGTCTAAGACTCTAAGGTGTGTGTGTTGAAAGAAACCCGATTTAACAAGATTTGTAGTTGGGCAAACAAGCAATGCAATAACCCTGGACCAGTGAGAGAGCGCCGAGATAGTGACATCACTGTGTGGGCTGAGATGATTGGTGGAATGAGCGTGACGTACAGTAGATGGCATCCTCGACCAATGGCTGTGGGCGGAGGAGGGTCTTGTATATATATGGGTGCGCGTGGCCAGATGCTGACTTGGTTACCTCCATCCCTTGTAGACGAACGTGAGTTACTGAGGCTCTGCCCAAGCACAAGCAACAGGCGACACCCCGCGCCCTCGTCCCTCACAGCTGACGCAACAGGCTCTTCTCCCGCCAGTCTAGCCGAGCCAGCCCTACCTCTACACGTGAGTACTCGGCGCTCCTGCTGCCTTACTTCACCTTCCCTTCCTCCCGTCCCTCTATTCAATTTTTCATAGTCAAATTCCCATCCCTCTCACAGTAACCCTCTTATCCTTGGTCCTACCCTCAGCTTGTATTGTATTCATATATCTGAGATTTTTTCTCATTCTTTTTGTCATTCTTCGCCCCTTATTTTTACTCGCTTTTCTGTGTTCCCTCTTTAGTGTATCATTTGCTCTTAACCCTATTGCTTTCTTTTTTCTTAGCCTCTTCCTGCTGCTGTTTTCAATCATTCATTTTCTTCTATGCTATCGTTCCTGTCTTATTTTCACAGCTCTCTGTTGCTGCCTGTCAATTCTTCTGCTTATCTCTGTCTACCTTTATTCTGTTTCTCTCGTGTTTATGCCTCTGTTTATATCTTTCACCCGCTGTGTCGTGTTCTTGTCTTTCATTCTTTTTTGTCTTCTTTGCTTCTGATCATTCACCTCTGTCCCTAAGCCTCTATTTTCATACTCATTCGGGCCCTCGCTCCCAATTTCTGTATTAGTCCCAATTCTTATTCCCAACTCCAGTATTAGATCCTGTTTCCTTATTTCTCCCGATTCCCACATTATACTTCGTTCTCGGTTCATTTCCCAACTCCCGTTCTTCGTCCTACATGTCTCTCTTTCCTCCTTCATATACTTCCTCCTCCTCCTCCTCCCAAGTGTGAGACATAAAGTGCCAGCCTAGCCACCGAGAAGCCAAACGACAGATGTGGCAGTTATACCTATTTTCATATACGTATTAAAGTGATTTTGGTGTGTTCATTTCTTCGTGGCAAACTAACCGATCTATGTCTGACTTGTGAAAATAAATATCTTAAGTATCATCGCATTTTTTTGGGTATTGGAGTTTGTTGAGGATTTTATAACACGGGTAGAACACTGTTTTTTTGTGAAATGCCTCGTAAATAAATAAATGCTGCTTCGTTTGGATTTTTTTGAGGAGTTGGAAGAAATTGTGTTATTATTATTATTATTATTCCGTATCATTGTAAAACTCAGCTATACAGAAAGTTATATCAATATAAACTGGTCAGAATTCACAAAACCGAACTTTACTACAAACATGGTATTTTATCAAACGTTCTATCAACTTGAAAGGGAACTCGTGAAGTTGTTATATAACATTGCAAATATTATTCTGTGTAGGTTTATAAACTAAGCGACATTATGACCAAAAAATAGAAAATCGTGGAGTATTTTATAGACCATATGGCATGTTAGGTTACGTCTTTTTACAGTGTAACTCTATAATGAACAATGATTTCAGTCAACTTACTACAGTATAATTATCAACACCAGTTATAGTAGTAATTTTAAGACTAACGAAAGATTTAGATGATGAGTATCGGACTCGCACAGATCGATGGCTCAAACTTTAAAAGCGCTGATGTTTTAAAGTGTCACTACGACCCTACTCCTAAAAATTATAAGAGAACAAGTAATTTAGAAACATCAACGATCATTTACAAAAGAAAGCAAAACAAAGATAAAAACGAAAATCAGAGTTTGAGACAAGAAATAGTTATGACCGTAAGTGACTATATATATCTACAGTTTCTGGATCAGGGATAACTGTCTTGCTAAAATCTCTATTGCTATTGCTATTCATTTTCGCTTAAATCTACTGCCCTACGCTATCACTATTACTTAAAGTGACAGAATAGTTCTTGTCATTAGTACTACAACTATCATACAGAACAGGAAGAATTTCATTTCTTTTTGACAGTTGCTCTCTTACAGTATATATAAACTGACTTCAAAATACGCACTTATACAACAGCAACGGGTTACAGAAAAATTACGTTTCTTAACTGTTGATAGCTAGTGTATGGACCTACTTACAATACATATTTAAAGACCTTAGTTGTCGAATTACATAAATGCATAAATACAATAGCAACGGCTACAAGTATTCGCGAGTATTACAAGGGGGTAGATTGGTGGTCTATTTTGATGTATCCAGATTCATGTTTATTCTTGGAGAGTAACGTTTACTTTTATTCTCCTCTCGTTAGTACGTATACTCTGTATGTTTATTATTTGAACATTGCTATCAGTCAAGCTGTTTACGGTATAAACAAGTTAGTTCAAGTGTTTGGCGTTATGCTAGAAGCAAAAACAGTCAGGATTCTGATACAGGTTCTTACTGTACTTTACACATTTAATCTTCTAAAATTATTATTTATTGTGAGACTTAACTTCACGATCTCAGGGTTATCAGTTAAAACACGTATATTAGTTGGCGTCCTGTGTATGCCTTGTAAAGATCTTAGTTGTTGCAGAATAGTAATGACTTATAACATCAGCTATTTTAGGAAAAATCATGCTATAATCTTATCTTAGGATAACGTACATTATTTTTAATTACCAAAAAATAGGAATTTAAATGTAAAGCCTCATTAAGTACTTGACAAATATGATTTGTGTATCACACCTTAAAATAATGTACTACTTCTTGGTTTATCTGAATAACACTTCAAACTTTAACTGTTCGGCAAAACACAAAAGACTAAATATCAGAATTAATAGAACAAGCACAGAAAAATATTTTTTTTACTCAAATTGTGATAAGCAAAAACAAAAGGCCGATCTTACACTAATGACTTACAGGTTGTCATTATTCTTCTGTCATTAACAAACTGGAGGTAACAACACATTATGAATTCTTGCGTAAAACTTCATCAGCGTTGCTCGAGTTTCAAGACTAATGCACTGTTAATTAATGCTGTTTGTCCTCAGATCTAAAACTTGCAAAATGTATGACACTGCAACACAACACTCAGATAGCATATTAGGGTTAAGTCTTAATCCACTCGCTTTACTAACTTTGCTTTCGGGTTTATGTTTAATAAAGGCGTATGCGATTAAATTCATGATGATATTTACTGACTTTAAAAAATGAAATAGAAGGCCAAATGTGTTCGTTAACCCCGGTTGTCTATTAATTTCGCAATCACTGTGTTAATGGTTTCGTAGAAGAGTTAAAAGATAATATACATAGGTTAATACCCATTGAAATATTTTTTGTTTCTCTTAATCTACACCGAGAAGTCAAATTAAGAGACGTGTTTACTCACTATGTAAATTATAACAATGTGGCTGTACTGTAGGCCCGGGGTGAGGGTGGTGGTAAGAGAAGCAGGAGGTGGTGTGCGGATTGAGCCGATGGTTTAGTGGGGATGGGTGGGGTGGGGCGTTAACGATCAATAGTAAGCTATCACAAGTACCGGGGGTGAAGGATCACAGGAAACACTTTTTGTGTTTGTATTTTTTTTTTATGCCTGGTAGAAAATTTGATTCTCTAGGTGTTACCAGGAAAAATTGAGATATTACACATTTACATAAATTACAATTACCTGTTACTGTGTTAGGCTACGACTGAGTTACTACTTATTAAAAGTCTGGTAGTGAAGGTAATCGTATTGGACCTTTGTTATGTGTATTACAATCGATAATTTTTATGTATGTTAAAACTCGTAATTGTTTTGTATGTTAGTTTTAGTAGTGGTTTAATGCTTGGATTCATAAACACTGCTGCATACTAGGATAAGCAGTTGCTCTGTTTGATAGGATCTACAAAAATTATGTATGCGAGGTTAGGGAATTTCTACGTGTTCGTAATAAATGGTGCTAATTGTGTCAGCTAGGGATTACATTTGTTTTGTACACCAGTGTGGAAAAATACTTCGTGTGATGGAAGCGATAATAGCTGTTTGTGCAGTGTATGAGAAGTGTATGTATGCTAGGAATAAACCACTATGTTTGTGTGTTAGGCAAGACTCGTGGCCAGGAGTGGGTTATCATGTATGGAGTAGGTCGGGTCTACCTAGAACCTCCAACAATGTAATTTCCTTTCGATGAAATACAACATCCTAAATATCTAAAAAGTGACCTATTTAACACCATTCACGGGTCTGTTATATTCTTACCGCTAGGAGAGACAATTATTGATACATGGATCAAGTTAAAAAAAATCGGTGAAATACTATTCAGAATGTACGTTGCTGATTGATTGGGTATGTACAGCAATATCCGCAGGCGAAGTAGGATATTAAAGAGTATTGTGGACTTTATTTCAGCCGTGACTATTATAAAACTTGGACTCGGGTCAGTGCTGCTGTACGATATAGGGAATACAAATCGTTAAACATGTGTATACTTCTCCAGTGGCTCCAGGGCTTTTCGGCTTTAGTTCTTTGTCATGAAGCCTCTCCGCATCTCTCTATGCTGTGCTGCCTCATGTCAATCGTACATTACACCAACTTCATCATCATGCATGATTGGTTCTAGACAAGACATTTTTTTACGTATATTCAGAAAAAAACAACATTAAGATTGACACAAATAAACAGCTAACTTAATGATAAAAACATTTTAGAATTCATAGGTAATAATTTTTCTCAATCAAAGGGAACACCTTACGAAAATTATTATGGCACTGAATAAAGCCTCAGGTAATTATCGGGATATACTAGAAATAAGAAATTCGTTAAATACATTTCGTAGCAAATAGTTGCTTCAGGAAAAGATTATAAATCAAATGAAGATTTTTCTACATCGTGAAACAAAATTAAACGAAAAAGAAGACATACACACATTACATGAGCCAAGATTTTTAGGATATATATATATATATATATATATATATATATATATATATATATATATATATGTCGGTAAACAGTCGAGCCAATTTCCCGAGCAGTGACACTGTTGGGTCTAGTTAGCTCCTGGATGGGTGAACTCGCCAGCCGCTGGCCAATCCGAAATGGTCCACCACGGGGTTTCATGAAACACTTCTGGGAAGACTTACCCAGGAGTAATCTGATATTAGGGTATCTCTTATAAGAATATACTTCCAAAAAAATAGTATCAAATATGACTACTTTCCACCCTGTGAAGTAGATAAATATGAGCCCACATAGATGATACTTGGCTAAAAAATAAAAATAAAATAAAATTCTTCAGTATTAAAAAGAATAAATATAAAGCATAAAAGCGTCTCTCCACCTTTGTGGCGCCACTCTCGCCCCAACATAAATAAAGTTAATGACATTTTCTTTTCCTCTCTGAAAAGTCAATCAACTTATCATAGTCGTTTTCATTCAGCCAATACAGAACCCTGTTTTTGTCTCTCCATGTCCTCCCTCCCCTTCTTCTTTACCTTTTTTGTACTAACTTTTACTGTATGTTATAAAATTATCGCATGCTGACACCTATTTAATCCAGGGAACAATGAAACTATAGAATACATAGAGGTATATTAATAAAAGATAGAATATCATCACTATATTTTCAAACACAGTTATCGAGTGTAAAACTTGGTGAGCGCTGCTTGAACACATGTTGATGCTAAAGTGTATCACCACGCATCGACATCTATGGGCGATTCTAGATTAGTAAATTAAACTAATCATCATCAACTAAAAATTATGATAAACAACTTGAATTTCCCAGTAGCCGAAGCAATTGGATATAAAAAACCACAAGAGGCCTTTGAAAGATATTAGTGTAGAAATAAAAACTTGTAAAAGTTGTTGAAAGACCCAGGCAGCGAAGGGCATTTTAATACATAAAATAATCACAGCAAAAATATTCACTATTGTTAGTTACGTCGACCTCCAAGACGTTTGAGGGACTTGCTTCACTCTACGCTCACACGCTACTCTTCTGAGTTCATTTCAAATTGGGCTTTTATTCTCTTAGGGCGTTTCTCAGTGTCCCCCACCTTTCTAGGGTACGTACGTTCACGCCCTCTCATGACATTCTTGAACCCCTACTTTATGCCCCCGTCGATCTAGGACATTTGGTGTATTGAGAAATCTTGAGAGAGAATGAACATGAAACCCTGGGAAAGAGAGAGAAATGAGAGCAGTATCAGTTGTTTTGTGTCTGCCACTAATGGAAGAGCTATGAGGAGAGCACTGGCGCTACGAGGATTTAAGATATAACAGTATATAGTTTCCTCCGCGAAAAATAAAACGAGGAGATATAACTATTACGAGAACAAACACAAGAAATCCGATCCCTTGTGGCGGGCCGTACGATCACGAGGTAAACACACTAATTGTGAGGATGTCCAATGTCCGAATCCTCTTCTGTTATTTTGTTATTTTTTATTTTTTGGGGTTAAGTGAGCCTGGCACGCCTTAACCAATGGACAAAATCAATGGCCTTTCCACACATGAATCAATTTTGGTCGTGGTGTGCATGAGCAATGAGCCACAGCGGAAAACCTATCCTATTCCTCATCCAGATTAGATTGAGTTTTAGAGTTGCTTTGCACAATACTTCCTATTAGAAATGTCGGATCACCTGAAGATTAGACACCCCAGATTCACCCTAAGATTAACTGCTCTAACGCTAACCTAAATTAACCTTCCCAAATAGCGTTAGAAGGTTTAATCAACGGGTGAAATAAGTTGGGATGCCTAATCTTAAAGTGATCCGAAATGGCTATGGGGCCTCCTAAGAGGTAATCTCACGTCACTAGGTAATGAAAATATTGAACATGTGAGTGTTTGAGGAGCCGGTGTATGAAGATAAATAGATAAACATTTAACCATTAAAATTGTCATACCTGTTTACATTGATTCAGCATATGTATAGACAAAGCAGGTATACAAACAATATACCCTGACCGTGCAGGTATACAAACGATATACCTTGACAGTGCAGGTATACAAACTATACCTTGACAGTGCAGGTATACAAACAACGGTAAACAATAATTAAATTCGACCAAGGAAACCGAACAACTCCGACAGATGGTTATTTCTAGTACGGGCGACAAACCTCAATGATTAGAGGTCAGGATATCGCTGGAGGTCACGGTAATTTATTGGAGGTTATTACAGGTCAGAGTAGGACGGTCCGTTCAGGTTATTAAAGAGCTGTAGAGATTAAGGTTGAAATTTCTCTCCAATATTTCTTTCCCATTATCTCGTTTCTTCTCTTTATTTCACTTTCTGTTTTTTTCTCCTTGTTTGTAGTACTCGTTCTGTCAGCCTGACTGTCTCTCTCATTGTGGCTCTCTGTTTGACTCTCCCTGTCTCCACCAATCTCTCTCTCTCTCTCTCTCTCTCTCTCTCTCGCTAACACTCCACGGTATATCTAGTTCTACAGTTCCTACATCCTTCTCTTTATCAACTATCTCTCCCTCCCTTCATTCTCTTCTCCCATATACATTTATCACCATCTGTTCTCCGTCCACTACCTTCGACGAGTCTTATTCCCTTAACAATTGGCTATAAACACGATACAAAATATCCTCTAAGCATGTCTCTTTTTTTTCATTGGTGGAATTTTCACTCTCGTTCCGTACTGTATATACACCTGGTACCTACCTTTAAATCACTCTATTAATACCTGTGCCAGACTCTACATCACTGTACTGTACCTATATCGGAACCTAACTCTTAACACATGATACTTGTGTTTGTACATTACTTAAAGCCTCTGTAACTATGCCTGTATAAATGCCGTTGTTTTTAGGTAAACTATTTGAAACTGAACTTGAGTTTGAGGCAATGGGAGAATTGTAAGTCTTGTTTTGGGATAGTTCTTTTTTTTTAATGGTGTGTGTGTGTGTGTGTGTGTGTGTGTTTGTGTTTGTGTGTGTGTGTGTTTGTGTGTTTGTGTTCTCGCTGACTTACATAACTCGGTCATATAAAAGTTACCATGAGTTGCCAGTTAGGGATATAGAGATTTTCATAAAACGAGTATGGAAATGATTTATCTAGGGCGGTCACTCTATGTATAATTAAAATTTTTGTATCCATTTAATCTACCATTAATTTCTCCCTTGGATAAAAACTATGACGGGATCAAAGGGATGGACTAGGAGGCCGCTGTCAACATGACCTACTGTGAATATTACCACGAAAACGTAATTTGCATTTTAGCATCGGGTATAGAAAACGGGTATTACTTTTTATTGGGGAACTATGGCTTTGAAAGAGTAAAATGAGGTGGTGATTATAATACTGTGTGTGTGTGTGTGTGTGTGTGTTTACAAAGTTGCCCAACATCTTGCTCTTGCCTGAGTCATTTCCTATTACAGTATTGTAGTGTAGGTGTTGACAAAATATCATCAGCACTCACTTTTCAAACAGGGAGACCAGTGTTCGATCCCAGCTATAGACCGTATGGTTGATATATGTATTCATCTTTATAATAGCACACCATAATGATGTAATGTAACAAAAATATGACCCAGGTGATAGCGGTGACTCACTCACACTGTAGACACTGATGTTCAAACGTAACTTGTGAGGCGTGCATGGGGCGGCATGCTACACCCATAGAGCGACAGGCAATATGTATAAGACGTAATATTACATACAGTATGTAGTGTTTTAGGCCTCGTCGCATAGTTCGCCCTGCCTTGAAGCAAAAAACCAAGCAAGGAACAATACTTGTGTGAAAAAGATGAAATTCTCTTATTGTATACGACATATACAGTATACAGTAATTTAACTTGACAGACAGGGAACATCCCACTCAACCGCTCCAGCTGAATATATTGCACATCATGATGAAGAGGTCCATAACGTGATCACAGACAACCATCTAGTCAAAGAAGTGTTCCTCCCTTCCTCCATCTGGACAATTTATCCAAACCTTGTGTGACACTTTTCGTGTTTCATCGTTTAATCTCTGCTTGTGGTGTGATGCAGCATCTGACGTAAACAACCAGCCTTCACCAGTTACTGTGTGACCCAAGATGAGTGACTGGCGAGTTAGTTGTAGCAGGATGAGACGAAACCTTAGAATGCCATCTTCGAGCACATGGGTGTAGTTTTCTGTTGGCGATATGTTTTTTGTATTTTAATACCTTTGAAATCAATTAATACACTCAACAGCTAGTAGAGTTTCTATAAATATTCAAATATTCATTTTGTATACAGCTAAGTAGATTAAAGGAACACCACGTGAAAAGAAAGTCAACTGCTACGCTTCGTGGGAGTTGACGACTTAACCAGCACACACAAAGGAGTTTAATGATATATTATAACATCACTAAGACCAAAGAAATATTAAGGGAAATTGTATGAGTCAAAAATATTCATACTAAAAAAAAATGAAGAAAAAAACTCGCAAGAGATAACTTTATACTCAGAAAAAATGGTGTTTAAAACGCTTGAGTTAACGCGCCTCGCCTGGCTCCTGCCCGTCGGTATAATAATAATAATAATACGTAGTATACACTTGACCCGTGAAGGAGCCTCCGCCTACCCGTGGGAAGGTGATGGTGTCCCCGGGGTGTCTTAACCTTTTAGTGGGTGTGTGTGCACTTCTCGCGCCTTCATGGTTGCTAAAGATGACTTTAATAACCCGTTGTCAACACTTCCTGGAAAGTCGTCGACGGGAAAAATTCTATTTTTTTTTCGCAACACCAAAGTCGAGAACTTGCGTTGAAATTGCTCGTAATATATGCATGTATGTATACGGCTACATACAAAACACATGCACAGACACACACCCACACACCCACATACATAAATCAATTGTCTAGAAGTAAAACATTAACTTTAGTCAAACTCATAATCAAGGTGAGAGCACAATATCAAAACACTAACTAAAAAAAAAAATCAATGTAGTTCCACTCTTAAGTGTTTTAACTGCGAAAATTTACCGCAGCTGAAATTCGTCGATCACTATCCCGTGGTTGTGTTGTTGGGTGATCCGGGTAGTATTTCTGCTGCCTGTCCCACTGTCTCTATGACACTAAGATGGTAAGGCTAAGACTATCAAGGGTATCGCTGTGAAATTCGACCTTCACGTTGTTACGAGGAAAAAGAAAAATCGGCTATGAGATTCTAGCCTAGAGAGTTAACGCTCAATAAGTTTAGAATCTTGATTACAGTCTTGTTTACACCTGAATACCAAACCTAAATTCCTCTTAACAATATCCATCTAACGTTTATCTCATCTGACGCAGTTTTAACATCACACGTAACTTACCCAGAGAGCACAAGAATTCATTCGACTTTCTATCCTGTAACTTTGGTCAGGATAATAAGTGTTTTATATACTTTATCGTCCCAGGTTCACTCAATGTGGTGGTAGAGGCGTCAGGTGAGTTTTAATATAACGCTGTATTTATGATGGTGTTATTCGGTGATTGTGTAGTGTTATCACCTCACACTGACCATATATTCTCGTTTTATGTGCGGTGTATACATTTGTCTACTCCCTTAGTGAACAGATTCGCTTATTCGTCTGTTATTTGTCTCTTAAATATATTCTTCCCCATTATTCTGTTATTTATTTATAGTTGTCCGTCCATTCCTTTCTTTATAGCTCCGTGCGTTTAAGTTTTTTTTCTTTAATGTAATTACTGTATGTATTAATCTTAGTTACTTCATACCCCTGACCCTTGATTGTTTGCTTTTACACACACACACACACACACACACACACACACACTCATCTCGAAACGAAAGATAACAATTTAGTGAAACGTAGCCAGGAGGACCCGTAGGCCTTACAGTGAGGATATATACAAGTCCCTTTCTTCTGATACACATGGTGGCCGGAACCACCTGAAGATTAGCCCCCCCCCCGGCTTATTTCACTTCTAGATTAATCACCCTAATGGTAATCTAATTTAACCTATCTTAATTTAATATAACCGAACCTAACTTAACTTACCCTAATTTAATATAACCTATCCTACCCTAATTTAACATAACCTAGCCAAACCTAACTACAACCTGGATTAGTGTAACTTACTACACTAACCTAATCTAATCTAACGTAACCTAACTTAATCTTTCAAATAACTTTAGGGTGAAATAAACCTAAAGGGATACGGAGCTAATTTTAAAGTGACCTTCAAGTACACATCCGGCACTACTTCAAAGGACAGGACAGTAGGAGCACATTATATCATCCAGCCACAAGAGAGAAAATATAGTGGGTTATGTTTAATGCAAGTTGTCCCCGTATTGCGCCGCGTTAATGTCAAGTGCCTCGTGTCTGGATGGCAGAGGTTGGAGTAGATCTGGCGGGTGTAATGGTAATCAGCTGGAGTGTGTCGTGTTGAATTACCGTCGCACGTTCATGAGTGTTTATGATGATCAGCTTACCAGTGAAGGAGGGAGGGGTGCAGGGAGAAGGGTGGTGAGGGTGGGTGGGAGGGAGGGAGGGAAGGAAGCAGGGAAAGGGGGATATGAAGGAGGGAGGATGGGAGGAAAGCAGAAAGAGGCGGGGAGGGGGGAAGAAAGAGAGACACCAAAAAATAATGTAACAGCAAAGACAGTACAATAGATTCTTCACGTCAGAATCTCTCTCTTATAATAACAACAACAGCAATAGGTCTTTACATCTAATTCTCTCAAACTACAAAACACAAACAAGAAACCAGGACAGTATTCGTTGACCGCAAGATCTCAACTCGCGGAATACCACACCACGAGATTCTGTACATTCTATATCCAAGGCTTTGTCCATCACCTTGAGAAGATACAACTCTACACAGGCTGTCTTAAAACGTGATATAAATGAAAAGCGACTTTGTTATTGTTTCTAGCGATAGGATTGGGCAGTGGTATCCCTCACTCACACATCCTTCTCACTCTACTCATTCTCACATCCCTCTCACACACACACACATATCCTTCCCACTCACCTCTCTCATTCACACACTCCACTTATTCGCACATCCCACTCACTCACATTCCTCTCACTTACACATCTCACTCACTTACACATCCCTTTCACACACACACCCCTTTCACACACATCCCTCTCACTCACACATCCCACCCATTCTCACATCCCTCTCATTCACATAGCCCACTCACTTACACATTCCTCTCACTTACACATACCTCTCACTCACACACCCCCTCTCATTCACACACCCCCTCTCATTCACATCCCTCTCAGTATCACAATCCACTCACATATCCTGTGACCTTCGCTACAGGATCAACCCACACCCGTCCCTCCCCAGCCCTCTGCCTCCCGATCCGCAGTAATTAGGAGCAATATTCTGTTTGTCATGGCACTTGAGGTAATCTTATCTTTCCTTATCCGAAGTTGACAGCTCATAAATGACATCAACGAGGCGGGTGGATTCGAAGGGCGACGGTCATAATAACATAGGAAAGACTAAAAAAAAGTTAATATTGTATTATTATTTTAGTAAAACTGTGAACGTAAAAATTGATCGGTAATTTCTTGTTTGCTTTCTTAATATATAAATAAAAACTTGATTTTCTCAATAGGAAATCCAAGGTTAATTAGCCATTAATATATTGTAATTATTTTTGTACATTTATAATTGTTTTATCTTGTTCATCTTTCTAAACCATCCTGTCTACAACATAGTTAATCTCTCATATATTTTACTTGTTCTTGGACTAGTGTATTACTGTACTAATCTTGTTCACGCTGACAGACCATAGTTGTTGAAGCGCAGTAATATCATTATAACAACATCAGCAGTTATCCAGTTTTTCATAATTTAATAACTAACTATCTTGTCCTGTTTTAACGACAGTTAGAATTATTTGTAGACGCTTTATAGTCGTTGATGATTATCTAGACTGTTTTATCTGAATTATCGTTATCTGAAACTGTAATCGATAAGCAGGGCGACACAGTGTTATAGTATAGTCTCCCTCTTGTTATACCCAAAATGCCACTGACTCTCATAAATTATGAAGATTTTGTTTCCACTAAGTTACACTCCGAGTTAACAGTATTTGATATACTGTGAAATGTATGTATTTGTTTTTCTTAGCAATCTATATTACTAATAGAAGTAATGCAGGGTGCAGCGCAAGTCACTTTACCGAAGACTGTACAAAATAAAATTAAAGGATAAATAGTTAGCACTACACAGAATGGAGTTTCTTAAAATAAAAAATGCCCTCGGTAAAGCGACTTTACTGCGCACACCGTAATACAGCACATAATATGCTGCTACCGAGAAACAGCACCACACAAAATTCTGGTGCGGGGCTACAGTACCCACCTCTCTCCAATATTTGTTTGACCTCACAGGAATACCTATTAGGATTCTTCCGATTTGAGGAGAGAATCGATCTTTGTATGATGTCGATGTTCTCTGGGGACAACCCTATTACCGTAGAGATAATGCTTCTCATCCGTAAATAAGGACAAGACCGTACTGTACTGTACATGTAACGTGTTGTTTAATTTGGGGGTTATGTAAACAAGTTAAAGGTACAAATTTTGATGCAATAACGAAAACTTTATCTTATTTCCGTAATATATACTGTAGATGCACCTTTGAGGCTATAAAATTAATATAACCACTCCTGCTGTTAACATCATGAATAATAATATAGTTAATTATTCCGTCCTAGAGAACTATACATTACCATATTATTAACACTATGACGTACACAGATTTCTATGTTGTATAATGTCGTTACTGCGCTTCAACAACGAAGGTGTTAAAGCGCGTAAGAAAGTTACTAATACACTAGTAGTCCAACAACGATAACAAATTATGAGATAAAACTCTCTTGTGCGATTTTACTAACTGTAAGAAGTAATAAGCCTTATAATTGCTCGTCTCTAATATGAGTCATAACGGGAAAATAATTGTATGAAATTGCTTTGATTAGAGGCTGGTATAATTGTTCTCCATATCATCGAGGGGGGAGGGGACGGAATCACCAGCTCCTGCTACTCAAGTGACTGGGTAGGTGTGATGCTTAGTTTACTAGGATGAAATAAAACAATTTTATCATATCATACTGCGTTAGTGTTAAATGTCATGTGTAGATGGTACAGTATAGGCCAGCGGTTCTTAACGGGGGGCACGCCCTCTTAGGGTCGTGAACCCAGAGCAAAAATAAGGAATGGCCTTAACAGGTGTATGTCCTTATTTGGATTTTCGTCGGGGAGGGTTGGAGGGGCTATACACACAAACACACACCTATATATATATATATATATATATATATATATATATATATATATATATATATATATATATATATATATATATATATATATATTCTGTGTGTGTGTTTTTGTGTGTGTGTATCCAAACCGTTATTAACTATTTTCGTTAAGACAACAAACTACCTCGGTGGGACAGGTCTAATAAGAGTAACTCACATACCCCGACACAAGAAAGTTGTGACGATCATTAAGATATCCCCAAGTCCCTGAGTCTAATTTCATCCTGTCTCAACGTCTGTTCTGTTTTGTTTTATTGTAAGAAAACACTGACAAACACAGTTTTTGTAAAGGTTGAAAGATAATCAAAATACGCTGATTAAACTTAATCTCTGCCATCCAAAGAATTATAAATAAAATTACTATAAGCTCTAAGCTCTCGTGATGAAAAAAAAACAACAACACTGGTTAAAACTTGAGAAAACGAAGGAATAAACTTTAGTGAAAAAATAAATATAAACACAAATATTAGAGCCTATGAAAGATAAGTATATACAGTAGAGTATAATTTTTTCAATAACACAAAATTCTGAAAAAAATCCTTCTCAGCAAATATTTCGTCGAATACATTCTTATGCAATAATGGCAGACATAAACTTAAAGCAATATTAACTCCAATCTGTCTTAAAGGCTTTTGATAAAATCTTTACGGATAACTGATTACAAAGATGTGAATAAAAACACAACTCGTCAGTACATAGTTGTTAAAACACTTGTACGTCGTTAGATTTAGGGTAAACAATTTCTCTCAAGACATCAACCACCTCTACCTTTCTATAGAATTATTATCTTAACACTATTCACTTCCATCTGACCAGCAGCAAATCGTTAAAACATCTTACAGCAGTAAAGTGGAGTCCATTACCGTCGGACTATGTCAAATAACCAACGTAGCGGCTCCATTACAACTTGAACCGTTATCAATCGGGCAAATTTTATGTAACGACCATTTTTATCCCTTCCAGAACACACTAGATTGTTTTTTTATTAAGTAAGTGAATTATTACCGCTCACGGGATGGTGCAACGTTGTTAAATCCCACTTGAGTGGTTGTGGTGGTATACTGTTGTTCAGTAATGAGTAAGACATTCCTTGACTCCCCAAAGGCACATGTAGAGGTCAAGCTGGGTCTTGGTTGTTGACAGACGGTACACAAAGATTCGAATACATTATAGTGTACACCATGTTGACTGACTATGTTTGCCTCATTACTCATTCAATATCTTTAGTCCAGACGGTATTTAACTGATGTTACACTATCTTGTTATTACACGGGTGTTATTGCCGTTTTTATTAGATGCTTCCAAGTATATAAGGCTGCTGCGAATACTGTAATACATTTTAGGATAAGCGGATTTAAATCTCTCATTCAGACAGCCAGGCTGCGCTGCTGAAGTAATCGCTCGGGGAAATTAATCTGTGATGCTGCCTGAGATAGTAGGATTTGTGTGTGAATTCGCAACATTTGTATTGAGTCATATTTAAACACAAATGAATGTTTAATGTTTTTATTTGCTGAAAAAAATAAATTCGTATTTCTTGCAGTAGTTATCTCCTGTTATGAAGTACTCGGAGTTAGCTGAACATATTACATAGACACTTGTATAAAACAATAAATTCATAGATGAAGTCTGTATATATACGTATCCATGGGCGTCAATATTGCACCTACCTGTAGATATATTAAGACCTATGGATTATTTTCAATGAGGACAATAATTACTGGACAACAACCTGGGGAAGAATATAATACTTGGGTTATAGCGGGACAACAAAATTAAAACTGAATGAAAAAGGTGTCACAAATAGCTCTTTAAAATTAGCCCGAGCTATTAAAATTAAAGACAATATTATATCAGTAGCCATTACAGTGCAACTTTGGCTCATCTACTGCAGAAGTATGTAATCAACGATGCAGCTGGAAGGTGTGTGGGTGTAGGATGGAGACCGCTCTGACTCCCCCTCTCTCAATAACTCTGATAAATTGGCGCGAACACCGATGTTTGTTTGTATAACGGAAAAAATACCCGAGCCTTGCAACAGAGGGAAGTGTGTTTTATTACTTGGCATAGCTCAACAATAAACTTCATCACACAACAATAAACTCAGTAATACACGAAGGGAAAGTATAGCAAGGGTAACAAAGGGATTGTTCATTTCCTTAATGATCGGTAAGGCCGGGGAATGCGATTAGGGGCCGCGGTGTGAATGGTACTAGAGGCGTGGGAGGAATTTTTAATCTCGATCAGTCAGGCAGCCAGCAAAAAACGTTTAAGAATTTTGACTAACACAACTACATAGAGCACACCAGACTCACCTTCAATTCCGAGCAATTTTCAACTTTAAGTGTTTCATCATGAAAAGCAACGCATCTAACGAGTCTATCGCCTCAAGATAAGCACATAATGTTAGCCACTAAAACAATTTCTGGCAGCAGTAAATGAGGCTGACTTAAAGGCGCCAGTAAACACCACACAATGCTAGTCCATATCTTTCTGGTATTTGTATTGTAGCTGGAAGCTCACAGTGCAAGATTATTATCATTATTTTTTTTTTGATTTACAAGATTAAAAGTGAGACTTTTTCCCGTACATAATAGATACTGTCCAGCGTATGAATCAACTCATTGAACTCATAGAAAGAACTGAGTTATTGAAGCAAAGAAATGCTTTATAACAACATCAATTTACTTGTGTTTGTGGGTAATAAACAACAGTTATTGGTGTGCAGGCCTAGATAAAACATTGTCAAAACATTGGGACAAAAGTAAAGTGGTGGCTTTAAAGGGAGAATACTTGGTAAACGATTTTTCTTAAAGTGGAAAAAAAAGAACGAGTGAATGACATTTAAAAAGATGAAAAGTAATGGTTTCTTTATAATGTATTCGTTAGGATTTATTTATATATATATATATATATATATATATATATATATATATATATATATATATATATATATATATATATATATATATATATATATATTTGACTTGACCTGACTAGTCACGTCACCCCCCTTCTCTTAAGCTCCTCTACGTGTGTGTTGGTGTGGGGACTAGTGGATGACATCATTAGGACCTGACCTCATGTTTTTAAGGTCACCCTGTATATTTAAGCCTCTCTCTGTCCATGTAATCCAGTTGCCTCTGAAGATGTCTTGAATAAAGACGAAAGCAAAGGTGCTCCGTTGTTTCCATATATATATATGCTGAGTTTATTGCTGGAAAATTACCCATTTTCATTAACATTATAAAAATTCCAAGGACTATCTTAACCCTCTTTTATCCACATTGGATAACAAAATATAATATTTTTTATTCTATTTTGTTTGTTTTACAGCAGTAGGGGTGAGTTATACGAGCTGGTGTAGAGGGAGGGGGCAGGTGGAGCACGCGGAGTGTGGTAGTGTGTTACCCTTCTACTCATCTAGGCTATCCAAGCAAGTTATTTAATGATGTTGAGTAGCTATTCATATCCAACTTCAGTGAACTTTATCTCAAATCATTCGCCTATTACCGGCCCCTGCGTCACAATTACCTGATGAAAATTAAACCAAATTGTATTTTGTGCTGTACTAGAGGTGAATGGGACATCTGAGATACACACACACTTCATTTTGTTTATGTTTTCTTAAGAAGATAATATTAATACTTCACATACATTCATCAATACTTATTTGCCATTATCATTGTTTTCTTGTATGTCGGGAAACTCGGAAACTTTCCAGAAACAATAGAGCTCCACTCGCTGGTCCCCAAACAATAGAGCTCTACTCGCTGGTCCCCAAACAATAGAGCTCTACTCGCTGGTCCCCAAACAATAGAGCTCTACTCGCTGGTCCCCAAAAGTTATACATCTATAATCCTCCTATTATTTACGCATTTGTTATTAATAGGATTTTTCTAATATCGATGCAAACAAACAATATTTATTTTGTGCCTATACTCTTTACTGTCTAATATCGATGCAAACAAACAATATTTATTTTGTGCCTATACTCTTTACTGTCTATAAAGAAGGAGTCATCAGCAGCACCCTAACACTGCCAGCGGCCACCCTATTGCCCTTTCGTTTATTACAGTGCATCAGTCCCTCGGGGCAGATAATCACCAACTGGTAACTACTGTATGTCTCTACCGCGTATTATATACTTATCAAGATTAATCCCCCGAGTGTGACAACCATAATAACTGGGCCACAATAATTACCTCCACTGAGTATGTGAAGTGTCTTGAGGATTACGGTTATTTGCTATAAAGGAGTTATGTGACATTTTCAGCTGTGTCCGTTTAATTGTCTGTCTATCATTTTGACTGTCTGTCACTCTATCTTTATATCTTTCTAATTTATGAGCGCGTCTATTTTGCTTTGTTATTTCACCTGTCTGTCTCTTTCTGTCTTGTCCTCTCTCGATCTCAGATACTCTACCTAACTTTCTATCTCTCTATCTCGCCCTTCTCTTTCTCTGTTGTGCTCTATCTACCTCCTCTTATCCTCTCGCTCTCAGAACAGTTTAATGAAATGTTAATTTGCATATAAAGCGATTTTTAATTATACACTGGTTAGCTAATCCCCGACGAGGCAGGCTAAGAAAGGACTCCTATATTGGGGAATATTTTTTTCTGAGCTACTGTAACTCAATGGATTCTTCACGTGTCATTCATATACCAGGTGATGGTAATATTACGTATGCCACGCCGCAAGTGATAACTGTTATCTGTGGCAGAAGTACTGTACTTCAACCACACACACACACGATAATAATAATAATGATTGCCCTTCGTGTAACGAGGATGGCCTGCCCAAGGGCCACCTAGGCGTGTATTTGTGTAAAGTGTAGAAGCTGTCGCCAACACAACAACCACACCCTAAGTTAACGAGCTGCGTGATCCAGTGTCAAGGAATAGTCCGAGAAGACCGGACAACTCGCCATCTGCACTGGCTAACCATTACCCCGGAATAAGATCCGCAAATCGATTAACATCCAGGTCCCAGTTACTGCTGGGTAAAGAAACTTGCCCATAGACTCACCCTGCCCGGGGATCTAACCCGGGTCCGCTCGCTTGGGAGGCGAGCATGCTGACCATTACACTCCAGGTCACCCCCCCCCCTCCCACACACACACACACACACACTGTAAAAAGCTGTTTGTGTATACCATAGGCACCAACACTTAATAAAATGCGCTACAATTTCCCTGGAGCTGAAAAGTCCAAAAACGTCAAAACAACACTCGACCTCAAACACCTCCACGTCGGACAATTCGTGTATCACTTCAGAAATGTAATATAACAATAGTCTGTCTCATTGTGGGGTAGATAATATTCACAGAGGAAATCACTAGACATCACTAGGCTTGGAGAGTACACTTCAGGCTACTCATATTACTGGCCTGTTGGGCATGACAAAGATGAGAGAAGTTCACTTTGTTAAAAAAGATATATTTTTGATCTAGGGGAAGAGGTTATAAGCCAGGTTTCTTATCTTTATTACTCTGTGTACGTCGATAGCCTATAAAATTTAGGTCATAAAATCTTTATTCATGGCTCAAGTGACGAACCTTGACTATCGAAGGTAAAAAAAAACATTTATTGAGAATAAATAAACGACAATTGCAGGCTTGACTACCATAGATCACTGGTCATAAACCCTCAAACAACACAACCGCTGGGTGGGGTATCAGTACTCCTGGATCTTTCTTTATCTTCTGATGTGATGAAATATCTGTGCAAACAGTAAAGCGATGATATTTGGTCAGTAATTCATAAACCCTTTTGGGAAGCATGATTGAAAGTCAACATTTATGAATGCTATGATAAGAGCATTAACGTCGTGAACAATACATCCCTATTAAATTCTAAATGCATAACAATATCACATTAATTTATGGATATGAAAAGGTATATATGTTTTATATTTTATTACAAGGTCGGGATAACATTTTTCGATCAAATGTGAAAAAGGGGGATAAAAAGAATGTAAATCCCAGCTTGAGGTGGGACCACTTCCAGTAAGATATAAATTAAATCTCCTGACTTCACTTGGTCTGTAGATGATGTACGATCCAAAACCGACCGCCGGGTCTCACAGGTATTATACTTTCTCAAGACAGAAAGAAATTGTGTAGCGTTACATCATCGTCAGCAACTCACTGGTACGGTATCTGTATTTGAAACAGATAAACTCTCACGTTGAAAGAAACCCGCCAAATATATAAGAACTTGTGCTCACTTAATGACAACCCACGACATTTCTGAACATTTAGTCGACTTCCTGGTAAACGTTTTCTCCTTAAATTAGTTCTCGGCAAGAATTTCCTCCAAAAGGGGTGCAACTCCAGCGGGAAGAGGTGGACCGTATAATAGTTCTTTTTATGAGGGAGGCTCCCAGCTGGGCTAAGCCCACGTCATTACATCAGGCTAAAGGAGAGAATAAGTGAGGACTGAAGAGCATCAGTGCTGACTTATTCCTAGAAGTTTATAGACGATTGGAAGAATGAGTTCGATTTGCTCTGGTGAGGTGAGGTGAGGCGACTTTAAGGGCCGTAATCGTTGATACGTTGGTTATAATAGACCAGATGTCAGATATGAGATAAAAATTTACTTTAAAAATCAAGAATTTACAGGACATAGGTCACCTTGCCTGTTGAAAGTAGTCTAGACAGACTGGGGTAACGTTACTCCCCAGCACGAATATAATTACCAATAATGAGTCTCTTGTAATTAATTACATAATCAAATCTTTCCATTGGTTAATTATTCACGAATAATTTTTAAACATACCTAATTATCATTAATCAACTCACTAACTTCACTATGCATCGTTTGTGGTTCGCTCACAGACTATCAGTTGTAAATACAGGAGAAAATATTGTACTGCTGTAGGATTCACAAGATAAACGGTGTACGAAAAAATAACTTCATAAGATTTAAATTCAGGAAATTTGAAAGAAACTCGAATAAGTCCCGGTAATAAAGAAAAAAGACCAAATACTCCCGACTACAAATGTTCGAATAAGAAGTAACTGAATAAATTCACATCAACAGAGTTCAGCCAATATTATTTACTGCTCACTGTTTTATCAATCGTAAAATCTTTTCAAGGGAACCCATTTCCCCATTGGAATACTGTAATATCTTTTGTTGATGTTATAATGTAATACAGTACTACCCTTTAACAAACTAAGTTATTAAAGCGCGTATTCTAGCTTACTACATACACTAATCGTCAAAAATTAAAAGTTAAAGAGTACTGTACAAAGGGTAGCAGGAGAAAACGGCCCAAACCAGAACGGACCCACTCAGACTGTCAACACGGCTGCTATCATGTTCAGTTTTGGTTAGGTTAGGCTAGGTTAGAGTTAGGCCGTTTTGGTCATATGGTGGGGCCGTTTTGGTCGCAGGGTGGGGCCGTTTTGGTTAGAGTGGGGCCGTTCTGGTTTGGGCCCTTTTCGACTGGGGCCGTTTTGTCTCGAAACCGTACAGTGCATACCTCAGTAACTGGTAGGTGTGACAACCTACAGTAGGCTTCAGGCGGTTCCAGTTCTTCTCACCCACGCTGATAGACGATAATTAAATCGTAATTTTCTGCCAAGATTATGTTGGCTTTATTATAGGTCAATTTTTTTCTCACAGCTCACTTATGTTCACAAACTTCTTTTTTCGAGGCAATAAAGAATCTTGGCTGAAGAGACACAAACTTCATGCAAGTTTTTCAATATAAAATCTTTTGGATAAATACGTAGATACAAAATTTCCACTGGCAACTCCTCGTGTTCATCATTTTGATATTATGTATTTTTGGTACTGTATATCAAGAAAACGAATCGTCAGGCATATAATAATCGATGTATGCTTAGACACTAATCAACGAATGATATTATTTAGCCACCATTCGTTAGTATTTACTGGAAACACTGCTTACTCAGACTAACCTTTCCCGCCACACCAAATCTCTTCTGAGAAAGCTGTCGGGGAATAGCGCAAGGAAAATATGGTTTCCTAAATCTCACTTTTGACAGACACTACCCTGTAATAACAAATCCTATCCCCCCCACCACAATACGGCACAATGTCTATCCCAAATTACAACTTACAATTAAAACGCAAATCCCCGAATAACAGGCAAGGAACAAATAACGAATTTATTTTACCCCCCAAAAATATAGATATGTGAAATTTACAAGAAACAACCAGGGGGAAAGCATGTGACTACCAATAAAAACGGATCGTAAGTGTGTTTAGATCTTTGGATTACTGCTACAGGTCTGGAAGATTGGATTATGGGATTTATAGTTTAGTTTGTAGTCGCATGTGTTCGTCTGGACAATGATTAAACAGTAATTTCTTTTCATCGAGAGAGATTTAATCAAAGCTAGGAAGGAATTTTCTCAATAAAGTCGTCAATTTAGAGTTGTTTATTTGTCAGAGGGTCAAATGTCCTTCATTCCAAATAAATATACCCTAATTATGTATATACTGAAAGAAGCTTTGCTATTCTGCTATTTATTTTCTAGCCAGAATTCCCAACGCTATGTCGAACAAGAGAGCATCAGCAGTAGGAGGATCTAAGACGTGTGTATAGGGGAGCCAGGTGGAGCCGGTCGAATTAGATTATCTCTAACTGATTATTGGAAGTCTGTAATGAATTGATGGCATATCGTGGGCCGGTGTGGATCTTGATTAAATACACCAGTCTGCGTGTGTCTGCTCAACTTAACATCTGTGGCACATTAAACGGCAGTGAGGACGGTGCTGCTTACGTGATGTGATGGAAGAGGAGAAAATGTCTGAGGTTTGTAGGATTGTAAATGGAGTGTGATAATTTAGAGGTCAGCACACACACACACACACACACTCTGATATACTGTATTGGTTATTACCATATTCATATTGATGTAAGTAACGCATACGCATACATTTTTTACACACCCGCATTCACACTCAGACGAGCTTGAAAATCACATGCACAGGGAGTACAGTAAGTGCTGTGTATGTGCTCTTTACTGCGGGCACGCGCGTGTGTGTGTGTTTGTGTGTGTGTGTAGCATTCAGATCCATTTTATTTTTATTTTCTTTCTAATCCCCAACTTAAGAAATTGTTTGACATTCTCAGATAAATTCACTAAGTCAAACACCTGATGAGATATAACAGCGAAAACCTTCTGACGTTAAAATTGTAACTTTCTCCCGAGGGCAAATTTCTTCCACTCTCATATTTGTAATTATAAAAACAGTAAAAAAAAATCTGTTGACTTCTCGTGTGCCACGACAGGGATACCAGGGATCGTTTCACTCTTGGGTGCGCCAAGCAACAGGAGAACCACTAGAAGAACCTTCATTATAACAAGCTCCTGAGCACCTCTCCAGCCTCCCTAGTACCCTACCCATACAGTGTGAAAAAATCCGCGAGGACTGTACCATTACCTCACTCCATCCTTCCTGTCGGGGCCCGAGAGGCCAGCTATTCTCCTCAGGATTTCTATAGTGTCTCCTTTACGTCGAACTAAAATGTAACCGAGTTGTTCAGCGTGGAAGATGAGGAGGTAGAGGGGTGGGGCGAGGCCTGGAGGCACTGAGAACGATCTTCACATCCCGAGGAGTTTCCAAGCCCATTAGTCAGGGACTCAGGGGAATAGAGTTGTATTCCCTAGAAAGTCAGAAAAAGAATGTACGAGATCTTCCTTGATGCTCTTCCTGTTCTCTAAACACGAGGTGCTGTTTATTGTTTCTCCTTCTATAAACTGTAGCTCAAATATCTGCCTGGGTGACCGTTACCAAGTACGTTCTCTGAAAAAAATATGACAATATTTTAATTTTATATTCATTGCTGAACGTTTTTCGTACGTAGGTTATCTCAATAATTTCAAATTATTCGTCGATTTTAATAATTTTCTCAAAATATAGTTACATTTTTTCTTCGACTTCCGTATAGACGGGATAGCATACCAGCCATTCTTAATTGTCTAAACTCTTATCATTCCGTCGTTATCGTTTGCCTTATTCTCCTTCACTATACTTTGTAGACTTCCCTCACAACATATTTTTCAAATTATATTTTGGGGAGAGATTTTATACCATATTATTATTCCTTGCTGCTGAAGCTGTCCATCTACAGATCCCATAAAACTCTTAGCAAATATCGTGTTCCTAGACAGTAATATTTTAAGACACTTTGTTATATCTGTTGTTGATCCTTTTCATAATATTGGAAAAAGACAAGAGAATAAAAATTACAAAATCCAGTATGTATGTATGTATGTATGTATATATGTATTTATGTATGTATGTATGTATATAAGGGATAGAAGCTAATACATGTGGCTGGTCCGAGTGTCTCAGGGCGCCAGAAACCAAACAGGGGTTCAGAGCTAATGACTTAGTGAGGATTATCTTTAACTGCCGGGTGCTGTATAACTTAGCAAAGTCTAACGAGTAAAACTTGTAGCGTTACGGTCAATTAGCGATGACATGAATTGCTGTAGGTGATCAGTGGTGCAGGAGGGTGAGGTGAAGAGAAGGGGACTGTCTGTGGGAGCGTGGGAGGGAGAAGCAGCCGGTAAGTGAGAGAGGAGGAGAGCGTGGGAGAGAGAAGGGGAGCGTGGGGGGTGGGGAGCTATCGTGGGACCTCCTTCCTTATGAAAAGAATATGAAAGGAAATATATATAAATTCATTTAATAAGCTTTACTTATAAGTCTCAAAAACTGGTTGACTAATTCTGACGACCATTTAATATATAGACTGAAAGTTGGCCAAGGAAGAGTTTATAGTTTTGGATACTGTATGTTAAAGGCTGGGTCCATCTTTATGTACTAATAATAATAATAATACTTTGGTCATATAATTAGGAGATGAGGGAATAATAAAAACATATTAATGGACAAAGTTGAGGGTAGGAGGGCAAAAGGAAGATAGAGACTGGGATGGATGAAGCAAGGTATGCTCACACGCAGGTAGCAGGGCAGGCGTAACGTCTAACCTCACCCCGTCAGCCAGCTTTGTTTTGTATGTGAGAAATGGGTAGGACTTACCACACTCATATTTCCCTGTAGTTTTGTCTTATTTAAGGATATAAGCTTCATGGTCGTAAGATAAATATTTTATCCATTCTAATTCTACTGATGTTATGGTAAACCGAATGATATTATGTTGAAAATATTCTCAACCTCTCCACGACGAAGATGTTACTTGGCCAGTTGAACCCGTTGAAGTCTGTGTATGAAGGAAATCATATCTAATTGATGATTTATACCAATGTATATATATATATATATATATATATATATATATATATATATATATATATATATATATATATATATATATATATATATATATATATATATATATATATATATATATATATATATATATATAGTATATATATATATATATTCTATCAATCGCAAGTCTACGGACTTGGCGCACCCTCATTCAACTACTAACATGATATCAATATAAAGTCTACGGACTTGTCGCACCATTATTCAACTACTACCAAATTTTAAGCGTTGTCATTGGTTAAAATTGTCCTATTATCAATGTCAAGAGGAGGGTTGATTAAAACACACACACACACACACACACACGGTAAAATTATATCACTAATGCCATACTAATAAAAGTTTGGCTATAAAATCACAACGAGGATAATTGCATCACAGTCGCATGTTAATTCTGTAAGGGGTGATGACAGCGAGATCAAAGAATTTAATTGAATTTTTTATTGACTCATGGGAAAAACACAAAATATCTTAAATGAATTGGAGATATTTCAGGTTTTTGCCTTCGTGTTGTGATTTTTTATTTTTTATTAATCATTAGCTGTTTTCTGGTAGTATACGAAAGAATGTCCTCAGTCGCCCTTGAAAAACTTTGAAAAGAAGGAAAGAAATTAACTCACAAATCGATTGTTTTCTTTTTTTTCTTTCATTTCAAATCCTTCACAGGTAATTAATTATTTAAAAGGGGTATAATTTCTGTAGTTCTTTATTACTTATACTTCGTTCAAATTATCTTTTTTTTTTACCTTGTGACGGACGACAGGAGATACTATACAGTTGGTGTCGAAATATCCTGAACACTTGGCAATATCTAGCATCTACTTCTGGGTCCTATATAAGATTAGTTTATACCTAATAACGCTGGTTGAAGCGCTGCAATACATTTTAACATCAACTGCTTAACACGTAAATAAACGGTCATGTTCCTTTTAACACTATTGTATTGTGGTGTCAACAAGTGATGCTGCAAAAAAAATATCTTACAATACTCATACATAACACACCTATTTCTGATGGCTCAGTGGTTGATTAACAAACAAACAAAGGTGGGAAGAGCTAGAAACATTCCCGTGTCTGTGTGTGTGTAGAGTTGCATGCGCGTTTGTGTACGTACTGCAGAAGGCCCAAGAGAGAGAGAGAGAGAGAGAGAGAGAGAGAGAGAGAGAGGAAAGACCCACAGAAGCCTAGCTAGTACGGTTCTGTTACCTAGACGTCACTCGCTGGAGGTCCTGTGTAGTCCCTTGAAGGTTCTTTTGTCCCTCACCCTGGGAGAGAGAGAGAGAGGGGGGAGGAGGAGGAGGAGGAGGACGAGACAGGAATGTTGAGGAACCTGCTATTGTTTCCTGGCTGACGAGGAGGAGAAAGACAGGTGAGGAGATGAAAAGGGAGGTAAAGGGGAGAATAGACAGGTGAGGAGATGAAAAGGGAGGTAAAGGGGAGAATAGACAGGTTGAAAAGGGAGGTAAAGGGGAGAAGAGAGAAGTGAGGGGTAGAAGAGAGAGATGAGGAAGTACGAGGCCACAACATGCTACTCCCTCTCCTACCACTATCACCCATATATCCGATACCTTGGCACCTATCCATATCCTCACCTACACCCTTATCAACACCAACCACTTACACCTCCCCACCCCACGTAAACCGTCCAAGATACATTCTACACCTAAACACACGCACACACTACCAGCAAAGGTGTGTGTGTGTGTGTGTGTGTCCTCCCTCCCCTACCATCACTCGCCTCAATGGTTCAATGTTGGTCGTACTTTTATGAAGATGAAACCAAAGCCTCCACTCTCACCACCGCCTTTAAAATAACAATATATTTCCAATAGTGTAACCAGTAAGAAATTATAGATACAAAAGAAAGGGTTCGTCTGAAAATTACACACACCAGTTTATTTCACCCCCCACGCTTACGTAACCTTACCTAACCTAACCTAACTTAACCTAACGTATCCTAACCTAACCTATCCTAACAGTTCCCAAGGTAGCTGTAAGGTGTTTAGTCATTACACCAAAAATAACATGGATGCCTAATATTCAGGTCCTTCCCCTCCAAAAAAAAAATAAATGCGTTAGATCTACTGTTCCAAAACATCTCATTTTATTATTCTACTTTATATCAATTACGAAATGAAACTAACTAATAAGAACGATATGGAAAACAATTCTAAAACATAGGATACGACAACACATCCCAAGAATATGGTATCTATTGTAAGTGTCATAGAGTAACTGTATATAGCCCAGTTTGTATTAATAAAGATAAAATATATGAAATGGTGGAAAGAACGATGTGACTGTCTTCTAAAATTATTACCAGAACAGTTAATTGAAGCACTAAATCACTAGTCCACCTCCATGACGCTTTCTCCAGTATTAAAAGTATTATTCACTAAACTAAATATAAGAATGATAATAAAAAGTAATATCCATATAAAAAGTTTGAAGGTATTTGTTGCTTTATGTTCAGTTGAAAATTATTTATGTAAATTAATCTACGTCTAGGTTTTCATGACTATAAGTTAAATGTAAATAAAACTACTCAAAAAACTGTAAATGTGATACCGTCGAAATAGTCAAACTGTGTTAAAATCGTTTCCTTTCAGATATTAAGTGTTGGTAATTCACACAGTCAGCGGTACGTTAATAACATGTTGCGTTTCAATTGAAGTCAACAAAGCCACTCGTCAGAAACCATTGCATTACCTTGGACGTTTAACACTTTGGCAATATAATACTACTAATAGATTATCTTTTCCAGCAAGCATTTACACAGCGAAAAAAAATTATGGCGAAGGTTCTATATTTTACTTCTCGTTACGATTTTAGTGAGTTAGTGAGTATCAAATGTTATAATGTTTTTGTTATGATGCATTACTAAACTTCAGCAACTAAGATCTTTCAGTGCGTATTCTAGATCGTTAATACGCTAATCATCAACTAAAAATTAAGAAAACTTAAAAACTTTAGATATATATATTGTAAAAATCAAACTAATATACAGGGTGATTCAGCAAGGAGTACATTAAATTGAAGGATGAAATACTTGGCTAATTCTAAACCACAATGTCTCTATGGTAAAATGTCAGATTCTGCAGTTTTCATGTTACAATACATTTATGTCGTATTAATTAGAGTGAATTTGAAGTGAAATCCCCGTAGGTTTTTGTAATCACTTATTCATAGATCTCTACAGTGTGACCCCTCTTTGTTACAACCTAAGGAAATGTACTGCTGGCAAAAAAAAAAAAAAAATTATGATAACACGACAGAAATAATCGCCAGGTCTTTTCAATGTAAGAGATATTTCATTAATGTTTTCAGATATTTAGCTCTGTACGTCAAACTGCATTTCTACGAAAATTACAGACATAGAGTTGAGTAAAATGTAATAATAGAGCATGAAGTCAACTGTGTTGCTTCGTGTAATTCTGGTAAAAGCATGACGGCCTATAGACGGCCAGCCTTCTGTCCGCCTTAACAATATCGTCACCTGGCACTCCGCATGCACCAACGCGCTTTCCCTTAATTTTCTTAATGGCGCCAGAGTTGTTGAATATTCAACAACAGTGCAGTATGCAATTGTTGAGGCCACGGACTCAACTTTGATTAAATATTTATATTAAGGATAAAAGTGACATGATATATATATATATATATATATATATATATATATATATATATATATATATATATATATATATATATATATATATATATATATATATATATATATATATATTATTTTTTGTGGGGGGGGAGGGATTTTCACACATTTTAGTAAACAGAAGGGTTTCTGTCCTAGATGCATGATTAAATTTTGTAGGACACTGGCGGACCTCCTTTTATATTCAACGTAGCTCTTACCTCCTCGACGACAGCGCTGATGGATGCTCTGAAATTTACTGCAAGAAGCTTTAAAAGATGCAAGAAAAATTTGCAAAAATATTGTGAAGATTCAACTCCGAAGACTGGAAAACCGTCCTTAGAAGACTAGTGTTAGGTGTTTATACTCCTCTTGAGCAACCCATTTTAACGTTGTTTATCACCATTAACGCCTACACGCAGCATTACAATACTGTAAGTTTATCAAATTGATGAGGGCATCTTGTTTTCACCGCTAATTTCTCGTTATTTTTAACACACTAATGAAGCCAAGGATTTTTCTTAGTATTTGAGAAAATGTCATTGAGTGTTGATATGTCGATGATTATCAGACCTGACCAGCGGCTGGCTGGTAATAATAGCGGACACGGGAGTCACTCCAGTTCTGGGAAATGCACGAGGTTTCATTTAAAAAGCTCACGTAATGAATATTTTCTTAAGCTTTTGTGTGTTTCAGCAGAACTCCTCCTTCTTGGTGCTGGATAATTAAAAGGATGTCTTTAGTTTCGTTTATTTTTTTTTTAGAATATGGTCAAGTACCTTAGGCAATAAAGCATTAGCACAGTGCAATGGATGAAAAGGAAATGAAAACATCCCAGTTTATCGAATTCATTTCAGATGCTTACAATGAAAACGCTATTTATTTAATTACCCCTCCAAAAGTGAACTAAACAATATTCGTAATTAATTTATTGAATAATTAACTTACGTCTCTTGTTATAACCAATATTGAAATAGACTACCCGATATATGTCATAACCAGGCTCATGGCGTGATGGTCCCCTCCAACCCCCCTCTCTCTTCCCCAGCGTCCCTCACCACCACCAGCCACACGGAATAATTTAAGTGGGACAGAGACACGCATACCACCTCCTCATTGTATCAATTTCAACAGCGAGTAGATAATCATATTAATAATTATCATTTTGAGGTAGAGGAAGGCTGGTGAAATGACAGATAAAGAAAGAGAATTTATTTTATGCTACAGGTAACCTAATTAATTATAAAAAAGTATGATTGGAACAGTTATGGTTAATAGCAATGGAACTATGATTATTAATTTAAATGTGAATAAATGGATAGAATTCAGAGTTTACTGTCAGTACTGCAGACCAAGGTTATGAGAACGAAACTGATATGAATAAGAAATATTGTAATGGATAATAAAAAGTGAAAGTCGTGGAATGTGATCACGGGAAAGTAATAGAGTTATTGTAATGTTAAAATTGATAATAACAATGATGATAATGCAGACCTTCACGTGACAGCTAAGAGACTTCAAGCACCTTTCAAAGACTAAGGATAAAAGAGAACGTTGAAGATCTAATTTACCCCCAACCAGGTAATATTAAACTCCCAGGTATATTGAAAAGGTCGCGTCGAAAGTCTTGATATCAAATACGATCATATTTTCACTCTGATGTCTGTAAATAATTTATAAATACGTGTGTGTGTGTGTGTGTGTGTGTGTGTGTGTGTTGAATACTTACATATTTGTTAACAATATTATTTATCAAAGGTCTTGCCATGTTAACTAATACGTTTGAGACATTGCTGGTAACTTAAAAGAATTAATACATTAATAAAACTATATCAAACAAGTACTGATAAATAAAAATCTTTGGGCTACACACATCAGGCTTATAATAAAGAGAAGAAAAACCGTCAATTAGGAAAATCTAGACCGGCTCCAATTCCCGCAAAATAGGTTCTTATATTCATGTAAGGGAGCGAGAAATTGAGACTCGTCCCTCAGTCTTGAGAAACATCCCGGGTGATTTCTCTCTTGACTGGAGGAAAACGGAGACTGTCAGATAGATATTGGTATGGCAATCTTCTAAAATGGTGGCCTTGCTTTTTATCCTTCACAATATGTCTCTCTTTGTTTCCGAGTCTCTATAGAAAGTGTTCTGGATTCAAGAGTTCTGAAACACTTCCTAGCGCTGTATTCCATTTTATTACGTGGTGAAAAATTCGTCGGTATATTGCCGAGTCGATTCTGTTCATTGTGTTATTTAACAAAACTTCCTTAGATATATAAGCTATTCTCTGATTTTGTGCATATCTGCTACTTGATAGACGCGAAAGATCAAGCACACAGACCCAACCATTCAGGAATGTCCGTAATGTATCAACATATACGCTATACAATGGAAACCTTTCTTGCTCAGCTGTGTGTGGACAATCACAATTTGTGCAGATGTGACTGACATTCAGAGGTACATCTTTGGGGAATTAGTGTCTTACTTTGTCTTAATTTTTTTTTCTGGCATAAAATTGATCTTTTGTTTTGTCCTTAAAGAGCTTAATACGTTAGAACAACTAAAATCTTACGTTTATTGATAGGTTTGTTTTTCGACGGTTCACTTAATTATTCTGTTTTGCACACACAAACATAACTGCATATGCGCACGAACACAAATGCAAACCCACACACGTAAACATTTAATTTTGCCCCAACAAATCAGCAAATATTCCATATCTATCAAAATAAAAACACCAGCAAAGAAAATACGAAAGGTCTCAATAACCCATCCATTGTCACTCGTCTCTGTGATCTATAGCGCCAGCTTGATTAAGAAATACCTGTCTCACGTTTATTATTGCTCGGATATCAAACTTTCGGAACACCTGGTGTGCCCGAATTCATCTTACTCACGGTGGCGTCCGTCATCTAAAAAAGAAAAGGATGTGGTTCTCAATAACTTTGAATTCTTTTCCGTCCACATCGAGGAATTATTAAGGAGTGCAGCGTTAGTTCTTGCCGAAAAGGTTTTCAATAATAGGAGTGAGAAAGAGAGGGCCAGTAGACGCAGCTAGCAATTATTTGGCAATGCTGGGGGCGACATATTAGTTTTCTGAAAGGTCAGTATTTTTGATAGACTCTCTTGCTTTCTCCCTTAGCGTCTTGTGGCCAATTGGTGACTTTTCTCACTTGCGGAGTTTTTTATTTTTATTTTATCTTTGGAGGTACACCTTTAAAGAATATTATTACTATTTGATGCTTGGCAATCATCGTACTCTTATTGCATATGTATTCCTGTACTCGGAGTATTGTGTCAGTTGACACAATCTACATCCCTAAAAAATCTGATATCGTATTTCTGAATATAATAATTTCCTCCAAGTGTCTGTCAACATTGACTGCAGTACTGAGGTCAAATAAACAAGTGAGTTGAATAAATGGCTAACTCGTTTATCCTGCGGGTATGATAAAATTCAAAGACGTTTTGTGAAAGTGTAACACAAGAAATGTTGACGCGACTCAAGCATCGAAAGTGTGTGGCGTGTACCCTATCACCCTCAGGCTCCTGGCGGATATGAAGCAACAAGGGTGAGTGACGCGTTGGTTCAGATACTCTCACAAACAACAACATAGTGTAGTGACGGGGCTGGAGGTGCGAAGACCCCGCAGGGAATTGCTACAGGAAATGTCAAAAGAAATTACAGAATTGACAGCAGGTACTCTTCCCTCGTTTGAGAAGTCTAAAGAAGTACGGTAACTATATGTCAAAGAGTCACTGCATAAACACATTAAACATGAAAGAACATTATTTACGCGACGAAAAATCAACTAAACATGGCAATTTCAAATGAATTCATATTAAAAAACAATTATATATACTTGAATCATCACAGTAGAAGTGTCACGAAGACTTGTTAGGGGTTGTTCCTGGAAATGGAGAAGTTTCTCCGCTGTTTGCCTGAGTGCTCATTTAGGACGTCAGGAAAAACTTTAATGATTGAAGTTTTTGAGAATTAATAACCCTATACGGAGATAATTTACGATATACAGGTATCTGTGGAGTTCTGCGCAAACATCATGACATCACAGATGATTTTGCCTGAATGCAATACATCGTTCTATGTTAAAGATTTATATGTAGCAAATAAGAAAAGACAGTCTTACCCTTTACTGGCGAGTGGAAGCCGTCATCTTTCTCCTCCCCAGCTGATCCCGCCTGACACACACACACACACACAGACCTTTAACCAAGATTTATGAGACTCTGTACCTCCTGATAACACAGCCGTGAGGAAGGAAAGAGAAGAGCTGACTCATCATAAAAGAATGATTAAATTTCATTCGTTGACTTTATAGTTTTTAAAGATTTAACGAATTCGTCACCGCCGAACACTACAGCTGACCTCTTGAGTGTGACGGTGTTGTTGTCTCAAGCGTCTCGCCTCCAGCACCACTCAGGCACTCACAACAAACGCTGGTCTTAGCAACACGCCGGCTGGAGGCTATGATGTCTTGAAAAATTCTTTATATCTCGCAATAGACAAAACATTCAAGACAAAATCCCATGAGTTGGAGAGGTAAACTTTTTGTGTGAGCATCTGAAGAGCCACTCGCAAAGCAACCCCACTAGTTAATAATTTCGCTGGATTTACGGGGAAGAAAAATATTATTAAAACTTTTGTCGTAATAGCGTAGTCGACTCTTCACTGCCCGAGCCTGAAATTTTCCCGTGATTATTCGGAGTGAGGGTGAGGGGGACATTTTATGATAAATATTTTTTCCCTTGGAACTTACATTATCCAAGCGAGAAATTCACATGTAAAAATATTATTTCTGTGGTTTAATTAGTTTAAATGCATTTTTAATCACATGTGAGTAGATAAAACGGCTGGTAGAAATGTGAGACTAACTTAATCGCTGTTGGTTATGGAATCCTCATTTGCATACCACGTGTAATATTATGATACGAATCTAGTTACTATCGTTCTCTTAATTCACCTTCAACTCTTGCTAAGACACAGACAGATGGAGTTACAGTCACGTAAAGACAATGAAGAACACACAGACACACACAAACACTACTCCACAACCATAGACACTAATCTACACGCCCACGCACACGCACACGCACACAACTCATACCAGCTCCCCCTACTCCCCTCCCACACACACACAACTGTTCACTCCCCCTTCTACACTCAACAGCATGAAAATTAATCCCTCAGTTGCCCCCCAGAGAGCCACTAAGCTCTTAATCACCCCCTGACGTTAGAATTCGCGACTGGAGGATCCTGAAAAGCCACATGTAATCTTGACAACGTTGACCACCGGGCTGCATATAAGTGAATCTGATATCATGTATGTTGAGCCTGGCGCTGGTGGTGGTGGCGGTTGTTCTTGCTTCTGGAGAGGTGTAGGTTGTCAAAGGATTCGCTCGTTGATAAGTTTTCTGTTTCGTCTGACGAGGGATTTAGGAGAATGCGAGTAGTTGTGTCATATGTTCATTTGATTTCACAGTGATTTTTAACGACCTGAGCGAATATTCTCCACAATATATTGATTATTAAAAGTTTAAGGATAATTTGATCAGCGAAATTTTAATGTAAACTGAACAATTATCTGTAACGCAAACTGATCAACTCAACTCGAAGGTAAATTCATCAACCAGACTCCTCGGTAAAACTAATTGAGGAGAATGCAAAGTAGAAAAGAAATTCACCAATTTTTACCCACCCGACTAGGCTAAGTCCAGCAAATTTCTGGCGGAGGAAACGCAGTTGCCTGGGAAGCGCGGGAGATTGGATAGCTCACGACGCTTCATCGGTTCCTAATACATGACAAAGTGACTGTGAATGGATCATCAGCACGAGCGTGGAAAGATGTAGGATCATATCTCATACATATTTAATGGAGACGTGAAGGTTCATTTTTACGCGTAGAGAAAAGAAAGAATGTCAGTGTCATTTCTTGCAGTCTCAGTTCTTGCTGTACGTTCTCAAGCCTAGTGTGTTGTTGGTATTTTTTTTCTAGTTGCTTTTCGTTCAGAGAGGTCAAGATTTTAGTGACACCATTAATCTACGGGTTGTCTTTCGTTCACCTTATATTAAATTATCTAGAATTATGTTTTTTTTTAATCAACATATCTATGATTTTCTTTTTCTTTCATTATCTCTGATTTATTTATTTTTTTTCGTCTTCGGGTTTCTCTGGGTTTCTCATTCTCTAATTTTGTTTCCTTTATTTCTCTTATCTCGTTGATTCAATTTCTTATTCTGTCTTTGTCTTCTCTCCGTCTCCTCTAGCATCTCAAACACGAAGAAACTAACAATCTCTTGGAGTACAATGGGAATAACACAAAGAGAAGAGTAAAAGATCTTAACTTAAATCTCAAATCTGCTGAGTCGTAAACTAGGATTTACAGAAATATATCTCGCTTACTCGTATCATCACTTTTCGAATGTTAAAAATATATTCTAGTTTGATATAATATATATATATTTTTTATAGCGTTTACTGGGATGATTTGTTTCTAAAATCGTATTGATAAAAAATGACTCAAAAGGATTAGTGGTTGGCGCCATTTGATACATCCTTAAGTGTTAGAATTCCTAACTTTATTGGATACATTCTTTTTTATAATGTATTACAGTTTCAGTAAATAAAAGCTTTCACTGTTATATAGTTCACTGTTGTTGCTGTTGATGTTGTTATTGATTTGATTTACTGACCGTCGAGATCTTAGGTAATTACGGCCGTAGTATTGTTATTTTACTTCTGTTCCTTTTATTTGTTTCTTCTTCTGGACGGTCCACATTTGATCTTCTTCCTCACAAATATGTTCTCTGGAGTGCGCATTCCCCGATGAGTCTAGCGATCACCTTGACTGGCACGTCGTTGATGTATAAAACGTTCTTCAGTTGTTTCGCCTGGCCCCAGTCACCGAAGGTAACCATAAGGCCACCACTCAGCCGGCAGGCGGACGAGTAAAAAAAACTTCTTCAGGACGAGGAGGTTCTGTTTCTCGGGAGGGGTTGAAGGTGGAGAAGCTAACCTCACGGTCTTCATCTTCTCCCACGCAACTTTCACGGTAAAGGTCTTGTGTCGGTGTTGTATAGTTCACAATTTCCCACCTAAATTATAATGTCATCTGACTGAGAAGCTAACGTGTATGAACTACAAATTGGGGAAAAGTCTACGGATATTACGCTTCACATTTCACTAACAAGCTGATGAAAATAGCTGGAAGAGAACTAGTAAGTGTAAATTACGACCAAAATTCAGATAAAACGAACAAACATAATATCCCATTTATTTTTACCACCTGCAGGTAAAAATTTGGGAGTTTCATTTAGTGCGTACGTGTTTACTCCGACCCGACTACCCTGCACAACTATCACCCGTCCAATAGATGTATTTCTCCTTTAATGTATAACACCTTGGGAACGAAGACTTAACCCCTTAAGTTGAATTATTCAACTCCTTAAACATGATGACTTACCCCCTAAGTATGATGACAACCCCTAGAATACGATGACAAACCCTTGAATAAGATGCTACTACTATGGGTGACCATTTAACTTATCTCCATAACAATAGAATCCATATACTCGTATTTTATTATTTTACTTTTAAATTTAACTATTTATCAGGAAATTATAATGTCTTCGTGCAACGTGGTAAGAAGCCCTCGTTACCTCCCTCCTAAACACGAAAGTGAGGTTGAAGCAGAGGGAAGAAACCCACATTTGATTTATTCTTTTATTCGTGTTGATGATATATTCTGGGCGGGGCTTAGGTGGTGAGGGAGGTTATTAGGTTAGAAACTTTGTGGCGGTAAAATATATATGAAGGAACGGTGGGATATAATAGTAACTGAAGGGAAATATATTAATTCTGGGTAAAAATAAGTGAATAAATAGATAAGGAATTGAAGAAAGAGAAAGAGACAAGACGCAACAGGGAATAATTCAAAAATAAGTAAGAATCTACATATACTGTATACTACGTGAAAGCAAAAGAAGGAGATTTTCAGAGCTTAGTGTCAGTCGCATAATGGTAGCACGAGGCAGCTACTGATGGTGTACAGTGAATGAGGGGGAGCTGCTACACGTCTTACCTTGGATGGAACTTCGGAGGAGCTGTTAGCAGTCCATTCAAAGTGGCACCTACTATATCCCCAGGGCACCGAGGCCACCCAAGAACCTCACTGTGTGTGTGTGTGTGTGTGTGTGTGTGTGTGTGTGTGTGTGTGTGTGTGTGTGTGTGTGTGTTTTATGCTTTTACATCTGAATGTACCCGACTTTGAGTATTGAATACAAATTTAATTCATAGCACAACAAGATCCTTACAAGTATAGAAACAATTTTTCAATTTTATTGTCATAAAGCTTTTCATATTTTCCCCAATGAACATCTTGTGATATCAGAAGCTTTCTCCCTGAACAAATTATAATTGTGCAAAAATTTTTATATCCTCAATTTGTATGAGAGAGAGAGAGAGAGAGAGAGAGAGAGACTCAGTGTTTACATACTTGGAATTATCGGGGATGCAGGATATAAACAATGGCTGAATGATCTAATGAGGCATCCAATCGTGCAATTAACATAACCCCTGTGTACGCTCTCTCTCTCTCTCTCTCTCTCTCTCTCTCTCTCGTTTACATCGACGCACATCCGATAACATTCCCCGTCAATCACAAGGAATATTCAATCATCCATATTATCAAAAGTTCTCCACACGCTGCGTAACGAGTCACCCAACCTTCACCGGTATATTCACAACTGTATAAGAACATAAAACCCGATGTAATAAGGTATGTTAAGAGGACGACAACATACCTCTCCTCACTGTGGATAATGCAGAAGACCCGACAGCCGCACCCTTAACCACTACCTCCTAAGATGTCCCCACACACAACGCTTCCGTGACGCCTGCTGGACCACCACTCCACGACCCCCTGACGGAGACACGATGATCCTCCCCATACTGGCCAGATATTATGTAAATAATATTGATAATGTGTTAAAGGAATATCTTTCCTTCCTTTGGCTTTAGTAAGCCCCTTTATAATATTTATACTGTATATACTTGTCACACTTGCCAGGTGCTTCTGGTGTTATTGTACAGGGGTACCTAGTGACAGCACTAGGATCCCGCTTCCTCTATCAAGGAATAAACTATTGAAATTGAAAATTGAACATACCTCTCAAGTTCTCATAATGTCGACGGTTTATTGGCAAGAGCTTCAAAGATAATAACTAGCCCAAGTAGTCTTGTACGCTGTGTTTTGGCCAAATTTATTTTATTTTTTCTTCCTTCCTACTCCTTCTTGTCTTTTACCTCTTCCTCTTCTTTCTGCTCCTCCTCCTCCTCCTAGTTCTCTTCTTTCTTCTCCTAGTCCTCCTCCTTTAGCCTACCAGTTACTTAACTCCCTACCGTGACATTAAAAAAAATTATATTTCTGGTATTTCAGCTTTACCATTAGAAAAATAGATGAAGCCAGACAGACAGACAGACTGAAAATCAAAACACACACACACACACACACACACACACACACACACACACACACAGACAGACACACGGGCATAAAAACAGACAGCGTGGGAAGAGGTAGCACTTCTGGACCCTTCGACCGCCCCCACATACAACAATAATCATGATGCCTTTCAGCGTGACGGAAGAGAACACTGGAGCTACACTACCACACAGACACACACACAGACAGTCAGACATACAGAGATAGATAGACACTCGGTGCCTTCCCCCAGTCCCTGCTCGATTGGTGTCTTGGTGACAAGTTAATAAAGGCCGGCCACTGTGTATTTGAGGCCACACACCTGTTATCTAACTAAATAAAAATGACGCGTCCGTAATGTAGGTGTTGAGAGAGAGAGAGAGAGAGAGAGTTTGAGTTTGTGTGTGTGTGTGTGTGTGTGTTTGTTAAGAACTTCGTGGAGAGATGGAGATATATATTTTAGTATACAGTTATTGGGAGCTGTTTATATCTCTCTTTTATCACTTTAACGAACTGTCTCTCTCTCTCTCTGTAAGTGCTTCAACTACCATTCTCCTCTTCTCTTTTTCTCGACTTTTTTTTTACTCTTTATTCCTCTGTGACTGTCTTTCTATCAAGGTATATTTTATAAAATCTTTCTCTCTCTCTCTCTATCACACACACACACACACACACACACACACACACACACACACACACACCATCGTCATTCGTTTAAAATTCCAACACATGAGAAAAATAGCGTTGAAATTCCTCTAAAAAAAGATTTATTCTCGGTAAATCATATATTATAAAATTAATTTAAAAATGGCTGCATTTTATATATTCATTTCAAGCCTTTTCTGACCGTATGAGAATTATATATTACTGTATTATCAAGGTGCTTCAACAGCTAAGATATATTATATACACCATGACGCCATCTGATAATTTCTATACACGATTTTGTAGAATAAAAAAAAATAAATAACGATGCTGGATTCAAGTTTTATTTCACACACACACACACACACACACACACACACAGTCTCTGATGTTTGTTTTTCTTTTGTTTCTTCAGCTTCTCGCTTCACCTTCCTTTTATGTTTTTTTGGGTACAATCTTCTTTCACTTCGCTTTACTTTCTCTTCGTCTCTCTTTTTTTTTTCCTGTCGTTTCTCCCCACGCTGCCGCTATCGGTTCCTTCCCGACACTGTGTAATTCACGTAGGAGAACCAGGGTGGGGTTGTTTTTACGTGTGTGTGTGTGTGTGACTGCCATAGCGATAGTGACGCAACGGACTGGTCTCTGTTTCCCTCTCTTTCACCTCTCACTTTCCTCTCCCACCACTGTAGCACAAACACTCACTCTCTCACAAACCTTCGTACGCTATCACAACCACCTATTATAGAACAAACTATATACACCCAATCCCATATCTGCCACAGCCACTTATTACGCCATACTAACTCCTCCTCTCCCCCACCCATCATAAAACAACACTGCTAAAACTCTTTCGGAACCGTGAGGCCTTATGTTCGATGCCCTGCCTAAGGCCCCGGCGTTGATCCATTACCAAAGAGGCGAGAGCCAGGTTGATGTAGCGGCTGCCTGTAACGTCTCAGTGAATACAGTTTTCATGTTCAGTGCGCCATAAACTCTTACCTGTGAAGGAGCGGGGTCTAATTTCCTCTTCATGTGGATGAGTCAATTACGAAAACACATACGATTTTTTTTCCGGGTTCTGAAACGGGGTGAAATATTTTTATATAACTAGTTCTAATTGTGGTTTTTTTTTTCCTGTTTATCTACTTTGATGTATTTTTGTTCTGTCTATCCATCTACTTAAGTATATATTTACTTATATAATATTGTGTGTTTTTTAGGTGTTGTTAATGAGGAGATTTGAAAATGTGAACTTGGTGTTATAAGACAACATCACAACCTTTCCTCTTTGTGCTTTAAGTTACGACTTTAGTTTAATGTATTAGATTGCTTCCCCTAGAACTGTGAGCAATTTTCCACTAGATGTATCAACTCTTATTGCTCCGGAAATTACACATTTCCCGCCGAAATGTCGACTGATATTGTGTAGGAATTGAAGACATTTTCCGCCAAATATATCGCTCAAAATAACACGGGGATTAACTACAATTGTTTGAGTTATTTCTTCAGCGGTTATTTCTGTATGAGTTACACTAATGAAATTAAAAGTAAGCTAAAGTATACTGTATTTGTTGCTATTTTCTTTTCTAAGATGCCTTTGATAATTTTCTACAGTTTTGGAGCTGATTATTTCAGTGGTGTACTTATTATACAATATGTTTAGGTTCGCGGTCTCTGGATTACTTCCCCCCGCCTCCCCTCCTCACCTGCCTTCTCTTTCTCCCCAACAGACAAACAATGGTGTTCCGCAGCTGTTCGTGGTCTTGCCTTCTGGTGGTCGGCGTGGTGGTGGTGATGGGCGTGTGTGTGGGCGTGGGTGAGACCATGCCCCCGCCCATCTGCCTCAGCCAGCAGGTGCCCCTAAGCCCCTTCGCTAAGAAACTGTGCTCCGCCCTCATCAACATCTCCGAGTTCTCCCGAGCAATGGAGGAGTATCTAGGTGCTCAAGGTGAGAGTCTGGCACTATTACCCTGCACAGAGAGAAACAGACTGGCCACTTGAAGATTAGACACCCCAGCTTAGTTCACCTGAAGATTAGACACCCCAGCTTATTTCACCTGAAGATTAGACACCCCAGCTTATTTCACATGTATATACATCTAAGCTTATTTCACTTAAAGATTAAACACCCCAGCTTATTTCACCTAAGAGATAAGACACCCAAGCTTACTTCAACTGAAGATTAACCACCCTAATGCTAACGTAACCTAACCTAACCCTTCCAGATAGCGTTAGGGTGATCAATCTTCATGTAAGACAAGCTGAGGTTTGTAATCTTCAGGTAATAACAGTTGAGAGTCTACACAAGAAACTATATCCAACTGGTTGACTTTAAATAAGACTATATATGGACTCCAAAATCAGTATTCTGAGTTGTTCTGAGATTCTACTTTAACTAAATACGTTCATTAATCGCAAGTTAAGATATAATATTAAATACAGTTTTTTCTAAGTTATTTATATGTTAATTTTCGTGGTGTTAATTAAGTTAGCGTAAGGTAGAAACTCAATATACACAACATTGATGGTAGTTTTGGGGGTGATGCTGTTTTAGCTGTACCTTCTTACTTCTTTACTGACTAACGAGGAATATTTAACATAAACTGCAACTGAACCAGGAATGAACTTGGACTGGACCTGGACTGGACCTAAACTGGACTTTAACCTAGACCTAAACCTAGACCTGGACTGGACCTAAACTGGACTTTAACCTAGACCTAAACCTAGACCTGGACTGGACCTAAAGTGGACCTATGCATGGACCTGAACGCTGATCTGAAGAAGCGTGTGACTCTCTCAAAAGACAATTGAGTATCGACAATATAAACATAACCAAAGTTGCTGTTAATGATCGAGAAATGTTACAATACAGATTTATATGATGTAGACATTATGCAATAGTCTTGTATTACGGGTTTTAGTTTAGAAAATTAATTAAAACCTTCTTGCTGGCCACGTTGTTAGTAATATTTTTTAAGATATTTTGTCAAAGCCCCGATGCTTGTTAATCCAGATTGTTGAAGCATGTATTTTAAAACAGTAACAATAATATGCATACTAATTAATCCCTATTTTTTGTTTTAAATTCGTTTTACGGAGAAAATAAAACCCATTGATCTCTTCTGATAACCACCGCTACTTTAAACACCTAAAAATAAAAAATAAAATACCATAGGTAATATTTACTCTGATATATAATAAAAAAATAACTTTACTCATTATATTACTAAATTCATAAGTTCAATTTCATTCTTTAAGCAAATAAAAGACGATATAAGCTATGGCTCAGTTCTCTAATCTCACGTTGGTTGTCAATTCTGTGTACCAGCTTACACGAGCCCGTCAACATGTCCTGATATCTCTTGGTGAGGAAAAAATACAACTGTGTAGCTTTATGAAAACAATAAACATGACCTTTAACGCTTGACGTCAGCCATCCCGTGTGCAGCGTCCCGGAAACTTCATTGTAGCCCATAAACCATAGTTCCCTTAATGACGACAGAGCCAAGGGGGTGTATTATGAGCCAAGGGAGTGGATTAAGAGCCAAGGGAGTGAAGGTCAGTGTAGGCCAGTTTACGTCAGTGTTGGTCTGGGTTGTTAAGTCATGTCAAGATAATAGGTCAGTCTAGAGTCACTCTCTGATGGTAGTAGAGGCAGCCAGGCGAAGTCAGTCACTCACAGCCACTCCCTGGTGGTAGTGAGTTACTGTTTATGGGAGTCTGACTGTCTCCCTGTTACTGTCTGTCTGTCTCTGGATGTCTCCGTGTTCTGTTTTATCTCTCTCTCTCTCTCTCTCTCTCTCTCTCTCTCTCTCTCTCTCTCTCTCTTCACACACACACACACGCGAGGACAGAGTGCCATATAAGGTCCCCAGTGCCAAATGTGCCACAACACAAACTTGTTTGCTTCACGTACCACCACGACCACCGAGGGGCCGTGAATCACCTCCTCCAACACCTACCTCCGTCGTTATCCGTTTATTTAGGGTAATGAATGACCTTATTGTCGAAGGTATCAGACCGTGCAGATGTTTTTCCTGTAGTGTCTGTTAAGTGAATATGAGGGTAGTGTTACATAGTCTCAGTCAATTATCATCATATTAAGCTTTCTCCCTTTCCTCCCTCTCTGTCTTTCCCTTTCCTCCTTTGTCTTCCCTATACTTTCCCTTTAACCCCGCCTCTCTCCCTACCTCCCCTCTCTTTAGTCTCCTCATTCCCTCCCATCAGCCCCCCCCACTCACCCTCCCTCCATCAACACAATTTACCCTGTGAAGTAAATTGGCTCATTGCATATAATAGTGTGTATTTACGATCCAGCCAGATGAAGGCGAGCGCCGGACTGAGTCTAGATGAGGCCGGATATAGACTAGATGAGGCCGGATAGTCTACATGAGGCCTAATCTAATCTAACATTTTAATCTAATCTAACATTTTAATCTAATTTAATCTAATCTAACGTAACCTAATCTAGACTAACCTAATCTAATCGGATGTTATGAACCTATCCTAACCTAACCTAACCTAACCTAGTCTAACCCAGCTTAACCTAATATAACCTAACCTAATTTAACCAAATATGAACTAACTTAACCTAATCTAACAAAACCTAAAACCCCAGCTAACGTAAAGGTGTTTAATGATTAACGTGAGAATAAGATGGGGTGTCTAATCTTCAGGTGGTCCAAGAGAATTTAATAGCCGTTAAAAATTCAACTATCCGTTAAAAAAAATGAATATCCGTTAAAGATATGAGACTTCGGTTGGAAATTTTGAAGATCCGTTAGAAAATGTTAATATTCACTTAGTAAATAACACCAGTATAAACGATAGACTAATTTAGGTTTTTTACTTTGAAAAAAAAAATAAATAAAAAGTATTAACATATAGTTTACTCAATGACTGAAAGAGAGAGAGAGAGAGAGAGAGAGAGAGAGAGAGAGAGAGAGAGAGAGAGAGAGAGAGAGAGAGAGAGAGTGTGGGTTTGTGTGCTTTATATATAAGTAAATATGTTTCACCTGCAATTTTAGGCTAAATCACTTGTAAATACGATGTCACATGACCTCTTGGCTGTTGCAACACTAGATATATAAAATCCAGTCACTCATGCAATAGCAACTGGCCACTTGACGCAATGTTTTCATCACCTGCACCTTCACTTAAGTGTACATAATGCCAATGTTTATTTTCTGGGGGGGAGGGGAGGTCAAGTGGTGAGACTCATTAGCATTCAAGCTTATTTATGGGGAGAATGAGCCCTTATTGAACAGTTCACTGACACGAGAGAGAGAGAGAGAGAGAGAGAGAGAGAGAGAGAGAGATGATGATGATGATGACATAATGTATCAATGCGCTTCACTTACACACACACACACACACACACACACACACACACACACCTACAGTAGAGGCCATTAACCTGCGTAGACCATAGGTGAGGGGATGGGGGGAGGTGAATAACACTCACCCTTTACTGTTGAAAATGAACGGCATTTTCAATAGCTACAAATTCAAATCAGAACAAAATTCTATCATACGATCTTTTTTATTTATATATTTTTTTTTTCGATTTATTTATTTATTTGTCATCGTTTATAAATATGGTCATGTAATCGTCTCTGTCTTTCCGTCTCCGCCTGTCTCCGTCTGTGTGTTTGTCTTTCCGTCACTTTGTATTTCCGTCTAAATGTCATTATTTCCGTCTATGTAGGCCTAGGTCTATAGTTTATTCTGTTGTCCTTATTTCCGCCCATTTATCCGTATTTCTGTCTGTTTACGTCCTTATTTACATCTATGTGTGTGTGTGTCACCGTCTAAGAACAAAACGCCTATTATATAAGAATCAGTCCTTCAGAGTAATTACTTCCAGTCTTTCCTCTCCTTTACAATACACTAATGGCTTAAGGAAACAAAGAAGACAATATTACTGAGTTTTGTCATTATTGAAATACGGAAGCACTAAGGATCACCTGTAGTTTAGACACCTTAGTTTATTATTTTACTTGATGCTTAACCACCCTAAAGGTAATCTAATGTTCACCTATCCTAACTTAACCTAACCGAATCTAACGCTGACCTAACCTAACGCTAATCTAACCTTTGACCTATCCTAATTTAACCTTACCGAATCTAACGCTAACCTAACCTAACGTTACATTGCTAACCTAACTTAACCTAACCTAATACTATCCTAACGTTAACCTAACCTAACTGAACTTAACCTCAGCTACCCTACCCTAACTCCTCGGTGGCATTAAAGTGGTTAATCTTCAGGTAAAATAAGCTTGGCATCCTAATCATCAGGTAAAATAAGCTGGGGTGTCTAATCATCAGGTAAAATAAGCTGGGGTGTCTAATCATCAGGTAAAATAAGCTGGGGTGTCTAATCATCTGCTAAAATAAGCTGGGGTGTCTAATCATCAGGTAAAATAAGCTGGGGTGTCTAATCATCTGCTAAAATAAGCTGGGGTGTCTAATCATCTGCTAAAATAAGCTGGGGTGTCTAATCATCAGGTAAAATAAGCTGGGGTGTCAAATCATCAGGTAAAATAAGCTGGGGTGTCTAATCATCAGGTAAAATAAGCTGGGGTGTCTAATCATCAGGTAAAATAAGCTGGGGTGTCTAATCATCTGCTAAAATAAGCTGGGGTGTCTAATCATCTGCTAAAATAAGCTGGGGTGTCTAATCATCAGGTAAAATAAGCTGGGGTGTCAAATCATCAGGTAAAATAAGCTGGGGTGTCTAATCATCAGATAAAATAAGCTGGGGTGTCTAATCTTCAGGTGATACGAGTTCAGACTCTTTATATCTCAACACAGGTATAATACACTATCCTTCACCCCATGTTTCAGCATTTCCTGTAAACCCATCTCTCTTATATTCCTCAGTAAATCTCTATTGATCATTCTCTTCACTGCACATAACACTCAGGACCTCCTCTCTCTTACACGATTAATCTTCACCTCTGTGTTATTAACTACGGACTATAATTTACACTTCAGCTCCCTCTCATTTACTTTTCATTTCCATTAATCAATATATTTTTTTTTCTCTCCCTTACTCCCCCTCTTGTAACTCCCTTTCTCTTAAATAATTGTCTCTCCTTCTTTCCCTCCTTCCCTGTACAATAATTGGATTACTGCTTTAGTTCTTTATTCGTAGCTCTAAATAATCTCTGGATGCTCAATATAAAGAAGGATCTATCCCCTCCCCTCAGCAGTACTTTAATACATATACAGTGAGCGTTTCTTTGGCTATTGTTGAGGCATGAAACGTTGGTCCGCAGTGGGGAGTAATGGCCTATGTAATGTACCTGGAACTTAAACAAATGGCTGTCCATCTGGTGAATTAGATATGGCCTAGGATTATGGTGGACTCGTACTGAGGAGGGGGGCAATGTTGTGTAGAGCCTCGTGTCATGATAATTTATTGAGGAAACGTTTTATCAAATTAACAGTTTGTGGAAACGACTTTTATAATACATATACATACATACATACATATTATGGAAACGTGTTAGACTTTTCGGGAGGGGGGGGGAGAACTTTTTTTTTTTTAATTTAATACGGAGGCTGGCTACCAGATCCACGGGGTGACTTTTCTTAATATTATGATGTTTCCAAAATTTTACGGTAAGAATAAAAGGATATCTACGTCCCTCTGGAATGATAAACAGAATTACACTCGTGACTTTTGGTGTAATCTAGGGTACAACGTCCGCCTCGTGCACAACAATATAAATGTAACTTTGAAGGTAACATTAGGCTTTCGTTATGAACAAAAATCTAATTCCTGTAACGTACGCAATGCTAACTCAATTCCTAATCTATGTTGGTGTAATCTGTCGTGGAGTTCACCTGTTTCACTAATTTTCTTTCTCTCTTTACTGTGGGTGTTTTAATTGACCAGGTTAGCCACACCATTCTTCTTTAAGAGTTGCATTAGGTTCTTCATCTGCCTGGCCTATTGGTCTCAAGTCTGTGTACTAGAGTAGACAGTTATTGGAATTAGTTGGCAGCATATTGTTATTGTATTGCTGTGCTTCTTCCCGCCAGGTCTCTCTAGGTGCGTGCTTTAGGTTAATAAATACACTGAGTCATTAACAATTGAATATTAAGATATACGTTAATGTTATTATGCATTACTGCACTTCAACAACTAAGGTAATTAACCGCGTATTCTAGGTTAATAAATACACCAGTCATTAGAAACTGAAGGAAATTATAACGGATACATTGCAGCCTATCTTTGTTTATTGGTCCAATGGTTGTCTCTGTTAGACCTTCATGAAGTCTTCCCCCTCTGACATCACCACCAGCGCCCCCAGTGTTACACGAGATCGATTATGGTCCTAATTAAATTTTCCATCACCTTAACCACTAATATGTTGGCGCAAAATTACACTTGGCACTCTGCCTTGATTAAAGATGCTGAATATGATGAAATGAGAGACTTCACTAATTATATTTCACAAAATTGCTATTAGTCGGGAAAAGTGAAGGAGCATGAGTGAGTGAGGAGGACTTGAGTAGATGAAAGGATGGAGTTTTGTTTTTCTTGGAAGTGTTGACCATGTCAGCGATATACTGTAAGGAGAAGATTAAAGAGCACTCACTAATACTAAGAAAAGCTCGATATATGAAATACAGGAAGCGATCCTTCCACTCACCCACTAGAACCCGCAAACAGAAATAACAGAAGAAGAGAATGGTAAATGGTGAATAAAAAGAGGATTCTTTTATTTTCGTTGAATTTCCATTTTCTTTCTTTAGGTGTCTATTGACATTGGCTTTGAGGTAGTGGAAGTAATAATGTGAAGACTCTGTAGTTTCAGAAAGAGCCTTCTGTGAAAGCTGTCAACTGCGTTGGAATAGTTGGAGACCTTTTGTATTCTACTCTCGTCAATTTACACTGCATCCCTATGAAAGAGAACAGAGTAAGATTTGACACAACACTCGCCCCCAGACTGAAATACACAAGCAAAAATCCTTTACCTTACAGAAGAGTCGTCTTACACAATAAAGCCAATAACTGTCTTCCTCTTCTGAGTACCTGACCCGACTTGACCTGACTTCCCTTTCTTCTCTCCCTACAGCTATCGAGCGCAGTATGCCCGTGAACGAGCCCGAGGTCAAGCGACAAGACTTGGACCATGTCTTCCTCCGCTTCGGACGATCCCAGCAATAAGTCAGCAGGGATCATGGAAGGAAGAAAATGTGGCATAATTTTCGCCGAGAATGAAAAAGAAAAAACATGTTACTTTGCCAATCGTTTTTAGCCTTCGGTGACGCGCTTCTATACGGCTTATGTTATCATATGTGTTTCTAGTGGTTTAAGATGCCCATTTCTTTTATAGACCAAAAATGGCTGGCATTGTTGCATAAGAGTTACCTTCTTTGTGTTCAGTTTTATTAAATATGGTACGAAATAATTAATATATTTTCTGTTGTTAAATAAAAATCTATATACAGTACATTATATACATAAATTATGTTTTTTATCTAATGTAGAAATATATGCGCGAATCTTATCTTAAAATATCCCAAATAAAACTGAATCTCCCCTAATCCTCACTATGTAACAAGAGAGTGTAATGTGCCACGCTCCATCGTGTTGATGTTGGGATTCCCAGTCCCAGAAGAGCCCGGTGAGGCTCATATGATTCACCTGTTAGAGAACAATAAACATGACCTGGCCTCTTCCTGTGGTCTTACTGCTGGCCACGCCTTCCTTTAACCATTAAATGAACCGAATGGTATGTTGATCAATCTCGCCTGTCCCCTATGTGTCAGACATTACTCAGATACCTTGGTTCTTACATTGCGTTACCTCGGCGTCTTAGGCTGTGGTAAGGAGAAATATAGGTCTTCTCTGAGCAGGTGGATCTTTCTCTTTGGGGATAAGAGACGGCATGAAGCTGTGCCGGGTACCCAGCTTTGCCACAGGCACTTCTCACGTCCTTCACCTGTCACAGAATCGTCCACCTGAGATGGAGAATACTTTTTTTTTTCGGAGACTCGACGAGCTTTCCTTCGTCAGGCATATGTCAACACCTCCTGGCTGATGTGTCGACACTGAAGTGACGACTATGGCTTCGACAGTCCTAAGAGCAATTCTGTAACTTATACGCTTATATTTTATAAATGTTGTCTGGTATGAGACGGTTTGTGTACATATGCCCGTCGTCACAAAGGATCCATAGCTGTGACGGTAGTTTGCCTGTGTGCGGGCAGCCACTTATTATGTGCTTCAGGTTATGTTAGGTAATATTGTCAACAACTATTGTACTCAGTGCCAAAAAGGAAAATTAGTTTCATTAACACATATACAAAGAAAAATACTGTTTTTATATCCTTTAGAAATTCGGTCATGCCTGGTTTCTATTCATTCCAACAAAACTCACATTGAACTTCCTACGTTTCCAAATAATATTAAGGCTGTTAATGGCTGGTTAGGTGACTCACTATTAGTATATACAGATAATACATCTTTAATATACATTGACTCCATCCAAGACTAGAGAGTTGATTGGCCGTGACTGATGCATTAAGGGGAATGTCACTGCCTTAATCTTTTATGTAACTCCTCTCTGGTGTTAATTACTAAACCCCATTCACTTGGATCGAGTGGTGAAGGAAGCACTAATAGAGATGATCATTAAGAAAAATCGAATAAACTGCCATTAAAGATAATGACTCATAACAGTGACGTAACGTTGTAATTGACGTACTTAAAACTTCTTAAAGGTTGAGAATGTAAGACAAAGGTGAAGTGCAGTTGATTATAACTTAAGAAAATAGTTAAGGTATATATAACATCACTACCTATAATATGAATCTCCTTTAGTGAGACAAATGTATGACAATAATGGTAATGAAGATGATAAAGATTATGATCATAATAATAATGATGGTGTTGATAATGAGGATGATGATGATAATAATGATGATGATGATGATGATGAGAATAATGATGATGATGATGATGATGATGATGATAAAAATAGGAATGATAATAATGATGATGCTGATCAATCTAATGATGATCACGATGATGAGGACGATACTGAAGCAATCAATTAGCATTATCACAAAAAAATCACATCATGTTCAATAAAGATGTTGAAGAATACATCAACCTTTTTATTTATTTTTTACGGGGAATAGCCCACCCGGGTACAGGTCATCGAAAAAATAAGAGTAAAAAGAAATTAAAAACTAAAGAGAAATATACTATAATAATCTACACCACGAAGATGCCGGAAAACCAGTTTTTTGAAGTGAGACAGATTGTAAGAGTATGGAAACACAGAAGAAGGCAGAGCATTCCACAGTTTGGCTGTGTGAGGAAAGGACCAGAAGGATTTACTGGAGGAAGAGTTAGTCAGGTCAGCGATCTTTCTTTATATATATATATATATATATATATATATATATATATATATATATATATATATATATATATATATATATATATATATATATATATATATATATATATATATATATATATATATATATATCGTTTCAGCATTATGGTAATGTTTATTTTTTGTAGCAGTTATCATTATGAGACTTATATAAATATATAAAGTGGTCAAATAGCTGATAACTATAAAGATGAATATGATAGTAAATATGAAGAAACATGTAAAGATTAAATATATTTACACACTGGCTAACATAATATAATGGAATGATATGTGTTATACAAGACATAATGGTGATTAACTAATATGTCAGTGAATATGATGTAGGGGATATAACAATATATTTTCATTGAACATTATGATGTATATGAACTCTAATTTTTTTCTTATATATAGAAAATATGATATTGTTAAGGTTGGAAAAAATACTATTACCGATTATTCGAGAATCAAAATACACCAACAATGTAATTAGCATAAAAAAATTATAATTATTTACACTGAAAGATAGAACAAAAAACAGTAGTTTTAGGTACTATGTAGATGACTGCACATATGCTGGATAAATCATAGTAGTGTGAGCTTCAATAGACCTGATGAAATTAATGGTAGTTACTGAAGGTAATGTAAACAGAACTGGTGATGGTAAGCAAAGGGTATAAGAGCTACCAATAAAGATAAAGGTGTTGACTATATTCTCTATATGTTACCATGTATGACCCATAATACAGGTGATGATAGTGGGTGTAAAGGAGTCGATTTTGTTTTAAGATTTGTGGGAATGTGACCTATGCGAACCTTAAGCTAGAGGTCTGCCCGAGGAGAGATTCACATTCGTCCAAAATTAGGGATATTCTGTACACTGAGAGAAAAAACATCCCTAAAGTGCATAAAGTTTCCATCAGTCATTTACGGAAGGCGAAGTTTGAGTTGACAAAACGCAGAAGAAAAAAATATATACAAGAATGATAATACATCCATGAATACAATGCACCGTATACAATTTACAGGAGTCTTTGGATATTTTAAATAGCTTAATTTTATCTCAATATTATTTTAACTAACAATATGAAATTACATCTTCAAGGCTCAATATATTACAATTATTTCAATATATAAATTATAAACGGTTCATGGTCAGAACAATACTGTGAGGAACCGGTATACAAGAACACCCACATATTATATTGAAAGATAATTATATATGAAAATGATTGGCCAACCAAGTCACATGACACGATACTTGAAGATCATTGGAAACATGAGGACACCCAATGGACGAATATTAACCTACTTGTTTAAAAACGAAATAACGGTAATTAACCCAGGACATAATATGTGATTAATTAAACCCAACTTATCATAAGACAGATCTATGTAGCGTTGAAATTATGTCATACTTCAAGTCCTCAGTCTTTCATTTTTCAATAGTATGATTTAACATCGAGTAATTTATCTGTACTGCATGATGAATGATGACCGGTGTAGGAACTGACTATTTTTTTTTTTGGGGGGGGGGGTGTTAAGACGTATTTCCTGAAGCACAAAAATACAATTAACAACACCGATGCAACTCACAAACTCTTGACTGGCCACTCTAATTCTCCTCCATTACTCGGACAGCCAACATTTACTTTCAACCACTTCACCTATTTTTTCTTTATTTCTTATTGGTTTTCTTCCTCTCAACTTCTTCCATTCCCCCAAACTTTCTTGCAAGTTTGTCTTTCTTAATCCATCTAACTTCCAGCTCAGAATGACTATCTGTTTTTATTTTCGATAGTTGTTGAGCGTTAGAGTTTAAGAAGTAATGCGCGAAGCCTAATCTTTGCAGTGGTTGTATAGTAAACACAAAACTATACAGCTATGACAACTATAACTGCAAACCTAGAATACTTGCTGAAAGATCATAATTGTTGAATCGCACCAATACATTATAACATTACAATATCAAAGTCCCAAGGAATTCAGAGTTTCTCCTGTACAGATGTTCATTCCGCTGTGTAAATATCTGCTTCAACGTGATACCCTTAATACTCTTTTATGTGGAGGCAATCAAGCTTACAGAGACAGTCAAGTGTAGAGGCAGTCAAGCATTCAGAGGCAATCAAGCATACAGAGGCAATCAAGCTTACAGAGACAGTCAAACGCATGAAGGCAATCAATAAATAATCACCGTATCTAATGGCAACCTTAAAATACATTGGTCAGTGAAAAATAATCTATTGCATCACTCCTCTTTTTTTAGTGATCACTGATTATTATTATTCTACTCCTTGTAATACATGATGGAGTAACGGAAGATCTATTTGCCTGTTCCTACTCCCTTTCTTCGTTATCCTCCTCCTCTTTCCCCATTTTTCTTCCTCTTCCTCCATCTCGTCTTCTATCCCCTCTCCTCGTCTTTTTCCTCCCTCCCCTTCCTACCCCACGCCACGATTAGCACTCATGTCACCGCGCTTGTCGTAACACCATGGTAAATTTGTCGGCCGTCTCACTTCAATATTCGGGAAATCAGTAGAATTTTGTGTTTTGTATAAATTTTGTAGATGTATTGATGATAGCAACGGACGATAACTTTCATTTATACCTACATCTGTATACATAGTTACGTTCATATGCATTGTTTTTATTTATTTATTTTTTATGAGTTAATTTATTGCCTTCCATCGTTGGAAAAATACACCTAATTGAGTTTTCCATAACTCTGAATTCATTCCGGTGTTGGTGATTGATTTTCTCTCCTCTCTTCTTGACCTTCTTCTCTTACTATTTCTTTCTTCTCTCCTTCTCCTTCCCCTCTTCTAGCTTTTCCTCTCACTATTTCTCTCTCTCTCCCCTCCTCTTTCTCTTCCTCGTTTTCTTCATTGGTCAAAGTTATTTCCTCTCCTTTCTTCTCCACTTTCTCTCCTCACTACTTCTCTCTCTACCCCTCCCCCTCCTTCCCCTCTTCTTTTTCACTGGCCATGCCAATATTCTCCTCTTGTCTCCAACTTCCTATTTCACTATCCCCCCCTCCTCCCCCACCCTCCTTCTCTACTTCCCTTCACCAGCATCACCAAACAAGTTTTTCAATAGACCCTGAGTAAACACACAGCCTATATTGAAAACACACAAGTCTGTCCACACTGTACAAAATTGTAATCAAAGCGTCGATGAATAGTTTATTGTGGTGGATGGATGTTAGTTGTTCCCTCATGCAAGTACGGTATTACAACACAGTTTCATGCCAACAGGTACTATAGAGGTGATTGATAAAGGCACTCAATTACTGTTGATATAAGCTATGTATTGTTATTGCGATGTGTAATAATAATAATAATAATAATAATAATAATAAAGAAATATAATATTATAGGCACACAAATGAATTAGAATTGGTATAACATAGGTTAGGTTAAGTTAGGTTTAATAGTCGAATGTCCGGCAGCACAGCACAAGCGGCCAGGGAATAAAGTTCTTTCAGGGATTTGATCAATTAGGGAGGCGTCTGTGGAACTGATTAAGTGTAGTCTGTGACCTTGCCAGCAACATCTAGCATAGCCACTTAACATCAACCACCACCTCTCAGCACCATCCACCACAAGTCAACCACTTAGCATCACCCACCACCACCACCTAACACCACCCACCACCACCTACCACAACCCACCACCACCTAACACCACCCATCACAACCTAGCACCACCATATACCACCTACCACAACCCACCACCACCCAGCAGAGAGCACACACCACTATTCCCCGAGTAACCTTTTACCAGATCCACATTTATTACTTCATTATCCTTTGTTGTAGCTCCTGGTGGGGTGTCCCGCGTCCCCTCATAATCCTACCACCATTGTTCTCTCTCATCGTTATAAGACGTATTTAACATAAGATCAATACATCGTGGAATATTTTAACCACAGTCTTCCCTAGTCGTTATGGGTCACTTCACCACAAGTGTTTTTAATCACTTTGTCGCCTTGTGTTAAAGCGACCAAAACATTTAGGTCAGGGTCTTCAAGGTCATAATCATCATCACTGCTTCTAGGTACTTCAATCATGATTATTTCTTCCTTGTGTGAGAGAGAGAGAGAGAGAGAGAGAGAGAGAGAGAGAGAGGTAAGTACAGTACATAATGGCCAGGCTTCATCGTGTTAATATTAAACACCTGAAAAGAAAAAACATCAGATTTATCCTCTGAATTTACTTTTTTCCTTGTATGATTATTTACGAATTATTCACTCCAGCTCAGCTTTTATTGTACGAGTTTACTAATAAGATAACCTTCCCGCCACACAACATCTGGCTACCTGATACATTTAAAAATCTGGTTATCAATCACTGTTGATCAAAGTATTTCACTGAACTACCGCCGGCTTGTAGTAATGACACAGTCAATCATTAATTAGTGTGTGTTCTCTCAAGCAACATAAATGACAGAGGTTACCTTCCGACGACATCAGACCTTTCCAAAGGGCAGAGCAGCGGGAGAGGGTGTTGTTGTTGTTGACCAGTGAATGTACAGAGACCAGACAAAATTAATTTATTTTTTCAGAATTAATCTACACCTATTCTGAACTCTAAATTTATATATATATAAATACTAACTTATTCACATGTGGTGTGATGTATGTCGCTTTTGACGTTGTGAATAACCCATATATGAATATACTCACAGGTCTGGTATATCTCAGTAGTGAATGTATGACAGTATAGACAGATAAACTAAATCAGTGAATAACTTTTTTTTTTTACAAATATACATACAGGTCTGGTATGTCGGTATATTAAGTTTATAATAGTAAAGATCAGGAAATATAATGAATAAGTTAATAATCCTCTTTTAAAATCTTCCTTTCCTTCCTCTTCTGCGAGTCATTTTACGTACAGAAAATAAATAGAGAGAGGAATTTAGAAAAGCAGAGATAAAGAGAAGAGAAATGGAATAAAGAAAAAGAAAACAAGGAGAAAATACAAGAGGAAAAATAAATATAAGACAGAGGAAAGAAAGATAAAAGAAAGGAAAAAAAATATATAACAGAAAAAGTAAGAAAATAAGATAAAGATAAAAATTAAACCAAAATACGAAAGAAAGAGTTAAGAGAGAATTTTTTTAATCACTGAATCACTGACGGAGAAAATTATGAGTTTATTTTCTTTGCTACTTAACCTATTATAAACACTGTAAACGTAATATTATTAACATTTCTTAATCATTAATATATAAATAACAGTTAAAGGAACCAGCTGTCCCTCCTCGTGTGTGTGTGTGTGTGTGTGTGTGTGTGTGTGTGTGTGTGTGTGTACAGTAGACCAGCACCCTCTTCTTATTATAGATTCAAAGATAGAATATAAAAGAGAGACTCCGGAGAGAATCCCTGACCTGAGATGAAAAAAATACCAAGTAATTGTGGATAAGCTATGGGGGAGGGGGGGGGGGGGTGGAGGAGGAGAAGGAGGTGGCAGAGGAGGGGAAGATTGGAGGAAGAGAAGGGGAGGTAAAGAAGGAAAGAAGCAGGAGAAAGAAGAGAGAGAGAGAGAGAGAGAGTGGTAAAGGGGAAGGAAGAGAAAGGTGGGTAGATGGAGGAGGAGGAGGAACAAGAAAAGGAGAAGAAGAAGAAAGGAGTAAGAAGAAGACGAGGACGAAGAGGAGAAGGAAGAGGGTAAGTGAAAAATGGCGGAGAAGTAGGGAGGAGAGAGAGAGAGAGAGAGAGAGAGAGAGAGATAATCATAACGACAGAATTAAAAAAAATGAAATTAAAAACAGAAGAGGGGAAGTAGAGAGACTCGAAAGAAATAAAAAAATAATCAAATACACAAGAAGTTAAGAAGGAGGGAGTCTAATTATAATACTTCCTTACAAACTAAATCCAAATTATCCAAAGAAATTTATTATATTTTCCCGCGTAACTAATTATTATGGATCAAATGAGCGCCTCTGTCTTTACTATATATGCTCATTTGAATTTTGACGCCATTTTGAGACTCCTTATGTGTGACTTAAACGGCTCCATTTAGATGAATTCTTACATACGTACCGTAGTCATGCACATCAATACCGCCACCACTCCAGTGCAAGCTCCAGCAGTTACAGTGGGTACCCATCCTCTCCAGTTGGTGCAGTCTGCCAAACTCCTGGGTGTAGCTTTAGATCACAAACTGGACTGGAAGACCCATGTAAACAACACAATCAAGTCAGCCTCGTGCTGACTCTACATACTACGACGACTCAGGTGATTTGGGGCACCCACGCCAGAGCTGAGGACTATCTACAACGCCTTTATTCTCCCAAAACTAACGTATGCGTCACCAACCTGGTCGTCTTCTCTCAACTCTACCCAACAACGTCAGCTAGAGAAGGTACAGAAGAGAGCCTGCAGAATCATGCTCGGTGCAGACTACTCCGGCTACACCAACGCTCTCTCCACCCTGGAAATGACATCCCTCAGTGACCTCCACCACCACGCACTAGCAGGGTTTGGCAGTGGACTACTGCACCATCCTCGTCATCGCCACCTACTGCCACCTGCAGTACCCCTCCCACCTCGCGCAGTCCGCCACTACAACAAAATTCAGCCCATAAGAGCCCGCACCGATAGATATAAGAATAGCACCACCCTTTGGAAATCTGATGTTTGTGACCTGAAGTTAGAGGTCATGTTAGTCTTTATGACCTGAAGTTAGAGGTCATGTCAGTCATTATGACCTGAACAAGAGGTCATACTTGTCTTTCAGTAACTTCAGGGAGTCTCTAGCTGACCGAATGCTCGCTGGTAAGTGATTTCGTATGATAAACATCTCACCTGAATTCGATAATTAGCGAGTTTTATCTTTTTGTTTTTACCTAAACTAAACTAAATTAAAGTAAAGTAAAGTAAACTGAACTGTACTTAATTAAACTAACACTAGCCTAACTTAACCTACCTTACCCTAACCTACCCTAACCTAACCTAACCCCCCTCAGGTAACATTAGGATAGTTAATCTTCAGGTGAAATAATCTAAGGTGTCTAATTTTCAGGTAATCCTTAATTTCTTCTACTTTTACCCTTTACTCTTTTCCTCTCCATCTTCATTAGTTCCCTTTTCATTGATCTACACTTCTTCCTCTCTTATTCCTCATTCACCCATCTTCCTCTATTCTTCTGTCATTCCCTTCGAACAAAAACATCCAGATAATTATGACGAGTAATTATTAAACAATTATCAGAGCACAAGGCCCCCAAATCGGGACCACTAAAATAATCCATCATCCCCTGAGAGCGCCAGCAGGAAGACCCACGACCAGCTTAAGTCTGTACCTGAGATAACTTTATTTCAATTTACCTGTTGATCTGTTACCACACCTGGGTTGGGTTAGGTTAGGTTAGGGTAGGTTAGGTCAGGTTAGGTTAAGGTGTTTGATCATCAGGTGAAACAAACTAAGGTGGTTAAACTTCACGTGATCAAAAATGTTAAAAGATATTCAACTCCCGAGAGAGAGAGAGAGAGAGAGAGAGAGAGCGAGTAACACCTATCTCCCCCCACAGTATATAAAATACTATCACCTGACCCGGACAGGTAACTCGGCCCGTCACCGAATAATTAGTTTCATATTAAAATCCATTCAAGATTTTTTTATTTTTTTTACCGAATTGGATTACTTATTTATACATGATGATGTAATTTTATCGTGGGCTGTGAGATTAATTAATACTAGGCCTAACTCTGTCTGTCTGTCTGTCTGTCTGGAAATTAACGTGTGTATCTGCTAAAGATCATCATTAAGTGATATGAGAACGATAGATATGCTGATAGATTTTAATCAGTAAAATGGTCATAAAATGGATTTAGCATAAATAGTAGACAATACAGGTATACAATGTACGTACATAGACCGTGCAGGTATACATTACATACATCAGACAGTACAGGTATACATACAATTATAAACAGTAAATAAACTCGACCAATGGAAGCCAACAAAGCCCTAGCGTTCACTAGATTCGCTAAACCAAAACACAACGATATTTCATTATGATTAGACACTTTGTTTTTATCTTAGTCAGCGATGCCCTGAAGCTCTCATGGTTGAGGCTGCCAAAAAATACCATCAGTTTAAGTTTAGTTTTATTAAGTTCTGATGCTGTTCTTTTGAGGCTTAGGTTACGTTAGGTTAGGTTAGGTTAGGTTAGGTTAGGGTAGGTGGGAGCAAAACACAAGCTACAAGACGAGGAGACGGACGTGTTTTACCTGATGGAGTTTCTTAATGCGTTCTTTGCCATACTCCAGAAATGACAAAAGAAAGTGAACACAGAGAATAATCGAGTATCTTTCAGGTGTTGTCGAAGAGGTTGAAGAGGATCACCAACCAGGAATCCTTGGAACACGAACTCTAAATGTCCTTCTCGGAATACGGAAGAGGGAGAAGCGAATTTAGTGATGAATACTCTTTCTATTGTTGCTACCATTTCCCATGATAAGCAGGACGAATTCTTGACCTTCAGAACGATTTTCCTGTCAAAAATATCTCCGTGTGTAACTAATGACCTGAGTACACGACTCTTCATTACTGAGAATCTTGTCCAGACGAATTCCCGAAAGATATTGAGAACGATAAGTGGGACTCAACTTACTCAAGGAGGGTAGCAGAGTCCTCTGGAGATTATTTGAAGTCACCTGTCTGTATGTCTGTTAACCTGTCTGTCTCTATTACTCTGTATGTCTGTTTGTCTCGCTAAGTCTATATAATTTCCTCGGCATTTGTTGAAAAAAAAAATAATAATAATAATAATAACACTAATAATAATAGTATAAAAATGACAAATAATAAAGGTATTGATAAAAAAAAGGATAGGGAACGAGAGAGAGTCAGTCTCTCTCTCTCTCTCTCTCTCTCTCTCTCTCTCTCTCTCTCTCTCTCTCTCTCTCTCTCTCTCTCAGCTGTATATAAACTGAGAGAGAGAAGTTCAATAGGTCAGACGCCGAGGTTGAATGACAACAAAAGACTTCTGAAACGATAATGTGAAGGTGACTCAAACACTGATTCTTAATATATTCTTTTATTCTCTCTCTCTGTCTCTACTTCTTAGCTTTCTCTTTCTCCCCGTTCGACAACTAAGAAGGAACTGATCTGAACATCCCCCCATCCGTAGAGGGACGGTAGGAGGAAGGAAGAGAGGGGAGAGGGTGGAGGGGGGGGGGTAGAATGAGTGGGGGAAGGAGTTGAACGACGGAAGGAGGGAGGGAAAGGGAAAGGAAGAACAAGAAGAAGAAGAAATCACGTGGCGAGGACAGTAGGAGGATAAAATGAGAAGAAAGGAGTAGAAGGAGAGACAGGAATCATGAAGAGAGAAGAAGAAATATAAGAAGTAGAAAGAGAGGAAGACACCAAGGAAACAAAAAGAGGAAGAGGAAGAATCAGAAGTAGAGATCACAAGAAAGAAGAAAATAAGAAAACTAATAAAAGAGAGGACAGACATAGAAGACAATAAAGAGGAATAGTGGGTCAAGGTCACGACAACACGAGGACAACAACAACATAAAACAGAGATTTAATAGATACAAAGTAAATGATGAAAGACAATGAAGAGAGAGAGAGGGAGATAGAGAGAGAGACATAATATCTCTCTCTTTCTCTCTCTCTCTCTCTGTCTTAACACCACAAACAACCAACTTCAGCTTATAAACGTGACTCTACTGCCCCCCCCCCCCCTCCTCTCTCTTTTTTAATTGTTCACACGTCGTTTAGCCACCCTAGCTTATTTCACCTGATGATTAAATACCCTATCACCAGTCATGAGGGTTAGGTTAGGTTAGATGTAGGTCAGGAGATATTTTATAGTCGGTCGATAAAGCCTTGACGCATCGAAGGGTGAACTTGTGAAATCGGGATAATATTTTGTTATAACACACACACACACACACATACACATACACACACACACACACACACACCTACACACACACACACCTACACACATACACACACACATACACACACATACACAAAATAATCCACTGTACACCCCCACTAACCAGGCTAACATGAGCGTCTCGCGTTGCAAATAAAACTAAAACTCAACTTCTCGGGTTCGTACGTATATTAAAAAAACTAACTTCACAACAGAGAAACTGACGAACAGGAACGTAAAAGAATACGCCGACAGAGATGCGGGTGTTGTGTTTGTTTTGTTACGGAGTTAAATTTGTAAACAGTGGGGGAATGTTTGCAAAGAAAAAACACACTCTCACATATATATATATACTATATACACACGCAAACCCACCTACGCGTTTTAATGTACTGTACTGTTTGGCGTCAGAGATTCACATGTAATAATATTCTTTTTGTTATATTTTACACTAGGTTGACGTAAATAAGTAGATATAGTGTCTTTATTATTATTATTATTATTATTATTATTATTAATAGCCTTAGCTGTATCTTTCCGAAAATAGAAACAAAAATCAAGTGAATGATGGTTGAAGCATTAAAAGAAATGACTAACTGGAAGGAATTAAATTTCATCTCACAAAGCTATAATACTTTGCATGACGGATTTTCTCAAGAGTGATTGACTGTCTCCGCTGGTTGATTCCTTCCTTTAAATTATTGACGGTTTAATTTCCTTATGTTCATTTTTATATAGAAGGTGAATTTAAAATATGCATTAGATTTTAGCTTGCGATTGAATTTTCTTGATTAAAAGTATCCGTCTGTCCGTCTGTCTCTCCCTGGCGTACATGGTGTTAACAAGAGAGGCGAAGAGAAGTGTGTGTGTGTGTGGGCGGGGGGTAACGGAGAAGGGGAGGGTACAGCCTGACCAACAGCCTCCACCAGGGTTGTCAACACATGGTTTTTCACAGGTGTCCCAGGTGAGAGAGGGACGGACGGCTGTTACCAGTATTGTTCTGCCAGAGGACGATGCCTGAGGTTAGGTTAGGTTAAGGGAATTCTTTAAGGAGTAAATTACGTGTCCAGCGTTAACATGTGGCCACTGTTAATTAATATATACAGTGGAGAGAGAGAAAGGGAGAGATATAAAGAAAGAGAAAACTAGAGAAATAAAGAGAGAGAAAAGTGAGAAAAGAAAGAAAGGGAGAAGTAAAGAACGACAAAATAGAGGAGATCTTTAACTTTCCATGAGTTAAAAAAAGAAAAAAAACATTTAAAACCAGGTAATTGAAGGGGAATACTCAACATGCTAATTAAGGATCTACAGTAGACATTATAAAAATTGTCATTTTAGTAATTAGTTAGGCTAATGACCCATGACAGTTTCAATCATTTCTGACCTCTAAATACTCGCGTCCTGTAATTGAGTTTCCTACACTGCTGTTTCATCGTAGAGGAAAAAAAATACGAAAACAAAATCAAATAAAAGAAATTGTTTATTGTTGTCCAGATTTTCATGATGTTCAAAATCTCCGTAATTGGGAATCTTTTTTTTTTTAATAATAATTTTACCTATTTGCAGCGGCTTATTATTTTTTGTCTGTAAGTATTGGATGCTGGGATGCTAGGATACAGGAATGCTGGGATACAAGGATGCTAGGATACAGGAATGCTGGGATGCTAGGCTACAGGGATGCTGGGATGCTTCACTCATATACACAGTCTTTTCTTAATTTAATACATTCTCACCCGTGTATTTTTTATCATAATCATTGATGTATTTAGGATAATATTATGCGTTCGAGTATTAGCCAAAAGATGTTCGTGGTTTGAGAGTGACATCATCAAGTTCTAGCAATTGTTTCGATTTACCTTCAATGTTTATCCTCGTAAAGTCTTAAAAAAAATGAGTCAATTATGCTTCAGAAATTAGTTTGGTGATGTCACTTTCTGTCTGTGATATGGTGATGTAACTGTCCGTTTCTATACTTGGTGATGTCACTTTCTGTATCTGTGTTGGCTGACGTCACTTTCTATCTATTTACTTGATGTCACTTTCATGTATCTGTGTGCTTGGTGATGTCACTTTCTGGCTGTTCCCAACCCAACCTGACCTGACCTAATAACAATAAAAATAAAACAGTCATATAAAAAACAGACAAATAAAATCGCACAAAATATACCCCCTCCCCCACCACTAGCACCATTACCACCATCACCATCACCACTATCACCATCACCACTACCCCCCCTCTCCCAAAAGGCCGTAATATAGTCATGTGCAGCCATCAACACCAACACAATATTTTATCCATTATATTTTACGCATTTTTCTCACACCTTATAAACTGGTGTAGCCCAGAGAGGTGAGAAACCCGACCAGGTGAGAAACCCGGCCAGGTGAGAAACCCGGCCAGGTGAGAGACCCGGACAGATACGTGTTTCTCATTAAGAACATTTCATATTTCATAGCGGGTTTTTTTTTATTTTGTTTTTTTTATATGTATTATATTTTTTTTAGCGAGTCTCCATTCCCGCTCGAAAAAAATAAACAAATCAAAGAAAAAACTATAGTCAGGTGTTTTTTTTCACAAGATTTCACTCTGTTTTTAAAAAAATTATTATTATTTTTTGCAACTCTTTGATTTTGAATAAAGTGGTTGTGCTGTTAAAATTTTAGTGTTGATTGAACTTAAAAAAATTTCTTGTATTTTGTGTTGTCAAGTTTATTCCTTTATTCATCTATTCATCAATCTACTCAGTCAATCATCTATCTTACCCAGGCGTTGAAGGAATAGTTGATGGTAGACATTGAACAAAAAGAAGGTGGGAGGAAGGAGGAGGAGGAAACGAGATGGGGGAGAGGGAAGAGGAGAAGGAGGAGGAGAAGAGGTGGGGAGAGGGGAGAGGAGAAGGAGGAGGAGAAGAGGTGGGGAGAGGGGAGAGGAGAAGGAGGAGGAGAAGGGAAAAGGGGAGGTTTTAGGACTTATGTAGACGATGATGAAGACTAATAAAATGAGAGAGAGAGAGAGAGAGAGAGAGAGAGATTGGGTTAGGTAATGCTAGGTTAGGTTAGGTTAGGTTAGGCTAATCTTCAGGTGATTCTTAAAGTCTAAAATCATCCAATAAATAAAGACTATAAAATGTCTTTGCTTGAGGAGTAAGACTTTTTTGTTTTTCTTCCCAAATGATCCTAAATTTGGTTGGGGGAATCAATACCTCTCGCTTGAAGGACTCCGGGGAGCTGTTGGAAGGAGTGTGTGTGTTCCTACTCCAGTGCCTCAGGAGATATGAGCCACTTACTAGAATAGAGGTATGTGGGGTGTGGGAGATGTGTGGGGGTGTGGGAGTGTGTGGGAGTGTGTGGGGGTGTGGGAGTGTGGGAGGTGTGTGGGGGGGTGTGGGAGGTGTGTGGGGTGTGGCGTGGAGTGGGAGTGGAATGAGAGGTATGGGAAAAGGAGTATGTGAGGATTGGAAATTGTAGTAAGTGGAGTGGAGAGGAAGGAGGTGTACGTCGTGTCTGGTGGCTAAGTTTGTATCTGAGTGTTTGAAGTTATGCAAGATTTAAAGACACTATGTAAACTATTCTTCAACTGAGGGAAACACAAATACTGTATTGTGAGGTGAGAGGAGGAGGAGGAGGAGGAGGATGAGGATGAGGATGAGGACGAGGAGTAGGATGACGAGGAGGAGGAGGTGGCTGGGTAGTGGTGGTGGTAATATGGAGGTAGGGACAGTCGTATCAGCAGTTGTAAAAAGGACAATGGTGGCAGTAGAGATGGTTGTGGTAATTGTGGTATTAAAAGAGTTGGAAGACATTGTGGAAGAAGAAGTGATGGTGATGGTGCTCGAGATGGTGGCAGGAGATGGTGATAATGCTACAATAGCCCTCCTGTTAAACACAAAATTAACCGGCAATACCTCATACCCTTCAGTGATTCTACTCCTCCTATGGTAGTCGGCCTAATGACGTTGTACCTGACAACACTCTCCTTCCATTACTGAGTGTAGTGTATGATCACCCAGCCAGTCCTCCCCGTGTAACAGAGAGCACCGCCGCCAAAGGTTCAGTGAAACATGAGGTGGTACTGAGGCTCCTGATGGTGGAGGTCATCAGCAGCAGGAGACGGATGGATGAGGGCAGAGGGACGTCGCTCACCTCTCCTGTTATCATCATCACGTCTGAGTCCAAATACCTTTACTTCATGGCTGTATAATCCATTCGCGGTCGTCGGGTTAACTAACTAAATATATATATATATATATATATATATATATATATATATATATATATATATATATATATATATATACACATACATACATACATACATACATACATACATACATATATATATATGAGAAAAAGGAGAGCACTCCTATGGTCCTCTTCATCAGGTTACAGTACAGCGGTCTCTATATTATATGTTTTATCTTCTCTTGTGGCATTTCAGTGTTATTACTATTATACCGAAGCTCTCGTCTCCTGTTCACCCACCTGTAAATGGATACCTAAGTTTACAATTTGAGGCAGGGAAGTCGAGCGAGAGCAATACCGGCCACGTTGTCTCCTTGTGTACCGAAGGTTTTGTATACAGTGTGATGTATCCACACTGCTCTTAAGAGGCAGTCATGCCTATGGGACCCACTCTCACTTTTCACTCTTATACCGTTGACCTTCACAAAAGGTCCTGACTTAATATCGTTACCCCTCAACCTGTCGGCGATTTTCCATTTTCTTCCGAATCTTCGTTTTCTTCCTATCATTACTACTACTTTGCTGTCACTCGGAATCGAGTATGACGATCATCCAGCTATGATACAATGATATGAGTTATTAGGGATGTTACCTTCGTTAGTGAGTTCTGAGGTGACTAAAGAGGCCGATGTGGGACCAGCAGGGTCGTTCAAATATCTTGCACATGTGGAAGGCTACATCAAGTGCGAGAGGGGCGGCGGCAGCGTCTTTCCGGTGTTGGCGCTTGTCTGCCTCGGTATGCAGTCGGACTAACTCGAAAGTATTGACACCTCGTGTGGTGCTCCTCCAAGCGTTACGGTGTGGAGTAATCGTCTCCCAGGTGAGGAGGTCGATTTGACACTTTTTCAGGTTTGTCTTAAGACTATCCTTATACATTTTCAGTTGCCCGCCAGCGTTACGTTTACTATTCGTTAGGTGACTGTAAAGTAGCTGCTTTGGCAGTCGACTGTCGTCCATGCGGGTAACATGGCCAGTCCAGCGTAGTTGTTCATGGATAATGGTAGCCTTGATGCTCCTATAGTTGGTGTCAAAGAGAATACTGGCATTTGTTCTCTTGTCTTCCCAGCGAACTCGGAGGATGGAACGTAGACTACATTGGTGAAAGTTTTCAAGTGCCCTGAGTTGCCTACTGTATGTGATCCATGTCTCGATGCCATATAGCAGGGTGGAGAGGACCACTGCTCGATATACGTGCAACTTTGTAGATAATTTCAGCTCCCTATATAGCTGAAGACACAGGTACGGAGTCTGCCAAAGGCTTGAGATGCACATCTGATCCGATGTTGAATATCTTCGTCGATGTCCGCAATGGTGGACAGGTGGGAGCAGAGATACCGAAAGTGGGTAACATTAGAGAGGGTAGTACCATTGAGCTGGATGGATGGTGGGGGTGTGGCTGAACCAGGGACAGGCTAAAAGAGAATCTGAGTCTTGCATACATTCACCTCAAGGCTGAAGTGTGCATACGCATCTGCGTAGGAGTTCAGGAACTCCCGTACCGGAACCTGCCGACACCTTTGTTCCTGACTGGAGTCATCTTATGTTGAAAAGACCCTTCTTCCGGTACTGAATGTCCACCCCGCCGGATAAATTAACACACACACACACACACACAAGAAAATTTCTATAATTTGGCTTCGAATTGCCAGTGAAAAAAGAAAATCCTCTACATTCATTATCTAATATTTAAAAGTAAATCATCAAAAATATCCCCTCGGTAGACAAAAATAAAAACACGTTTAATTTCTCAACAAAATCCGCAGTGAACACAGAACTCTCCTCCAGTATTATCCTCACCAGCCAAAACTTTATATCACAGGGCGGACATCACGTTTTTATCTACTAAGTTGGTTATGTGATGGATCAACTTTCTCACTGCCGCCCTAACACCAAACTATCGTTGCAGGGGATCGTTTTTATTCTGTCTCCCGAACCATGTGGCAGAAAGATTTTTTTTTTTCCTGCAGGACTTGTGTTGAAGTTCATAAAAATAATTAATTATGATCACATGAAGATTAGCCTCCAGTTTATTTAATTTCTTGATTAAATATCCTATTCTAACCTAACATAATCTAACCTAACCTAACCTAACCTAACCCCTCTCCCCAGGTATCATTCGGGTGGCTAATCATCAGGTGAAATAAGCTAAGGATTAGGGTGTCTAATCTTTAGGTGGTTCAGAATACCAAGATAATATTCAAGATGATGGGTGAAGCAGGAAGGCTGTACAGTAATAGGTTGGAGAATATGTTGTCATTATAATCGTCGGAATAACTTAGACGGAAAGACTATCGTATCGGTAATGATTTTTGAAATGTTAATAACAATAAATCATTGTGGACACTCAAGTGACGTACAATACACTGGGGACTGGCTATTAAACTACAACAGACAGTTACTCTGTCCTTTTAAACTCTCTTCACACCCCTCCCATCACCCTTCCTTTACCTCAATTTCTCTCTCTCTCTCTCTCTTCCACTCTCTCTTGCTCTCACATTTTCTCCCTCCCTCTGGTATCTCTCCTTTCTAACCTCTCTCTCTTGTCCCTCTCCTCCCCTTCCTAATCCCTCTCCTCCCCTTCCTAATCCCTTTCCTCCCCTTCCTAATCCCTCTCCTCCCCTCCTAATCCCTCTCCTCCCCTTCCTAATCCCTCTCCTTCCCTTCCTAACCCCCCACCCCACCCCACTCCCCTGCTGAACCGTCCTTATTTGGAAGAATGAGGTGGTGGCAAACAGCCAAATTGCTTGTCTCCAGAAAATTGGTTGTTACGGCGCTAATTAAAAAACAAATGATTCTCACTATGGAAAGACACCTTGTGGAATAACCCGAGCCCCGCCTCACCTAACCAAACCTAACCTAACCAAACCTAACCTAACGTTACTTTCTATACAGCTCTACTACACCAGACAACAGACAACTTCTATTAATTAAAAATAACAACTTGCCTTTCCATAACACGTTGTCACATAACTTATAAGGCGACTACATGATTACTATGGCTCTTCATCTTCCCTTCCTTGGTGATAAATATGGACAGGTACGTACTCTCATCTCTTCTCATTTACATAATAAGATAAACTTCATATCACCCAGAAGAAAGGCAAAAGGTGGGCGGTTATCATTGTGTTTCAGCTCTGTTGATGAGTTGTGTAGATTTTGATAATATGCTAATTTGTAAGATTGTCCAGCGTAGGTGAATTATAATTGTTTGCTAAAAAAAACTGCTTCGTCATGTCAATAAACGTAAACTTATTGCCTGGAACTGTGCTGCCTACATTCTCTCGTGTTGGCTTGTGATTGGCTAACGTGATAATGACCCGGGTGATCGTTAAATTACAATAAATCTTACTATTTTATAACTTTGTGCTTGTTAGGCATAATTGAAATTTTTTTTTTATTTATTCCTTAAAGTGAAATGAGCAGTGTTTTAATAATATGACATCAACAGTAGTTCCAGTATTAAGACCTCGTATGAACTCACCTACTTTTTCTAACCATTCAAATATATTTTAAAACCGTCGAGAAAATATCATACATACTTTACTCAACATATGGCAATAATATTTTAAAGAATTAATATGTTAACAAGTGATGATATTTTGTCACATCTCGTTCTCTTGATCCCAAACGTGTGTACGAGGACACCAATATCACCACGGATTGACAGTGGCAGGAGCGACGTGAGAGAGATCCCAAACACCTGAACACAATTGCCAACACCTCCAATATACACGGATAATTATAGTATATACCGTATGTATTTAAGGTAACGAATATATTGGTCTTTACCGGTACAGCGACTACACTTATGTCTTTTTTGGAGGAGGGGAGGGGGGGAGGAGGGGAGGGGGGCACTTTTGAACACTCGCTCGGGTCGTTTGTAAATCAACTTGCTGCTGTCAGACATTACCAGGGATGAAATTGACGGGGAGATGGTGTGAGGTGTGAATTAAATAACAAACAAATTCCCTGCACATTTCTTTAAAACTGTCCCTTCTTGATATTTTATTTATAAATCTTTAATGTACAGTACATTTTTTAAATATCGCAGTCGGTAAAGTACAGAGGTATACACATTAACCCAATCCCAGGGAAAAAAAAATACCCAGCTTTTGTAGAATAAAAATATTTAAATAGTGTATGCAATATTTTTTTTTTACCAAACAACCTCACTATTACTCTACGCATTATTTCACCATCACAACCTCGTCACAGTATCTCACCATCAGAACCTCATTATTGCTCTACGCTACTATAACCCCCGCATTATCTCACCATCACAAGCTCCCGGTAATACATTAATGCAGGAACTGAACAAAGTCGATGTTGCCGAAGGGTTATTGAGAACTTGGCCAAATGTTCCATCTCACCCTATTGTCTCGCCTCGTGATGGCCTAATTAAGGAGTCACAGACAATGGGCGGAAATTCTAGAGGAAAATTATGATGTTGGTGAGCAGAGGCGGTGTGGATGGTGGAGGGGGAGAAAAAGTGGAGGTGGAGGGGAGAAAAAGTGGAGGAGTAAAAGTGGAGGAGAAAATGGAAGAGGAGGAGGAGGAGGAGGAGGAGGAGGAAAGGGTGGTGGAGGAGGGGGAAAGAGTGGTGGAGGAGGATGAAAAGAAGTAGGGATTTACTATATATTCTTACACCCCAGACAGCATCCAGTCTCGTCTCCTCTCCTCCTCCTTCCCTCCTAACCCTTCTTTTCCCTAACATTCCTCCTCCTCTTCCTCTTCTTTACACCCCCCTCCCCCTAAGGTCTCTGTTATCCCTTGATTTGGTATCGGCCAGTATCGGGTGTCCAAGTTAGCCTGACTATCCCCAAAATGCTCACACCGGGCCTTCTAACCCTGCAATCGTTATATAAATGAGGCAGAAAGTCAGATCAGCAACCTGGGAACTCGGTCACATATGGCAGCAGGGTCTACCATTACAATAGCACCTCCCTGCCTAGTACTTGTGATCCAATAGAGTAGTTCTTCTTTCTCCTAATTGTTATCCATCCGGTCCTAAAACACCTGAAGATTAGAGATCCCAAAATTGTTCCCTTCTGAGATAGACTTATTTACAATCATCCTTCATCTTGTTTTTTTTCCTGTATATCTTTTTTGCGTCTATCTTATTTCTCTATTTTTCTTATTTTCTTTGTGTCTATCTGTTTGGCAGTATCAATGACTCTCTCTCCTTAATTCATATCCTCAATTACTCAAGAAAACTGTTTTCCTAAGATACATCACAATTAACTTAAGCATTTTCAAGACACTAAAATACAAGAACCAGAACATGCCCAGTACGGATAACTGCGTAACAGACGTAACCGACCACCCTAGAGGCTAACAGGCCGAGCAGTGGTGAAGATAAAGTAAATATCAAATAAATAATATTATAATCCACGTTAAAAAAATGACATTTCGGTAAAAATCGGTAACCATAGCAACAGAAAAGATCTATTAAAGTTACAATGACATCTATTAAAGTTACAATGACATCTATTAAAGTTACAATGACATCTATTAAAGTTACAATGATAAGAGTAAAAAAAAAAAAGCCCAGGAAGAGACAGAATTCTTCAAGGGGATCGGAACTCCCGCCAGTCCATTATACAGGCACAAAACCCACAGATGAACTCCGCCACATCTCGCTAAGAATAAAACAGTGAGACGTTTTCTAGCCGTGTGAGTTTTATAGCCAGAGAAAATGTTGAATTCCTTTGACCGACGACTGCTTTAAAAACCTGAGAGGCACACAGTTCAGGGCGGTGTGTGTAGCAGGAGGAGGACGGTGAGTGTAGCAGGAGGAGGACGGTGAGTGTAGCAGGAGGAGGACGGTGTGTGTAGCAGGAGGAGGACGGTGTGTGTAGCAGGACAATTTGTATAGCAAGATCCGGAGAAGACGACTGACGTATGGACCATGTAAAGGGAAAAGACAGGGAAAACTGAAGAACTTTAAGGCCAGGGGAGGGAGAAAAGGAGCGGAAGGAAGAGATAACGGGAGAAGGAAGGGTGGAGACTAAAGGAAAGGGAGGGAGGGAAGAGGAAGAACAGAAGGAGGTGAAAAATAAAGAAGGGGATTGGAAAGAGGGTGGGAAACCGGAAGTGAGAGAAGGGAAGAGGGGGAATAAACAAATGGCAAATTGTTTGTGTGAAAAAAAAGCAAAGAATACCAGAATGCAGGAGTGTTCCCCACCACCGTGAAATAAATAAATTACATGCACGAGACCGGTAGCCACCGTAAGAGGTAACAAAGTACATTTGTAAAAACAAAAACTTAAGTTTTACTAAACATTGAAATTTTTTCATAGTTTCTGCGAAAAAATATAATAAATCTTAAATAAATCTTATTTATTTGTAGTAAGTTTCACCTCAATGTAATTTATACTATAAGAAGTTTATATGAACTTATTATAGTTCGCGTTGAGACACAGGCGACTGAGGAAGAAAGGAGCAGCCGGGCACCAAGTACTGTACCCTGTGAGTTACTTACTGGCTCATCCTATAGTCCTGTTCTATCCCTTGGCCGTCACTAGTATCCGAGCAGTACAATATCTTTTACTCTATTAGTTAAGCCGATCCTCTGTAGGCAGTGCCAAAAAGTGGACCTGACTAGTGAGGTGGTGTAGCTAAGGTATAAGGTTCAGTGACCACCCTTCTGCACACAGGCACCTTGTATGGGAGCTGTTCATCTTTAAGTGAGTAAACAAACCCGGAAAGAGTCCGACTGCTGGCCTTTACGGAGACAACTGTTCATTAACTCAGATTCTGTTGTTTCTGGTAGGATAGTTTAGTCTCTTTAAGATGTGGTGTCTTGCCACGCCACCATGGGAGCACCTCATGGAGGGGGTTCATGACAACACCTACGCTCAGTCCCCCACAAGAAGAGGCACAAATTCCACGCGTACCTCTCTTAAGAGAGGAGGGAGCGATGGATACTGATTACGCACTGCCCAAACCAATAACCGACTAACCAAACTAAGACGGAAAACGCCAGAATCGTAAAACTTTGTAATTTCCGAGTTAGCCTAATACACAATATGATAACAATTGAACGAGTGTTGTTAGTTTACAGAGACGGTGCCAGTTGTGACACACTATTGATTTGTATTTGTTGATAACTACTGTTATACATTTACTAATCCACAATAAGCGCTTTAAGACCTTCGCTATTGAAACTCATAATGTTGAAATAATTCACCGTAGTAACCTGGGATGAGGGTGAGTGAGTACCCCCACACACTGTAGGTCGGGAAGAACAAGTATTCTGCAGTTTAGTTTATTACAACGATTAATTTCTTGGCAGGGGTCTCCAGCCATGCGTTAAACTGTACATTAGGTGTCGTCTTAAAGCATCCAGACATTTCACTGTGAAACTCTGTGAGGGGTTTGTTCTCCTTGTGGCGTGAAATATACTGAATGGTTGAAGACAGACTATATAGTACGCGCTTAAATACATAATTATTGAAACGTAGTAATACTGTACACCAGGGGTTCTCAACCAGGGGGGAATTCCCCCCAGGGGGGGAATTCAGGTTTTCAGGGGGGGGGGGTGGATGTATATGTACTAATATGGAAAAAAATAAAGGATTTTCAGTATTATATGCATATTATTTGGAATGCACTTTTTGAGGCAGACAATCTTGGAAAGGAGGGGGGAATTACATTCTGACATATGGTGAAAGGGGTGCATGGGGCAAACAAGGTTGAGAACCACTGCTGTACACTATACATAAATAAAAAATGTATAGTGTTATGATAAGAATACATAGCGTCACTACTCAGTTAAGCTAGATAAAATTCAATAGAGTATAAGGAGTTACAAAAACCTCACAAGTCTGACGTTACGTAGACCACCTGAAGATTCTCGTCACCTCAGCTTATTTCACCTGAAGATTAGTCACCTTAACGCTAACCTAACCCAGCCTCATTCCCCCCAAATAGCGTTAGGGTGATTAATCTTTAAGTGAGAGCAAGGCGTCAAGTGTGGCTGGCTTTACTTTATAGAATGGTTAAAAAGTTCCTATACACCTATGATAAAATAGTAATATAGTTGTTCCTTGTTATGTATACAATGTTATATATCCTTTACTACATACAGTAAATATTAGAAGTGCTCACATATCTGGCAGTTAGTAGTATATTATGTAGACAATAACAATAAACAACTATATTAATAATTACTCCAGGTGTACAGGGACTCTTCTATAGCCCCGTAGGATTATAGTCACCCACAAATACTTTACATATCAACTACTGCAGAGACTGAGCAGAGGAAGCTATCAACACCTGTAATCAACAAAGTTAAAGGTATTAAAAAAATATCTTCCATAGAAATTCTCTTAAGATGAAGGTTTAACCCATCAGTATAAGCATACAGTATATTTTCTGTTTGTTGCTCTCTGCCAGGATGTTGCCACGGTACATTTATGAGATAAGTAGACGCTATAGGGCATACGAGTTGGGCAAATGATATCCAGAATATAAGATTTACAAAGATCTACCCGGGATTAAGGTTAAAAAATAAATAAAGATGGAATGTCCCTCAGGTTAGGTTAGGTTAAGCATGGTATTATGTCTTGCATTAACCTTAGTTCTATGTGATTAAGGTCGTCTTTCACATGTGCATAATTGTGTCGTTGAGAGACATGGTGTCGGGTGACGCCTGGCGATTAAACTTAAGTGTTGTCAGTTACTACAACACACACACACATACACAACTTGAGAGGTTCAACACGACACCTGCCTGGCTCGTTCACCTGTAATCAAAGTGACGGTGGTCCCTCCCTCCGTCACACTCTCTCTGACCAATCCTTACCCCCAGGTCCCCTCTCTCACCATTAGTACCATCCTGTTTCATCAAATCGATTTTGTACACAGGGTCATCTAAAAAGAACGTTCAAATATTAAATGAAATGTATTAAAATCGTACCTTCGCTTTCGAGAGTTTTAAAGATCATCTTTGTAGAAGTTCAGTAATAACATTATAACAACCTTCTCCGGTCATCCAGCTAGTTCTATCTGTAATATCTTTGTTTAGTGTTGAGGGATTAATGTATTTACTAACTTTATTACGCGCTTGAATCATCGTAATCAGGGTGTTGTCATCGTACTCGAGGTGTTGCCATAGTACTCGAGGTGTTGTCATAGTACTCAAGGGGGGTTAAAGATGTTAGTTCTTCAAGTGCTGTAATACTATAATAACATTTTACAATCGCATAATGAGAGGTTTCCTGATTACCCCCTCTCCTCCCCTCTCCTCTCCTCTCACTGCCAATACAATTAATTATCGTGTCCTTTTACAGTGTTCTTCTTATTCCCTAATGTTCGCCAGCACCTACGCTACGGCAAAGGCCAGAAATATTACAATTACTGCAAATGACAAAAACCGTGAATGGCGCAAACGAGACGAAGTGACGAGTATTGAGTTACCATGACAACACCTTTCCACCACAACGTCTTTTTCTTCTCTTCGCTTCTGTGCCTTCCAGCTTTCTATAACTCGACCTATCTACCGTGAATTCTATCGACCCTGACCTCAATCTACCTTGAACTTAATCTACCCGCTGTTATATACTTTGCACTCTAGTTATCTTACGCTCGAAAGAAAGGATGACGCTAAATATCATACACACACACTCATACACACACACACACACACACACACACACACACGAGAGGAACAAAGAACTGAGAGAGAAGTAGAACTGTGTGTGACCCTGAGAACCATTACATGATTTTACGACAATTTTTTTTTATCAATCTGTTGCAAAATCAAAATCATACAAAAGTCTTTACCCGTGGAAAAGATTTGGATCACATGAATATTAGCCCCGCAGCTTACCTCACCTGATCATTTGACACCTTAACGTTACCTGGGTGAATGTGGGGTTAGGTTAGGTTAGGTTAGCACAAATGTGGTTGATCTTAAGGTGAAATAAGTTAGGGGGGCTAATCTTCATGTGATCTAAAAGGGGGTACAAGGATCATTATATATACCTTTTTAGTTATTTGTAATTTGTTCTATATGATACATGATGTAAAGGCAGACTATTAACACACTCCTGGGCATTTAGTTTATAATATACCTTTGTACAGTGAACGTTGCCGTGTGGGGTGTGAGTCTCCTCGCTCAATACTGTACAAGATGAATCTACGAGTTACTGTTGATGTGAGAACCAATTTGTCTGATGAGGTGTTCAGAATACTTAATGGCCTCTGAACAGCTATTGTCATGATAGTTTTACCTGATGGCTTTCATGCGAGTATTTACATTGTTGAGTTTGTGCCCACCATCGCCTACAATGGTATAGTGGCTGTATTACACACAAAGCAGAGACGGCGTCCATTAGTGCAGGTCCGCATCTCAAAAGACAAAGTCAACGTTTCGTATTTCTAAGGAATATATGTATATATATATATATATCACAGGAAACATAAGGAATATTATTTAAATGTTTATGGTCTCAAAATACAGGTCTTCAGTCATATTTATAAATGGAATAATTTATTTTAATTTGACGAGGGAGATAAATTTAACGAGGTCTTTTAAAAGTGTTCTGTAAAATCTAACATAATACGATTTCAAAGTCCTCGGTTGATGAAGGACAGTAATACATAATGTCACGAACCCCTTTAGTCGCTTACCAGCCTCCACCATTGGTTACAGCAGTCTAGTTTTTAAGTCATCATCCATTGCTCAATTTATTGTGATGTTAGCGCCAGAATTGTTAAAAAAAATTCATCATTATTATTGACATTACTCTCTATCTAACTTAAAAACTAATGTGGTTATTGCCTAGACTATTCATTTGATAGTAGGATTCGGCAAGATGGTCAGTTCCTTGATTGGTATTTATCAACTACAGTTGCTGGAACACACAAAAATACCTGGACAATATTGTTGTTCCGATCCCTCGACCATTAAGCTCGGAATTAGTTGAGGTTTAGTATCAGCGAGGTCCGGAGTCTCAAAAACGATACTTCTAAATGGCCACTACGCTATTTTGGGCTACACCATTAAACTGGGGGCAGATTGTCGTGTGGAGACCATCATGTGCTCTTTAAACTGTTTGAGGTAAGAGGAAAGACAATATTTGTTTCATTTATTATATAAAACTATTCGTTAAGTGCGTATACTGGATTAGTAATTACAATAATCCATCAACAATTAACAATTATTGTCACCTGTTGTTCCGTGCATGTGCATAACTGTTTTGGTATCCATCTGTAAATGCACAAGAGAGAACATTATTGGATATAGATCTGAAAACTTAATCCACACAGCTTAAAAGTGAACTTAATCAACGCAGCTTAACATTGAGTGATAGTACTGTAATATCAACTGAATCAGCAAGACATACGAGTTAAAAAATAATATTTTTGACGCTACACGAACTGGGATAACAGTACTACTACTACTACTTCTACGACTACTTTCCTGACACTCGCAATAGAGTATGACGATAATCCAGCTATGATATAATGATATGAGTTTTACTGTCATATGGTCAGTTTTTCACCATATTTTACCTTGCAATTTACCTCACCCTTCATACCTTGCCCACTACAGGTGATGTGTGAACGCAAATAGAGAAAAAATGCTTATAATTAAAATAAAAAGTTGCCATATCGACTTTACTACTTACTATCACCCAAAGAACATCTATGGATAAAAATAACGTAATCCAACAAATCCTGTCTGGTGTTAGCCGTCTGTTCCACTATTACCAAATATTCCTACAGTATAATCTTTCATAACTTACCAGATCTCACTTAAAATAGTACAATTATTTCCTATTATATTCTCCTAACACTAGTGGTGGCCATCTTCCTCTGTCCATTTCATAAGTCAAAACTGATATTTAAAAAAAATATATTCCTCCTGCATTTTATATCTGTTCCTTGAGGTAAGCAATGGGTGATAGAGAACGCGACAGAAGGTTTGCTGCAGCAGTAATAGTCATGCTGATGCTGGACAAGAAAAAGCAAAAACAGAAAAGGTGTTGGATAAAGCACTGAGTGGAACGACGAAATGAACTGGGTGCTAACAACAGGCTTGTGAAAGAATTACAGTTAGAAGATGATCAACAGTTCCGTAATTTCGTCAGTACGTCAGCAGTTCAGGTGGAAGTGTTGGTGAAATTAGGTGGACCATTAATTTTTCAAGAGAGACACGCGGATGAGGGAAGCCATTTCAGTTCACGAGAGAGTTATGGTGACACGTCGGTTCTTGGCATCAGGTAAGTAAACAACAAAAATACACCCAGGCGTCCTGTCCAATGCCAATAATTAGTATTGATGTTCAAGAGCTTAGTTCAAATAACCTACACCTGTTGCTTCAATGAATCTGCTGTAAATTCATAGTCAATAATCTGATATCCATCTATAGTTAATTAGAAGTGAAATACTCATGGGGAACATAGTATCTACCACATTCATCTGTTGACCTTGAACACGACTTTTCAGGGGGAATACACTTGAAGTTTGAGTTAGACCTATTAATATATTGATGAGATTGTATTCAAATTCATGCTTCACCTCTCGAGAGCACTGTCAGACTATGAACCAGCTGGTCCGTATAGTTGAGAGCTGACGTGACAGTTGTGGGCTACCATGTGTCCACACGATAGCAAACTAGCAGAGTAGCTGTCCGACAGTAAACTCTAATTAGTAGCCCTGTCGACAGCACTTTCGAGTGGACACGGGCCCTTAGTGTGAAAAGGGTATAGTCACAAGACCATGCGTACTCGTGTCTCGCAGGACACGCTATGACTTGTGATATGGAGACATTGGTGTGATTTGAGGACAATGGAATTTAGCACCCACCAAGTATGGGTAGCGTACAAGAATTACATCTAAATTATTATGTATTAGTAAGTGGTGACATACAGTGGTCAGTGACTTCCTGTGGTAGGAGATCCCTGACAATGGGACAATCAAGGCAATAGTGTTGAAGGGTGTTAGTGTTGGACCAGTTACAGAGTTTACAGGAAAAGTGCAGGTCATCCCCCGTTTCAGATACTTGCCAGATAGGTCTGTTATCTCAATCGCAGGATTAAATCTTTCCCCAGTGGTTCATTACTCTTGTAGTTCCCTCTGCCCTTGACTGCTTAATTGAATCGTCTGGACTTTTAGATGGGTTTAAGAATTGGTGAACGGGAGGTAGGACGCTGAGCCAACATTACTCACTGTGGGAGACGGGGCACAATGGGTCGGGTGGAGCAGATGGTGGTTCGACTGATATCCTCACTGATAACACAAGTGGGGGAAGAGAGAGGGAAAGATGTTGATAATTGATTTGAGAGAGAGAGAGAGATAATTGTTAGATAATGAGATAAAAAAAGAGAGACTGGCAGTTAATTGTATAAAAAAGAGGAAATGACAGATAATGAGTCTTAAAGATAAATATTGGTAGACAATGAAATTTAAAAAAAAGGAGATTGACAAATGAAAAAAATAAATAGACAAAGACAGAATATTTATGGAGAGAGATATTGTAAGACAATAACAAATAAATATATACAGTAGTTCGATAAAGGGAGAGAGTACAGTAAAGAAACAAAAAAATTAAGGGTTTGTACACAGTTCTTTCTAACCTGAGTATACTGGATATGTCTCTCTGTTTATAGAATGAAGGAATGGGAGAATGGTAGGGAGGGCAGTAAGAGGCATGACCAAGAGACACAGGGAGGCTACATTGTTCGGAACGTTGCAGTAAATGTCAAAGGTATATTTGTGTCATGTGTCCACACCTGGTCGCTGCAAGTGTGCACTCACCTTCACGGGTAATTATCTCGTGTAATGAACCATGTTAGACGAAGCACATGTTAATTATGAAGTATATCGCTAGTAAGGAAACGAAATTCAATGCATAAATTTGAAGAAATATTCACACACACGTAATGGCTTCAGTACCACATAGATACCAAACGCTAAAATATTTTTCCGTCAGTAATACAAGGCACAAACAGTGACCTAATAGCTTAAATATTACGTATAAAATATTAATACATGTCTAGGTTATTATAAAGGTACCGTGTTGCATAACGTTACATATTAACTCAGAGAAAAAAATCCTAGCACACAACATCATTTGGTAACCGATATTTGGATGATAAATGACGATGATTTATTTACCGTTTAGCAACAGTGAAAATATTGAATCGACAATTTATTTTAACGGTAATATCCTCTCGTAATTAATTTGTAAAAAAAAGACAACCACAAACTTATATTTTCCTGTGTACGATAAGTTTAAACCATGAAACACGCAGGATGGTCTTCACTTACTATTTTACTGAGGCACACACATGTAGTCACCCTTTAATGGAACACTTGCTTTAATCATCACAGTTCTGGAGTTTTAGCATTAATTTAAAACTCTCAAGTGAGTGATGACTAAAAAACTGAACGATAACTTTCTGAAAATATCCGGGACAAAATCATTGATAATTGAAATATGCCCGAGGGGGGATTATTACTGAAATATGCCCGAGGGGGGGGGGGGTTGTTACTGAAATATGTTCAAGGGGGATTGCTACTGAAATATACCCGAGGAGGAATTGTTGACCATAATCATTAATAGCTTTTAATTTTACCACGGCACGAGACAAATGAACGGAGTTTAATAATTTATAAGATTGATTTAAAGAACTCTGTAGTAAATCCTTGTTTACGATTCTAAATGTTAAAGCTTTTGTGAAAGACAAGTTAAAGTACACACATATATGTATTTCAATGTAAAACTTATAAAACAATATTTTCAGATGATGGACACGTGAGAGAGAGAGAAGGGAGGGATAAACAGAGATAGGTAGAGGAGGAGGGATAGACAGGAAGAGGGAAATGGGAAGATAGGCTGAGAGAGGGGGAGGGATAGACAGAGAGGGAGAAGGGAGGGATAGACAGACTGAGAGGGAAAGTGGGAGGGCACACAGAGAGAAGATTCATGTACAGTCCCCCAAAAAGTATTGTCAGTCATGGGGTCGATGTGGTTCGAGGCTTTCCGAGCAGTGTTACTCGACCTGTTTCTGGTTGGTACATCCGCGACCTTAGAGCATGAATGAATATATACAATTTCGGACGATGTAAATCCTCCGAGGCTTCAGATCATATATTACAAGAAGAGGAGTGGATGTTGTAATGGACACCAACGCCATGCCAGTCATCAAAGGGATCTTACATTGAATGGAGCGAGGAATTGTCCGGAGGACATCGCACTGGGGTGAGCGAACCAACAGTATTGCGATGGGTTAGGCGCCATGAAACAAATGGTACCACACTGAAACTGAAACTTACAACCAAATGTCTTACTATAGGTGGACGGGGGGTTCTGTTGCCTGCAACTCCTTGGATTTTAAACCTTATTTCGGTGTTAAACCAATGAGATTTACATATTAGTAACATGGCAGCTCTCATGTAGGCTGATATATTGTATATTGCTGTAGCTGTTCACTCTAATATCAAGCACTATTTGCTTAATCAGTCTTTATAAATCAGACATATCGTGAACAACAAGAGTAGGCATATTGTGAAACTCAGTAATGCATTAGAAACATTAACACGAAATCTACACACTTTATTAGATGGCACCGGCAGTTTTCTAAAGTATTCCTCGTACACGAAGCCTCACCATGGTGCATTGTCACAATTCTTTTCAATTCTAGTACTCGTGTCCCACCTGGCAACAATGGCCAAGTGTCGGAAAATATGAATATGGTGGGAAAGGTAAAGTTACCGACTTGCTATCAAACAAAGAGTTTCCAGGTAAATTAATTTCAAAGTTTACGTTCATAATTATTTAGGAGCTATTCCCTTGATGAATTATTTTTATTTCATATAATATTTTAGCGGAAAATAATAAACGTGTTTCAATTTAAGTTTACAAGCAATTATACTATTCATTGTGCAAAGTATATTTACTCATTTCATAAAATTTACATTAAGCTTTGTATATGATATATGTTTGTATTGCCCAAAGAAATGATTTCCAGTACCAGGGTGACGCAACCTAGCACCACCAACACTCTACCTCAACACCAGGAAAAAATCCGTATAAATAATAATGGTCTAGTTAACAAATATATCAACATTAATACTCCCTGACAGTCAACACACGGCTGACGAGTGTGTACAGTATATGACTGAACCGGGACTTGTGGACTGTTGATTGCTCGGTGTTACATACAGGGTATACGTGTTTATCTCGTTGTGTGTGTGTTCATATAGCGAGGCAAGCTATACTAGAGAATAAACCAACTCATCACTTAAACCTCAAAGAAAAGGCTGATAGACAAGAGAAAATAGTCAACAGTAGATAAAGAGGACTGTCGAAACCTGTGCTTTATCATGTCTGTTGGGGAAAGTTTTCCACTGATCGTCACAGTAAAAAAATTAGTCATTTCATCCATTGTAGGTTATAAGGTAACCAAAATCTCTCGAGGTAACAGGGGGACACCCCTGGACCTGAAATACCTTATGAAAACAGACTCAATCTCGCTTAACTGACAAGTAATCAGCGATCGGCCACAGCTGTATACTCAGACAACATAAATCAACAAGTAAATTAGTTAGTTCTGTATAGTTACAGTATAGCAAAAATAAAACTAGCGGCACCTGCCTAATTTGATGTTTTGTTAAAAAAGGGGAAACAAAACTCTTTCATTACTACAAAATATGGTAATATAAAATTGTCTTCTGGCAATACAAAATAAATGATTCACATTTGAAGCACGGAAATGCAGGAGAATACGAAATATTACGATATACTGTACAGCACAAAACCCCTAACGTGATAGCTTTAGAAATAAAAAACAACAACTGACTTTCAGTTGGTGTAGTGATGGTGGGAAAGAGAAATAAGGACCCACAAGTTTTTACTGGAGCCTCGTACATCAAAGTGTCCACGCTACTGACCTGTATAATAGTTCTGGTCATACGTAAAATTTATACATTCTTTTTATCATACAAATACGTATGGCCCTGTTCACGGATCTGTGATTATTAAATGAATTCTTTGCTCGAGTTATTCTTTTCGTCATTTCTTTTCCACGTTTACCATCAACTTTTATTGCTTCTCGAAGTAAACAATATTTTACACCCTGATAAATTCCTGTTGTCTAATATAATTTTGATTATAGGGATTACTTTCTTGTCTTTACAGCAAACTCTAAGCCCACATTCTTCACCTGTTTCCTCTTATCCGTTTACCAGTTTTTGTTGTGTTTCTTCACTGTCTGTAATAAGAGCTGTATCATCTGGATATCGAATATTTACTATTGTAGTCCGCCAGTGAGATGCGCCAACCTCTGTGTTTGATATAGTTTTCTTCTCTTTTGTTTATTCTTCTATAGGGTCTCAGTGAACAGTTCCAGGTGGGTGTGGAATTATCACCCCTGGGCAATTTTAATTACACAATATTTATGATTAGTACTAATAGACTATGTGTGGAAAAGTCTATTTTGATACATATGAAGATCCATACAGCCCCAAGTCCCATGACGAGTGTTAAAATTGCCGTGAATTAACAGAGCGCTGTAGTATAAAACATGATTCTACTCGTCTTTGCTGCTGGACATATTAATTATGCAAGATATGGCCTGAACTATATCTGATCTATGGAGCAGATGCCAGAAGATATTTGTGTACATTTCATGAAATCTGAGCACCATGAACCACAATGCCGGCATCTATAATGGGATACGGAGACACATGGCCAAAGAGACCAGCAGACCACCTATGGTCATGGTCAATCAAGCATCATTGGTGTCACCTTCAAACCTGAAATTGTCAGCTCACCACCACTAATTTATGTCAAGCCATCATATAGGCGACAGAAATAAATTTGTTTGTTATTAGATTTCTTTCAGATCACCAACCACCGCCATTCCTTTAACAGCTGAAATACCTTCACTTTCAATCTTTAAAATATAATAGCTATAACTTGGTGGAAGGTCGCGGTTTGACTATGCACAAAGTTAAGCCAGAGTTTTGCACGTTGGTTAAAAATGCAATGTAACCGGGTTTTTTTTTAGGGGGGGTAGAGCATTTCTTTTATATCAGAAAATAAAATTTTTAGGATCTTTTCGACTGCAAAAATCAGTGCCAAACTAGTTTTACTGTATCGAAAGCTTCGGTTTACTTTGACTGAACAGTATGGTACACCCACAAACTTGTAGGAGCTACCTAGTACTGTATAGTGGTCAGTGATAAGTGGATTCTTAGTATAATTTCACAATACATCATCAATAAATACATGAATATTAGTAGTCATACTAACGCTTGGCGGTGTTTTAACAGCACAATGTTCTTTAATTAATTTTATATTTCTAAATATGCCAGAAAATCAATATAGCTCGTTATCTAATCGACCGAGAAAAAATTTCATTCAAACACAATCAATAATTATATATCTACGTTGGTAGCCACAATTTCTCTACTATTTTATGATTAATATAAATACCCCGTTTAAATAATATCCAGTCAATTACGAATATCTGCCCAGGCAATATTTTTTTGGTTCTCGCCATGATCCCTAGTTTTGTAACTAAATTTTAATATTTCACTTTATATTATTAAGTAACTCCCAATCTGACCCCAACTTCCAGGTACTTAGTAATAATAAGGGGAATGGTGTTATTTTACAAATTTTTACTCATATTTAATGAAAAGAGGAAATGGATTGTAAATATATTGGATCACTTGAAGATTAGACACCACAGCTTATTTCACTTTTTTTTACGGGGATTAGCCCACCCAGGCACATGATGATTTAACACCCTTACATTACGCTAGGCTATGGTAGGCGTTAGTGTAATCATCACGTGAAATAAGCTGGGGTGCATTAATTATCAGGTGAAATATATTAGTTACATTATCAATAAGAATATAAACACAAAATTCTCTGCCCTGCATGATATTGACTTAAGAGCTTAGAGATCGTAACCTCTTGCGGTTACCAAAACTTGTTGCTCTTCCGCCCTCTCATAAGCAGGATATCAAAGACTGGGCGAAATTCCTGTCTCCTCTGCCTACTACCTCCCCCTCTTTCCCTTGTCACCCCCCTCCTCTTCCTCTTTCCATGTCTCGCTCCACATCTTCCTCCCACTCTCTGCCTTGTCATACTCCTCCTCCTCCTCTTTACATATCTCACTTCTAATTCATCTTCCACTCACTCTCTGCCTTCTTACCTTCCTTCTCCTCCCCCTCTTCCCTCTTTCACTTTCTCTTCCTCATCGTTCTCCCTGCACCTCCCTCTGCCCTACCCAATCTATCAGCATGACAAAGGGGGTAATACCGAAGCTGAGGGTCATTTACAAGTATGATGTTGTTTTTGTGTTAAACTGAGGAGTGGTATTTTTTCTTTACTTCAGCGTGACGCCCTGACACACACACACACACACACGCACTCTTATATACTAGTCCACCATACATTCACTCGTGTCTCCCATTGTGTTATTAGATGGACAGATAGATAAGACAGGTAGGTAGATATAATTTAGAATTCTAGATGGTGTAATATCTAGCAGATTATGAGCGAACTTCACTCATATGATTCAGAAAGTAAATCTAGGTCTTCACATGAACCAGGACTGGCTATACTGTATATAATCACTCTATCATAACTCGTTTCGCTCATTAATTACCCATTTCAGTATATAGAAGCTCATTAATATTACAATACAACTCCACGTTACCGCAGGACATATTTATTACACACCCGCGCACATCTGGCAGCTGTGGTCATTGTTGCCATACGCAGATTCATGAGCTGGATTACGGATTGGATCGGCGTGTGAATTAACGACTGATGACTGGCTTAACACATTTCCATTGGTCGTTTCTACGCTCGCTTACCACTGATGAGCGGTTGTTGGTATGTCTATGACGTGTTTTAAAGCGTTTGGATACATTGTGATTTTTATTAAAAAAAAATCGAAAATTGTTTGCTACATGTACAGCTAAAGTATTATTTCAGCAAGAGGGCACTTTTGGTTGTGTCACTGCCATCTACCGTACAGCTCGCTCTTGCTAAAACAGAGATGAATTGTTTAGCTGTTACATATATCATGACATACAAAATGTCATGATATATGCAGTCTTATGACTTTCCTAGTGGTGATGCTGACTGGTGCTCTATAGAGTGGGAAATGTAATAGTAGAGCGACGACCCTCATTCAAGGGTACCATGAGTGTAAGTAGAGGGGCACCTGCCTCCACTTCCCTCCCTGCTGCCCCCACCCCACATCCTTCTTACGTCACCTCACCTCGTTATACCACCGTCCATTAAGCAAAACATAAGAGCCAATTACAGTCTAATTAAATCATTTCTTATTAAACGTATGAACGTTACCACAAATTTTTGCATTGAGATATTTGTTTTAATATTCTTTTACTTTGATTCCATAGTTTGTGTACTATTGCGAGTTTCCTTTTGTTGAATGTAAACAAATGCAGCGTGCCACACTGCACAAAACCTGACGAGCCCCTGTAAACGCACTAGTGAAGGGGACTGTACCTACAAGTATTACACCGATAAGAATAAACAATAGAGGACTGTAATTCCCTGGGATAAATAATTTTGAGGGCAAAGCTGTTCCTTCCAGTATACATACAGTAATAGGTAAGTAGGTGATTGTTTTGTTAACTGTGATTGTTGGTTATCTTGGGAGTATGAATTGTACGAGTTTACCAACGTAATTGGCAATGAAAATTTTTTGAAAAACATTTGCCATTAGAGTCCTACTTAGGAATTGAAGTTCTATGTATAAGTTGCAGTTACTAGAGCAGATGTGAAATGCACGGGTCATTTTAGTGGAAATTAAGTTTCTTTTGTATTATATAGTGTTACGCCGTCTCTTAATTTACTTAACTATCCAGGTTCTAGGCGTAACCAAACAAAAAAGTGAAGTAAATTAAAAGAGAATAAAAATAAATAAAGTAAACCTTTAAGAATTTAATTAATTAAATATTAACACAATAAAGAGCCTCGTAGGCTGTCACAACAAATTGATTCACCATCGAAACTTTTAAGACAAATGATACAAAACATCGAAACATCGAAAGAATAAAAATAAAGCATTGGATTACGTTAACACTGCATAAACATATAAAAACTATCACCGAAATTAACTAACGTGAAACACTGAATTACTTGAATACAGCTAAGCAAAAACTAATGGGCACAAACAGACATAAATAGGTACTCACATAGATATACCACATTGGTGGCGACAGGAACAACACAAATAAATTAAGTATAAGTAACAAGTAACACTCAAAGGATGTGGACTGTATGACAAGAGGACTGAACTAACTCAAGTCAGTTGGTGGGTCCTATATATAAGGTCGGCTCCCGCCACGCGACCCGCCGGTGGGTCGTTTAACGATGCAGATGGTCGTTAGAGAACAAAGAATACTGGTTACAATACAAAATGGGTTTGAACAAATAATAACAGTTAAAACCTTAACAGCACAGGGTTAAGGTGACTAGATTATATAAATAGTTTTTAAACAGTACGATGTGTCTGAGCGAGCATCTATCATCAACGTATCTTCTATAGAGTAGTGGTTTAAATGAAGCTATATTTTCTGTAACCATTTAGTCTCGTGGGAGGATACATCTAAGTCTCTGAGTACGTGACGGTTTATGTAGAAGACGACCTGAATCCGTCTATTTTCACGTTCGTACAAGTGACTGACGCAACTAAACACCAAACTGATCACAGAGTGCATTTTCCACCTTCGTCTTCCCTCAGGAAAGTTACATCTGATGTGCCGAAACTCATACCAGGCTGTCAGACAAGTATTGGCGCCTCTGTATATAAAGTGTCAGGCTTCATGGACCTGTCGCAAGTCATGGCAGGGTAGGTATGATGTCATATCATGCAAATCATAATACTGTTTTCTGGGTTGATGACGCAAGACCATGTTACCAGGGCAATTCTGATCATATCTAGGTTAAGGAAGAAACATTGTACCTCTTATGGGTTAGATTCTCATTTTCGTTCATTACATGTTTCTCGTAATGAATATAATCTTATAGAAAAGAGTCAAGTTATTTTATTTCCTAATTATTTCTAGGTGAATTAATTTATTTAAGGTAAAGTCAATGTAATTCTTATTTCATGTATTGACGCTATTGAGGATTTTAGGTTGAATCAACCAATTGGGTGTATCCTTACTTACGAGGAAGATTAACAGACGCCAGCGTCAGTTTTAGACAGTTACTGTATTTTTCAAGCAGTTTCATGCAACTGAATGTGATGTTACGGATGCCTTGCTCTCGGGGAGGGGAATTCTCGATTGATTTTGGGTTGCTGGGCCAAAGGTCAATACCATTATTGGTGAAAGTTTAAATTTTGGTTTGCGGGCCATAATTTGAGTTTCCATAAATTGCTAAAGATGATAATACTAACGTTTAGCGCTTGTGGAGACGTCATTCTGGAGATTTTGTAACTTATTTAAGTACTGCCATCATATGGAAATTATTATGCTTTGTACGTAACTATACAATTTTTAATATTTTATTCTTTTAATTTATTTTTTGCTTCAGATGCTACTAACTGATATTTAACATTTAGTGCTTCATAATCAAGACTTCTATAAGCTAGTTTGCACGTCATGCAGATATGATTAAAATAAAAGTGTAGCATGTAGAATTCATTAGTATGTGTTGAGCTTGTTCAACCATCTACACTCACAGGTTTGGTCAGGAGGCGCAGTGTGTCGAGACCATTCTGCCTATAGTACAGTCGGCCTCCAGTACAGCACCCGATGAACCAATCGTCCATGACTACGAGCATTTATACATCCATATACAGGATGACAATTAATTCATGGACACATTTGTTTTGTTGATCAATTGTTTTATTTTGTACAGTAAAACTTCGGGCTACTAAACATTTAGAAGAACACAGTATGGAAATATTGGTGAAATTTACACTCCTTCATTGCTTGAAAATGACTGATGTCAGGTAACTTTAGTTAGCAATATATGAGTTCACGGCAGCTGAAGACGTTATCCGTAACTTGCTGAAGTGTTTCAGAAGAAATGCAATTTATTTTGTTTCCGATGTTGTCTTTCAGCTCAGGTAATATTTTTGTTCTATTTGCATACACCTTGGACTTTAAGTAACCCCATAGAAATATGCTTTCATAATGATTCTTGTCAGATTTATGACTAACACTGTGATGGCGGGTTTTATTATTTTATTTATATTTAGAAAAAATGCTACACCTTACTAAAGGAAAGTTTTATTATGAATTTATAGTCTGTATTATGCAAATAGATGGATATCTTTTCCATCATGTATGGAGTTGTAGTTATAAAAATTAGTAAGCAAATACTCCAGTCGCCCCTGTACCGAATATGCTGTCTGACACTGCGAGACAGATTCGAACTACTGTATCTATCGTCAGGTCGAGACGGACGGGGGAGGGAGGAGCAGTTCTAAAGTAGCAGTAGTGGCGACAGGAACAAACCTTTACAGCGGGAATCATTTAATTTACCACCAAGTAAGGAAACTAAACCTCCAAGTCTCACAGCTAAGTCTAACCTTATACCTGATATCTTTCTTGCTTGGCCAGATGGGGAGTTGATAAGGTGGGTTAATTAGGAGACAAGAGGTGGCCAGTACAGTGCAGTGGAAGCAATCTGATGAAGCGCCGTATCGGTATGCAATATGGACACTCGAAGGGATAAGTGATTATGTTTAATTATGTATACAGTTTGTAGTCAGTAACTTCTCCGATGCAAAGTGACATGTTGAAAATGTTACATAATATTAATAAGTTGTTTCACTTAATTCATACGGCTCCGTGAGATAACAACCAGGTCTAGTCCACAACCGTTAATATACTTTAATGCGCTGTTAACATCCCAGCCAAGAAGTTATTGAAGAACTCTGGTGGTCCTTCGTGAGCAATAACTGTCGTTCAGTAATATCGAAGGTGAGTGATTCTCAGTGCGCTGGATCCCTAGCGAATATTTTCCACACTTCCAGTAAACTAAAAACCTTCAAGATTTTTTTCAAAGTTGGTCGTTAAGTATTTGAGGAATCCTGTGTTTCTTACTTCCACCCCATCCTCTCCCTGTTCCTCTCTGAGCGTATTGAGAGAGAATATTGTCCACACAGGCGTACTAATTAACTTTACATACATACTACCGTCACTGAATTCAAGAGCAGCACCACCGCCAGCCCCGCTACTCTCCCGCGTGGGACTAAGGTGTATTTGTCCACTTTACTTGGGGAACATCGGCTTTAAAGGTTGAATTTGCTGTCAAGGTTACCGTTTGCGTGTTAATTAATCATGCGTGAATAACCCAATCTGGCGTGTGTGTGTCCGTCGCTCAGGTGTACATAATGGTAACTTGTGTTCTCTAGCATCAAGCGTTATTTTATTGTGTATGCTTGTGTGTGCGCGATGTGTGGTGTAATGCTCGCCTCGCGAAGGAGCGGACACGGGTTCGATCCCCGGGCAAGATGAAACCAGTGTTAAGTTTCTTTACCCCATTTGCCTCTGTCTAACCACCAGTAAATGGGAACCTGGATGTTAATCGATGTGCGGATCGTGTTCCGGGGTAATAGTTAGGCATTGCAGTTGGCGAGTTGTCCGGTCTTCTCGGACTATTCCTTGACACTGGGTCATGCAGCTCGTTAACTCATGGTGTGGTTGTTGTGTTGGCGACAGCTTCTACACCATAAATTTACGCCTAGGTGGCCATCCTCGTTACATGAGGGGCAACCATTGTGTATGTGTTTGGAAGGAAACGCGTTTCTGAGAAGAGAGAGAATCTAGTAATAATTTGACAGAAAAATTAATTGAGGGGACGATATAGTAAGAGACTATTATTTTTCTCACCTTTTTCAGGGTAGTTTTCACAAGTAGTCCTTTCTTCACACACACATCACCACCGTCTATCATCTTTACAAAACAATTTATTAAGCACCTATAGTACCCTAGTTTTTCTTTCATTTGCTATGAATATTTTTAAAGTCGCAAACTTCATCAGTGGGTGAGGAGGGGGTGGAGGGAGGAGAGGGGGCGATGTGCAATTTTACGCCTGATAGTAAGTTGTAAAAGAGCGATCATTACCGGTCCTTGATCCAGTGTTTCGGGGAAAATCTTCAACAACATAGCCCTGGAGCCTAAGATAATACCACCACTAAATGGAGCGCCCCGACAGGTTGAGATATACACTGGGAGGAGTAATTGCCGTGGGGAGAGGAGGAGATGTGTTATATTTCCCTCCTTCGTGCGCCGCGTTACACCCGTCTCACCTTACTCTGGACTCCCATCCATCGACCTATTCCCTTGGGTGAGATTTTATACTAGTTGGTTGAGGTTTTCACCGCCAGTATAACTGCTGCTGTTTGGTGTATATATATATATATATATATATATATATATATATATATATATATATATATATATATATATATATATATATATATATATATATATATATATATATATATATATATATATATTCATAGTGAGATCCATACTTATTTGAAAGTATATTTACTCTGTATGTCATGAGGTTTAGGGAAATTGTAAGTTAACGGTGATATCAACATATTTCAGATTTTTCGAAAATTTTAGCTGAAATGGATAGTATGAGGAATAGCCTAACCTAATTTAAGGTAATTTAACCAGGGTAAAGTTTGGTTACAAACAATTAAGGACATTTTAAGTAAAACAAAGTCACCTCAACTGTATATGCATTATTTTGTATAAAGTTTTAAACTTATACCGGGTACTTATTTCGCAGAACAGTCCTTTGTGCTTTACTGCTTAATCGAGCTATAATCTATACATGATGGGAATACACGAGAGCGCTTGGAACGTTTGTGCATCATTTACCTTCCTGCCCATACAGTACGTCCATGCCTGTTTCCTTAACTATTATACATTTTCCCTTGGTGTAACGCTGCAGAAGAAACTTAATGAGCAAAGTCTATATATATTTTTTTTGGGTGGACAGCTTTATTTATCATGAGCAGACCTTGTCCTCAGAGGGGCCGTGTGTTGTGTGTAAATAAAAAAAGCTGAGTAAAAAGAATTAATGCCAGCGTGTCTATACGAAAAATCATAAAAAACGACATATACATCAAGACATACATTTCGGCTTTTCTGTCGGCAAATTTAATTCGCTTATAATATATAATCGTCTCCTCTTTCATACTGTATTTCTCCAGCCTGCTTCTTGACTCCTCTATCGCTGAAGTCAGTATTAGCAGCATATATCACTGGATAAAAGACCCTACTCATTACTGGCTGGAAAAAACACGGATACGTTACTGGAAGAACTGCACACACTGCTGGAACAAAAAGCAACACTGTCCACATTACTAGGGGGAAAGACTTCACACATTATTATTAAACCTGTTGGTCTTTTCTCTGGGGGTTGTGTTTCGCACTTAATGTAGGTTCTTCTGTCCAGTAATTGTAAACACTCGATTGAACGGTACTGTACGTCTGTCAATGAAATAAACTTATAACTTACGGACAACTGCCACTTATAGGATAGCCCACCACCACTACCAGCACATGATCTACCACAGCTATCACTACCCACAGGGCCACCTACCACCACTACCACTACCCACAGGGCCACCTACCACCACTACCCACAGGGCCACCTACGACCACTACCACTACTCATCGAGCCACCTACCACCAACCACAGGGGCCGCCCACCAGCCTGTCAGATCACGAAGCATCATAAAGAAGCACAAGTGACGTGGAGGGCGGAGGTAGAGTTAGTAATTGACACACTGAGTGACTCGCTGCCGCCCATCCTTAACAACACTAGGCTGACACTTGCCCTATTTTACACTAAAATTTGCATTCCGCTTTGTAGTGAATAAACAGATAGGTGAATAAGTGCACAAACAGATAAATGGGCACATAACTGTAGATGAACAAATACTTAGATGGTTAATTTAAAATATAATAAATTATAGATGTTTAGATAAATAAATCATAATTGAAACTTAAGAAAGTTTCATCATTTAGAACTACATGGCCGACTTTACTTAGATAACAAAATTGGGTTAACATTCGTCCATTGGCTGTCGGTAAGTTTTCAATATTACAGACACAAAGAATGTTAATTGAGTATTTCTTAAATTTTCATATTTTTTTTAAACCGTCAATTTGCGCAATAAATGAAGGTTAAATTTGAGTACAATACCATAATACACAAACTATTCTCCTACCAGAACCTGACAAGAACCAATGGATGAATATTTACCCAAAATTAAGATCCACTAATGATTCACCCGCCCTCTTAGCTTATTTCACACCATAATTTACCACAACGCTAACATAAACTAACCCCCCCCCCCCCACAAATAACGTTAGGTTGGTCTTAGGTGAAATAAGCTGGAGTAAGAGGGGGGGGGGGGGCAAGAATCTTCAGGTGATCCCAAAACTGTTAATCAACTTTGACACTGACCGACAAAAACTATTATTTTATTTTCCTTTATTTTTTTTATTTTTTTTACGTGTTTATATATTTGTTTTTACTTATTTCTTGCTCTTCACGTGTCGGAACCCACGCACTTCCGTAATTGGTCGAGATTCCTGCTATTCTTCGTAATCTTATTGGGTGATATATAGTGTAAGTTGTGACGTTGTTAACAGTTTCTTGGCGTGATTGGTTGAGTCTGTAATATCCCACCTGGTTAATTGCAGTGAATAAAAAATAAATAAAAATCTTGCCGGTGAATATATTTACTCAATGTCTTCTATCCAGGAATTAAACCCAAATTTATAATACAATTTCAAGATTTAGCTAAACTTTCTTGTGGTCGGTAGCCGAGATTTGTCTTATAACTTGTAATAACTGAAAATCATTAATTATTATTTAAAACCGAGACATGAAAAAAATATATTACTACTTTTTGACGTAAATTGATACTTGTGATTTTTGTCTTTTGATAATATTTTTTTATTCAACTCGTTATCCCATTAGTGATATATGAACAGTTACTGAGTATATGAAAGTACTGTAATGTGTGAAATTTGAGTTTTAATTGGAAGAAGGTAAGAAGGATTGTGGTTTTATAATAAATTTTTACCAATCTTTTTTCTTCATTGTTATTAAGGAATAATTTGTTTCACTAAGCACTGATGCCGGATATTGCCAAGGGTCAAATAAGGAAGTTGATGGGAGACTCAACAAAACAGAAGGACCACAAGTAAACTCACCGTGTTTAGTAAATGTTTCAATGACATGGAGTGGAGAAAAAAAAGACATTGAGAATAATAAAGTTTTGATTACGTCAGCTGGTTAGATGTAAACAAAAGACATTCTAAACTAAAATAAAAAATCACTACAATATAATTTAAAATAAAACTCAACAAATAAGATCTTTAACCACTTACATACCAGATTATTTTATAGGCTATATAAAATTTATTAAAAACTAAGAAAGATACATTTATCAATTATAAAGTAAAATTTAAAAGGCGCTTCCGAGTTTTAACAATATTTGCACTGACTCATATTTAATAACTCTTTTAACTGCATAGAATCTAATAATTCTTACATATTCAACTTAGTTTTGATAAATGAAGATTATTTGCAGTCGTATCACAGCATTGATATATATATATTTATTTATCTGTATTCAAATATTGTTCTTGAAATCATATGAAAACCTTTATATATGTTTGAGTGTGTCTTAAGTGTATGTTGGTCACCTCTTGAGTGTGTTCTTGTTCACCTCTTGAGTGTTCTTGTTCACCTCTTGAGAGTGTTCTTGTTCACCTCTTGAGTGTGTTCTTGTTCACCTCTTGAGTGTGTTCTTGTTCACCTCTTGAGTGTTTATTAAGTAATTGCTTCGTCACCTCTTCACTTTGTTACCTGTGAGTTCGGAAATAATTAAAAAGTTGTAGGTGTACTCATATGGCACCAACATAAACATTTAGCACCAGTATAAACATCAGGCATATTAACTTAAATGTACTTTAGATTCCTGGTGAGGTAGATAGATAGATAGACATAACATTAAATATTTTGAAGGAATGACATATATGGTTGAAATTATGGGCCCAACTCTAAACCCTGCCCCCCATCCCCACCTTTACTACCCCCCACTTTTACTACCCCCCACAATACCTTTTTTCCCCACCTCAACTTTTTTTCCCAGGGTGTTCTCAAGTTTCCCAGTCAGTAATTGTTTGTCCGTCTCCCTCAATCACCCCTGGGAAAAGAAAACAAACAACCCCTGTACCCCTTAGCCTGATGCCGCTAATCCTCTTTCTTCTTCCTACGTCTTCCTCCTACGTCTTCCTCCTCCTACTTATTTTCCTTTTTTTTTAGTCTTCCTGCTCTTCTTCTTCTCCCTCCTTCTTATCCTTCTATTTTCCGTTCCTTTCTTTATCCTGCTAACCCACCCCGGCACCCCACCCCGGCACCCCACCCCGGCCTCCTATCTTCTCTTCCCTTACCACCACCACATCACCTCTTTCTTTTACCTTCTTCTCTCCTTCTACCACCACCACCGCCTCCTCTTCCTCTTAAATTTCTTTTCCAAACTCCCCCATCACCACCCCTCTCCTTCCTCTTCCAAACCCCCATCAACCACCCCTTCCCCTCTTCTTCCCCCTCACCTTCCTCCTCTTCTTCCCCTCACCTTCCTCCTCCTCCATACCCTCACCACCTCACCTATCCATCCAGAGGTTGGCACTTCTTGCAGGTATCCATCTCCTTGGCATAACGCTCCACCTGTATGGTCGACTTGCACACGTGGTAGTGACTTCGTATTAGCTTCTGCGCCTGCTCCAGTACCGTCTCGGCCTCGAAGCTCTGATCTGAAGGAAAGGAGAGAGAGTGAGATAGATAGATAGAGAGAGAGAGAGAGAGAGAGAGAGAGAGAGGTAGTTGGTTAGGTTAGGTTGATGATTTAGCTCCTCTGTGTAAGATAACAACCACTTGAGTACGATGATTTAACCCTTTAAAGTATGATAACCTTATCCATTGAATAACATGACGTTGTACTCTGGAGGATTTAAGTCCTCGTACTCAAGAGGTTTTTATCTTACTCAGGGACTAAATCGTACTCAAGTGGTTATCTTACTCAGGGGGCGAAATCATCGTACTCAGGGACTAAATCATCGTACTCAAGGGGCTAAGTATAAGACTGAGTTATGGTGACGAGGACTTGATATTGACATAGTGATGGTAGGAGTAAGTGTTGGTTGTTTTTGAAAGTGCTTCTCTCTCTCTCTCTCTCTCTCTCTCTCTCTCTCTCTCTCTCCAGATAGGTCAGACACGCTCATAAAATCTGAAACATCAACAAATATTAAAAAAAAAGTTATTGAATAAAAGAATAGACAGGAGAGAAAAGACTATTATTTATTGTGTTAATTTACTTCAACATTTACAAATTAAACAAAATTGCCAGAATGTGTCGTCGAAGGAGGAGGAGGCAGGGGAAATGGTGGGTGTTGGCGCGAGAGTAAATTAAAGTAGATTTACTCTGCAACAACCTGACTCGAATGCAATTAATTAAAACACACCTGTACAAACACGTGAAATTTTCTTCTCGTCAAAGAAAGGAGGAGGGAAATATCAATCTCCTATCAATAATGGTGGTAATATGTGCGGTGAGAGAGTGTTTACTGTATTTACAAACATAAAATACAGATATATACAGTAATTACACACAAACGCATAAAGATTCAATAGATAGCCCAACACACATATACATAAATACACACACACACACACCTATACACAAAAGCACACATACACATAAGCACACATACACATAGGCACACATACACATAGGCACACGTATACATAAATATACAAACCCATAAACACACATACCCTCTCCGTCATTAATAACAGACGTGTGTTTACCAATACTAACATCAGATCACATCCAGCACACGCCTCCAACACTCCCTGTACCTTGTAGCCCTTGATCTCCTGTAGCCCCGGCCTCTTGTAGCCCCGACCTCTTGTAGCCCCGATCTCTTGTAGCCCCGACCTCTTGTACCCCTAATTTGTAGCCCTGACCTCCTGTACCTCTGACCTCCTGTGGCTAACTAGAGAACCCTGAGGACTATCTGACATCCCCTGGTGTGGTGGGTAAGGCGATGCAGGAGGGAGGGAGTGTGTGGGGAGGGAGGGAGTTGAGGGAGTGTGTCTGGGAAGGAAAGGTGTGTGTGTGTTTGTGTTTAATAATAATTAGCGGTTTATTGAAAGAGCATGGCAACCGGAAGGCTGATATATACAAGTAACACAAGTGATACAAATATGATATTCAATAACGGTGGGGTGAAGGTCATACTACAGGGCATTTCAACATAGTGACAGTGCAAAAAGGTAAAGATTGGGTGGGAGTGAATACACTAGTTGATTACGAATTGTTGATAATGTTTACAATGGTTGGGACTGGGTTGTTCGTATAGCGATCAGTATAGGCTGGATACGGTTGTGGTGTCGAACAGCAATTAACGGACGAGGGATCTCGGGTGGAAGTAGGAGCCGGTGTCGAGGATGGTGCAGAAGCTTCTCACCAAATTTGCAGATGAGGTCGTGATGATGATCAGAGAGAGCCGAGAGGGTCAGTGTGTTGAGCGCTTCTTGATATGTGGAGTAGGAAGGAGAGAGAATAATCTTGCATGCCCTCTTTTGAACTTTTTCTAGGTGTTTCCGTTGTGTGGCATTTAGGGAGGAAGACCAGGCAGGGGAGGCATAGGTGAGCTTGAGAAGTAAGAATGTTGAGTAAACACTGAGGAGCTCGGGCGCAAGAAATCCGAGAGACTTGAGTCGGCAGAGTAGGTGGAGACGAAAACTGGAGGATTTGATAACTGTACCGACGTGTGTTTCCCAATTTAGTTTGTTATCTATTGTGACGCCGAGGAGCTTAATGGAGTCCACAACCTGGAGTGAGTTAGGGCCCAGTGGTGGAGTCGTCGGACATATTTCCAGCGAGCAGAGGTTTCTCTTAGGGCATCATTGATAAGTATAAGGAAGCAGAGCGTTCCATCTTGGTGCCTTGGGGGACGCCCTTCGGAGGCGTACGGCATGGAGTCGGTCACTAAGGCAGTCTGTAAGCCATGGTCGATAGCTTTGTTGATAATTAAATTGTGGTCGACTAGGTCAATGCTTTGGTAAAGCCAATGAAGGCGACAGCCACAGACGTCTGTATACGAGTATATAGTCGAAAAAGCTGACAAGACAGTGAATGGTGGAGGAAGTTTTCATACTGCCAAATATTTGAGGATCTATGGCGCCTGCAATATCAGCATAAGTCCAGTCAACCACGAAACCTTCACAGATTAAGCTGGGTGTGTGGAGGGGGAGTGTGTGTGTGTACGGAGGGAGGGAGAGGGAGATGAGGTAATGTACTATATGTGTGTAGAGAGAAGATGGAGTGTGTGGGGAGAGAGAGGTAATGTGTGTGGGGAGAGAGAGAGAGGTGGTGTAGAGTATCGTGAAGTTTAACCCAGCTCATACAAGCGTCAGTACCACCTCGGCCTCCTACACACGCTGAGATTTACCGCCGCCTAGTTTAACAACCTCTCACCACTAAATCAACTCCCACCTCTCGTTTACTCTTCGTTAGGGATTATTTTTTCTATTTTATCCCCCGACATGGCAGTGGTGGGAAAGGTGTGTGTGTATATACTTCCATTATCCTTGTTCAGCCTCTGTCTGTTAAGCAAGGAGGGATTTTATCTCAGATACATTTACGCAGACGGTGAAGAGGCTTAACAGATACAGACCTGGTGATAAAATATTACAAATTTATATTAACAAATAAGTCACCATAATCTGTGCTTTGGTAGCATCTGATCCTTGTTTGGTTCTGGTTAATTAATGCATTTTATGTATATTTTTTGTAAAGACAGACAGACCGATCGACCTTCTAAACAGGTTTGTACATATTGGCTACCGATATATATAAATGTCCCTCGTGATTGTACCAGACCAAAAGTATAATGTAGCCACACTAAGACACCAACTACTATATTCACCACTGTGTCGAGTTTACTGCAGATCAAGAGCCACTCTACCTGAGCATAAAGTCTGATAGGTTAGGTTAGGTTATTGGTAAGACTACGTTATTTTAAGTTAGTGTTAGATTAAGTTAAATTATATTATGTTTGGTTAGCGTTAGGGTGGTTAATCCTCAGGTGAAATACTGGGGAAATCATCAGGTATTCATGAGGCAGATATTACACCCAAGTTGTTGTGAATAATTCCGGGACATATTATCAGTTTATTGCATTATGGTCGTGGTGTTGACATCCAGCCACTCCATAACCCGGCCTTCACTAGGAACGCATAACTCGTAGAGACTTTCACAGCTTTTCCTGAAACTTATCAAAGACGATCTAGCCTCCAAAGACCTCGAGTCGGTTCAATAACAATTAGGGTCCGATTAACATTGACGATTCTGTGACCAATATTGTGTAGTTGGAATCTCATCAAAACATCGTCAATATATTAAAGTTGGGGCGGGTGTCGTCTTTACCTGGCGGTGTAGAGGACTCTGCCAATACTGAGCGACATGCTTGATCGGATTGTAAATGACGATGTGGGGAGGTCATCTGTCTCCTGAAGAAGAGCACCCCCCCCCCCGTATTTCACCTGAAGATTAACCACCCTAACGCTAACCAAACAATATAATTTAACTTAATCTAACGTTAACTTAAAATAACGTAGTCTTACCAATAACCTAACCTAACTCCCCCAGGTAGCATTAGGGTGTTTACTCATCATGTGATCCGAAAATTTTACACATTTTCAAAAGCAGTAAAAAAAAACTAGTGTTCATGCCGTCGTCTGCGTGGGTCACCGGGAACATGTTTTCTACACACTGACTATGACTGTTTCGCTTTTGACTCTGTGAAATAGTAAAATGTTGTTGATTTATTTTTTTTTTTTACAAAATGTTTTCCTTTGTTAGTGTATACAATACTGAATAATATTTCTCGTTTTCAAATACTGTGTGTGTGCATATATATATATATATATATATATATATATATATATATATATATATATATATATATATATATATATATATATATATATATATATATATATATATATATATATACACGTGTTTGTGTGTGTGCGTGTATTTGTGTGTGTGTGTGGAGTCCAGGAACTACTGTGGTGTTGTAGTTTTGGTAACATTGCATCATGTAGGGTTGTGGTACAACAGCAGGCGGGCAACTATTTACTCAGCGTCCCAGAGGCCGCTGACTATTGCGCTCGGCTCTGTTTGTCTGTTTCCTCGGTGTTCATAAAGTGTTAAATTGAAGCCCTAAAATTCTCACGGTGACTCACATTCCGGATCCATGAAACAAATAATTAAATAGGGAGATAAGTAAATAAAGGGACATGAACAGGTATGAAAATATATAGATGGATAATAGAGAGAGAGAGAGATCCGATTAATCAAGCTTACATACATGTTATTTTCTTCTGGGTTCACCTCCACTAATAAACACCTGCACCGACATAATACTTGTCAAACATCTTAACATCTTCCTTCACCACAAGTAATAAGAGGAGTATAAATAACACCTGACGTACTGTACATAAGGTGGTGACGTCCGCAGCACTAGCTTACCTCGGGTCATGAGGGACGGCAAGGGGTGATGGAGGGGTGATGGTGATGAAGGGGCGGTGGTGGTTGTGGGGTGATGATTGGATGGTGGTGGTCATGATGGGTTGATGGTGGTGATGAGATGTGGTTGTGGTGATGGGGTGTGGTGATGGGGTGTGGTGGTGGTGCTTGGTCATTCTGTTGATCTGGTCCACATCATAAACGCCTGGGATGTTGTGTTGGTGGTCAAAATCACTGTCTGTTTCACACAGTTTGTGATGTCTAACACACACACACACACACACAGCTACGATATCCCTAACGTCTCAAGTAGATATCCCTCAGGTTTTAATAGTCTTCTAAATGTTTAACCTTTAAAAGAAACAATAATAAAAATATTCAAGAATTTAATCACACCGGTAGCCAAAACTTTATTTTGTTCAAGTTTATATTTACTGAGTCCAACTTATTTCATCTGGTGATTAAATACCCTGACGCTGTCTATGTTAGGTTAGGTTAGGTTAGGTTAGGTTAACATTGAGGTAGTTTTATCATTTGGTGAAATAGACACACTAGCATAAAACAAAAGAAGCCTAACTTCACTTAATACAAATTATTCCATCACTCAAAAATGACGTGGGTTTGTTTTCCATCTCGAGGGTATAGAACATACAGTAGGGGCGACACGCTACAGCGATATATATATTACAGTATTCGATTGTTGTCTTGTGTGGCTCTGACCCTTGGGACGTTGCGTACTGTATGAAGAAGAGGCTGAGTTCAATACGTTTGCCGCGGATGGACCGTAAACATTGTGGGGAGGGTGTGGCGTGGGGAGGGTGTGGCGTGGGGAGGGTGTGGCGTGGGGAGTTAGCGATGTGGGGAATTAGTGAGACGGGAAGTAAACAAGAAAATCTCTACAATAAGGAAAACCCTGCACCACTGGGAGACAAAATTGACAAAAAAGGAGAGAGATAGAGAGAGATAGAGAAAGAGAGAGTCTGTAGGCATGAGGTGAGACATACCACTTTGGCCACGAGGGTAAATTAGAAAATGAAAATATGAGCGTCGCACCACACCCACCCACACAAGACGCAGGTGTGAAGTATTTATTCAAGTGCAAATGAAGTAATTATTACCAGCAGAAACAGACGGTAGATGTTAATTAAGACATCTAGATTGAGAAACACATACTAGGTGCAGCAAGCGTCGTTCAAGAGGACCCACCCATCTCTCCCCCCACCCACCCCCCGTCTTCTCTCTCTCTACACACACACACACACACACACACACGCACACTCACCAATCCCGAGATGGGCAGAAAGGGCGTTCTTGTCCAGTGTGAGTGACCAGATGTGGAGATTGTGGATCGTTCTCACCCCGGGCAGTCCCTCCAGGTCACTCATGAGGGCCAGGTAGTCCACGTTCCTCGGGGTGCCCTCCATCAGGACGTGTGCCAGGTCCCGCAGGATGGGTAGAGTCGTCACCACCACGATGAACCCGAACACAAAGGTCAGGATTGGATCGGCTATTTGGTACTGGGGCTGTGGAGAGAAATAGGTTGTAGTATTTGATTAGGGAAGCTGGGAGGGTTGTTGTTGATGGTGGTGGTTGTTGTGAGGTAGGCTGCGAGCGAGGGTTCTGTGGCGGTGTTATTGTTGAGTTCGTCGTTGTTGTTGTTGTTGTGGTGATGGTGGTAGTAGTAGTAGCAGCAGCATTGATTTTGTTGTGGTAGTGGTGTGAAGGAGGATGGGAGGGTTGTGTGACGGTGTTGTGTGTGTGAGAGAGAGAGAGAGAGAGAGAGAGAGAGAGAGAGAGACTGCCTAAATTTTAAACAATCGAAACTATGGTCGTGAAGTGTAATCCAGGAGGGTAAATGGGAAGGGAATGCTGGTGGATGGAGTGAGGTGATGTCTGAGAATTCGTCATGAATAAATTCCTGTCGTGGAAATTGTTGCTGTGGAAAAGCTACAGTTCATTGTGGATTATATTAACTTCTCTCAAGATAGTTTCCTTGAAGGCGACTTTATGACATGACGAGGTGTATATGCCTCTCTCTCTCTCTCTCTCTCTCTCTCTCTCTCTCTCTCTTACTCACCCAAAACTTGACAACGATGGCAGCGATGAGGACAGCGAAGGTCTGCAGTGTGTCGCCCACCACGTGAATGAGCGCTGCCCGGACGGTGATGTTGCTGCGGGCTCTCTTGTGGACCCCGTGGAAGTAACCGTGACACCCACAACCGTGTAGGATGGCGGCGATACTGGGGGTGGTGGAGGAGGGTGGTAGAGTTAGTGTTGGTGGTGGTGATGTTTGTTGGAGGTGGTGGATGTTGGTGAGTGTTGTTGTTGGTGGTGGTGGATGATGATGATGATGATGATTGTTGTTGTTGTTGTTAGTGGTGAATGTGGTGGTAGACAGACACACAAAAAGAAAAAGCTCATAAATGCATCGGTATTTGGAAGTGCCACGCTGTGTTAGTCCCGGCAGACAACACCATGGTGACGGCAGTGAGGAGTGAGGGAAGGACGATGTTGGCGAGATATGAGAAGGCGAACAGAGGAGGTGAACTTCACACACACACATATAAAAGTTTCATTAGTCTTCTTCTTTTTTTCATTCATTATCCTTGGTCGAGTATTTCAGCGTAGCGACGGAGAGAGGGTAGAAGGCAGACGTCAAGTAAAAAATCCTCGAAAATGTGGGAATATTTGGTTATTATGATGGAGAGGAGGGAGGGGGAGTAAAGGAGAATAGATAAAAAAGAGGATAAAAGGGTGGTGGTAATGAAAAAGGAGAGTAAAAGACAATAATAAAATGAGGGGAGGAAATAAGCTGATGAGTATGAGTGGCGAAGAGGCGTGAGGGATGGTGGGTGTCCCTCCCTCAGGAGTTTTTGACGGAAAATCGACATTGGAATTTGTTGCCATCAGTGTTTGTTTATAAAGGAACAAGAACACCTACATGAGTGAGTAGCCTTCACCCTCCCGTGTAAACATGTAAAAATAGTCATTGTTAAAAAAAGAAAGAAATGGAAACACCTGAAGATCAGCTCCCTCTAGATTATTATTTCACCTTTGACACACTAACGCTAACCTAAGCCCCAGGTATAGTGTTAGGGGTGTTTAATCACAACGTAAAATAAGCTGGGAGGTAATTTTCACGTGATACGAAACAAATTATCATGAACAGGACCACAGGGTCATTCGCTTGCCTGGTAGACACGAACTAATCAACTACCCTGACATCGTTTAGATTAGGTCGATGATGATGATGTTATAGTCACTGGTTCACGCGGAAGAGAAGCCAAAAATCTCACGTATTTGGCGATAAATAGCGGTCGTTTTCCAGAGATTTTATTAAACCTCCGCTGACGAATTTGTTTGTATCGGGCGAATGTCGGTCAGGGAGTCGTGAGAAGATGGGGTGGGTAGGGGGGGGGGGAGCTGCAGTGTGGACCGAGTGACTGTTTGGGTGTGTTGATGTTTTTAGAGATGAGGATACCTGTTGGAGGTGGAGTCAGTATAGTGGCTAGTTGGAGTGTTTGGAAACAGGAAGTACTGTATGTTGGGTTGTTGTGTTTGTGGATGGTTGTACTGGGAGGTGTAGGAGGGGTACTGTTGAGAGTTTGGGTGTAGAGGTGTGTTGTTTTGTGCTGTAGTGCGTTATGCTGTGGTGTGGGGTATGGTGTCATGTGTTGTGTTGTATTAGGATGTGTTATGTTATGGTGTGTTGTGTTGTGCTGTAGTGTGTTGTGGTGTGCTGTCGTGAGCTATGGTGTTGTGTTATATTGTGCTATAATGTGTTATTGTGTACTGTGGTATGCTATGCTGTGGTGTGATGTGATGTGCTGTGGTGTGATGTGATGTCCTCTGGAGTGGAAGGGATGGGGGATTCAACAGGAGACTACAGGGGTGAGTGAAGTGTTTTTTACCACAACAATAAACTGTGTCTCTCACCTCAATATAAACTAAGGAAGATTCATTGGTAAAAATGACTTAGGGAAAACATGGGATATAGGAGGTGAGATAAACGTGTGTCTTATTTCTCACCTGTTTCTCACTAGTTGTGCAGATAAAGTAGTTCTTCCATATAATGATAAATTTTGCGGGAAAACACGTAATGTGCCTTTAATATCAATCAGCAATTTTAACTGTTCTATGCAACTTTTTTTATGATACATTTCTTATTGTTTATGATAGAAATAAATTCATAAACGCAACATGCATCTAAGAAGTGATATAGGGAAATCTCTCTATTTAGGCAACACTTGCATCAGTACTGAGTGGTATAAAATAAGGGACGAAAACCCAAAATAATGCGGATCACACACTCACGAACGCTCCCTCATTGTAAACACAGCTGGCGCGTGTCGTTCCTCTTCCATTGGGGGACAATAAGCGACGACGACCCCCTTGGGAGCCCGTCACCAGGCCTCACCACGCCCTCCCCGCTCCTGCCTCTGCTTGATGGTATTTATTTCTACTTAAGAACCTTAACAGTCGCCCTCACCAGGTCGTCCATCGCTCTTGTGGCTTAATGATTGTGTCAGCAGCGCTAACAATCATCACCATCATCATGTGCACTGACAACTGCCAAGCTGTCAGATCTGGTGCATTCTTGTATTTGTCGAGGTTTACCAAATACCATGTGTCATACGCCAGACATCGGAAGTGTCATGTCATCTCAGACCTGGTGTGTCTCGGGTATAAATGTTCCCCCGGCGACAATGGCGGCGACAATGTGTTGAGAACGGTAGCCACAGACACCTTTAAAACAAATAATGAACTGGTGGTTGGGTGTGGCTGGTATACACGTCGTCTTTTTTATATGCACCCTGTTTCCTACGTCATCGAATCAGCGCCCCGATGACGGTCGCTTAGAAGCTGCCAGTTGCCGACAGACGAAGGCTTGAGTTTATTCCTTTATGGTTTCTCAAATATCAAAATTTAGGAGTAGATTACTTTGTGTACATATATTTCTGGACCAAATGTCTGAGAAATATGTCTTCATCTCTTCTCTCTCGCATCTTTGTTGATTCTTAGTGAGATGATCTTCAAGCGCCCCCGGCCAGGGTTGTAGCCCGGTAACCCGCCACTGCTCTGGGCTAAACTTAACTCTTCACCGCGAGCGCCAGGCCAACCTTGTCCTTCTGGAAGACTGGTACAATAAAGTGAGTTTATAATTAACCACGAAGACAGCTGGGTAACACAGGTAACATCGCCATTAAAGTGTTAAACCATAGTTCTCAAAGGGTTAAATCGTCGTCTTCAGAACGTTAAACCATCCTTCTCAAGGGTTTAATCTCCTCAAAGGGAGTGAGTGAGTAAATGGATGTATGAGTTTGAGTCAGTAAGAGTGAGTGAGTGAGTCAGTCAGTAAGAGTGAGTGATTCAGTAAGTGTGAGTGAGTGAACGAGTCCGTGAGGGTGAGCGAGTGAGTCAGCCAATGAGAAAGTGAGTGAATAAATGACAACTAAAAAAATATATATATCCATAAGAGAAACTCTGCAGAAACACCGAAAAAAAAAGTTTACCGCCGCCAAAAAAGTCTTAGAAGTTTACCGGAAAATGAGAAGTTTACCGAAGTTTTACCGTTTGGTGTGTTGCTATACTTACTGTGATGGAAATACTAATTTCCCACCTAACATCTTGAAGGGCTTCTCATAAACTCGTGAAAAATACAACTTTCTAAAAAAATATTATAATGTCAGGTTCAAAAGTTTTATTCCCGAAGATTTTGGGCCGCGTTGAGTATCTCAATGACCTCGTACCCTGACTCACTCACTCACTGACCCACCGAGAGAAGTTTTCCTCCATTCCACGCAGACAGGACTTCCTTCAGACGGTGCTGCCGGGCGTAAGGTTTTTGCCCAACAAAGCACGAGTCAGAAAAGGACATACAGTAGATTGGAATCCACCCATTCTTGTCTTTAAAGCAACAACTATATATCCAGGTTGGGTAACACATTTAAAGCTTCATAATAACTGTAGTAAATCTCATAACAGTACTGATTTTTAATCACAGTTTTATAATAGCTCTAAGTAAAGTAAAAAAACAAATGTTCAGTGACCAGTACGATACGTTGGGATATGTTGGTCGTTAGCCAGTGACCCAGACGCGGCTCCACCTGACTCAGTGCTCGTAAAGCTATGATGAAGTGTGTGTGTGTGTCAGAGAAGTCAACACCCACCAGTCAACCTTTGTGGTAAACATTAACTTTACGGGATGATATAATTTCCCTCACTTGGAGATCACCAATATATATAATATATAGTGAAAGAAACACACTGAGTTTTCCCATCAGACAATATCAAATTATATTAATTCTTCTTATTCTTTGAAGATTAAATCACTATCTTATTTCAATTTAAGATTAAGATAAACTCCCCTTACGTTATCAAACCAAACCTAACCTAACCCTACCCTACAGGTGATGTTAGGAGATTTATTCAAGTGAAATACTCAAAGGTCCCTAATCTTCACTGGATCAATTCTTAAAAAAAAAATGTTTACACTGGCATCCACATAAACGAAGCATCTCACAACTCCCTACAATCACCTCTCGGGTCACAACACACAACCCAGTGACCCACATTCAAGTTAATTAAGCATACTTTGTCCTCTATTGATAAGATGAATTAAAGTGATAAGAGAAGGTGAGGGATTTTGACCTACATTTACAAAGTTGCCACTTGTTTGTGGGTAGTGAGAGGCGAGATGCATGCAGGAGGTGAATAATGATGTAGTTGTATAGAATAGGAATACCATGATAAGAATAAAGGGAATAAGAATGAATAATTACTTGAGTTAGTTGAGCACAAAATAGGAAAACTAACAAGAAGATGGAAGGAAGTAAAGGGAGAATAATAAACTTAACAATTGACTTCATTAACTTCATGTGTAATAATATTAAGTCATAGTATCTTCATGAGTCTTACCTGTCAGTATCCTAAAGCTGGGGGAAAACACACTAATCCACACCTTGTTAATGCCGATGAAAACATTCCATGCAAGTATTTAACACAATGTACTCAGGAGCCCTAACACACACACACACACACACACACACACACACACACACACATCTTACAGAATATTTATCAGGATGCCGATAGAGGCCATAATAAGCATGATGTCAGGGTCAAGGACGTAAGGCTGGTGGAGGAGGCGTTGGACAGCAGCCGCCACCAGGAGACCCGTCACCACCCACACGATCAACACGCTCACTACTGACCCCAGCACCTCTGGAGACACACAGTAGGGAGAGGAACTCGTTAGAGGATAAACTATAGACTACATTAGGATGTATTGGGTAGATTGCATCACTTTCAGGTATATAATATAAGAGATCCCAACACAAGGCAGAAACTCGTCAAGGAAATGAGCCAGATGACTTTTGATACATGATAAGTAAGCACATCCGGCTCCACACAGGGAAGAAATACCCCAGAACTACAAAAAAGATGTGACTGTAGGTGTGAACAATTCTATGTACTGTAGCTATGTTAATACAAGAGTGAGTGATCGTAGGTACAACGAGGAAAATAAAAGAGTTCATACACGTAAAATAATAGCTTGTTTCAGGTGTTATAACTCAACTCAAATTACTACTTATTTCAGCTGAGGGTTAAACACACTAAAGCTACCTGAGGGTGAGCTGAAATTAGTTTAGGTTTGGTTAAGTTAGGCTCGGATAGATTTGGTTCTCTTAAATTAGTTTAGGTTATATTACGGTATGTTAAGTTACGTCATATTACGTTAAATTAGGTTAGGATATGTTAAGTTAGGTTAAATTAATATTAGGTTAGGTTAGATTAAATTAGGTTAAATTAGATTAGGTCAGGTAAGATTAAATTCTGTCAGAGTTGATTAGGTTAGACGAGCGTAAGGGTGACTAATCTTCAGGTGATCCACACAGAAGCACAACTTAAAAAATGCTCACACCATAATATTTCCTCTGCCACCTATATTTCCCATCTTCCTATTACCCAGTTTCCTGGTGTAAATGAAGTTAAGCCTAGATCCTCTTTGCTGGTAATTACAGTAGTCAGGTAAAGAAACACACCTGTAGGAAAAAACCTCTTGAAGGTGTAATTGGTTTATGAGGTGTTTTTAGGGGTTAGGGTAATTCTTCCTGTCTGTATATCCGAAAGAGGTTTTTATGCCTCTGTGTGTGTGTGTGTGTGTGTGTGTGTGTGTGTAAAAATAATAATAATAATAATAATAATAATTAACGGCTTATTGAGAAAGTTTTGCAGCCCAAAGGCTGAAAATATACATTAGACAAAAATGACTTATTACATACAAAGACATGGGGTGGGTGGGTCGCTTAACAAAAACTTTCATTACTGAAAGGAGAAGGAACATGAATTGAGCATACAAATTATTATAGTTGGCAGCTGATGGTCCGGGCTGGTCTCTTGCCATACTGTGTGAGGTCACATGGCCTCGTGGTGCAGTGTTCTCGTCCGTAGGTGTTGCTATGAAGGATCTCACGGGGTCATGGAGACACCGAGTGGAGTGGTTCAGTAACTCGTCCGTAGGTGTTGCTATGAAGGACCTCACGTGGTCATGGGGACACCGGGTGGTGTCACAGTACCTCACCCTGCTGGGTGGTGTTGTTTTATCTCGGAGTCAGGTGTGAAGCCGACCCACTGCTGTTCCCAGGGTGGACTGATTAGCACCTCCTGGTCAGAAGATGGTGGTCAGTTCCCAGGGGTGCTTATCTCACTGGTGGGTCACTGGTACTTTCTGGTGCTGAATTCACTGGCTTAAACACTGTTCATCACTGTTCAACACTGATCCCACTTCTTTCCGAAACGAAATTATCGCTTTTGATTATGTTGATATCCCGGTGGTGAGGATGGGTCGGGGAGAGGGACTTAGGGAATGGGCCGAACATGGCCAAGGGGGGGCCGCCTGGTAGGGAGGGTGGTCAAGGATGTAGTGTGTGTGTGTGTGTGTGTGTGTGTGTGTAGAGGTGTTTGTATGTGGAGGGGTCTTTATGCGTGTGTTAGGGGTTTTTTGTAAGTGCGTGTGTGTAATAATAATAATAATATTATTGATTAATTAATTAACGGTTTATTTAGAAAGACAGTAACCATGGGGTGAAAACAAAAGCTCTCCCCGGCGGGGAATCGAACCCCGGTCTCCCGCGTGACAGGCGGGGATACTCACCACTATACTACCGAGGAATATATATAATTTGGGTGAGGAAAAGTACATATTTGTGTGTGTGTGTTTGTTTGTGTGTGTGTTTGTTTGCGTGTGTGTGTGTTCCTGGGTTTGTTTAATAAGTGGGCCTTTATATATCTCTATATTAATTTATCCAACGTCAATACAAGAATACCAACACGAAAATACAACAACACAACACTACGAGACCAGTAAACCACCACCAACAATAACTAAAAAAAGTATTGAAGATAAATGTCCCTAGACGAGTACAGAGATTCCCGAAACAAAAACACATGATTCGCTAATCCACCTCCAGCGGGATACATTCAACTCCGTGACCCGAATACTGATTGGCAGACCTGTGTCCATCAAGGAAGTGGAGGGGAGGGTAGTGGAGCGGCGGGTAGTGTGGGGGAAGGTAGTGATCATAGTGGAGTGGAGGGTAGTGGAGTGGAGTGGAGGGTAGTGGTCTGCAAATGAGGGTCCTACTACCCTTCTCTCCTTGTATTTCCCCTTCTCTTCCCTCCTTTCCCTTCTCTCTTCTTCTTCTTGTATCTTCCTCTTTCCCTCTTCTTTATCCTTACGAGTACTCCCCCCTGTCCTTCTTCATCATCTTTTTTCCTCTACTTCCTTTTCCTACTTCCTCCTCCTCCTTCTCACTCTGTTGTCTAGACACTCATAATGAAGAGTGTGGTGGTAAAGGCTCCTTCCTCCACACGCACACACACACACACACACACACACACACACACACACACACACACAGATGGATCTCGAATACCCAGCCATTGTCTTTGAAAGGTAGGGCGGGATGGGAGCACGAATGAGGTGGTAAGGGGTGGAAGGGGGTGGGTGGGTAATACTGGTTTCACACAGAGCTGACACGGCACGACTGTCCGGCCACGGCACGGTACGACTGTCCGGCCACGGCACGGCACGATTGTCTGGCCACGACATGACAAAGCGTCGTGTCTAGTGGTTGCGTTCACATTGGTGCTACACGACACCACAGATCATGGCAGTTAGTATAGCAATGCAAGAAGATTTTTATTTATTCTACTGTATCTCACTAACCCCGGAGCAAATGTACTTATATATCCCACCTTGCTACTGTATACAAACAGTATATTACACCCGTGATATTCAGATCATTTAAATTTTCCTCCCAACGTTAATCCACAACTCCTCTATTGCTGTGTTTCTCCATAATGAAGTCTTCAATTATTACCTTCCTCTCATGCACGAGTCAGATCAACCTGACTTCGCCTGACTCCTGGTGAAGTGATGGACTCGGCATATATAACAAGAACAAGTTCTGAGGCATTATCTCTGCATCACACTCAGCCGTCGTCACCTTGTGGAGTACGGAGTGTGACTGGCCTCGGCAGAACCAGACATGACCTTGGGTGTTTTTGTCGCTCGTGACGTATGTGGTGTGAAACTAGCCGAAGGGGGTGGGAGTGTGAGGGTAGTGGTGGTGCTAGTATGAGGATGGTGGTGATGGTTGCTATTATGAGGGTGGTTGTGGAGAGGGCTACTAGTATGAGGGTGGTGGAGGTGGTGAGGGCTACTAGTATAAGGGTGGTGGAGGTGGTGAGGGCTGCTAGTCTGAGGGTGGTGGAGGTGGTGAGGGCTGCTAGTATGAGGGTGGTGGTGGTGGTGAGGACTGCTAGTATAAGGGTGGTGGAGGTGGTGAGGGCTGCTAGTATGAGGTGGTGGTGGTGGTGGTGAGGGCTGCTAGTATGAAGGAGGTGGTGGTGAGGGCTGCTAGTATGAGGCTGGTGGTGGTGGTGAGGACTGCTAGTATGAGGGTGATGGTGGTGAGGGCTGCTAGTCTGAGGGTGGTGGTGGTGGTGGTGGTGGTGAGGGCTGCTAGTCTGAGGGTGGTGGTGGCTAGAGTGACGGTGAACTGGGTTATAGAATGGAAAGAAAAGGGAATAAGAAAAGTGTGGCAATAAGGCGAATAAAGAAATAAGGAAATAATAGACAAACAAAATCCAGAAGAAAGGGGAATAGAAGAGGAACAATAGCCTAATGAATGTGAGGATGGATAGAGTCTTCTGGGATGGATAGCAGGGGGTCTTAGATGATGAAGGGAGAGGTAAAGGAATAGGGAAAGAATACACATAGGTTGAAGGAGAAGAGGGTGTAAAGGGGGAGAGGGGGAAGTTATGGATTGTTGAAAAAGGAGAAGGTGTGGGCAGGTGACGGGGTAGTGGAGTGGAGGGGGGTGTGGGTTGGATATGGAAGTAAAGAGTTGGGGGGAGACGGAGAGGGAGAGGGGAGGTAAGGGGAAAGGATGTGGAGGTGAAATACGGTTATTTGTCTCGGGGCATCATTGTTGTCAGTCTCGTGCTTACTCTCTGTACTCTTAAAGGAAATACCTTAACCCCGACCCTCCTTTATCCCGACCCTCCTTTACTATAAACAAAAAAAGGACTTTAACCCGATTCTCCCTACACCTTACTCTATAGACAAGGACAATACCCTCACTCTCATTTAGTCTAAAGAAAAAAAAACATGACCTCCCGACCCTCCCTACTCTAAGAGAAAGGGACATTTCTCCGCTGACCCTAATTTACACGGAGAGTGAGCCACATAATCAGGAAAAGAGCAGGAGGAGATTGAAGGGGTAGTAGTATCGGGTGAGTCTCTCTACCAATGAACAACTAGAAGCGTGTAGAAAGAAGGTGGAGAAGGAGGCGACTGGTTGAGGCCAAAGAGTAGAAAGTTACATGTTGGAATCCACGATTTACCTGTGCGTCTTAAGTCACCTGTTCATTAGTTTAGATAGCTGGAATTGGACTCACCTGCGCGGTAGTAGCCAAAGCTCATGGATCTGGAGGGAGGGCGGCGCATGAGGCAGATGGCCAAGAGGGACACAAGGAACCCGCAGAAGTCGCTGAGGAGGTGACCAGCGTCGGATAACACCGCCAAACTGGAGGAATAGTAACCCCCGACGTACTCCAGTACCTGCACAGGGAGGAGAGGGAGGTGCAGTGAGGTGGAAGATGAGCGAGAAACAGATGGAGATAGAGAGACAGACAGATGAAGAGAGAGACACAGATGAAGAGAGAGAACATGAGAACGAATTCACTTGTTTGATGAAAGAATCCGTAAATCAAGACCTACGGTATCTCTCCAACCACAGCAACTACCAGTACTGCTACCACTACTACTACCACCACCACTACTATCACTACTACTACTACTACTACGACCACCGTCACCACTACCATTACTATCACTACCATTACCGCCACTATCACCACCACCACAATTATTATTACATCTACCATCACTACAACTGCTACCACCACCCCTATCACCACCACCCCTACCACCACCACCCCTACCACCACCACCACCACCCCTAAGTCACAAAAACACACCACCTCTCATCGTTTAAATTATATAAACGCTCGTAAACTCCCCGCCACCAAAAGCCCCTCGACCCAAACAAATACGATTTCATAAATTTTACACTAAACGTCCCAATTAGCGAAGACCCTCGTTGGAATTGTCTCATTTAACGTCGAGATAAATTCGTTAATTACTGAAGGATTATCGGATTGTAGATTTCTTTAATTGAGGGAGGATGGAGAAGGTGGGAGGGCCATTGTTGTGACGTAAGATGTTTTGACTGAGAGAGAGATAGGGTATAAAAATCGAGAGAGAGATAAGAAAAAAAGAAAATTATAGTTGTAAAGAAAGAGAGAGATAGAGAGAGATTAAGAAAGGGAGAGGGATGAGTAGAAGGTAGGATATAAAGGAAAGGGAGAGAGAAAGAGAACGTGTTAGAAAGAGTGGAAGAGAGAGAGGATAGATAAACATGGAAACTCAAACAGGGGAGCTGAAACAATGTGTATGCCTGTTAGTCTAGAAATGCCTATGCGTGTGTGTGTGTGAATGTATATGTATGTACAGTGGATAAAGGTACAATATGTGTATGATTAGCTTTCATCATCATGCCCCCCAAGGAGAAGACGGGTCATCAACAATACGTCTAGGTAACAATACTGTTGAAAAGGAAGACAAAGTATGAGGCATCTTCATTCTTCGCCTCCTGGTATTCCGGTGGCCTCTTGTTATTCAATGGTCGGCTCTTCTTACTGTCTGGGTCGGGGATTCTCATAAAGTTCGTACGTTTGTTTAATTTATCTCTTAGGACAGTCGGTAGTTCACTTTTAGAGATTATTGGACCCTGTGTTAAAGAGTCTAAGGATTTTGCTGGGTTGTTTATCGTTCTAACAGTAGTTACGAAAGTCAGTAATCCGTCAGATTTTCCCTCTTAAAGTAAATTGATATTACCCCACTTACCGAGGTGATAAAATCTATTCACTAAATATTTGACTATATATATATTATGGAAAAATAAAATGTGAGTCATTATTTATTAAAGATTTAAGTACACATTATTACAAACGTTATTGTGTCCGTCACTCTCAGGCTTGGTATGGATGGAGGCTTTACTCAGGTGGCCATACAGACGTGATATGCCGACAACCACACTGGCCATTCCCTCCCTACCTGTAGCTGCCCTGTTGACTTAACATGACCTCCCCCACCTTGGCAGCCTTTCATCTGAGGACAATCACAGTCACTGGAACAACAAACGGTGACGGCGACCTCAATTGTGTCAGGTTAAATGAGTTGAGTGTAAGATTGGCACTTGTGGTTCCATATTAAAGTGACTTTAAACAACAACCAGTGGAACTTTGACCTCTTAGACCAAAATCCCCATGGCTGTTATCAGTGTCATTTTAACATATAAATCACATGTCATTCCCACACTCAACTCAACCAGACACAGACCTGGGTACTCGGATTATTTACTTCAGACTATCTCAGAAATATTGCCACGAGTGCTGTTGAATGTACTGTACGAGGCTTCACTTCTGTAGGTGGGTCTCAGCTCCGGGTCGTGGACTTTTGTTCTCCACAATATTGCGCCAAGACTCCACAGTAGATGAAATTGATATATTTAGTCAGAATAATACAGATAGAGAGTGAACAACAACAACAATATTGATATGGTTGAGCCCTTCGAGTGTTGCAGCTCTTGAAGTTACGTAAAGAAAATGTATTGAATAATATAAAATGTCATCTGGATTACAACTAATATAATGTAAGGTTAGGTTAAGTTGGGTTAGATCAGCGTCAGGGTGGTTAATATGTAGGTCAAATAAGCGGAAGGGGTGTTAATCTTCAGGCGAGGCGTTAAATATCATAAGACAGAAATATATCACAACACACGCCATGAAGACAAGACTGGGGGTCTTCCTGTACTTACCATGAAGACAAGAGAGAGGACAGTGGCAACGGTCAGCTTGAGGGTGGCCTTCTGGTCCTCGGGGGGCTCAGTGATGACGTCGTGGCAGTGGGTAGAGGAGGAGCTGGACGCCCTACTGAACACCTGAGATAGAGGAGGTGGGATGAGGGAGGTTGTGTGTGCATGTGTAAGAGGGTTTTGTGTGTGTGTGTGTGTGTGTGTGTGTGTGTAAGAAGGTTATATGAGATCAATAGTATATCCAGGGTACAAGGGTTGTGTGGGTGGGGATTAACTTCGTCGCGAGTTTGTGTAAGAGAACCTTCAATTATTATTGTTATTATTATTATTGTTGTTGTTATTATTAGTGGTAGTAGTAGTAGTGATTTTTCCCAATGAAATGGCCTCCAACCTCCCATTATAGCCATACCTTTTCCACTTTTGTTACTTGACTTTTCTAAAACAAAAGAATCTGCCTTAGCTGAGTTAGTTATACCGCAGATCTACAGTATGTGGCTTTCGGTGACTGTTGCCCCTTAGTCTATGTCTGCAACTGTTGTTGGTTTAGGAGCCAAAGAGAAGGATAGGCGACAACTCATCCAGGCCACAACGTAACTTCGGTGCTGCTGCTTCTGTTCTCATAATACCTCAGCCATTCTGGAATAGAAGCACTTTGCGCTTGGTCCCATCCCGCCAGATGTTGTGAACACCAGAGGAGTGAAGCTGTCCTGGTCGACGTTCTGGATTCTCTTTGCTACGCTGTTCTTTACGCACTCGTCCCTCCTGTGTGCAGCGTCGAGAAACAGGTCACGGTGACATGTGGCCAAGGGATCGAATATCCTGATATCAAAGAAGGTTCGCTGTCCCCTCGTCCATAATCCTCGAGTAGTGACGTCCACACGGGTTTCGTTAGTTGTGTTGGTAGTCCGGTGAAGGAAACAGTCTTTATCCAGTGGGAGGAGGGTTGGTTCCACAGTGACGTCGTGGCATATATCCTTCAATATATTTGCTGTGAGGTCCCTTACTTCGTCGTGCCTCTTGCAAACACACACACACACACACACACATTGGGCAGGTATGCCTTCCACTGGCCAACTGTGCCTCAGAGTAATGGCGTCAGTGAATTCTTGTTTATTAAGGCTGAAGCCCTTTGCTTTTACTGGTAAAGTTATTGGCCAGCTTGAGGCGCCCACCTTCTGTGCAGTGGCAGATTTAGGTATACATATCCCCACCAATGAGAAAATTTGCAATCCAAAATCAAAAGAAGCATTGCATAAATTTTGTTTTATAGATAATGAAAAAAAAATTATTGGTGTCTTGAATCCACAGTTTTCTCTATTTATTATCTAATTATAGTGGCAGGAAAAATATTTGAAATTTCGAGTTTTAACCTTTTAAATCAAAGTAAATACATTTCTGACAATAAAAAAAAAATACTTTTCTCTGCTTAAAGGGAGCTTCACTTGTCACCCTCTCAACCCCTACTGGGGATTCTTCCCTCTGGACCCTCGCAGGGAACTCCGCCACAGACACCCCCCCAACCCATTTAAAAAACCTAGATCCGCCACTGCTCCTGTGCTTCCTTACCTCCCTCTTCACGATCTCTGGCAGTTGTTGCATCAGTTGTTGATTTTTTTCGCTTTGGGTGTGTTGCCGTTCTGTCATAATGGAACGTCGAATTTTGCATAGTTCGTTGGTGTCGATATCACTTGCGGCATTTTGAACTACTATACTCTCATTGAGAACAATATTGACCTGCCTGAGCCAACTGTGAACCGAGCCCCTCTTTAGTTTTGCAATTGTTGCGATGCAAGATGAGATAAGCCTTCAGCGACAGTGGTAAGAGTCACAACCAATATTCACCAACATCCTGTGAAATTCATGTTCCCAGTAACCCAGTATGGCCCCACCAAAGTCACGGTAGACCAAGGAGGAACACATGCCCTGCCCTCCCCTGCCCTGCCCTGCCGGACTAGTAGTAGTTGTAGTGATATCCTGTGTATAGCTTTTTATAATAATAATAACAACAATAATAACAATAACCCAATAGCCTACATAGGTGTACTACTCTACTCAGAGGCACAATAAAACACACACTAATATAAGACTTGTATAAGGAAAGTAAACCTATATTAATACCAGGAAATTATGCCAGGTATAGCTTACTAATTCCTTTGTGTTTCCTACAGGAGATCCGTAGTAATAGCAAAAAAATGGGGGCCATGCCTGAGGGAAGACTGAAAGAAAATTAATTATCTTTTGTATGTTTTTCATTCTAATTCCGAAAAGAACGGCTCAGGGTTTTTGATAATATATTACATTTGAGCTCTCTCTCTCTCTCTCTCTCTCTCTCTCTCTCTCTCTCTCTCTCTCTCTCTCTCTCTCCTGTAAGGTGGATAGAAGGTAAAGTGCAACCCTAGGCAATACAGATACAGGTGACTGTACCCTAATCCTTTTTTGGTAAACAAGGAGGGAGAGTCGCCAACAGTGTACTCGACCGCCTTCATTTCCCCAGCTGTTAAAAATAAGTTTGTTTGTTTTTTTCAGCTGGAAGGACTAGAGGGTGCCAGGAGCGTGAATAAGTTACCCATAGGACATGAGATGAGTGTTGTATTCACTCGTCCATCCACGTCGACTCCGTAAGGTAACTCATCACATATCCCTCAGAGTTTAAATTTTTGAAATCGTGTCAAACATTTTCATTAACTCTTGTATCTTCATCTTTTGGGGATATTTATTTCCTAGAAAGTCATAGAGCAGAGTATTTTAATTTCCCCGTCGATTTAGGACTCCTTCATCCTACAGGTTATTCTGAATTAAAGAAAGAACAAGATTGATTGTATATACATTTTGGAACTCCACCTCCCATCAGCACAGTTTGAAGGAAGTTGTATTGTCAACTAAAATATTTCTGCACCCCTGGGATTGACTGTGACCATGTTCATTTGGTAAGGTTGATACTTCTGATTGCGTGATGCATTGTGTAACCAATATGATGTATTCCGTATATCACGTATAGTTAATGCAGAGAAACCTGCAACTCTAGAAGGCAGTGCTATCAACATGCGCCGTAATTCATGAGTGTTGTTCAGAGTTCTTGGTCCGGTGTGTCATATTGTATCACATCGTAAGGGTACAGATTTTTTTTTGTTGACTGTACATGTACTATGTTCCTAGGGGGTAAGGCAGAAATTTTTATAAAAGTACAATACTCTGAAGGCGAGGTAGCAACTTGCGGATATGTACAGTTGCGGAAATGTGTTCCTACACCACCTGTGGTAACCCGTGTCTCCAAACGGCCAACCTATGACTTATAGCGAACCTATCCACCAATCACGTCCGTCGTTACACGACCAATACCCATTCCTTCTTAAATAGTGATACTACTTTTACAACGTTGCCATTTGGAGACACGGGTTACCACAGGTGGTGTAGGAACACGTTTCCGCAACTGTACAGGGACAAACACATATATAAGTACCCGCTCAGCAACTTCGTTAGATAACTACTTGGTCGCGTAACTAAAGCTGATCTCAGACGCAAACACAAGGGAGCATTCATATAGGGATAAAAAGTAAATTCGTGTAAGACTGAACAAAATCATAGCATCTGAAATTTAACTATTACGAACATAACAAGTACCATTGATTTATTGACTTGTATGTAAAATTTTCATTCAGGAATGTCTTACCTCCTCACTACTGCCACTTCCTGAACTGCTGAAGCTCTCTGAACGACTGCGAGGTTTCCACAGGTCGTAGGTTCCTTGAAAGTCAGAAAATACTTTGAAGTTCGGCGTCTCTCATCGAGGGTTTTAGCAGACATTGTAACCGAGACGATCCATCAGACGAGTGAGAAATTGATAAATATCAAGTAAAATAGTAATACAAATTTATATTGGTTTATCACACACATTTGTAGACAGTGTAGGTATACTGTTTAAACAATGATAAATAGTTAGTCCATGTAACTAAGGATAGCCTAAGAAGGACGTTGTTTATGTATGACCTGATTATCTGTTGGTCTGAGTCGTGTAGTTTGGTGCACTATGGTGGGCCACGGTGCAATAATCTTATAATAATTGGCACAACAGTTTATTGAAATAAAACAAATATTATACTTCATTACATTAGAAGATGTGTAATGTAATACAAGATGTACTGTAGTGTAGAGTGCTGTATACAGTACTCTTCCTGGCTTGGTGACGACGATGTATTTGGCTTTGGGACGCACGAAAACACAAAAAGTAACTGGAATGTAAATGTACTCACCCTGCTTGGTGGCGCCATTGAAGCTAGCTAGGGAGCTGCGCTTACTGGCTGAGCGGCTGGTGTATTGGGAGACATGGGAGTCGCCGCTGCCCTTCTGGCTACTCTGATACCCTCCACTATGCTCTAGCTCTGAAGGGCTTCTGTCAGCCTCCACCAGCCCCTGCTTCTCATCCTAGGAAGAAACACACTCTCTTACTACTGTTACCTGGTGATGCGACTGAATCGTGCCCAAAAACGTACAATTTATCTTGTAAATATCAAAGCGAGAAAACTTATTATTTATTGTTGTTTTTTTTTTCTCTTCACCATATCACTGCCTCCTGCCAGGTTCCTCAGATAGGTAGGTACTGTACGTTTATATGTAATCTTATGAACTCGTTTCCTCAGGATCGGGTGGATGGAACATGTGCTCTATACCAACACTCTGCACCTCCCGGTTAAGATGCGCGTCATTCGGAATTTTCGAAAAAATTAGAAAAGGCTAAATAATATATAAAAGAAAAGGCTCTCTTCAGCACCTTCGAGTCTCATGTGACTTGGGACACGTCGTGGCTACTGGTTGTGTACATCACGTTCTCCTCCGAGGTAAGATCAAGATATTTAATTTATTTTTATGATGAACCCAACAGTAAACATAAGTGTCACGAACTACACACCTAAACACAATCATTATCTCGTTATTTTATTTCGTTTTCAATTTAGATTTTAAAATAGAGACTGAAATACACTAAATAATGACTTAGTTAGGACGAACAGCAGTTTACTCGTATATATATATACACATATTTGGATGCGTTTAGGAGAGAAAAATCCCCTAACATGGAGTGTTTTGAACCTGACAATGGCCGAGATCACAAAACCAAAATCTAAATACGTGAGAATTCTGAAATAGACCAGATAAGAATATGGAATCTTTTCAAAGATATCGTCACTCTGACAATAGCTGGATTTGTTGTACTGTACAAGATTTTATAAACTTAATAACAGATGAAGGGAGAGAAGTCCTGAAAGCCAAATATAGCCGCGTTCCGAGTACCAGCGTTCCCTACACTGAGTGAACGCTGACCAGGGTGAAGACTGGGGATAAAGTTCTCGTCTGTATCAACATAACCTGAGGGGATGAATTAGTGGTCGTGTTCCTTAACTTTTTCGTCATGTGTCGCCCTTGTTGTTGCTGCTCAATTCTGGGAAGTTAGACGACTATGAGTCTTGATTCATGTACACCACACAGCCTGGAGGCTTACTTAGATGGTTGTGAGGAATTTTTATAGAGCAGGTTTAACTGTACGTATCCCCTGACGACCACCAATGATAAGGGTAACTATTGGATATAATGTTACCAGAACTCTCTCTCTCTCTCACTTATCACCTTCTCTCCCCCGTTCTGACTTCTTAACTCCCTCTTTTCCTCTCTCCATCCGGTTCCCCCTCTCCCTCCCTCACTCACACCTTCCCTCAACTCTCCGTTCCTCCCTACCTTCCCTCCCTGTCCTACATCACCCCACCTTCCCTTCTTCCTCCCTTCTTCCTTCCCTCCCTCCCGCCTTCCCTCCGTCCTTCCCTCCCTCCTTCCCTCCTTCCTCTCCCGCCAGATACTCACCACACAGATCCGTGTTGCCAGGTCAGGTAAGGTGCCATATCCTAGACCTTTCCTGCCTCTTCCTTTTAGCTTCTTGTTCTCAGACATCTCTTCTCCTCCTCCTCCTCCTCCTGTTGTCTCTCTGTCTGTTATCTTTTGTCCTGTTGTCTCTGTTGTGTCTGTTATCTCTTTCTCTGTTGTATCTTTCTTTCTTGTTTCCGTTGACTCTATCTCTTGCTCTGTTGTGTCTCTCCTGTATTTCTTTCTCTGTTGTTATTAGGTCTCTTTTTATCTCTTCTTCTCTGTTGCTTCTCTTATGTCTTTCTTTGTTAATCTCTCTCTCTCTCTCTCTCTCTCTCTCTCTCTCTCTCTCTCTCCGTTGTCTCTGTATTGTCGATCTCTGTTATTATCCCGTTGTCTCTCGTTATTTCTGCTCTCTCTCTCTCAGTTACTTCCCCGCTGTCTCTGTCATAGCCGTATTCTTTCTTTATCTCCCTTCCCTCTTGAGCTATACACCTGAGCCTCCGTATACCTGTTGAGAAAAGAAATTCATAAATGATCATGAAAATATTTATTTATTTATTTATTTTTATTTTTTTTATTTATTTATTTGTGTGTGTGTGTGTGTGTGTGTGTGTGTGTGTGTGTGTGTGTACTGTACCCAAAATACACAAAAGTAGACTTAACCCAGAAATCTCGTCCAACGTTGAGACCAGTTGAGGGACGAGTTTTTGTAAGTTACAGCTAGACTAACCTCTTTTTGTTCGACAGTTCTAGAGCAGTGTGGCACTTTCTGAATACCTGAGATGATATGTAACGTGTGTGTGTGTGTGTGTGTGTGTGTGTGTGTTGTCGTATATATTACAATGTATTACAATGCCTGAACTAAAACACCAGCTCATATACATATACGTTTGTGAACAATTACAATGAACTCTTTAAAAACAACCGTCAATTTAAGGAACCCAAAACAACAAAACGATATTGAAAACATCACTTGCTTATGTTTTGAAGATGATGTTTTTCTCAGTATAGTATAACAGAGGAATCAATACTGCTCTCTGCCGCCCAAACAGTCAATGCCGCGTCACCCACCAAACCGCCCATCAAGGTTTTATTGCCCGAAGGTTCCTGAAGTATTAGCTAATGAGAGTGTGTGGGTGGTGGTGGTGGCTGTAGAGGATGTGGTGGGTGGTGGTGGTGGTAGTGGGGGGTGGTGGGGGGGGGGTAGTAGCAGTAGTGTGGGAGTCCTGGAGGTTTTTGTGGTAACGATGATAATAGTGTTGGTTCACTACTCTCTCTCTCTCTTTCCACCCAGCTGTGTATGGGAACCTAAATATACAGTTGGGGAAGTGAAGGCGGTCGAGTACAGCACCGAAAAAAATCGCATAGTCTACAGTATACTATCCCTTCCCTGCCACCAATGGGCCCTCAAGACTATATGTGACCTAATTTCAATCTTATTCACGATCTCCAAAGACATAGATATGGTCTGAAGTTCCTTTTTTAGCCAAATTGTCAATATAGAACACGCGAATTTCTGGAACTTAACTGACCATTGGCAGTCCTAAGCATGAAACATTAATGGACCAACCCACAACACCAGCCACGAACACCTGACGACACCTTTCACTACACAGACCGACTCCCACATGTTTAGATCTGAGAGATCTTACCACCGAAGACACTTTTCCACATGCATCTTCTTCCCAAACAATCTGGTAACATCCTCAGTGACTTGCTTTCTGTATCCTATGAATTTTAGTCTCTCCTGTAGTGTCCTTGCCTCGCGTAGGAGATCATCAAGAGTCCCGTTCTGCCACATTGTCAGTCTTCTCTTCATTGCTGCCACATTTTCCTTGCACTTACTCCTTTCGTGTGTTCTCTGGCAGAATAGATGGAGTATTGTTGCCAGTATATGAGGAGCTAATGGGGCCAGGGAGCTGTCGTGAGTTATATCTTTAAAGATATTAAATTCAGCATTAAAGTGGGCCAGAAATGGGTATCTTGAACAGTTATTTACGGACAATATATATATGAGCCAATGAGCTGCAAGGGGGGTGGGGGCTTCTTTGCTTATTACCGTGAGCTATTGTCATGCGCTTAAAGACCTTAGGGTGTGTATATATATATATATATATATATATATATATATATATATATTACTGTTCTTTTGTTCTCTTTAAACATAGAACATTATCAGAGAGAACATTTGACTCTACTTTACTGCCTTACAAATAAGATGTATTTAAATGTTCCTGAAGGGATATTAATTTGTTTTTGTTTTAGTCTGCGAAAGGAATGATGAATCACTTGAAGATTAGACACTCCAACTTAACCTGCTTTAATTAATACCCTAATAATTACCTGAAGGGGTTAGGTTATGTTAGGTTAGGTTGAATGATATTAGGTTAGGCTAGATTATATAAAGTTAGGTCTTCTAAAATTAGGTAAGTTCAAGTTAAGTTAGGTTAGCGTTAATAAGCTAGGATGTTTATAATCATCAGGTGATCGTAAATTTTTGTTAGTATTACAACAACACTTGATGAAACTGTGTGAGGAGAGCGAGGAGGCTCAGCTGAAGCGTCAACTTACCTACAGTAAACCCGTTCAACAGGTTGGGGCTGGTATATGTCTGTCCAGGGTGCGGGCAAGTGTACTTAGAGATCACTGAAGCTATTTGTTACCTTTCCACGATCACTTGTTCCCTGGTTGAAAAGCCCCCGTACACTTGAAGTAATTAAAACTATAGCTGATCTTCGTTATATAAAAAATAAGGTATAATGATATTTATTACAGGTACACGGGAACTTTTTTTTATCATTATCTAGTATACAAATATTGAGATAGTCTTACCTTTAACGAAGAGACATTTTATTTTATCTAGGATGGTCTGGAGTTATGATCATAGTTCTCCTACTTGTATCCTAGTGACGGCATCAGCGAGGTAATGAACTTTTAGGTATGCGCTCCATGCTTCAGTGGCCGCTCAACCGCAAGACAAGTGTCGAGTGTTTCTCTCTCTTGTAGATGTAATTATTGCCGGGTTATGGAATGTTTATTGTCATGCTGGGCCTTTATATGAGCCGACGCTTTGGTTATAACACCTGGTGGAGTTGTTTACAAGTTCATCACACAACAGACTGAGGCCTTGATCACCTGACACCTGCCACTCACACGATTTAAGTTTGTTCATAAATGACTGGTTGTTTACATCATTAATCGCTTTTTGTGTTACTATTGTTGACACTACAACCCAGCCGCTCCGTTATAATTTAAAGCTGGACTATTGAGCAAATTAATTTGACACATTCTCGAAAATATCCTCCCCATTGCCCCCTTGAGGAACACCTGTAGGTCTCGTGCGGTCTTGTATGGTGTTGATGGCTGCTGTCACTAGTGGAAGCCGAGCTGATACTCTGGTAAAGACGATGACACAACGCTTAGAGCCTTAGATTATAAATTCATTTCTATAATCACTATACCTGTATATATTGACGCTTATAAGAGACTTAAACTAAACGAGATATTAGTTTTACCTCTACCTGCGTGACGGTGTGTTTACTGGGGATGTAGGAGATTAAAATGACTCGATGATTCCCTTGGTCAGCGAGACATGTCATCACTCAGACACTGAAGATAAACAATCTTCTCGAGTGACACAATTATTCGTGTATGAATCACAGTCTGCAAGGTCAAACGGGTGGTAGATGCTCGACGTCACTCTGGCTGGCTGCAGGAAGTCTTATACAGTAGGTTGTTCTTCCTGACGTACTGTACTGACATGAACTGATCAAAATGTTGGAGTGCACGATGACACAAACAGATGGTTAATGAGAGAGAGGACGGTGTGGGTCAGAAACGGACAGATTGACGTGGAAAATAATAGTTTCGTGACCGAGAACGATACATAATGACATATATTACTTAATTGAGCTGTGTTATCACCAAACATTGATAAAGTACAGGAGCTGACTGTTTAGCCCTGTAAATGTATTGAACGCATATCATTATTTCTAAATCACATGTAAGTTTGTATAGTTTCAGCCACCGGCTGCAACTCTATTATTAAACCGTTTATTATTATTATTATTATTATTATTATTATTATTATTATTATTATTATTATTATTATTATTATTATTATTATTATTATTATTATTATTATTATTACACCATTTAGTCGTATTGTAAACATTAAAGGAATTCCAATGCCTATACTGTACATGTTCAGTGAAACCCATATCTTTCCCGGTGATTTACTGATGCACATCACATTACTCTTTGACAACACCAATGGCTTCACATGAAGATTAAACACCACATGTTTTTTTTCATCTGATAAATAAACACCCTAACCTAACCTAACCTAATCTAACACCCTCCTCGACTGTAGTGCCCTGCAGAGATGAACCACAACTGAGGCGCGTGAAAACAAGCTCGTGTGAAGAGAGCCTATAGGCACATGAACATTTCTAGCACGCTCGGCGTGATTTTTCACGCTGCTGGGTGGCAGTACAGGCGTGCTGTGAGGGCGCACGCAGCGTGAACTTTTCCCTCTCATGCCCGTGTGAAGGGATCCCATTGACCTCTATGTATTTCTAAACCTTGCGTGTTTTCATGCGGCGTGAAAACACGTTCGTGTGAAGGGAGCCTTAAATTTATCCTTGACGGAATTTTTACCCATGTCCTCACACTATTTTGAAACCTTTATATCATTAATTGTATATAGAATCCGATTCCATACAGTTAGCCTGTAATAAGGAATTCACCGTCACCGAGGCGAGTTCCATCTTTTCCATGGTCTCTCTCTCTCTCTCTCTCTCTCTCTCTCTCTCTCTCTCTCTCTCTCTCTCTCTCTCCTCTCTCTCCTCTCTCTCTCTCCCTCTCCCTCTCTCTCTCCCTCTCCCTCTCCTACTACCTGAGAGGCAATATGGGTCGACGTCCTCACTTCGGGGAACATCAAAACACTCATTCGATTCTCAATGTAAAGAGTGGGTGTCGACGGTAGCTTAGCGGTGATGTAAGAGTGTGTGTGTGGTTGTGTGTGGGAGTGTGTGGTTGTCTGTGGGAGTGTGTGGTTGTGTGTGGGAGTGTGTGGTTGTCTGTGGGAGTGTGTGGTTGTGTGTGGGAGTGTGTGGTTGTCTGGGAGTGGTTGTGTCTGGGGGCGTGTGGTTGTGTCTGGGAGCGTGTGGTTGTCTGTGGGAGTGTGTGGTTGTCTGTGGGAGTGTGTGGTTGTGTGTGGGGTGTGTGGTTGTCTGTGGGAATGTGTGGTTGTCTGTGGGAGTGTGTGGTTGTGTGTGGGAGTGTGTGGTTGTGTGTGGGAGTGTGTGGTTGTCTGTGGGGAATGTGTGGTTGTCTGTGGGGTGTGTGGTTGTGTGTGGGGTGTATGGTTGTCTGGGAGTGTGTTGTCTGTGGGAGTGTGTGGGTGGGGAGTGTGTGGTTGTGTGTGGGAGTGTGTGGTTGTGTGTGGGGAGTGTGTGGTTGTCTGGGGTGTGTGGTTGTGTCTGGGAGCGTGTGGTTGTCTGTGGGATGTGTGTGTGGTGTGTGGTTGTCTGTGGGAATGTGTGGTTGTCTGTGGGGTGTGTTGTGTGAGTGTGTGGTTGTGTGTGGAGTGTGTGGTTGTCTGTGGGAATGTGTGGGTTGTCTGTGGGTGTGTGGTTGTGTGTGGGATGTTGTGGGGAGTGTGTGGTTGTCTGTGTGTGTGAGTGTGTGGTTGTGTGTGGGAGTGTGTGGTTGTGTGTGGGAGTGTGTGGTTGTCTGTGGGAGTGTGTGGTTGTCTGTGGGAGTGTGTGGTTGTCTGTGGGAGTGTGTGGTTGTCTGTGGGAGTGTGTGGTTGTCTGTGGGAGTGTGTGGTTGTGTGTGGGAGTGTGTGGTTGTCTGTGGGAGTATGTGGTTGTCTGTGGGAGTGTGTGGTTGTCTGTGGGAGTGTGTGGTTGTCTGTGTGTGTGGTGTCTGTGGAGTGTGTGGTTGTCTGTGGAAGTGTGTGGTTGTGTGTGGGAGTGTGTGGTTGTCTGTGGGAGTATGTGGTTGTCTGTGGGAGTGTGTGGTTGTCTGTGGGAGTGTATGGTTGTCTGGGAGTGTGCCTAACCTAACCTCCCAACATATAGTACCTCCATACTTTATTTTCTGGCACCTTCCCCAGCCACTGAGCGTCTCCCAACTTGGTGATTTCCTCTCCCCTTCTGGTGTAGTCTAAGCTAATAGTTCTCTCCCATTTTTCTATATTGTTTTAAAGTATTATAGGACCTCTTGATCCTTTTCTGTCTTCGATCTACATACTTTGCAACTAAAAGTCAAACACATTACTACTGTTTATGTTTTTGTGCCACTGATGTAAGGGAGACTACGGTAACAATTTCCCCGCCACACAAACAAAAGTTTCACATGACGGACCGCAACTCTCTCCCTTCTTCCCTGTGGACACCCGGCGGAGACAAACAATCATCGTCTCCTTTCAGCATCCTTGTCAATGTATCAATAAAATTTCCATAGATATGTAGACCATCTCCATAAGTGTTGTCACTGAGGGATGGGCGCGGGTATAATGCCTGTCGACGTCGTTTTTGGTGATGTTACGTAAGTGTGTCGGGTCAGCGTCCTCACCATGTCGAGTTAGGTTTATGTGATTGCTTATTAGAATTATTGAATGGTTGCTGAAATGTATCATGTTTTATCGTGTGTTGTGTGGGTTATATACCGTTAAAGAAAGAAGGATGTTTAACGGATGATATGACACTAATAATCTTCTAAACATTTGGTTATCGGTAATTTTCGACCAGCTCCACCATTTGATCCATCAATGGGAGTCAACTTAACCTTATTTATTATTTAAGAAATAAAACATATAACCACTTGTCTCTACTTTATTAAGACACGAGACATGTATTTGTTATGGGGTTTATTGTCCAGTGTTAGTACTGGAGAAAACCGGTGTACTCGAAGGAAACCTGTGATGTTTAGTAGTGTTACCCTTCTTATATGTGTGTCTTGGGCCAGGACTCGAACCCAAGAGAGAGTTGTGAGCGATAGGCGTGTTACCGCTGTGCCACCAAGACTTAGTTAATGCCAGGGGTGGCCGATTCTCGCTAAGACACAGAGATTAACACTTAGGTAAAGTCATTGTCCCGTCTCTGATACCACCACCACCACCACCACCACGATTTCATCTAGTCACTCACTCAATACTGACAATTTAGAGGGTCAGCCCAATACCCAATCACGAATGTCTTCTCAAAGTCCCAGGCAAAATTGTTGTCTTCTGAGTGGTCACACATTATAGTGGGCGGAGTTAGTGTCATAGGCCCATACATCCTGACACTCAAGCCCCCACAGTTTGGGGTTTGTGCCAGTAAGGGCTACATTCCGTTAACACTGGAGTCGTTTGGGTGTAATGCATTACTTATCAGCCAGCTTCACTTGTACTGTATAACACTTGTGCACACACATGATCACTGGATCTCGTGGGCGTGTGAGTGGGTGACCCATCTATCATAGTGTGTGACAACTGATTTTACACATTTTGCACATACATGTTTGATTACCTAACTCCTTAGGGTTATTGTCTCCATCCTCTCTTAGAAATTTAAAAAAAGGGACAGTAACTACCGTATAGTTGTCACAGTGATAATGATATTGGAAGGGAACCTAACTTGGGCATGACAGCCAGCAATAGAAGCTGTATCCCTTCACGCCATCACTGTCTTGTCGACAAAGTTAACATTTGTGATAGTCAATTTTTAGGATGTTGACTGAAATGATAATATGTTTCAGTTATCGTGTGTGTGTGTGTGTGTGTGTGTGTGTGTGTGTGTGTGTGTGTGTGTGTGTGTGTGTGTGTGTTTTACTGCAATATAGACATTTAACAGCATTTCAGATTCTTTTGAAAGACAATCGAATTTAACTTTTATGGAGTTGACTACTCTGTATTGGAGATAGAATTCTAAGGAGCGTGGGTCTCTACAGTACATCAACGACTAAACGAACATAAGTCGATTGGTAAATTTCCTCTAGTGCGGTGTTTCTATTAGCGAGATTATTATATCAGTGCCACAAGAAATTTAGGAATAAAATGCATAGTAATCCCCGCGTGGTGACAGTATCGTAAGAAATAAGGATACAGTATAATTTTCATGTGTTGACAGTAGCAGAGGTAATCGGGTTATCCATTGCATATTTTGTGGATGTAACGGTGGCACAATCAGAAATTAATGCATAGAAAGAAGGGGAGGGAAAGTTGTGTCTATGGGAGTATATTGAGAAAGAGAAGATTGCTGACCTTTGGGTACACTGTCTTTAAGCATACGACGTTTTGCGTTATAATTACCACTGCGTCATAAACTTTGTCAGCACATCAGTACACATCGACGGCCTATCACTCAACTACGACAGATGAAGACAAAATACAACGATAGATCTTCAAAATACACAGTAGGTATGATTCTGAGTGCCTTATGGTATTCCAAACTATAAAGCTTTCAAATAGTCTTTTAGCCTTACGACATTGTTATTACTGGCATTGTTATTAATATTTCCCTTGTTGACTTTTTTTTAACGAATTGTCGGTAAAAAGAGTCATTGTCTGAGTAGTATGAAGCAGGTCTCAATATTGTTACATTGATCTACCTTTTTATGCCATTATTCCGAATGTTGTTTCATTGTTTCGAGTCTGGTATTTGAAGCACCCAAAAAAAAAATAATAATAATAACTATGTACAGTAGTCTACTATATATAGAATCAGATGAAAAGGGGTAAACTCTCTCTCAGCTTATATTGAACTGACTCGTGGCTTTTACAACAATGTATTGCTGTAATGATAATTAATAGGTGATTACGTACACAGACCAAAAATACATAAACATCACCCATTCTTTACCCCACATACTAGAGTTCTGTCTCTCAGAATATGTAATTGTTGATGGACTCTATAATTACTAACCTTATTATACGCTTTAAGACCTTAGTTGTTGAAAACCAATAATGTATAAGAACATCAACGACACACTTACCATACAAAACACACACACATTCTCCCACCCCAACACACAAACAATCCCATCCCCCTTCCCCAACACACACAGGCCCCTAGACCATCAGGTTATCAGGAACACAACTTAGTCAACCTCCCGATATGTCAATGAGAAACTCACTGTACAACACTCGAGAACACTTCACTCAGAACGACTTCCAGAACGTAAAGTTGGAAACAAAATAACGTTATTTGTGTCAGGAGAGAGAGATCTTATTTCCAGACCTTTGTGTGTGCGTGTGAGAGAGAGGGGGGGTGGTTGATAAAAGATGTGCAGAGAGAGGTTTAGACGTACATTAATCAGGGGAGGAAGTTGGTATCTGATGATTAGACTATGTTCCTTTATTTGGAAGATAAGGGTGAACTTGAGATATCCGAAAGAAATGGAAATGTAATAATAATAATAATGTTCGGTTAATTGTCAGAGTAATATTAATGATATTAAAAATTCATTGTGATAATAATAATACTAATACTAATAATAATAATAATAATAATAATAATAATAATAATAATAATAATAATAATAATAATAATAATAGTATACCTAAGCCCATTAAAAAATCTACTACATCTCTTAACCGCAATGAACTAAAAAAAAAAGTGGGTAAATTTTAACTCGGTTTTTAGTTGACTGTTGCCAGATACTTTTGTCCAATTTCGTCTGAATTGGTTCGAATATGTTGGAACTGCAGATCAAAATATATGTATTTGTTACCTTAAATCACTGACCTCCTTCAAACTTAAATTGTGTCCCAAACAACGAATATATATACAAGTAAAGATAATCTAATGAATAAATACAGGAAGGGACTGACGTGATTGTTTCAAAGTTCTCGTCGACACACTTTTGAAGCTAATCACATAAGAAATAAAGAAATCTCACTTTATTGTTTTGTGGAGCGGAAGACAGGCAACAGAGCAATGATGAAGAGTTGATATTGGAAGTCACAACATGGAACTTCCTACCACATGACCCACACAACCTCCTCCTCAGCGTTACTGAAGCCCCGGTGTCTCTCTCTCACACACACACACACACACACACACAGTCTCCCTCCTAACGCCAGATCTTATGATTTCTTTGTGATTTCACATAACTAATGACGGAGGCTTAACCCAGGTTGCTAGGTCATATGATTCTTTCAATGTCAACATTATTTTTAAAACAATATACCAGGAAATATGTTGTTTTTTTCACCAGGACTCTACAACACGTCCTCCCAGGCGCCACCTTCACACCTTCCAAACATTTCCTCACATTTTACATTCAACTTAGCACGTCATCTAAGAGGATACAACCCCTTACCCGCGAACCGTTACCATGACAAAAGCAAATTTCTTAGTCGTGGCTGTTACTACAAATCAATGTAGTCTGCTGGACAGTCTCATGTCATAATTTTCATTAACCGCCGAAAAATTGAATTACCATGGCAACAGTCGGTCAATCCCTGTTCGATTTGCACCAAAAGTTTATAATGTGAACCTTGTAGTATGTTGGTCAGACCTACCAAGTTTGGTGGAGACCCACAAACTAGTTATCGATTTATATTGTGTGCACACACATACACAGGACATAAAACATTGCCCTGCCTCGCAGTTGCCGGAGTATAAAAATCACCCAAACTCAAAATCGTTCTTCACTTCACTCTACTGAGTGTCTGTCACACACCTTGAGAAATTGTTCTGTTAAATTAGAACAAGTATCATAGTTTTCGATTCAAACACAAGAATAAAACACTGATAACTCCTCTTCGTCTGTCATTTGAAGTGAAAGGCGTGAAAAAACTTACCTCCGTCCTTAAGCTGAACATGAACAGAAAACAGACCCTATTTCTTTCTATGGCCGAGGTAGCTTGGTGCAAGACTCTTGGTGTCACTGGAGTAATATTCCTTCGTGTTGTTCACGGCGTTCAGTAACTGTATAGTGCAGGAGGCGAAGGTGTGGCATAGAGGCGTGTATGACGTTAGGTGAAGGGGAAAAGTAAACGGAAGTAATGAGTGGCGTGTATTAGACGTGCGACATGCAGGGCGTGTAGGGGTAGTGTAAGACGTCAGGAGGGAAGGTGTAAGGCGTGTGGTCACCGTAATAAAGCTAAAACTTATGTGTGCGTCTCACTGGTCAAGACTGAATCAGCTCCAGCACCACCAGCAGCGCCAACTGCACTAGTTAGACCAGCAGAAGAGGCACCGGCTGGTACGTGACACAGAACAAACACCCAGGCCTCGTGACCCCACCTTAAGTATCCCTGCCGCTTCAGGTGTCACGTACTGGGTGCTCCATTGTGTTCTCAAGAAGTAAATGGCTATGTTCTGACTTTTTTATCTTCAACTGATTAACTTTACATGATATTACATATATAAAAAAATAAAAAAAAATAAAAATAAATAAATATATATATATATATATATATATATATATATATATATATATATATATATATATATATATATATATATATATATATATATATATATATATACAGCACTCTAGCCTTGGCCCGACACGATAACCACCAAGGTAACATGTAATTAAGACAGTTAAGCACCGTTGGGTCTGGTCTCTCAACATGACTGGTGACCACACCATCAAAGAAAACTGTTCTAGTCTGGTTTAGGTTCCCTTCGTTTCATTGCTCTATGACCTTAGTGCTTCTAACAATGAGGAGGTTATATCCAGCAAAAAAAAAAGAAAGATACTGACTGAAAATTTGCACACACACGCACACACACACGCACACATACGCACTGTAAGAGCGACTTAACATGTTGTGTTAGATCATGCAGTGGGAAGGCTGTGAGGCCTTTGATGTAAGATTAAAGTGGCGCATCAGTGAGAGGGACACTCGTGACACATAGGCGTGAAAGCATCATTAATCACAGGTTACGACCCTGACCATCTGACACTCTGGTACCTGAAGGGGAAGTATGAGAGAGATAGGAAGGTACGAAGTGCTAACCTAAAGTCAGTCGAAAAATAAAGGGAACAAAGTCATTACCTGAAGATTAGACACCCTAACTTATTTTACCTGACGATTAAACACCCAAACGCTACCTGGGGAGGTTAGGTGAGGTTATATTAGTTTCGGCTTGCGTTAGGGTGTTTGGTCACCAGGTGAAGTAAGCTGGGGGGTGTAATCTTCCTGTGATCCAAATAAGTTTATATAACAAACGGAGGATAAAATGCAGTTTTGTTACGAAAAAGACTTCAGTTGATGTCACATTTTCCCAGACAAGAAACTGCTGATATGCCAGCAAACTTAACTTTAATAGAACCTGGAGACCTTTCGCCTTACTTTGATCTTGACCATCATGCCATTACATGTTCGACAAGACAAACCTCAAGTAAACATGACCTCACAATGACACATTGGTTGTTGAGCGCTGACCTGAGGGTGTCAACAACGAAGAAATGGGGTAAGAGAATTAGCATTTATTATTTATTCTTGATTGTTAGATGTTCGTTTAATATAGACAGAAAGACCAGGAAATTACATTTCCTGAGACAAAAACTTGTATAACAGTCTAAGACAGCTGCTGTAATTAAAATGCTTTTATATACACCACAATTAAATATTAACTCTTCAATCGTCAAAACATACAAGAAACAGTTTACTATAAAACTACCTGCTTGGTGTAATAATAGCCTTACATCTTGGCTGTTCATCAGGGTAATTAAATAATATATTGCGACTTAAATTACTGTTAATGTTAAGAATAGCTCAATACAATAAAGAGTTTAATTGTATCAATAGGGGAAACACAAGTGAAAATTGAAGTACATTTTATTGTTCTATATCTTTAAAAAAATGAAAAAGAGTTGATTAACGGAATCATAATTGTGACACTTGAGGAAGGTAAAATAAAACCAACAGGAAAAAATGGAAACAGGAAATTGAACTCACTTCTGCAAGAAGAGAAAATGAGGGCAGTAGGTGACCTGGAGCGTCGTATTGACACGAGTGACTGGTTAAAGTTGGAAGTAAACACCAGGTTAACAACACTGAGACACTTATAGGTCGGCAACGCAAGACGTTCAAATACTGCATTATTAACTTGTACCTTTAGCGGGGTAAGGGGGGCAGAGCGGCCCTACAGCAGCCCTGACTGGCAGCATGCCCGCCCCACCCACAGCTACCACACACGTCCTAGATGACAAGAAAAGTGTACTGTATCTATCGCCCAGTTGTATTTATATTTTAGGAAACATGAGAAATTAGCACACACGCACGCACACACACACACACACATATATATATATATATATATATATATATATATATATATATATATATATATATATATATATATATATATATATATATATATATATATATATATATATATATATTGGTTGTATAATTGATTCTCTAGTGTGTTTGAAATGAATTTCCTCGATTGAAGAAACTAAATACCCATTAACTATAGTCAGAAATTTTATCAAGGTCAATTTTATACTCGAATAAAAAGGTTCCGTTACGGAAACAAAACAAAACAATCGAGTTACAATTCCACATGGCCTGAGGATATGTCTTGAACATGAATGAAAAGTGAGAATGACCTTAGGTAAGTGGCGGTGAGCTAGTGAGGTGAAGCCAACACCGCCCCAGGCAACACTCCTGGACACTATCCTGCCCCGCTATCACCCCCGACAGCTTATAGCGATTACACCACCTGACGGTCCTCTCACTTACCTGACGTAGAACACTGACATTCTTCACTACCTCCTCACCCGGGAAGTCCCTGTTTCTTATGAAAAAAATCCTTCCATACACAAACTGATGATCTTTTTTACAAGGAACAGCATAGGCCTAAATAAGTAACTCTCACGGGTTTACAAAGGGCAGTACAGTGATGATACAAGGTATTGTATTATTCAGTACAATAAATAAAATGGAGTTACAGGGTAAAAGTAGGCTATAATTTATGTAGTATTAGTTCGTCGTGTTCCTTGCCCTTCCGACAAGGTATGTGTTCTCAAAGTTCTCAAATAAATTAGTTTTGTTATATTTTGATTATGTAAGGGATCTAAGTCTAGGAATAGTTGAGTGAATCTTCACTTCGTTGTCATATTATAGACTTTTAAATGGTGGGCATTATTCTTCAGCTTTACTATTTTCTTTAATAGTTTTTAATGTGAAATGTATATGCCAAAGCTAATGAATCTGTACATTCTCTTTATTTTAAATCTACATGTGATCACTGTTACGAGATCTTCTGTACATAAAGCATACCTTTGAAGGAACTTGATCATATACAGAGTAATAACAGAGTACTGATTTAGATGTGACTGGAAGCGTAACGTCCCGACAACTGAACTTTATAAATTATCACAGGAATCTTAACTAGATTATTGTTGGAATATTACTCTTTTGTTTGTACATAATATAATACTGTAAACAACACATTCATGAAAATATTCACTGTACTCCGAGTAAGATAGAGGCACAGCGATAATAAAATAGAATACTTTCTCTGGTTCTAATATTTATCGAGCTTCCTGCCTCTAATTCAGTCTTCTGTAGAGACCAACACTCTTTGTGTTTGGAATTGGTATGTACTGTTAATTTTCAAAGTATTGGTATACATATAATTGCGGTTTGGGTTAGACGATGTAATTTTCATGTTGGGGAGGAAAATTAGGGTTGTAGGCTGCCCACCATTCCTCCTGCAGACGGTCCTCCAGCTTCTGAAGGGCGAACATCTGCGCCATGTGTCGACGAGATGCCGCCGTCGACGTCAATAAATGCAAGGCCCGATCTTCTAGGATACTAAAATCCTGTTTATTCTTATGGGCTTGTGAGGTGAGATGTTGAAGTCCATAACGAAGATCTTGCAGGCGGTCATCGATATTGCTAAAGGACCTGACCAGTTTTGTGACTTCATCGACGTGTGCGTGTGTTGGATGATCACGTGGTGACAGCGTCTGCAACCTGTCACATTTCGTCAACAAGTTCGTCAGCCGCTTTCGCCGCTGAGTATTTTCGCTTGCTTCCTCGACGTCCAATTTCACTGAATCTTCAGTATCACATATAGAACTTGCAGATTCATTGCACACTTCGCTACTCACATATTGTGCGGAGGCTTCACGTGGACTCGGGTCAGAATTCCAAGCTAAGGACCTTAAGTGTTTAGTTAAATCATCTTCTCCACTAAACTTCTGAAACCAAATTGGACATTTTTCAGCTGCTTGTTCATCATCAGTCATGAGTGCTTCCACGGGTTCTAGTTTGCCTGCTACACATCTTTCAAGCGACAATTCATGATCGCTGAAAACATCCTTCAATTCCTCGAGTATGGACGTTTCTGCAACGTCATCAGTGGCGTACACACCGCTGTCTCTCGAGGCACAACTTAACATACTATAACACGCTTCACTCTGAGGTGTGACTGATCTTGTTTCTAGTTCATTGCTTGGCTCGTGTGTTTCTTCGATAAGTGTTTTTACCTCAATTTCGCCCTCGTGTGGTATTCTACTCACTTCCATACTATCGGTCTTTTGAGAGTCTTCCAAACCACTGTCATTCCAACTAGTCTCGCTACAAATTATACTCTTAACATAGTCATTATGTCTTTGTTTGTTAAAATACCGAGGAATATTCTTCTTCATCTCTGATTTTAAATTTTCTGTGGGATTATCGTTTTGCCTCGCATCACTAACAATTTGAGCTTTTTTGCATGTAATATTTGTGTCCAAGTTCTTTTCGTTGAAATTATTCTGCCCCTCGATACGGAAACTTAGCACAGACAGCTTTTTTATCTCGGTACTAAGTTCTAGTATCTCATCGTTGTACGTGGCCAACCATTGCGAATCGACCACTACTGTTATCTTGGCTTCCTCCTCTTGGTCCACCTCGGGGAAAACCCAACCGAATTCTGTCTTATCCTTGAAGTTCTTAAAACGTAGAGTCTCACGGCACTCTTGTGCCTCCTCGATGCATCTCAGCTGGTCATCATCTTCCCTGTGGAAACATACATCTTATTAATAATTATCCATTAGAACAACGACCAGAATTCTAAAAATTATCGTGGGCAGATTTTCAATTGTAACTAGAAATGAAAGAACAAAACTAATTAACAATGGAATTATATTAATCTTTCTTTAACTCAGAAAATCCCTTCGAAATTTACAGGAATGGAGCAATTATAACAGAAAAACATAGTTTACCTTATTCATTGCTTTTCGATTCTTTTTAAGGCTAGACTTTGCAGTACGTTTCGTGTACTGTCGTGTTCCATCGCCCTAACGTGTTGATGTTATAATACAGTACTGTACTATGCTTTAATAACTAAAGTCTTTAAGTGGGTAGGGTAAGTTAGTATATAAAGCTAGAGACGGAGCCGGCCCTAGCCTTTAGGGGGCCCCTCCACCCTTCAAACTCTCCCTAAATCGCGAGCTCTAGAGCGACCCGGGGCATATACTGTACCAGGGTTGAGTGCATATGTTTGCGCCCATGTACACACACACACACACACACACACTATATATATATATATATATATATATATATATATATATATATATATATATATATATATATATATATATATATATATATATATATATATATATATATATATATCATGTAAATCCACAATGAAAACGTGGATAAGATAAATCTTGATAAAATCACGGAAAATGGAAACAACTTTTAGCTTTCGTCTTTATTCAAGACATCTTCAGAGGCAACTGTTGCCTCTGAAGATGTCTTGAATAAAGACGAAAGCTAAAATGTGTTTTCCCGTGTGATTTATCAAGATATATATATATATATATATAATATATATGCTTATGACCACATAGGAAACAAGAAAACACTTGGGAAGCGCGAACTCTCGTTTCCTATGTGGTTAGCATATATATGGATCACGCGCACCTACAGTGATTTAGTTGCATATATATATATATATATATATATATATATATATATATATATATATATATATATATATATATATCTATATATATATATCTTGATAAAATCACACGGAAAAGGGAAACAACGGCACCTTAGCTTTCGTCATCATTCAAGACATCTTCAGAGTAACTGTGTGATTTTATCAAGATTTATCTTATCACGTTTTCATTGTGGGTCTACATGAAATATATATATATATATATATATATATATATATATATATATATATATATATATATATATATATATATATATATATATATATATGTGTGTGTGTGTGCACAAATGTTCACAACTGCCCAGTCACAATTAAGCGCTTAACGGCTTTTGGGGGGTAACCTTGATTAATCGATTTTCTTGCAAATTAGCTAATTAAATATGTACTGTAAGCACTGTATTACTTATACCTCGGTAAATATTCATATAATTTTACTTTTATATTTACTATTAGTTAGGGCGGTTGGTCCATTTTTGTTTCCTATTAATTAACTTTATTTGTTCAGTTAGTACAGGAGGAAACATAATGTTTGGTACTGTCACACCGGATGGCACCGTTCTCATGTGTGTCTGGGCCGAGCAGGACTCAACCCAGGACACAATTCGGAGAGATACACGCGTTACTGCATGTGCTGCGTAAATTTTTAGTCAATAATTTCAAACCAAGTCATTGAATTACAGTCAGTGTCTTACTGTAGTGTTCCCAAACAACCATAGAAGGGACGCCCTTGAATGTGGATGGTTTTCTGTGAGGAATAACCATAGAAAATGTTAATTTTTTTATATGGGTAACGTACATAAATTTAACCTCTATTTTTACCTAATCTTTAACTTTCTACTGCTATATATTGACAAGCCAAGGTTTATAAGTGAGCATCAAGACATAGTATGGCACATTAGGTATTGTTCCTTGTTTCGCAGTTTTGTTATTGGTTGTCCATAGCTAGTATTTTAGTGCGTGGGTGCTGACCAATATTGTACTAAAATCAATTTGTGAAATCATATGTTCGCTTTCTTAAAAGAATCTGAGATCCAACATGGATAATGCTAATTGCATTATCGGATGATTGGTAGGTAGAGCGAACCTCAAACTTTTTGTTGAATCATGGCAGTTGGTACAGCAGCGGAAATATTACGTCACCCCATGTAGTCAGAAATAACAGGAAACAAGATGGCCTAGAGTGAGTTAGTTGTAACCAACAAAGTTATAGTTTCTGAACCTTTTAAATTTATTCCAGTTAAAAAGCTTCGGCATATAACATCTAGCTGATTTTGTATGTCAAGTTAATGTATCTTAATTTTTAAATGTTTTGACTGGCACAGTTGCGGAAATTTGTTCCTGCACCCCTTGTGGCAACCCATGCCTCCAGACGGCAACGTTGCAGTAGTAGTATCACTGTTTATGAATGAATGGATATTGGTCGTGTAACAACGGTCGTGACTGGTGGATAGGTTCGCTAAAGGTCGTATAGGTTGGCCGTTTGGAGACACGGGCTACCACAGGCGGCGTAGGAACACATTTCCGCAACTGTACAAGCATTAATTTAACACGCTCACTTAACCCCTTCATCTACTGGATGCCACTTCTTATGTTTTATTTGGCTAAAGCCAGACGATTTTATTCAGCAGAGACCCTCGTACCCAAGGGGTTAAAGACTTTATATGTTATAGTGCAATAATACATTACAATATCAACATCGGTTTAGGTCCATATGTTAGTCATACTCCGCTCAAATTTTCATGTTCATGGTTTACGACTAATTCTTACCTCATTTTCTGAAAATATTCGGGTTTTCTGTATCTGCTCCTAGTTGCCTCACATTCGCAATCATAATAGGTAATTTTTTCTGGCAACTATCTTTTTTCTGCTTAAATTCCTCGCATCGATTGTAAATTTCTCTTTCTCAATTGTGCCCCGATGCCCAGTGCCCAGCACTCCACATTTTTGCTTTCACAATCCCCAGCTTGCGTCTCTTACTTCTGAGCCTTTCCATTTCTTTTTGCTCCACATCTGATTTCTTTATATCAGTCTTTCACAAAAGACACGAAAGATGACAGGGAGGTGGAATGTGACCACCAGGTGACGACTACAACACACGTGGGTTGATTAAGACGCTGGCGCAGCACGTTCTGCCGTAACACTGTCGTCTGTTGGTAGCTTATGCAGTGGTGCTGGGTTGGCGTGTTGAGCGGGTACGTCCTAATGCCTGTTGCCGCTAAGCTTCGCTCTGGTGTGTCACTTCACCTTCCTACATGTCTACTCCACTAACTTCACTGCCAGCGTTTATTGGTCTTTTTTTTATTAGTTTTTTTTTTTACTTAGTGATCACGTTGTAAATTGAGGGCCATTTTTAGATATTGTGAGGTTGTTTAAACATTGTTCAGGTATTATGTAAGTTATTTTTCAGTGAATTTCGTTCAGTCTGAGAGGCGGTACCTAATTTCGCTGACCTTAGTACATTCTTTTACCACGGCCATCAAGGCTACAGCTTCGGCTGCTATAATAGATTAACATAGGCAACTCTTTCCAAAAATCCATACATCTAGGTTAACTGCTGTGTACTCGTATTATAACTGACTTTCTAAGTCTGTGCCTAATTAGTCGCTGCGTAATACTCCGGTCTAACATTTTTGTGCTTATCAGACCCACTTGATAAGATTAGATTATGCATCAAAGAATATTTTGTTGATTATTCTTGCTTCCATCTGAAGACGAGAGAGAAAAAATACACGAAAAATAGAATAACATATATAAAATGTTAACGAATGAATCGGAGAGAGCATAAACGAAGTATTATGCAATATCAATCACCTGTTGTTACTGGTGCTACATTGCCAGGCTAGCTGAACTTGCTGGCGGTGCCACACGGACCTGTGCAAACTTCTGCTATCTGGACGATGAGTGCTTGTTTATAGTGTGCTTTACTTACTGTAACCTATATCCTCTTGTTTTCATATCGCTGCTTCTGTCGTGTGTTGTCTGCTAAACGGCGTTTGCTTGGAAGTGCCTCAGTCTGCCTGATCCGGGGCACTGGTGGTAGAGCGGTATCGTTCTTGCCTCGCAAGCAAGATGTCACGGGTTTGATTCCCAGGCCGGCAGAAGTTGTTTGGACACTCTTCCAAGTCCCCTTGGTCCCTGTTCACCTAGCAGCAAAGTAGGTACCTGATGTAAATCGAAAATTGCAAATTCGTATTCAGGGACAAATTGTTGGAGCTTCCAATAACTTGCTTAGACATAAACCATTGACTCTTCAGGCTTCTACGCCCTTAAATCATGAGAGATAAGGCAAGCATGAACTTAGCATGCTTCCCTGTTGGGCGCTGTAAACGCTTCTGCGCTTCACCTTACACAAAGATGTAGGGGGGGTGCCCAATAAATAAAAAAATTACCTTTTAATGTTTTTCTATATTATTTTCTTGGTGTATGGCATTAATTCCAATGAAGGATATAATGATGATGTGATACTATTACTAAGGCTGTGCTCTTTACCCAGAATAATGGTCGATGTTGAGGAAATTTTCCTCCCTCCTTGATTTATCTTATGATTCGCTTTCCCCGCGTCTGTTCACCAGCTTTATCTCCTTCTTATCTCTACTGTTACTGATACCAGTAGGAGAACGCTTGCGTGGATTGTGATAGCAAGTATGGTGATGGAGACAGTGACAGGTCTTGGCCCTCTCTTACTTAATCCACTGTCCTTCCTGCCACATCTATTGATCAGTGAGAAACAGCAGGACGAGATGTATGTGAGAATCAATGTTTCTTGGTCATACGTAAACCTCACCAAGGACTAAAGTCTATAGAAATGTGAGATAAACAAAGAGACTGAGGAACACAGTGAATCGGACAGTCCACAGTGCATAACTTGATCTCAAGATAATTCTGATTACTAATTAAAATTATCTTCAATACTTTTCACTTTCAACTTTATTTATTTTTAATGTAAGTTGAAACAGAGAGAAACAACATATACTCTTGAATTATGAAACACTACCCTGAGTTAACTGTTGTGTAGCGTTTCTCAAGTTCTCATTCGTTGACATAACCCGGATATTAAGGCAGGTGATGAAACCCAACCATTAGAGCAAATTTATTATTCTCTACTGAGAAAACTTTTACGGGCTAACCTGCCATGTCGAAAGTGACCAAGGTAAGACAGTGTGGTCATTTTATATTAGCTCACTGTTCTATTTAACCTAACCTAATCAGGGACTCCCCCCCCCCCCCACCCCTGATTAGGTTAGGTCGGTTTTTAGTGATTTTTTTTTTACACATATTTCTAATACCCAAAGAAAGAACGGTGCACTACTATAAATTGACCCACAAGTGTAGCTTAAGGGTACTTTACAGTACTGTAGTGTGTCCAGGTAACTAGGGACTAGAACTAGTGACTGTTGAGTGGGACCAGTAACCAGGTGGGATCCGAGTGGAATACGAGATCAAACGGGTGTTGAGAGGGAGCGAATCCCAGGTGACTTGAGTGGAATAGGGTATTGAGAGGGAGCTAGACCCAGGCTTATGTTGAATGGGATCAGTGACTTGTAAAATTATCGTTTCGGTCCTGTAGCGAACATTAGAATTTTAAGTTTTGGAGTCAGTAGTTTAGACAATTCTAAGACATTTTTCTTCTATAACGTTTCCGTCGGAAACGTATATTTTTCGAGTGTTTTAATCTATAAAATTACCAACACTATTACGTGTTTAAAGTGAGTAGGGCTTTGATGTAGAGGGAAAACGTGGGGTAAAATACTTTAAAAAAAACAAAAAAACATGAAACCAACTTTAGATAACCTGACCTAACGTTTCCTTACCTTTAAAAATCCTAAAACTATAAAAAGTTTGCTTTCGGTGTTTAGTAGGTGATGGTGTTGTTTTCGGTTTTTAGTATGTATTGGTGTTGTTTTCGGTGTTCAAATGAGGGATCCATAAACTTGAAAGTGATTGTTAATATTTTTACAAGTTAGGAAACGTCAGGTGAGGTTTTCAGAAGTTTGTTTGGTGTTATTTTTAGTATTTTACCCCACATATTCTCTCTACATCAAAGCCCTGCCCACTTTAAACAAGTAATATTATTGGTAATTTTATCGATTAAAATACTCGAAAAATATACATTTCTGACGGAAACGTTATAGAAGAAAAATGTCTTAGAATTGTCTAAACTACTGACTCCAAAACTTAAAATCTTAATGTTCGCTACAGGACCGAAACGATAAGAAGACCCAGTGACTTAAGTGGGACCAGGTGACTGTTGAGTGGGATCAGTTTTGAATGAGATTTGCCCCTTTCCAGTTGCCTTCCAAGTACCCCCCCCACCTAACTAACTTTATGCACCTCCCCCCTCCTCCCTTCTCTCACTCCCCTCATTGCTTCCCTCCCCTCATTGCCTCCCTTTTTCCTCGTCTCACTGTCTTCCTCCCTCGTCTCACTGCCTCCCTCTCCTTCCTCCTATTGCCTCCCTCTCTCCTCCCTCCCATTGCCTCCCTCTCTCCTTCCTCCCATTGCTTCCCTCTCTCCTTCCTCCCATTGCCTCCCTCATTCTCTCACTGCTTCCCTCTCCCCCTCCAACCTCTCACTGCCTCCCTCTCTCCTTCCTCCCATTGCCTCCCTCATTCTCTCACTGCTTCCCTCTCCCCCTCCAACCTCTCACTGCCTCCTTCCCTCCCCTCATCGTGATTCACCCTGATATAGATAAATAATTATTCCCCTCCACCATATAAGCATTTCTTCACAAAAGCATAATTTCTTTGGTAGCTTCTCGGATAATGACCATCCACTGTTTTTCATTGAAAATGGGTTTAAAAATACCCAGTTTTCATTGATTTTCTTAGGGGCTACTGTATTATGTTGGGAGCAATATATAAATGGCTGAAAACATGTACTAACCTAACCAAACTTAAGAAAACCTGACCTAAGTTAAATCTTAACTCGCCTGTATCTAGAAAACTAAGCATTTATACAAGAAAATTAATAGAACTAAAATAGTAATCAGCTTACAAAACCGTGTTTAATAACACCCTCTTAGTTACCGAACTGCTGACATCCATGCCCCTCATAGTTACTGACCCGCTGATAACCACGGTATTGTTTATATCTGCTGACTGTAAGATGCTTTATTAACTTGCCTATATCTCGAAAAGTACGCATTTGCCCAAGAAAATTAATAGAAGCTGAAGTAATCAACATACAAATACCTTTCATAATTACCGAACCACTGATGGTCACCAGTCTTATATTAGCCATTTCTTTTCCTGGAACTCCCACCTCCTTCTTCCTTCACACATGGTCTCTCACGGATACATTCGTCACCCTCACCTACAGTCTCTCTTTCTATCTCACCTCTAACTACCTCATCTTGTCTAACCATTCTGTCTTGGGTCTTGCCACCAGCCACCCACAGTGACAGTGGTGGTGAGGAACCTGCCGGTGAGTACGACGGAGGCTCAGCTGCGGTCCCTCTGTGAAAACTTCGGAGGCATTGTCGAGGTTGAGATCCCCAGACGAACGGAAGTGTTCGTCAAATTTATCTTTGGGTGAGTCGGGCGTGCTGTTGTTGTTGTTGTAATGTTATAACTGTTTTTCACCAATTAAGGTAAGTGCATAACAAGGTGCTAATCCTTGATATAATTATGTAGACATATTGGATCACCTGAAGATTAGACAACTAGGTTTGGCGTAATGGTCAGCATGCTCGCCTTGCAAGAGAGTGGACCCAAGTTCGATACTTGGGCAGGGTGAAACAATAGGCAACTTTATTTTACACCATTTGCCTTTGTCAACCGAGCAATTTGGGATCTGAACGTTAATAATAATAATAATAATAATAATAATAATTAACGGTTTATTGAAAGAGCTTGGCAGCCAGAAGGCTGAAAATATACAGTTACATATTTGGGGAATGGGTTACGAGTTACAAATAATATACAAGTGACATAACTACCTCCTAAGATGTCCCCACACACAACGCTTCCGTGACGCCTGCTGGACCACCACTCCACGACCCCCTGACGGAGACACGATGATCCTCCCAATACTGGCCAGATATTTTGTAAATAATATTAATTATGTGTTAAAGGAACATCCTTCCTTCCTTAGGCTTTAGTAAGCCCCTTTATAATATTTATACTGTATATACTTTTCACACTTGCCAGATGATTCTGGTGTCATTGTACAGGGGTACCTAGTGACAGCACTAGGATCCCGCTTCCTCTATCAAGGAATAAACAATTGAAAATGAAATTGAAGTAACATAAGTGACACAAATAAGACATATAATAACTTAGATGGGGATCAGCTCAAACTACAGTTCATTTCAACATAGTGACAGTGTAAGGAGCAGTGTTTACCGGGAGTGAATACACTGATTTATTACATGTTATTGATAATTTTTACAATGGTTGGGACTGGGCTGTTCTTATAGCGATCGGTTCGTGCACGTATGGGCTGGATGCGGTTGTGGTGTCGAACAGCAATTCTCGGACAGGGGATGTCAGGTGGTAGTAGGAGCCGGTGTCGGGGATGGTGTAGAAGCTTCTTACCAAATTTGCAGATAAGGTCGTGGTGATGGTCAGTGAGAGTCGAAAGGGTCAGTGTGTTGAGCGCTTCTTGATATGTGGAGTAGGAAGAGGAGAGAATAATTTTGCATGCCCTCTTTTGAACTTTTTCTAGGTGTTTACGTTGTGTGGCATTTAGGGAGGAAGACCAGGTGGGGGAGGCATAGGTGAGCTTGGGAAGTATGAATGTTGTGTATACACTGAGGAGCTCGTGTGCAGGAACTCCGAGGGACTTGAGTCGGCGGAGCAGGTGGAGACGGAAACTGGAGGCTTTGACAACTTCACTGACGTGTGGTTTCCAATTTAGTTTGTTGTCTATGGTGACGCCGAGGAGCTTCGTGGAATCTACAACCTGGAGTGTGTTCGGACCTAGGGTAATGGAAGGAGGTGGGACAATGTCGGAGGAGAGGTTGATGTGCATAACCATGGTCTTGGTATGGTTGATGGTGACATGGTTGTTGGTGGCCCAGTTTTGGAGACTGTTCAATAAATCCTGAAGGGCGGTATAGTTGGGAGCAGAATTGTTGACGCTGATCCCAATGGTGGAGTCGTCGACATATTTCCAGCGAGCAGGGGTTTCTCTTAGGGCATCATTGATGAGCATAAGGAAGCAGAGTGGTCCCATCTTGGTGCCTTGGGGGACGCCACAGGTGAGTGACTGAAAGGTGGAGACAGCCCCTCGGAAGCGTACAGCTTGGCGTCGGTCACTGAGGAAGTCTGTGTGGGTGGGTGTTTCAGGATGATGGTTAGTCAGTGCAGTGGGCAAGTCCGGTCTTGGGATTATTTCTTGACAATTTGTCATATACTGTTCTGTAACTTGTTAACATGGGATTTTGTCGTTGTGTTAACAACAGCTTCTACACCTTAAACAAATTCACACCAAGTGGCCATCGTCGAACACGAGGGGAAAACATTAATTATAATTAATCTGCAACTGAAGTAAGTTGGGGGTTAGTATTCAGATGATGCAGAATTTCTGTATATATCGCTATTTATGTCCATGGCCATTATTAATCGATGTCTTTCTACATCTAGCTTTATAGAATTAGAATTACAGTAGATAAGTTCATATCCGAATTCTACCTTTAGACAACACAAATTGTACTCATTCAGTTATTTGTTTACAGATTTGTAAGGTTTGTAAGCCTGGATGCCGCCCTGAATGCTGTGATGAAGTTAAATGGACTTGTGGTACAGCAACGCAGGATCAACGCTGAGGTGGCCCGCAGTCATTGGCGCAACACCAACAAGCAGACAGGTACTACCAAAATCCTTTTATCGGAAGCATTCATGAAACATGGAAACAGTATTTATACGACCTATGTAGTGCTTATGATCAGATTTATTTACCTTAACAAATCATTTATAATGTAAACAAATAAACTGAGAGTTTTGACGGATGAGAACAAAAGTGTTTTTGCGATGTAAAAAAGTTAGTGCCGGGTATCTGCATTAATACTTGTTCGTTCTACCTTATTCATATACTGTACTGTATATGAATTTGTATTATGAAATGAATAATTCAAGTTCTTAAGGCCAATACAATACTGTATATATATATATATATATATATATATATATATATATATATATATATATATATATATATATATATATATATATATATATATATATATATATATGCAAGTAAATCACTGTAGGTGCGCGTGATCCAGGTATATGCTATAACCAGAAGGAAAAAAAACACGAAGAAGATGTGAATTACACGAAAGCGCTTGAGAACTTCGTGTTTTCTTTTTCCTTCTGGTTATTAGCATATATATATATATATATATATATATATATATATATATATATATATATATATATATATATATATATATATATATATATATATATATATATATATATATATATATATATATATATACACATATATATATACTTTTTTCTGGTAACGGAAAAATGTTCTTGTAAGTTCCAGAAATTGCGCATTACATCATCTCTTGAACCAGAAAAAATATCCCCTATATCCGTTATTTTATGGCTACCAGAATATTTTTTTCGGAATTTTTGGAAAATGTATCCGATTTTCATCTCTCAAACCTGGAAAAAACTACCCTATCCCCGGAATTTTCCGGGTATCGGAAAAATTTTCTTGGAATTTTCCGGAAAAAGTGCCCCTTGGAAAATCATTCCAAAAGCAGGAATATTCCAGAAAATTACGATTTGGTACGATTTAACCAGAAAATTTAAATTCCGGGTTTGAGGGAATCCCGCTAACGGAGAAATTACTTACTATATTGTTATGGCAACCTTTTATACAATAGAAATAACCATTATAGTTTACTTCTATACTGTATAACCAATTCATCTGTGAGAGAGGTTACTCTTTAAGTACAGTAATTGTGATAACAATATACATTTACATTTAATAGTTCCTGATGTTTGAGACCAAATATAACCCTTCTCTAACAGTGATGCATGAAGGCTTCGATGGTGATGACAGTAAGGACGAAGAGACGAATTCCAGCCTGTCAATGGACGACATCAACACCACCATCATACAGATCTGTCACCGACAGTGGCAACAGCACCGACGTAGACACCGAGACACAGGTCAGACTTCAACTTAGTTTGTAATTCTCACTCACCCGTTGTTTATACAGGAGGTCCCCGGGTTACATACATCTGACTTACAAATATCCGCCGATACGAAGGAGATTAAACTTTAAATTTACAAAGTTTTATTTTCCTGATGACTTATGTTTTACTATCATTTACTGTATTTTGTCATTCTATTTCTTCTTTTTTCTTAAATTAAGTTATTTTAGATGTATATAAGTACTTAGGCTATGATATATGAGATTTTAAACATTGTTTTGCAAGTACAGTATGCACAAGGGTATGTGGTTCAACTTAAGTACATTTCCGGCTTCAGAACATCAGTAGGAACTGAACTCGTACGTAACCCAGGGACTGCTTGTGCAGGATAATTCAGTCATTCATATCTTTCTGCTATCACAAAATTTTAGCTTTTTTAGTATTCTGTCTCACATTTCCAAAGATGTATTATTTTATAGGAATGATGATTGTCATTGTTTACATATAAAAATCCCTACACAAACTGTAAACTGGTTGGCAGAGAACACCAGAAAAACAAATATATATATATATATATATATATATATATATATATATATATATATATATATATATATATATATATATATATATATATATATATATATATATATTCCTTAACTTGTGCATGCCAATTTTTTTAATGAATAACTACCAGTATTTTACTTTTAAAATTACATGATTTGTCAGGAATCCAAATATGACAATGCGCTGAAGTTCTCGGGCCATTGTGAGAAGAAGGTAAATCAGGCAAATAAATTATTGGGTCTTATAAGAAGGTCGTTCAGATATGTAGACGGTCCGTCCCTTGTAACGATCTTCAGGAGTGAAGTGCTTCCCCATCTGGAGTACTGTCACCCCATCTGGTCCCCGAGATATGCTAGGGACTGTCAGTGGGTTGAAAATGTTCAAAGGAGGGCCACCAGACTGGTGCCTGCACTTCGGCACCTCAGCTACCCTGAGAGATTGGAGCGCCTGAACTTGCCTAGCTTATACTACAGACGGGCAAGGGGGGACCTAGTTGAGGTGTATAAGCATCTCAGGGGCACTACTCCTTAAGTGGCGGTTCATGGGGTCACAGGGGTCACAGCTCAAGATTGAAGAAGCCGCAAGTCCAGAAAACCGTGAGGGCAAACTTTTTCGGAGTGAGGGTTGTAAACTCTTGGAACAATCTACCAGAGAGTGTTGTGACGGCACCGAGTGTGAGCTCTTTCAAGAGAAGACTTGACCAACACTGGAGCGGGTTCAGGTACATTCAGGAGCCGGTGCATGCCCAGTATTTGCCAACAGTGCGTGACAGAGACGTGACCGATCGCCCGGGCGGCTAGCGAGCCGATCTTTTGGTGAAGAATATAAATGAAAAGAGACGTGACCGATCGCCCAAGCGGCTAAAAAGCCGATCAGTGGCGAAGAGGATAAAAGTAAAAGTAAAAAATATTATTCTCCGACGTTAAAGTATTGAGGTACAATATAGTTTGTACAGTTTGTAACCATAAAGTTAGCCAGGCCATTACTCTCCTTTGTGACTTATTGCTAGTTCATTGGGTCAGTGTTTGCTTGGACAGTTGACTCATTGTCTCAATCAGCAAGACCGGCAATAGATATATGCATGCCATTGTAAAGGGGAATTTATTTGAAAATTTTATTTTCTATTTCTTTGGGTATTCTTTTTTTACATTTCTATTTGTTTTAAGTTATATTTTCTAATTCAATTTCTGTTAGTACTATTTCTTTTATTTTGTAAGTGTACTTTATTTTACTGTTAAGTTTCTCTTACTTATTTCATTTATATATATATTCTGATCTTGTGCTTACCTGGGAACCCTGTTATTGGACAATAAACAATACTACAATACTCACGGTAACCACCACCACCCAGGTTTTATATCAGAATATATAACTGCATTAACCTTTTAAACATTCGGTTAACAACGTGGTGAGGGTTAGGCTCGTGGATTCAGTTGTATTTAATGATACCAAGATAGAGAAGAAACAAAGGCAATACTGCAGGAATAATGATAACCCAACATACTTAAAAGATTATTTATTAAAATGAAGTTAGGCTTGTAACTACTTTCAGTAATACAAAAATACAAGGACCGTCTTCATGGTTTCACTCAATATAAACCTCTAACCTAGTTTAGCCTTTCAACATCAATCATTAATTGGTTCACTTTATACTGAAGACCCACAACATACTTTTACATGTAACACAATTGAGCACCAAAGTTACAGGTCACCTGAGTGATTATCTCTTAATTACCATTAGGAACCTTAGTAATAGCACCATAGAACACCTCCGATGGCACCGGAACTAATAGCATCCTAGTACCACTTAACTTCACTTGTCAGTAAATAAAGTAGCGACCCTTACACCACACAAGTGCTCGGCTCAGGACACATATAATTGAGTAGGTTACAGTTATAGAAATCCTATTAATATTATACCTGTTAATCAACCCCACTTATCATTGTTGACTCATAATAAGATGCTATGAGCAGGATGTGTCCACTCCACATTTCAGCTCTCACAATGAGTGAACTTCACACATACACACGCACACACTGACCACCACCTCTGAGTGGCTTGGTTCGTCTGGGTGAATCTAGCTCTCCGCCTCGTCACACGACGCTCTCAGATCTTAACAGCATTCACACAGATCCATACTGGTGCTGGGCATTGTCCTGGCATATGTAGCGACCACCCTTGGTCGGATCAGCCAGTCAGCCACCTCTTGTTACACGGGAGGAACGAGCTGCGAGCGATTGTGTTGTTTGTAAACAAACTTTACTTACGTTTTGGCAAAGTGAATATTCATGTATGACTGTTGATCACAGGACAAAATGTGCATTTACTTAGTTGGACTACTTATATCATGGAATAATATACAAATAGATGAAAGCAACACGATATACGAACAGGAATAAAATACAAACAAATGCAAGCAATACAAAATACGAGCACAATTATACAACTTGTTTATATGGTATGAGAACGTCATGAGGTTGTAGTGGATTCCTCCCCTACAAACGTTTGTCGCCGAGTAGCCGACCCCGCGAATTCCCCAGTGTATGCCTCGTGGTCTAGGTCAACCAGCGCCGCCATACATCACGGAGGTCAACTATTAAGCCACGCCTACCCCAGCTATATAAGACCTCACCTCGTGGTGACCTACCTCTCTACCTACACCAACCAGCCAGCAACACCTCCTCCTCCTCCTCCTCCTGCCTGGCGGTCCTCGCTCCCGCCGGCGACCCACAAGCTGTCCTCCTCTGAGCATCCTCAACAACCAGCTCTCTCTACATCACGCTTGTAACCACACTGCCACTTCCCAGCACCAAGCTGCACTATACATCCAATACAACATGTATACAGAGAGCACATTGTGAGTTTCCTTTCTCCATCCCATCCTCAGTGTGAATCAAAATAACCTGTACCCCACAAGGTAACGGTGTAGGTCGGGCTTGTATTAAATATTCACTATGACTAGTAAATACCTATGTCAATGTATGTAACATGCTAAGGGTTTGCATTGAATTCTTAAGTCTAATTTTTATTATCTAATCAATTTTTGTCTGAGCTCTCACTGGGCCCCAGTAAACTCATGCAGTACACCAAGTGGACATCATGTTTCTAACCTTTTAAGTTTCAGGTCACAGACGGTATATTTCATATTATTCAAGGTATTCATGGCGTTCTCTGATGTTCACAAAACACATACTGTAATTTGCGGAAGCAAATCATTCAGTGGGGGTACAGACTTCCTAGTAATTATAGACAATTAAGGCGTTCAACATATACTCACGTGATCGTGAAGGCCCCAACTATCTGATAATATATATTTTTTAATACTACACATTTATGATTAAACAGGTTTGAATATTATTTGGATACCCAGGTTTATTCGTTTTCTCTCATAGAGGTTAAAGAGAAAATGTAATACCGGTAACTCGTGTAAACAGATGTTTTGTGGCCGATGAAACATAATATGAATAAACGGGGGTGTTGATATGATATTTATGCAACTGTTCCCATCACAAGTTACAATATTGTTCTATTGACAATAGTAACCTTACACGGTCATTATGTATTGACAACATCAAAAATATTTATATTCTTCAATCCAAGTTCCATTAATGTTTTGTATTTTTAATACTGCAATGACGAGGCATAATTTTTTTTTAATAATTTTTGTTAACTAGGTGTTATGACTATTTTCTATTCCAAGCAGCAGTAATTTTGGCAATTTTAGGGTGATTTGTTTTTATATTGATGTATTACCCATGTAAAAATTTTCTAGAATGAATTGCATCATTTTACTTTTACTTTTATCCTCTTCACCACTGGTCGGCTCATTAGCCTCTTGGGCGATCGGTCACGTCTCTGTTACTTTTCTTTTTCTTTTACCCTCTTCACCAAATGATCGGCTCGTTAGCTGCTTGGGCGATCGGTCACGTCTCTGTTACGCACTGTTGGCAAGTACTGGGCATGCACCGGCTCCTGAATGTATCTGAACCTGCTCCAGTGTTGGTCAAGTCTGGCGCTCCAATCTCTCAGGGTAGCTGAAGTGCCGAAGTGCAAGCAAGAGTCTGGTGGCCCTCCTTTGAACATTTTCAACCAACTGACAGTCCCTAGCATATCTCGGGGACCAGACGGGGTGACAGTACTGCAGATGGGGAAGCACTTCACTCTTGAAGATCGTTACGAGGGACGGACCGTCTAGATATCTGAACAACCTTCTTATAAGACCCAATAATTCATTTGCCTGATTTACCTTCTTCTCACAATGGCCCGAGAACTTCAGCTCATTTTCAACATACACACCTAAGTCCTTCTCACATTCAGTCTCAACTAGTGCAGTTTCTTCATCCCGTTGGGACATATGATACGCTTTCTTACCGTTGGTACGCCTCAGATGCATTCTCTTACACTTCGTGACATTGAATCTCAGCAGCCATTTCTTCGACCATTCTTGGAGCCCACAGAGGTCCTTCTGCAGCTCTTCGCAGTCCTTTTGGTTCTTGATTACCCGAAATAACTTAGCGTCAACGGCAAACATGTGTATGGAGGAGTGTACAACGTCAGGCATGTAATTTATGAAACAAACAACAGCGGGCCCAATACACTGCCCTGTGGTACCCCGCTTGTGACAGGTACGGGTGATGATTTCGTGCCACTAATCACCACACACTGCTTGCGGTCATGGAGAAAGTCTTCTATCCACACCGGGACATTTCCCCGAATTCCGTACCCTTCCAGTTTGATTTTCAGCCTTTCGTGGGATACAATGTCGAAAGCCTTGGCAAAATCTAGGTAAATATTTTCGATATTACCACCCCGTTCCAGAATATGGGTCCAAATATCCAATACCTTGAGCAATTGTGTTAAGCAGGAGCGCCCCGGCATACAACCATATTGGTAATCTTTTACAAGGTTGTTTCTTAGTAGATGTTCCATCGCGGCATCTCTGATAATACTCTCAAGTACTTTACACATTATGCTGGTCAGGCTCACCGGTCTATAGTTGTTCATGGAGTGACGATCGCCCTTCTTGAAGATAGGACTCACATAAACCACTTTCCATCCACTGGGGACATTTTGTTTATCCAGGCATTTACAAAACAGGATCTTCAGGGGCTCGGCAAGCTCGTTGTACAGCTCTCTTAGCACTCACAAACCAAGCTTCTTACTCGCCTGTTTCTCGGTTACTGTTGGTGTTATTATCTGTTACCTCTTTCTATTTTCAAGACTCGGGCTCCTTACTCTTTCTCCATCGTCGCATCTTTGTATTATATCTCTCGAAAGTAATATGTGCGTGTATCCGGTGTGTGTGTGTGTGTGTGTGTTTAAGACCTCTTGGAATTCATAAAATCGGGTGTAGATTGAGTGTTTGATCAACTGTATTATGTAACTCCCTGCTTAGAATAGGAGGAACTTTTATTATTATTATTATTATTATTATTATTATTATTATTATTATTATTATTATTATTGAATAATAATTCCTGATTGGGTTTTAGAAGACATCCTCTTCCATTTTCAGACTTGCCTTCTTTTGGCAGAATCATGGGGATGTTGGCTAAGCTTCCCACCAGTGAGGATGAGGAAAGTGAGACTGAGGTTGAGTCGTGACCATCATTTGAGCGTACATACTTACTGTTACGTGAACTGTATTTAGACGAAAATTAAGATTGAAACTAATACAGTCGGTCACCTGAAGATTAGTCCCAACTTATTTCACCCTACCGCCATGACGCTAACATAACCCAACCTAACCAAATCAAATCTACCTTAACCTAACCCCCATCAAGGTAACGTTGGGGTGCTTAATCATGATGTGAAATAAGCTGGGAGGCTGATCTTCGGGTGATAAGTTATAGTAATTCAGTAATGATGTTGAAAGATAATTAATAATTGTAATAGCAGTAACAGACATTAAAATGCGGGTTGTGTATGGTAGGTTATTGAGGGTTTTTATTGACAATGTAAAATAAATACATAATAAAATAGATTAATTTTTTTGTGACTTAAATTTAATGTTTAGAAAATTATGTCATAGACAGTGTGTAGACTGTAGACTGTCTATCCAATAAAGCGATGATACACACCTCAAATACAGTATTTCATAAACTGCTACAATAGCCAGGGTTTAATACAGTCTTTAGTATTTCTGTGCTTCAACAAGTAAGGTCTGTAAGCAACAATTACATTTAAGTTAGATAAAAGCTCTAACGAATAGCTCTTGATGTTATAATATGGACAGATGAATACCCAAGATCAAGCCCAATGGCTCCAGGACAACTAGGAGACCATTACATGTGAACCACACGGCGGTTGACAAAGTTTAGAAAAATCTGATTATTTCAAGACCTAGGTCACGACAAATGATGAGGGAAATTGGTTTCGAATGAACACCATAAGTAGGTGAACAGAGCTCAATGTATTCATTGCTTCAAGTTTTTCGTATAATACTCTAGCTATATATATACAGTATGTATGTGTGTGTGTATATCAGGTGGTAGGAATGAAGACCTGATATACATGAATGTAAAAGCAACAGCGCGTAATTAAACCATCAGCTTTTCAAACTCAACCCGGTGTAATTGCATTTAAGAACACAGAGCGAGAATTACTGTCCGCGGGGAGTCAGTTGGTAACAGAAGCTTATTTATATGCAAGTATAGCTCAGTGTCACACAAGGGAGGCGCCAGCCAGGTAGGTGCTGTCAGGAAACCCGGCATGATATGAATTATGTACAACACACACACACACACCAGAGGGAGAGGGGGAGATAATATCGACGGTCACTCTTCAACCTTACGGTGATGTTATATTATTATTACGCCTCAACAGTTAAGGTTTTAAGCACTTGACAAGGTTAATAATTAGGCTATACTAGTCTATCAACAATTACAGATTAGGAGAGATAGAACTTTCTTTATAATCTTGCAAATAACGGGGTTTTGCTTTCAGCATTGTTTGTGGTTTGTTTCCCAAAAATAACTCAAGTACGGTTTTGCAGATTTTCACCAAACTTGGTTTGACTAATGTTGAATTTTTACTCAATATAACACTCTGATAGACACACATACACACACACACTTGGGGAATACGTATACAAAAATGGAACACTCACACTCCACACACAAGATACAGAAGATACCGAAGTGTAAGCATACTGTTACATATGGTGGGTGCAGTTTATACGCCACATGAACTGGAGGTAATACACAATTGGGTTTACACGAATATATCGCATGCGTATGAGGTACAGGTGTTAGGTGTGGCGTGTGTAAGGGCGGTAACGAGCGGGATGGTTGTCCGCCGCTCGTTTGCTTGTTCGTGGCCCCAAGGGGGGGGGGGGTAGACGGAGGTGAGAAGGACGCTGCTGCTGCTTCATCACACATCAGACACTAGCCAACCAACACCACAACTGCACTTACCTCGCTGTTCGATCCAACTCGTAGGCTGATTTCCCATCCTTCACCATTCGTCTGTCAATCTCCAGACACCTGCTTCCTTCACCATTCGTCTGTCAATCTCCAGACACCTGCTTCCTTCACCATTCGTCTGTCAATCTCCAGACACCTGCTCCAGCTACTATAATAATAATAATAATAATAATAATAATAATAATAATAATAATAATAATAATAATAATAATAATAATAATAATAATAATAATAATAATAATTAACGGTTTATTGAAAGAGCTTGGCAGCCAGAAGGCTGAAAATATACAGTTACATATTTGGGGCATGGGTTTCGAATTACAAATAATATACAAGTAACATAAGTGATACAAATAAGATATATAATAACTGGATGGGGAAAAGCTCAAACTACAGTGCATTTCAACATAGTGACAGTGCAAGAAGTAGTATTTACTGGGAGTGAATACACTGGTTTATTACAAGTTATTGATAATTTTTACAATGGTTGGGACTGGGCTGTTCTTATAGCGATCAGTTCGTGCACGTATGGGCTGGATGCGGTTGTGGTGTCGAACAGCAATTCTCGGGCTAGGGATCTCAGGTGGTAGTAGGAGCCGGTGTCGAGGATGGTGTAGAAGCTTCTTACCAAATTTGCAGATGAGGTCGTGGTGATGGTCAGTGAGAGTCGAAAGGGTCAGTGTGTTGAGCGCTTCTTGATATGTGGAGTAGGAAGGGGAGAGAATAATCTTGCATGCCCTCTTTTGCACTTTTTCTAGGTGTTTACGTTATGTGGCATTTAGGGAGGAAGACCAGGTAGGGGAGGCATAGGTGAGCTTGGGAAGTATGAATGTTGTGTAAACACTGAGGAGCTCGGGTGCAGGAGCTCCGAGGGACTTGAGTCGGCGGAGGAGGATGCCATGTCGGCGTTGGAGGATGCCATGTCGGCGGATGCCATGTCATCGCCACTTCCTCCACACCCTATCCACCGCCCGTGCCCTGGCGTCTCTCCTGTGTGGCAAGACATTGCCCACCAACGCCTGCGCCAAGTGAGGAAGCTTCCCTGGACCTTCCCCCTGAGAGCGGACCACCGCATTTACAGAACATTCCACCGGGCTGCAGCCGTAGGATATGTCTGTACTTTGTTTGACTCCCGTATTTGTTTATTTATTATTTGTGTGAGTAGTGTCAATTATTGTGATTATTTTCGTAGTAAAGAGATGTTAATCTCTAAAGGTTGTTTGTAACCCTTTGGAAACCCATGGTTCTTGACTTTCCTTTTATAAGATCCCGATTAGACTGGCAAGGGATTTATATACCAAAGTCCAAACCTTTACAGCGTGAATGGACCAACAAGTGTAACTGGTGGGGTTAGGGGGAGAGCGTAGGTACAGGCGAACGAAGATAAAAAAAAAAAAAAAAAAAGTGGAAGAGTAAAGGATATGAACTGGCTATATTACGATTGACTTCCTCTCTCTTTAAGTGATAACCACTTTCATTATCTCCTACCCTTCTCTTTCTCTCTGTTAGGTTATGTTTAATTGAGTTAAGTTAAGTGGTTAGGATAAGTCAAGTTATATTAAGCTGATAACTAAAGGTAAGTCATATTTTAAATTCGAGTAATATTAAGTCAAATTGTTTGGCTAAATAATTCTAACTAATACAACCTTACCATTTATGGTTACCTGATCTGTGCTGAAAATTTGATTGCATAGTATTACCTGATGATTAATCGTCCAAGTTTATTTTACCTGATAATTAAACCTAACCTAAAGCTAATATAACCATGGTTAACGTTACTCTAACGGTCTAACCTAACCTATTCGAACCTAAACTAAACTAACAACCTAATTTAACGCTAACCTAAGCTAACGTCTACCTAATAATTATAACTTATTAACCCATCTCCCCTCAGGCAGCGTTGATGTGGTTAATCATCAGGTGTTATAAGCTAGGGAGGGGTTGATCTTCAGATGATCCACTGTATGTTGTGGGAGGCACTGACTAGGTGTCAAGTGGCGTACACTCGAGAGACCTCTAACAGTAACGTTGGTGGTGTTGCGTGACACTTTGTTCATGCTTTGTATCGGATGCAAACGATGATACACGATTGCGTGACTGAATAGAATTAGGTCACTTACTGATATATTTCTACATAAAATATTCGGACTGAATTTGATTATAAAATTTGGGGATTATCTGAAAAATCTCCCCAGTATAGCTAAGGGGAAGGAGATACTTACAGGTTAGTTAGGTTAGGTTAAAGTTGGGTTGCATTAGGTTGGGTTAAGTTTGGTTAGGTTGTTAGATTAAACCAGATTTGGTTATGTTAGGTTAGCGTGAGGATGGGATCACTTGAAAAATCAGATGTGGAGGGTGGGGTAGATTCTTCAACTGGAGCGGGCTGGGGAGATTAGCCAGGTGATTTCAGTTCTCAAGGTCCAGGGAAGTTCCTGTTCTGGCACGACGTACTCTTATGCAGACGGACGTTCATGCAACGGCTAACGGACCTCCCCACAACTATATTCCTTAAAATGTACTTTTAAAGTTTTCATTGTGTATTGTTCACATACGTGCTCACCAACAATGTTTAGGTTATCATATTGCAGTATATCTCTGGGTTCTTGTGAAGCGGTATGCCCCATTAGTAATCTTTCGGTAAAGTGCTTGTGCCATCAGCAGCTGATTCTGTTAATCTGGAAGTCAACGGGAGGCAATGTTTATCGTGTCAAGAAATAGAGCGAGCACTACGTTGTGAAACTAACTTTTTGTTGATCACAACTATAGCAGACGACGCTCTCTCTCGGCACCAGTGTTTTGAAGTGTTACAACGGAGAGAAAGAGGTGACTATATATGTTGGAAAATAAAGAGGTTAACGAGGAAACAATTGTGCAAGAATGAATGATATATGAAGGTAGAATATGAGGAAAGGTTGAAATGGGAGAGAATACATTTCCCTTTACTGGTAACGTAAACTTTCAAACGTTTTCACAATGCACGTCTTGTAATGTTGGCGTTTTTCAACTGTTGAATGTAGCTGAAGTTGAATGAACTTGGCATTAATTTGTTAACAAGAAAGTCTTGATCCATCAGTTTTTAACTCCGGTATATAGTAATTAGTATGTTGAGTTTCTTAATACTTGTGCAATCCAAAGTTTAAATGTTTCGTTTACACAACCAAAAGTTTTAAAATAAGACGAAACCCACAGAAGTTTTTATACATTGTGGTCAAGTTGTGTTTACATTTCTGTGAGATTATTTGGTATCTCTACAAGGAAGGTATTTCTGTAAGCAGGAACATTTGATACTGTTAAAACATATATCACAGTACCCTTTTTAAATGTTAAAAATATAAATTTGGTCACTTATGTAAAATAAAAAAAGGCGGTAGTAGATAATATAAGAGTATCTAGCACGCCTTTCTCGCTCCCCCTCTCCCGCTTCATAGTCTTTCATTTGTATCTGATCCTGGCGCCTGGGGAAGTGGAGGTGACGCAGAGTGGTGGTTCAGTCAGTTCGCTCACCCCAACTCTTGCGGCAGGTTATAGCAGTTGCTTATTAACAACAGTTGGTTGTATTGGTGTTTTGTGCTACATTCAAAGGTGTGTGGGATTTGTTACAGGTAAGTAAGTCCCTGTGCCGTTGTTGTTAGATATTTTCTGCTAGTTATATTGATTTTCTTGATGCTGAGGTCGACAAAGGCGTACGAAGTCAGGAAACCACCAACTCAATGTAGGTATTTTGAAGGTAAAACCTCGCCAACACGACGCCGGTTTTAAGGTGTAATGGAGAGCCATTTGAAAGCCCGACACTTTAAGATTTCCCCGTTCGTGAACTCGGATAGCTAGTTATTTATCTTGGACTGAACTTGTATTATACTTAGGAAGGGAATGTAGGAAATTTGTTTAGTTCCACGTCATCATCTGATACAGTGATTTTAGTAATTATTTGCACTCGTCACATGAGTGTGTGCGTGAGCCACACCCTCCTTCCGTCAGGCACGACGCTCGGGTGATCCTCAACAAAGAGCAGGGCACCTTCAAACCTCTATATTGATGGACACCGGTCCTCAGACTGGCTTGAAAATATGCTTGCTTTAATATACAAAATAATATTTTATGCACACGTACTTTTAAATTGCACCTTTATTCATACATACTACCTGCACGATATGTATTAATGAACTGACAAATAATATTGTACTGTACACACTTAAAGTATGTTTAGTTTTGCTTACATAGTATTTGTATCTGCAAATAAACGTATACTATTAATATACTCGTCTTAATATAAAATACATATACGGTTTTGGGTTAAAATAATATGCAATGGGTTGACATTTTTTGAACCTAAGGGAGTTGGGGAATTTTGAGGCTTCCATTGCTTGGATTCCATCTTTGATTCGGGGTTCCATTGATGAATCCAAATCTCATCTTACGTCACCAGATAGAAAGGAAAGTTGGCTGCATTGGCTATGTATAATTAAATGAGCTCCCGATTTGGGACCACCTTCTGGTGTCGATGCGGAGCATAGGAACTGAGGAACTCATCTTGCATAAACATTAAATATCCCCAAATGTTTGTGGAAAACAGTCAAAACACTTACAAGTGAAATGCCAACCTTAGTGCTTATTCCATCGACTTTGAAATGCTGGTCTTCCATAGTCAAGGTCTTGACTGCGAATTTTCAGATTTGCACCGCAAGGGTCTAGTTTGTTGGGTAACCCCTTGCATCTTGAAGGTCGTCCGTGGTTATATTTAAGGCTTGAACTCCTGGACCCACCTTGTGTATGAGGGGGCATTACGCCATACACTCCCACAATGCACTGATGAATTTCCTTTGCAGTGAAACCTTCTTGTGTTAGAAATTTTGTGCCACTCATACTCAACTTCACCAATAATCTGTATTTTCTCAAACGTCGTATTGTAAATTCTCACAATGAAACACTATTATCACATTCGATAAATTAAGCGAAACATGTCCAAACATTGAACTTTGTCCCCCCAAAAAATTAGGACCCCTGTCATATTGCCCACTAATATATACATACCAGCTTATACACATTTAAACACATCCACATTTATGAAAACACCAATACCCATATATATCAGCAGTAGGTAAACAGCTATCAAACACAAACAGGGAGGTACTACCGCCTGGGAACTTATTGGAAGCATAATGTGTTGTCTAATGGTAGACCCTGCTGCCATATGGTATCACGAAAATTGTGATTAAGTCCCAGGTTGCTGATCTGACTTTTTGCCTCATTTATACACAATTGCAGTCTCAATTGTTTCTTTTACTTTCACAACACATCATACAGTGTGTATCGTTTCTCATTCTTGATCTCTCTCTCTGTATGTGTGTATATATATATATATATATATATATATATATATATATATATATATATATATATATATATATATATATATATCCTTCCCCAGGCCCCGATATAGGTCGATGGCGTGTGCCCGGGTGGCTAATCCCCGTAAAAAAAAAAAGTATACCTTGGCTGCAATAGGCTGGCTAGAGCACGAACTATCAATTTACCGTGTCCTAGAATCTTTTAAAAATTCAAAAGGCTTTACTGGCCAGTCATGTTGGTTATCACTTAAACATATTTGATTAATGATAAATTGGAGGTTTTACCAAGATGTGTTGGTGCAGTTTTTTTTCCGTTACTGTTAATATTTATACCTGGCGACCTGTCTCTACTGTAGTGTTGAAATTGGATCGCCTGAAGATTACCCCCAGCTTATTTTCCCTAATGGATAAATACCCTAGCCCTTCCTTGGGGATTAAGTTAGGTTGGCATAGTTAATTTTAATGCAAAATAAGGTGGGGGCGAATCTTCATGTGATCACACACACCTATACATACATACTACTACTACTTTGCTGTCACTTGGAATCGAGTATGACGATCATCCAGCTATGAAGCAATGATATGAGTTAATACGGATGTATTGTGTTTCTTCGTTAGGTAAATTGTACTGTATGTTTACACAATATTGAAGAAAAGATATCGGCTAGTTTAGGTGTGCTTTACTGTTTGTGTGTGTTTGTCTTCATGTTTTCGTTTATGTATAGTGGTGTTTGTATTATTCGAATTGCTTGAAGATTAGGCAGTCCAGCTTGTTCACCTGATGATTATACACACTTAACGCTACCTGGGGGTTAGATTAGCGTTAGAGGTTTTAATCATTAAGTGAAATAAGCTGCTATGCCAAATCTTCAGGTGATCCGTAAATTCTCAACCCCGAATGAATAAATATCCCCAGGTCGGCCACTCTGCTAAGGTGTGAGGGAGAGATAATCGCGTGTCCCAGACTACCATCACACTTAATTTCCTTCGGCTAAAACCTTGGACGTTAACTGTTGATCCCTTGGTCACGGGGCTCGTATAGGTTTAACCACACATGATCGCGCCTGCCGGTTCTCCATCACGTTCTGAGGAGGGTCATGTGAGGCGCTGTTGAGCACTGTAAATGCTTCTGCGCTTCACGTTACACAAGGATGTAGGGAAGTGCCCAATAAATAAATAAAAATAATAGCAAGGTTGTTCATTTCTATATAAGTTAATCCCTGTGACTGAGGAAAGAGACCTAGGGGTACTTGTAAGCCCGGACCTACGGCCTAGAAAACAGTGCGTTAATGTTCGAAATAAGGCAAACAGAGTATTGGGTTTTATATCTAGAAGTGTAAGTAATAAGAGTGCAGAGGTCTTATTGCAACTATATCTTGCGCTAGTCAGGCCGCACCTCGATTATGCGGTTCAGTTCTGGTGCCCTTATTATAGAATGGATATCAATTCACTAGAGTCGGTGCAGCGAAGAATGACGAAATGATTCCGGGACTTAGAAACCTTCCATATCAGGATAGGTTAAAGAAACTTAACTTGCATTCCCTAGAAAGACGAAGAGTGCGGGGAGACATGATAGAAGTATTTAAGTGGGTGAAAGGAATCAATAAAGGGGATATAGATAAAGTTCTTATAATATCCGAGCAGGATAGGACTCGTAGCAACGGATTTAAGTTGGATAAGTTTAGGTTTAGGAGGGAGATAGGAAGAAACTGGTTCACAAATAGGGTGGTGGATGAGTGGAACAAGCTTAGCAACTTTGTAGTAAGTGCTGGAAAGTTTCAAAAGGAGGCTAGATAGATTCATGGATGATAGAGAGTGGTAGTAACTCTCGACAGGAGCTGCCATGCACAGGCCAACCAGCCTATTGCAGACTCCTTATTTTCTTATGTTATTATATCAGTGTTGTTCACCTTATTTCAGTCACAGAGGCAACACTTGAATTCAAGACCCGAAGATTAGACCCCCAGGTTATTTTACGTGAAGAAGTAACCAGTAACCTAACCAGGGTCACACAAATGGCCCGGGTAAGACTGGGGTCAACTTGTCAAGTACAAGGAGACGCAGGCAGAGTTGTTTATCTGACGTCATCACTCTCGCCCGCCTCGAACCTCACCTGTGCGCCGGCTGACCTCTCTATATTGACCTTGAACCTAACCTACCTTTACATGACCTTAGCTTTAGGGTGTTTAATCTGGTGAAATAAACTGGGGCTAATCTTCAGGTGATACGAATTAAAGAAATCGATTTTAAATAATGGCTTTCCCTGGTGGACTGGGGCTTGGGTTCATCCTCGTCATACACTATAACAGGTACGGAATTCTTGGCATAATCTACATCAGCAAAATCACCGAGGAACTGAATGACTTCACTGACTGTGAGGGCTCCGGGTTCACAAGTGACGATATTATCCCAAGCTTTGTGGATCGAAGCGAATCCGCTCTACTTCAACTTGTTTGACGTTATAATGTTAATACAGGTATAATATAATGTTATACTGCGTAATAAGGTGGATCACCTGAAGAATCGTCATCCCAGCCTGCTCCGCCTGAAGAATCGTCGCCCCAGCCCACAGTGAATATAGTGTGTATAATTAGGATAACATACAGTAAATATATTCCTTTGTGTTATGCTTCTTTATTGTGATGCATATTACAAAGGGTATTGAACAGCAAGGTTATGTTATCAGGCGCGACAGTATCGCAACAATAACATGTAGACCCGTTTAATGATGTACATTGCACTTTGGAAGTCAGTCTCAAGTACAAATACTTTCCTCCTCTAGCATATACTGTATGTACACATGAATTTTACATGGCACTATTGTTGTTTCATGGCTGTAACTTACAAAACTGGTTCCAGATATCGACAAATTGGTTATTGATACTGTATTCAAGAATGAGCCTAACAGGTGCTTAGATATGACAGGTTGAAAGACAGAACGAGGTGGTCAATGTTACGGGATCGGTGTCGTCGTGATAATGACATTTTGGTGTAGAATATGTTCACTAAAGATGAATCAGGTTAGCCTTTGATGGTTAACTGAGGATAGATTAGGTTAGCTTAATTAAAGGGGATTAGGTTGCATTAGCATAGGTTAAGTAAGGCTATATTAACTTACTTTAGAATAACAAAGATATCTTAGCTGAGAATAGGTTAACTGGATAAATTGGGTTAGCTTAGAACAAGAATTGATAAGCTTAGGATAGGTCAACTAACGTATATACTGTATACGTATACGAGTATACTGTATTAGATAATGTATTCGTCAACCCGAACATTTTGCCCACCCCGTTTATGTATACTGTGTGTTTGTGTCAGTTACCAGGAATTCACAAACAAATATTTTGTTGTCATTACGGATTTATTTTTTTCCCGAGGTTCTATATTGCGTATATGTGAATTTTCGTTAAAAATACGAAATTGTGAACTTTTTCACAATGAAGGCATGATGTCAGCCATGTCGATATTGTTATTGTTCACATTGTATTTTTTGGATATATAAACTTTATATTTTAGTATAAGTATCATTACCAAATGTCAGCTAAATGTAATTAATAGCAGTCAGACGTGTAAAAGGAATTTATACTTTTAGAAGATGCAGCCACCTTGGATAACGTACAGCCTTAGCAGACACAAGGCGTAGTAAACACGCAGGGAAATATAATATCAACTATGTGCAGACAAAGCCATGACATCTGCTCGCTTGGGAGCATTGCGACTTGGAGCCCGGCAGCGAGCGCTATGTAAATGTATACAGTATACCGGTATGTGTTTATGACTGGGAGGATGATGGCTACATCAATATTATTATAAATTACTGCTGGAACTCATATTATTTAGTGTTGGCCGCTTAGGTTCTATATTGGTGTAGTTTGGCGTGTAAATTGCGTAGCCCTGTTGGTTAGAGTTTGTAGTGTTGCTGTAGCACAGGGGTCACCAAACTACGGCCCGCGGGTCGGATCCCAAGTCCTTCCCCGGCTCGTGGTAACTCAAAACTACGCTCTGACGTTACCAGAGCTTTCGTTCTGGCTTGCAAGTATTGAACAGAATGATTATGCGGCCCGCGCTCGTCATTCTTTCAGTTATCCGGCCCACTGTGAAAAAAGTTTGGTGACCCCTGCTGTAGCAGAAGAGCGGACGTATAGCTGACTAAGGTCGGACGATCGATTATTGAAGTTATAATTCATGATTATGAGACAAGACTCGCAGTCTCGCTCACTTCAGTCAGTCTGAAGTGTTGAAAGTGGGTGAAAGGTATCAATAAAGGGGATATAGATAAAGTTCTTATAATATCCGAGCAGGATAGGACTCGTAGCAACGGATTTAAGTTGGATAAGTTTAGGTTTAGGAGGGAGATAGGAAGGAACCTGTTCACAAATAGGGTGGTGGACAAGTGGAACAAGCTTAGCAACTTTGTAGTAAGTGCTGGAACGCTGGAAAGTTATAAAAGGATGCTAGATAGATTCATAGATGATAGAGAGTGGTAGTAACTCTCGACAGGAGCTGCCATGCACAGGCCAACCGGCCTATTGCAGACTCCTTATGTTCTTATGTTATTATATATATATATATATATATATATATATATATATATATATATATATATATATAATATGTGAATAAGTACCTAACATTACAGCAGCGTTGAAGACACGAAGGGAATCAGTTGTATTGCTGTCCACCTCCACTTATTTACTCCTAGTTGCTGTTTCATCGATCGTCGCAACTTAAATACTCGTGTTAATTACAGTAGTTGTTTGTATACTGTTACCGTAGTTATCTTGTTCTGGTATAGTTATTAGTCAGTTAATTGACGGCATTGATGACTGGGTGTATCTCGTTGTTCTTATTATTTGGTTTTGTCTCTTTGTTTAGTGTTTCTTTACTGTCGCCACATTTGTTAGCCGAACTCATGAGGATATCGTCCTATTAAGGTCACATGATGATTGGCTCTGTATCTTATTTCACCTGATTATTAAGCATTCCATTACTGCCTGGGAGGTTAGGTTTGAGTAGGTTAATCTTAAGGTGAAATAAGCTGAGGGTTCTTATCTTCAGGTGGGCCGAAATATCTCTGTAGCGTGCTTCGGTGATTGTTATGGACGCGTTTAGATTTTACCGAGTCTACTAGATAGATACATAGTCGGGAAAATCGTCAAACAAGTGTACGTCGATTCCACGTGTATGTAAGACTATTGGAATGCAGGTTTACAAGCAATAAAAGTAATGGTCCTTAAACGAACACTTTAGTTATTTTAGTTACTTACATAGCACACATATTACGTACCACAATACACATAGTACGTACCACACAAGGTGAGGTTGTATGTCAGAGTGAACCAGCCACAGGAGTTGCCTATGTGAGCGTGAGTCAGGCGGTAACACACACCAGTCCAGACCTCGTAACACACACACGCCACTTGTGGGGAAAGGTGTAGTGATGAGAGTCAAGGGTATAATAGTGAAGCAACATGGAGGAAATACTTCATTGTCGATCACTCTCCAGTACTGGTGATCTATCTCTCATCCATCAACCTCCCAATTATCCCTTCCCGCCCCTCACACACCCCTCCCTCCATTGCCTTGAACCCACATGTGTTTAACCTTCCACTTCCTCTTCTCTCATCTCTCCCATTCTCTCCCTCCCTATCTGCCACCGTTTTCAATTTTCCACATTTGTGGTGTTTAGGTGAAACATACGGACCCTAGCACTAGAGTTCTGTTCATTTTATTGATCCGAATAAATGCAACGGAATAGATATAAATTCAGATTACTGGACCAGATACAAATAACGGTAGAGATACGAACAAGTACAGAAATGATGTTCGTGCATTCATTTTCTGTTATGAAGGATAGGATTTTGCTATACTTTCTTTCAATGATATATCACTGTTTCGTCATCACCGAGCAATAAGGGTTTCATTATCAAGTCACCTAAACAAACTACTACTACTACCACTACAACAGTTCTACAATGTTCTGCGCCGTCCACCTCACACTTCCACTCTCAACACACGAGATGAGTGGACTTTCACTAGAGCGAGTGCAGTTAAGAGAATAAAAATAATAATTGTAGCAGCAATGTAAAGGGTAGGGGTGGGGGGGGGCATTGGGAGTCGTCTCTAGCGAGGCAGATACTCAATTAATGGACTAAACCCACAACTAAGATAATGATGTTTACAAACTCCCACAAGGAAAAATATTAATTTAGAGAATAACAGGGCTTTTTACCAATTGTGAACATATTTAGTTTGAATAAATGGACAACTACACTAACATATTCTTTGAACCAATCAGCCATTTTTATAGAAGAGGGGCGTGGCTTACGGACCACGTTAGCATGGAAATACTATGGTACGGTACATCAAATTTAATTTTACCTTCACATATCAACAAGATATTTAATATGTTAGTTAAACATTATGACATATATCATGTACGGTACTGAGGTTAAAGGAAAAACAAAAACGTGATATTTTACTTTACTATACGTATCGCAGTTGATCTGTCGACTTCCTCTCAACCTGTGCAGTCTACAATGGTGCCCGAGATGCCGTAAACCACTGTTATCATTGGTTCACATCGCTAATTCCCTACTCTGGACAATCAAAATACAAGTGATTTCACGGCTGTAGCACTTAAGAGAGGATGTTACAAAATTTTAAATACTCGTCGTAAAAGGTCGAAGTAAAAAATGAAATTTGCTTTCGAATGAAGTCTTTACATTATTTGTTTTATTTGTACCAAACAAAGCAAACAGAAACAAATGATACCAAGCATATAGCACAATAAATAATGAACTACAGTTTATATGGGTGGCTATATACCTCTGACAAGTATCCTATATTACTCATTGAATATCCGAAGGTGCTGTAGAACAGTCCGCGGGGCAAGATGCTAGATAGATTATTTACAATTTAATAATAATACGTGGAATTATACAGAATAATTTCCACATCCTGTTCTAAAGTAAACAGAATTTTAGTTACACGTTCTGAATGATAAAGTACTAGTTCATTAAATTATCAAATGTCATACAGACAAGAGGGTATATTTTTATTATTCAAATATAATTAATCTTGTGGTTTTGGTCGACATCAATTTCAGAATAACTTCATTAAGGGTCAGAGATACAAATATATCCATACCTTAATTCCGAAATGAGAGCGGTTTGAGAACAATCGGGTTTAGGTTAGGTTAGTTTAGTGTTGACAAATGACAACCCCGTTGGGGTTTTGTCATGGAACCCTGGCATCCACTTTGGCGTGTTTTCCAACTTAAAAATAGTTAAGGTGTGAAAGACCTCCGGGAAAATCTTAACAATTTCGAATATTTTGATTGTCACCAGTTGATTTTTTCCCCTGGCCGAATTTAGAGTAAAGCACAGTATTAAGGCCGATTCACACGACCCGTTTCTGTTCCGTCGGCTTGGCGCCGTCAGAATGTTGTGTATTCACACGACACGTTCCCGGTCCGTCCGATACCGTCATTCAGTAGGGGACGAAGCTTTCCCTCTGAAACCCTACTTAATGAGACCATACCCAGGTACACAGATTGATTATACTCAGAAAAGAGTTTATAATTACAGACTTTCACGCGCTAGGAGGGTAGTTGAAAATGCCTTTGGCATTCTGAGCCAGAATTTTTTGATTTACCAAAGAACACTGAATTTAAATCCTGAAAATGCAGATGTCATTGTTTATGCTACTTGCCTTTTGCATACTTTTATTAGGGATGAAAACATTTCTGATCTTAAAGGCAATATGTCAACACACTCAAAATAACCTGATAAATTTACCGAGACTAGGCGGAACTGCTCATCAGACTGCATTTAATGTAAGGGAAAAATTCAAAGCATTTTTCAGTAGTCTTGCTGGAGTACTACCTTAGGAGTGATATATATATATATATATATATATATATATATATATATATATATATATATATATATATATATATATATATATATATATATATATATATATATATATATATATATATGCTGTAGTAAGGCAAGACAAAACATTTAAAGTGTAATAAACTTATTTCGCACTCACCTGGTTTGTTTATTGCCTTGCTAATCACTTTCCATATCTTATCTTTATGCAGATTATCACTGTACTGTACTTCTTGTTAGTCATGTCAAATAACTCTTCATACCCACGCCCAACTTCTATCAGCCTTTCGTCCATGATGCTAAACACTGTAATAAATACGTCATAAGGAGGCGGCAACTGCAGATGGTCGGGTACCGACAGCGCCGTTACTTTGTTGTGTACACGAGCCTTTATTGATGAATCCTGCGTAATTCAGTGTCCTTCATTTCTAACAGGATATCAACACATAGCTTTCTTTATTTTCATTGTGTAATTTGAAGGATACATGGCGTCATAAATATGTGCACTTACACTGTCAATATTTTTAATATACCTGTATTGGCTATATTGAAGTTGAATCAATGTAACTTGTTCGGCGATTTTACTGAATTAGTCTCTCTATCTAGCTATATTTGCATATGGAAAAATTGCATCCTGTCCTACACAGACAAACGTGGTAATATTTCGTGCTCAGACGTTGATGTCATAACCTATAATGTTCGTACGTTGCGCCTGCGTGCTAAGGCTACTACTACGAGGCTCCTAATTTTATCTCGTTTAGTTATTACAGACATTTACCACAGACGCTCACACACACTCTCCTTACTTTCTGTGTTAATATCATTCATAACTTGCTGTAGGGCATGCAAACACGCCGCTTTAATATCTGAGACGAGGTGATACATACATAAACACCATATTACTCTCTCTCATTTTCCAAGGTTACAAGGAAAGACTTGACAACAGACACAAGGAGCGTGTGTGCGAACGTTGCCCCATGAACTTACGTCGAGGTTGTTAAGAGCTGCCTGTCTCACAATTGAAGTGTTGCAAGTAATATGCAGTATAGGAGGAATGGCGTGGGAGTGTTCCTCTAAATTATATCTTGACTGCCATTGTATGCAGATGACATCACTGAAGCTAGCGGGTGATTGGGGAACACACTTGGTTATGAGGACGTCATTTATATTCACTTTCCAAGTTATCTCCCCCGGTGATAATAGAGCTTACACCAAGCCACATGCGTTCACATATCTAGCCACACCAAGCCTGACATCCTCCCACTTCCGAGGTTTGACAGCAAACATTTCAACGAGTCAGTTTAGTCGAATCTCAAGTCGATTTTGACGAGTCTCTAGTCTTCTTTGTTTTTGTTTTGTTTTTTGTTTTTTGTTTTTTATGTATCGCGGGTCAAGTCTCGAGTCGGTACAGATATACATAGGGAATGTCTAACTGTAAGTAAAGTACATTTAATCCTTGTGAGTTTGCCTCAAAAGGTTGCTTCACACGAGCATTTTTGTCCCGCGTGGATAATTTCTTAGTTTTCTAGAAGGCACGTGTTCATGCGGGCGTGTTTTTCACGCTTCAGTTCGCCTGCATGGCCTGCATCTGCTCATGATGGAGGACGTAAACAAGAGACTTATTTGTGTATATTTGATGAGCCTGAAGAAAAGACATCGCAAATGGTGGCTCCATCCAATAAGCCACTAGGCTATTATAAGGTGAATTTTACACATCATATATATTCACAATATAAGCTGTATCGGTATAATTTAATGTCCTTTAATACACTATATATATTTTATTTCTAAATGTCCAAAATTCATATTCAGTGTAATAATGCCATTATGTTTTAAGTAAAAGATGTCTTGTTTTATAGAACATTTGTATGAAAATTAAGGTCATACAAGATTCCACCAAAAAAACAGTGTAGAGTAGCGTCAAGCTATGAGGGCCTGCGACCTACGTGGAGGCCTAATCGACCGTGACCAATCGTAAGGTGCCCGTGACATGACGTCATGGGGCACTGTCAGTTGATTGGTTGAGACCCGAGCATCCCATACCCAACAACACGTGCACTCCCCCCTTTTTTTTTAATTCCGTTAAGGATTCTGAAACCATAGGAAAATAAAGTTCAGTCAACTCGGTGACATGCTGGCTCCATATTGTTACTCAGCTGATAAAAGAAGTTTGCTCTCGTATTGAATTGAATTAAATTGAAACAGTTTATTTAGCCAGAAAAACACAGATACAGAGTGGATAATAATAACAATATTAACATGGCTGAGCCAGTTGAGAGCCTGAGCTCTCTTTGAGGTACCTGATATATACTATACATTTATCTCAAGGAAGTATTATGTAACATTTAGTATCATCTGGTCTAGTACAATGGCATGTACAATAGCATGTAGAGGATGATAATGATGTAAAACTGGTGTAAAGCTGTAGCTACTACCGTCGCTCTAACTGAAGAACCGATAGGAGTATATCCTCTTAAGTGGACAAATAATTATCTTTCCGCAAAATAATCAATGTCTTGATTTGAAAAATTATCCCTAGATATCAAATGTTGGATGTCAATAACTAACAGACTTTTAAGCCTATATATCGCAGGTATGTAGACCATTAATAATTGGGCTCCATATCTCACGTGTATTAAACAATCCCTTACGTTTTATATGGTACCCTGTTTACCTAACACGGAAATTGTGTTTGCATTTGCGTAATAATACGAGTAGTATAGACGAAGGAACAAAAGTTAGCTCATAACAGCGAAATTTGTGTCTGCTAACAATACTTGTCATTTAATTGGTCTAGTTAACTTATACAATATAGTAAGATAAGCAGTGCGATTGACAGGAGCGAATTCGGGTTATCCGTTAATTCTCGACCGCGTAAGACCCTTGTAGGAAGATGAAAAGATTATAAAGTGAACCACACGTTCACCCGCTGTCCCACTTCATACCTTACAGTCGTCCACACTTGATTCACCCCATTCCTGACTCTTGTCCCACATATGACTCGCCCCATTCATGACTCGCCCCCACATGACTCGCCCCCACATGACTCGCCCCCACATGACTCGCCCCATTCCTGACTCTTGTCCCACATATGACTCGCCCCATTCATGACTCGCCCCATTCATGACTCGCCCCCACATGACTCGCCCCATTCCTGACTCTTGTCCCACATATGACTCGCCCCATTCCTGACTCTTGTCCCACATATGACTCACACCATTCCCGACTCTTGCCCCACATCTGACTCACACCATTCTTGACTCTTGTCCCATCTGACTCACCATTCTTGACTCTTGTCCCACATCTGACTCACCCCACACCTGACTTGCCCTACTCCTGACGCTTCCTCCACTCTCTTGCACATTGTACAAGGTCTACTGTGGAACATTATACAAATATTACTATGACACACATCACTAACTTTGAAACATTGTACAGTGCTGTACTACTATGGAACCTTGTACATTTATAAACACTTGTGGAACAAAGTATCTGCAATAGTCTACAGACACTATTTTGGATCATTAATCATCATTGTGTCACATTATCACATAAACAACAAAACATATGCAGGGTCTCAATTGTTTCTCTTAATTTTGACAACACAACATACATACTGTACAGTACAGTATATTATTTCTCACTTTTGATCTTTTTTTCATTTTTGTTTTCATTATGGTCTTTATTATTATTATTACTGTATTATTAGTATTATTATTACTACAGTGTTATTATTATTATTATTATTATCATCATCATCATCATTATTATTATTTTAAATTTTGTATTTTGTATTATAAATTTTATTTACGATGAATTATTATTACATTTTCGCCCTCCAGGTCCCAATGTGAGTCAGTGACCTGTGCCCGGGTGGGCTAATCCTCAAAAAAAAAAAAAAAATCACTCGAGTATGACCCAGGATCAGCTTTCATTTTTATTTGGCACATGGTCTTGTACTCTCGGTAAAAAAGTATCTTTACAATTCTTGTGCGAAACAAAATGACACTACGAATGAAGGTTTTTGATAAAAACTCATGAGGCATACTGTTTTTCACCATTCGTAATGCAACGAACTAATTTTATATTTTGAATGAAATTTAACTAAATTAGGCCTACCATAATAGGTAGGAAATGTCTCGCAGTCACGCCTACCAACCCTAGCGAGACAACAGGTTTGTTCAGTTCCAAATTCATCAGACCCCTACAGAAAGATACTTTTTACTGACTGCACATATCAAAAGTCCATTAATATAATATTTTTGTTTTCTTTCCCCAGGACTAATAGGATTGGAATACGTGCTTCATAGGATTGGATGAAATACCCGTCATAGGATCAGAAGACGTGCTTCATAAGATTGGAAGACACACCTTATCGGATTGAAAGATACTTTTTAGGGTTTCAAGACACATTCTTATAGGATTAGAAGACCCAACTTAGGATTGGAAGTTAAGTCATCTAGGACTGAAAGCCACACTTCAGGCATAGTAGAAAATCTCACCCAGTTGGACTGGAGGCAGGATGGTGGGAGTGGAGAAAGATGAGCACATTATCCGGTGTTTGTGGGACAATATTGGTGAGGTGCCAAAGGAGCCTATGGTGCAGTACATCTTGGAAAGGATGAAAAAATATCAGGACAGGACTGCCTTCGTAAGTATTTTATAGCATTGGAATAATATAATTTCTCAAGATATATCATTATAGATACAGACTGAAGTACTGTACAGTATAGTATAGAATACTGATACTTGTACTGTGCAATAATTCCAAATCCTGCATTCTTCTTAAATTGTATTATGGCAAGACTATTGCATTTGTATTCACCATGACTCATGAAAAGCTATACTTTTTTGCATATTTTTTAAATGCACCTATACCAATACAGTATTATAGTCAAGTCATGCAATGCTTTGGAAATTTTATAATAACAAAAAATACTTTTAAAAATGCTCAAATTATTTTTATTTTATTTTATTTCAGGTTGATGGAATAACGGGCGAGAAACTGAAATATAGTGAGGTGCTTTCCTCCGTTTATGGTCTGAGCTATGGATGGCAGGAAGCTGGACTTGAAGCAGGTCATGTGGTGTGTGTGGTGTCACCCAACACCATCCACATCCCTGAAGTCTTCCTTGCTGTTACAGCATCCTCAGCTGTTGTGACCCTGGCTAATCCTCTCTATACCCCAGGTTGAAATTTAATTTTATTTTTAATTTTTTTTTCTCTGCTGCACTGTTTTAATTGTAAAAAATGATATTTAACTGAAACTGAGGAGGCCTAATATACATTTGGTTAAAGTGATTATTATTTCTTTTTTGATCACTTACACGAGATTAGAGGTTAGTCAAATATGCTGAGGTCAGAGGTACTGTTTGAGGCTAGTATCTGCATTCATATCCTTAATTTCGTTTCATAACATGACTCTATTTTCATATAGTTAAGTTGTTGTTCCAACATGTCTTACCTTATCTATAAAAAGGAGTTACAGTACAAGATATTATAGGATTTAGTTAATGATTATGGCATTGTCACTGATATTTTTAATTCTCCAAGAGCCACCAAAATTATTTGTATGTTCCTGTGTGGACTTTTCTTCATAAATATAAAGAATTTCAAATACGTACCAGGGTTTAGAGCCAGTGTATCAGTTTTTTACTTTTTCATACTTCATTATATACTGTATGTCCATCTCCAGCCCGACACTACAGGGGGTCCTCATTGTACTTTCTACCGTTATACATCACTAACAAATATAGGAAGAGATTTTCATGATATGCCATTTGTTTCACATATAGTTCATCTATATTATTTACTGTTTTATACCAAGTCTATGTGTATCCGAATATGATACATAAATTGTGTTCAAAACCTCTAATTTAAGATATAAATGACCACAATACAGTACTGTAATTGCTATAAGTGCCCTACAAATGTTAAGGGGATTGTCTGGATGAAAATTGGAAAATTATGAAAATATTCAGAAAAATTCATGGGGAAAGCTGTTGCCTATGGCTGTATGCTGAAATAATTTTATTGCGTAATATGTAATATTTATGTAGCTATGCATAATTGTTCTACCCCCCCCCCCCCTTTTCATTTAGAGGGCATTTCTGTTTACATGGGGAAACTGTAGAAAAGTGTTTATAATAATATTTTGGTGTAAAGTAATACCAATGACTTGGTAAAAATCAGTATCTGGCACCTTTCTCAGCAAGCTAACCACGGGAGACTGTCATCACTAGAGTCAGTGACCCATCAAACATGCAACCCCAAAAATTATATAATGGAACTTATGGGAGGAAGTCTGTATCCTCGAATTTGTGTAAACCGAGCGTTCTGTACCCCGGGGAGTGTCTGTATTAATTATTATTTTTCTCACCAGGTGAACTTCGCAGGTTGCTCACTCACAGCCAGTCTAAATGGATTGTTGTGCATCCCCTTATTCTTTCTACTGTTCAGGAAGCTGTAAAGGATATAGATCATATAAAAGTTAGTAACATTTGTTCCTATGACATAGTTTACGTGGAGTGATGCTTTAAGTTTGTTTTACATGATTTTAGTTGTTACACATTGTTTAAATATACTTTTGGTTAGGTAAAAAATCATGGTTCAGTACAGTACATGTATAAGAATGTTATAGAAGATGCACTTTATAATTCTATATACAGTAAGTGCAAGACTTTCATGGTAGAAGTAAAGGAAAGCTGAGTCGTGGATTATGCTTACGGTAGTTAAGTGATTGATAAAAAAATTTCTGAATATCTGTTCTTGTACAGTCTCGTTCAAGATTCTTCGAACACTGCTGGAGACAGCTGACAACTCTAGGCCATTTGTTTACTGTAGTACGTAGTATAATATGATACAAAACAACAAAGCCCAACCATTAATTAACCAATGGGGAACTAAGTAACCAATCACTGATAACCTTTTACAGTCATTCATAATTTTTACTACGTACTATAGTAAACAAACAGCCTTGAATTGCCAGCAGTGTTCAAAGAATCTTGGACAAGACTGTACCTTGTTAGCAGTTTAGATCAACAGTGAGATAAGATATATTGTATATATTGTGTTGTCAAAGAAAGAAACAATTGAGACCCTGCAATTGTGTGTAATTGAGGCACAAAATCAGATCAACCTGGGACTTAGTCACAATTTTCGTGATGCCATATGGCAGCAGGGTCTACCATTAGACAGCATATTATGATTCCAATATCTTCCCAGGCGGTAGTACCTCCCTGTTTGGTAGCAACCTACTACTGGTACATGATATGAAGCAAATACTATTTCATATCAGTTCAGTGAGGCTGATTCAACAATACCGGTACATAAATTTATGTTGGATTGAATTAAGGGTAATTCATTTAGGCTGACTTAGAGTTATTAAATCTGCAGTGGATTTTAGTCAAGGCTGTACTGAATAGCACTCACCATGAACACAGAAAATTGGTTCAAAGAACACAAACAAAGCATGAAGTTAAAACATGTGGTACATGAAGCATGACAATACAGTCTTCTTGTATTAAGAGTTGTGCAGCGATTGATGTTGCTCTGATTACATCTCGCATGGATGATTCCCACTTAGCCAATTCTTGGTTATATGTGATTTAACCTAACCTTTGTTAAATTGTCCAAGTGGGATAGCAAAAATTGCATAGAACAGATGATTGTCTAGATGGGAGTGGTGCAGGTGGTATGGTACCAATGCTCTTGCTTCTTGGGTGGTTACTGGCAGTTTCTCAGTTTCTAAGTTGATCTTTTTCTCATGCTTTTGCTGGCTGAAGCATCGCCAAAAGACTGCATGGAGCATTTGGGAGAAATTAAAAGATACAAAGAACTAGTACAGTACAGTACACAAAAGACATAAAGACAGCCTACATGTTATAACACATGGAGCATGAAGCTTATTGATGATGTAGTGAGAGGAACACACTTAAGATAAGGGTGTTGTATTTGAATAAGCAGAGAAAAATGCCCTTGGGGGTGCACTATGATTTAATTGGGACTAAATATTCATCATAAGATTTCTTTTAGAGTCTAGAACACTTAAACTGTATGGCATTGAGAATTAAATAAGGCATTTTATTCTTTTATAATTTAGGTGCACAGTTACTCTGTTAGCAGTTGATCTCTTCCAACCCTTCCTCAATACTTTAGAACCTCACAGATTACTCAACAATGAGATGCAAGCCATCGGTGAAAAGAATCCATTTTATGACTAAGAGGAAAAAACATGTTACCTATAGTTTGTTCACTGAGGCCTGGTGTCAGTTTGTAACAACAAGGGCGGATCCAAGGGAGTTTCCCGAGGGGTCTGCCGCCCCCTCCCCATTTTCACCAGAAAATTCCAATATTTTTTTATTTAATGCAGTATTGTACTCAGGTGTTTTTGTATAGAAAAAAAAAGTGATTACTATGAACTTCAGAATACCTCCTAATATCATGTGCACATGGCTTCCAAATGCTGATGATATTGGTCAGATTTAAACAAATATTCTGAGGGGGGCTTACAGCACCCACCCAAAATCTCCCAGCTGGGTGGTCTTGCTGTACTCGCCATGTACCCCCACCCACAACTTCTTGGACCCCCCAATTTTGTATTCCTGGATCTGCCCCTGAGCAAGTCAGCTGATTGGTTGGTGGACGGACACCTGAAAAATCACTACAGTTCTTCAGGAAGCAAAACTTGACATGTAAAATGCTCTCGTAAGAAAACTATCATAAAGAGAACATGAACATGATAAACAAATTTGGGGACTTAAACTCGTCCTTGCCACCTGACATCATAAAACATGGTGGATTATGTCATTAGATTTTTGTACATTTCAGATACTCATTTTTGCTTCTCAAAGTGTAGAAATTATCAGAGATCACCATCAAAAGGTTATTGTCCCTTAAAATATCCTTATATAAATATGATAAATACTGAAGAACTGCAGTGATTATTCGGGTGTCTGTCCATGCTACAAACTGATCCTAAGTCTCAGTTGCCAGCTTTAAGCGAACAGACTATAGTTTCCCTTCCATCTTCTTTGGTGTGCTTAGAAATCAGCAAAACTGAGAGGATAAGAGAAGGAAATCGCCCTTTTACTGAATAGATGTGATCCAGAGCTAGAATCCTCTCTGGATTCTGAGTCAATGACTGGGTCTTATATGACTTTCAACCATCTGGGTGAGAAATGAGGTTTTCAAATGGAAGGTTTATCTGACATTTTCACCTGGATAGCATATCTTGCTGTTAAATTATGGATAGACTTGCTTGGGTGTGTTTTCATTCTTCCCTTCTGCTATTGAATGGGATATCCTGTGTCAATCTTTCAGTCATCCCCCCATTTCAGTTGTATGTTAATTTCTCATATAGTACAGTGTCTGATATATATCCATTCTACATTGTGATGATCGTTGATCTTTTCATTTGTCATTTTTATTCAGATTTCTTTTTTATTGTGGTGTATGTATTAAAATTAGCTGTTGTCACATGAAATATTACAAGCACTACCTTTGTGATGCCACACTGTATACAACACATGAAAGTACAGTGATATTTCTGTTAGCTGGAACAATTGGTGCAGAGCACTTCCGGGAATAAGAGATTTCCTGGGAATGAGATGACTCTCTCAAAGCCAGAAAAAAATTCCTCATCCCAGAAATTTTCTGGGTAACAGAAAATTTTTCTCAGAAATTTTGCATTACATCATCTTTCAAAGCCGGGAAAAAATCCCTCATCCCCGGAATTTTTCGGGTATGGGAAAAATGTTCTGGAATTTCCAGAAAATGCTCCCGATTATCATCTCTCAAACCCGGAAATAAACACACCCATCCCTGAATTTTCTGAAATCTTCAGGGTACGTATTGGGAAAATTTTCTGGAATTTTTCGTTAAATGTGCCCCCCGGAAAATCGTTCCCAAAGCCAGAGTTTTCCGGAAAATTACAATTTTGGGAACAATTTAACGAAAAATTTCAATTCCGACTATCAGGGAGTTCCGGTTAAGAGGGATTTTGGCAAATGGAGATATTACTGTTAAATGGGTTTTTTCCAGTACCATACCTAAAAAATACAGCATTTGCCAAATTACTAACACAGCTAAAATAGATACCTTTACAAAAAGAATTAGCACTCCCATGAAAAACAAAGTACAGTAGCTAGTTATGAAACAAAGAATGGTGTTAGATTATATATTGTAGATTTTCAGATTTTTCATTCTTTGTTACAAATTAAGGTTATTTTTCTCATTCACCATCAGGGTATTTTTATATTGGGAAATGAAGCTCAGGACACTGTACAGCCTATATCAAGTCTGTGGAAAAAAGCCCCTGATAACTGGGAATGCCATGGTGTGTGTGGCGACAAGGTGGTGCATCTGCCCTACTCCTCTGGCACTACTGGTCTACCCAAGGGTGTAGAAATTACTTCCAGAAACTGGTTGACAGTTCTCTCAACTATTAGGTATGAAACAAATCTTTTAAATTGTATTATTGTATTCACTTTTTTTTAGCAATGCATTTGGTTACCATAACACTGTAGATTTTACTGACACTACTGGATAATAACAGTTGCCCACCCAGGGAAGAAGCCAAACATTCACTGAAAGATGAATCTGTTCCTTCTTATCACATTTTCTCCCATCAAAATATAATACAGGGTGTCCCTGACTTACGAACGCCCACCTATACGAGCAGGGTTCAACTTAAATTTACAGTACAGTACAGTATTTTATTTACCTACGGTAATGACTTATTTTGTCATTCTATTTCTTTTACCATATCTTAAATTAAGTGATTTTAGATGTATATAAGGACTTGGGCAATGATACACGTAGTGGGATTTTAAACATTGTACTGTAAGTACAGTATGCACATAATATATGTTCCGACTTACGTACAAATCTGACTTAAGAACGTCCTCAGGAACAGAACCCGTTCGTAACCCGGGAACCCCTGCATTTATATTATATTTTCTTTATTTATAACACACATCATTTATATATAATGGAATAATTGTTAAAGAAGTCAATTTTTCTGAGATGCAAATTTGTGAGGTCAGCCTGTAGCACTGCATTGAAGGAATTTTATATATATACAGTATACTATATATATATATATATATATTTATATATATATATATATATATATATATATATATATATATATATATATATATATATATATATATATATATATATATATATATATATATATATATATATATATATTTCATGTAAACCCACAATGAAAACACTCGGGAAAAAAATATCTTCACGATTTCTGGTCATTTTGCTGATACCAAACAGAGCGAGTGACAGGCTCATTAAATAAATTTCAGGCGATTCCGAGTGTGAAAAGAATTAATTTGTGTTGTAAAACAAAAATCAGACTTTTAACTGCCAACTCTGTGACATTGCCAAGAGTCTACCTACTCTTTTCCTGTATAATATTTTTAAGGTGGCTGTAAAGTGTTGTATTTTAATGCCCTGAGTAACACTCCATAGGTAATCCAGTACATGTATTTCACAAAATTCAAAGCCCCTTCCCCAGTTGGTCTGGTTTAACACATTTACTCTTTGCTCCATTTACCTTGTACAGTACTTGTATATAAAAACTTCTTCCTCATATTTATTTTACAGCAGAAGAGAATACATGAACATAAGTGATGAAGAAGTTATCCTGGGCCTTTTACCATTTTTCCATGTTTTTGGGGCTAGCATGGTATTGGCCACACTTGTTCATGGAATAACTATGGTCGTTCTACCGAGATTCATACCAGATATTTTTCTGAATACCGTTCAGAATTACAAGGTTAGTGCAATACTGTACCATTTATTTTATTTCACTAGTGAAATTCATCTTAACACTCTGAACTACTTGTTATGTATTTTGTGTAAAGAACTACAATACTTGGGCCACTTCGTATGCCAAACCCATGAAGGCAATTCTGCAAAAATTTATTATAAATTTAATTGAACTTTACAATTTCTTCGTGAGTGAATAAAATAAAAAAAATCCCAATATGATACTGTCTTATCTGCATTTATTTATTTATTTATTTTTGGGTGTTATCTATTACAGGTAACACTGTACAGTACCAGTTTTATAACCAAATATCCTTATAAAACTACATTTTGTCATCAACTAATTTTAAATGAAGAAATATGGAGTTTTCACATGCAGGTGATGACTGTTGAACAATTGGTTGATATACAATATTATCAAAAGGCTTTACGATGTTAAGAAGTTAACACTAATCACCGCTGTACGATGGCTAAGATCAGATTTACGATGGTCACTAACCATTGACTACCCGAATGCTTTTCCTGTATTGTCACTGTGATGAAAAGGTGATGTGCAATAACTTGCAATAGTCCAAGATATGATGACACAATATCGGAATGACGTAACACGTGGGAATGCGTGGGTGGCTCTGCCCGCCCCTGGTGACTGCCCTGCTGAACAGAGGAACTGTGTCATGTACCTTGAGTATGGTTTGTGTGTGGAAATTATTCTTTGTGCATAAAATAATATACTGTATACTGTACCAGTAAATGTGAGGAATAATTAAAAGAAAAGAAAATATATTGCATTGCCATTTGGCAGTCATTTCACTTCATGCTGGATGGACACAAGACATAGAGCAGCTGAGAACCACACTTCGCTCCCAGCTCCTCCATTCTTTTTGATAACTCAGGTTATTTTCCTTGCTTCACAGGAAAATTTCCAGGAGTCTAAACGATGCAACTCGCAGGAGCTGTATTTATTTACGCAAACACTACTGTACATGTACAATATTGTTCATACTGTAAACAAAATAATGTACACTACTGTACTACAGGTTGAACCTCCCTAATCCAGTATGTACTCTATTGTCCGGCACCTCCCGTCGTCCGGCAAGTTTGCCCGACAGCCGCTAATACCCACCGGCGCTAGTATCCATGGTTCGGCATACCCTTTGTTTTCATCTGGTCCTCGTGGAGTTTGGTGCGTTCCTAGGTATTTCAATTGTTTCTGTAATATTTCACTTGTTATATACCTCCTAAGCATATTTATTTTATTATTTCATTTACTGTACAGATATTCTTTTCTTCTTTACAGGTGAACATCACCAATTTATGTACAGGTACAGGCACTGTAACTATTTTGTCATTTTAAGTGTAGAATGAGAATTATTGTCTATCTATTTTCGTTTATTACAATTACACTGTACAGTAGAACATGGCTATAACACAGATATGTTCCAAGAGAGGTCGCTTTAAACCAAATTCGCACTAAATCGAAGTGTTGTTTCAATGGAATAATTTAGTTTGGTACTTAAGAGAAACACAAAATACTAAAAAGACTGTACCACTGTACATGTACAATATATTGTTAATAAAGATGTATCCTGATAACCGACCCATATAGGGACCGGGAATTTCGGGAAAAGTCGATCGTTAGTAAATCAACAGTTATCGAAGCAATTAATTACCTAACATTGAGGCACAGTAACAATATATTTTTAAAGTAACTTTTAGAGATTATTAACTTATACTGTACAATATTAGACATTCTGGATATGCATGATATTTTTAGAGTAGACAGTATTGTCAGTTTTAACAAACCGGTTTTTCTTCCAGCAAGCAGAGTTGGCCTGAGTTTTATGTAAATGTGAATTAACAGGTGTGGTCTGAAATACTGTTCGGGTTAAAGGAAAATGCTACCTACTCCAGAATTAGTTGTTGGGTTTGCAATTGTTCACTACACCTGGATGATTAACCCCTATGTCCCAATTGACGTTTCGTAACGTCCATCTAGGGCGCCCTAGTTGACATTCCAGAACGTGCGCCTTTACGCGCCATTGTTTGAATGCTCAGCGCGGGTTATTAGGTTCCAGCATGACAATTCGGTGGTCATGCCATGCGTAGGGTAGCATGGGTGGGCTCAGTGCGGTTAGTATGCATTAGCCTGTCGCCATGGAGAGTCGTCCCTCAACCTGGAGTCTGTCGCCGAGCACTTTTTATGAAAAATAATGCAAATAAAATAAATTATAAATTAATTAATTATAGGAATTTGGTATTATGATCAGTAAATATATGCATTACTGGCCATGCCGGACACAAAGGCGAGCAGAAAATGGCCGCTATCTGTGTAGTGACCATGAGCTCTCTGTCAAAACAAAACTGCCCTGTTATCTCCCTCACCACTGCGGCCCCAGGAAAGTTTCTAGCAGGTCAATATATAGTTTCCTTACTTTTTGATTGTTTTATCATTTAAAAAGGTTACAAATAATTTTGGGAAAAGTTTAGTTTTCTCGATTTACCCCGCATGGGGGGGTACAGCCAGTGGCACCCTAGTCCGGGGCAGAGGGGTTAAACCTGGACAAAATACTTCCTTTTAATTTTTTTATGTAGTTTTTCATGTATTTTAGGAAACATGGAAGAGCATTTTTTCATAAATTTGGGTCACCATGTCCACCACATGTGTCCACACTCGAAGTGTAGGACCAGCTCCAAGGCTCTTCAAGCTCTGATATAGTAATAATATGCTCTTGAAGCAATTTACTGTAGCCTTAATTGTTGAAGTCTGTACCAAAAGTCAGTACCAGAATATTTCATTGATGTTTTGTACAGTACAAATATCTGAGATTTTATTTCATTGAAAATAAGTAAGGTACCGGTACTGTATACCAGAGATAAATGTTTGTAATCATGACATCTGAGAGTACTTCTCTAACTGCAGGTAACGTATGTGCCACTTGTACCTCCATTGGCCACCTTTTTGGCCAAACAGGATATAGTTTTACAATATGACCTGACCTCTGTTAAGAGTATTATCTGTGGAGCTGCTGCTTTGTCTTCAAATGTAGAAAAAATTATCAACCACCGGGTAAGTAAAATTGGTTTCTCAGTGTATCTGTATATATCTACTTGTACATATGATGAAAGTTAACATATAATTGAATTTGAAGATACAGTATTGTCAAATTGTCACCTTCCCTGTTGATCTTTATCCCCCATGTCTACAGTCATTTTAATTTCCACGAGAATCATTTTACTCCTCCCATAACAATTTTTTCCTCCTCAGTAAAAGGATCGTTTCACCCACCTCCTTTAAGATCTTTACACCTCCATTAAGATCTTTACACCTCCATTAAGATCTTTACACCTCCATTAAGATCTTTTAATCCATCTCTAGGATCTATATTTTCCTCTTGGCTCAAAGTGAACTTCCTTTAGATATGAATTTGGAACAAGACACCTACAGAATATGATCACATGTCACCAATCAATAATGTTCTATTCACTCTTGTTTTCATGGTTCTTAGTGTGCTACAGTAATTTTATTCACCAAGACATCCTCTTTTACAGTTCAGTGGCTGGCAGCAGGTGTTTTCCCTAGCATACTGTTTTGTCATATTTTTAGATTGATATCAAGTACAGTATTCATTGTTAGGAAGTGCATGATGAGACCCTTTTTCTATTTTCCACTTTATATGCACTATTGGCAGATACTAGGTCTGCTCAAGCCCTTAGATGTTCCTCAACATGTGGTGATGCTTGTCTGTCCTGAACTAATAGACTTCTTACCTGCTTCTGTCACAACGTTAAAAGTAATTCTTTTTCAAGGACTCTCAGTATTCATCCTTATTTATGGTTTAGGAATTTGGGGTTTATTTTTTTAATAACTTTCAGTGAAACTATTCTCATTCAAACATTTAATTTTTAGCTCCCAGGTGTAAGGTTGAGACAAGGTTATGGTTTGACTGAAACTACTCTGGCAGCCTTCTCCTGTGAGAGAAATGAACCAGGAGCTGTTGGAAAAATTGTTGCTCATTGTGAAGCCAAGGTACAGCTCATATATGTTAAGTGAAACTGTAGTTTTAGAATAACAAATGTAGTTGAAATAAGCATACTGTAGTATGTATTTTTAGAATAATACATCTTAAAAGATTAACTAAATCCTAACCAAACTGCAGAGCTTTCAGGTACACTATTTTATTTGTCCTCACGATTTTTTTTACCTTAGCTAGTGTCTCATTGCCACATCCCTTAGTTATAGATATTTTGCAGTAGCTGTTTCTCATCCAATGTCGGGGTTGGGTTCCGGCCCATGTATGGGAAAGGGGAATAAGCGTGCTGATACTATGGCAAAAGCAGCTACTTCTCGCCCAATGGCAAGTCGTTCTCCTCTACCTGCTTCTGATATAAAACCAGAAATTGAGCTGCCATTAACTCGAGTTGGAAATGCAGGTGGATGCTGTCAGAGCAAACAAGCTCCGCGACATCCACCCTGCACTGAGTGCCTGGGGATATCAGGGACTGTCACGCCACGAAGAGACTGCTTTGGCCCGCCTCTGCATTGGTCACAAACAGCTGACCCTGGTTTTATAATGTAGAGGGCGCCCCCTCCCCATTGTGATGACTGCATGGTCCCATTGATCGTTTTACACCTGCTGGTGGAATACCCCAGTCTCAGAGATCTTCGTTACAAGCACTTCTCCCGGTGCTGGGGCAGAGTTGGGTCTTACTGTCTCTCTTTGGTGCTGGGGGAGGAGTAAGTAACATAGGAGAGGACGTCGTCTCCTTGTGGAGGAAGCTGACCTTCTATATAAGCATTGAGTTTTATCTATTAATGTATAATTGGTTTTATGAAAGTTCCGTTATTTATTACTTTTGTTGTACCTTGCATTATTTTATTTTAGTCTTTTAAGCTTTAATTTTAATTCAGCTGCTTATGACCTAACTTGTTGCATTGCCAGGGATGTAATTACAGTACCACAATCAATTTAATGCCAATTCCATGGACTTGGTAATAATACAGGTTTATGCACCTACAAATGATAGTGAGGATGAAGTCATAGAAAATTTATGATGAAGGTTAAAGAAAATCAAAAGACACCGTGAATTTTAATGAATATATGATTATAATGGGTGATTTTAATGCAATCCGTAGTTGGGAAAGGGAAAGAAGTGCCAGAAGTAGGGCCACTTGGGTTGGGTAATAGAAATGAGGGGAGAAATACTAATTTACTTTTGTGAGGAAAACAAGACGATAATTGTAAGTACATGGTTTGAACAACAACCTAGGCAGCTTTATGCATGGACAATGTCAGTAACATTGTCAGGAATCAAATAGATTACATATTAATTCAGAAAAGCAGACACCAGAAAGAGGCTAGAGGCCTTAGAAATGTGGTGTTATAGGCAAATATTAAGAATGAGTTACACTGACAGGAAAACAAATGAAGAAGTAATAAGGTTAGCAAAAACTTCAAGAGAAACACTGTACTTGAAATGCACAGAATAGGAAAATAATATAATTAGGGATGAAGGGATAATAGAAATATTAATGGGCAAAGTTGGGGATAGGAAGGCCAGGGGAAGGCACAGACCGGGATTGGTGAATTAATTTAAAATCTGGGTCCCCAGAAAGATACAAAATCTTGGAGGATTGTTAAAAACAGCTCATTTAGAGTGGGGGACTGTGATTGCCAACCCTGAGATATGAAGACATTACAGTACTCTTGTTGATTGTTTATCTAATTTCATTTTCAGTTTGTTGATATGGAGTCAGGGGATTCACTTGGCCCAAATAAAAGAGGAGAGCTCTGTATTAGAGGTCCATTAGTTATGAAGGTAAGAGTTGTGCTTTATGCAGGGACATTATTTGGTACATATTTTCATATTAGTCTTTTACCCTATACAGTATTTTGTGATATGATATATAACTTCTTCTCATCCCACAGCCAGCTTGATTATTCACAACACATTCCAACCCTTGTTATCATTATATGTTTATGTAGGCTCCTTTAGAGTCACTCCTCTTGCTCTTACATTTATTCAACAATTTTGCTGTAATTTTGACATTTGTGTAGAGACTGTAAGTGATTAAAGTGTGTAGAGAAGGATTCACAATTTCTTCCTATTTCAGATGTAACCTTTTTGATGCTATTTTACATTTAAAAAAAAAAGTTTCATCAAAAAGGTTTTAGTATAATCAATAATTGGTACTTTTCTCATAGGGTTACTTGAATAATGAAGAAGAAACAAAGAATATAATTTGCGATGGGTGGCTACATACAGGCGATGTTGGCTACTACACTGAAGACCGCATCACATATATTGTGGATCGTATTAAAGAACTTATAAAGTATAAAGGTTTCCAGGTATGTAAATAACAATAATTAAAGGACTTGGTCACCTTTAGTTGAACAAACTTTTTCCAATACCAGTACAGGAGGTCCCCAACTTACGAACGAGGTTAAACCTGAAATTTACAGTATTGTACAGTATTTTATTTACCTGATGACTTTTTTTTACTTTCATTTAATGTTTTCTGTCATTCTATTTCTTCTTTTGTCTTAAATAAAGAGATTTTAGATGTACATAAGGACTTAGGCTGTGATATAGTGGGGTTTTAAACATTGTTCTGTAAGTATGGTATGCACATAGAATGTGTTCCTACTTACAGACAGATTCGACTTGAGAATGTCTTCAGGAATGGAACCCGTTCGTCACCCGAGGACCCCCTGTAACTAATTTATTGTTATTGAATCTTGAATATCAATTTCCTGTGCTCTCACAAGGGATTCTATTACACTACAGTATAACACTTAACATTACGTAACACTCATCTCGGTGAATACAGTTGTTGATAACCAGATTTTGTCTCATTTTCAACCTAGAGTTCTATCACTCATACTTTTTTATTGTTGATTTAATAGTGTTTTACTAACCTTGTTATGCACTTAAAGGTCTTAGTTGTTGAAGTTCAGTTATAACATTATACGTAACAACAGTTGATTTTCTTGAAACAGTCCAGATAAGCAGTGTTATGTCCAGACATCCCACATAAATACACTTTTATCGGACTTTCCCATTTTCTTGACCGGGGTCTGCCCCAATTAGTCCTGTGTATCAAGGTACTACTGTACTACACACACACACTCATACACATACAAAATGTAAATATATAATAATAAAAAATATATTTATATATATTAAAAATCTCTCTGCCTCGGTCCGGTGTTTGGAAATGAACACATTGTACAGCAGTTTCGATTTGGTTGGTATTTCTGATTGTGAGTTACACCTGATAATAACAATGGTAACCGCAGTATACCACCTATTTTCTAAATGTATTGAAGTAGGGTGAACTATGATACCATATGGAAAACTAATGACAAGAAAAGGGGCAGATACAGTAATTGTATTTTGTGTGTGTACCTGTAGAACTAGTTGTAATGATTTTGCTGAAGAAATACTGTATTTCTATTTCAAATTTTTTACAGTCTCTATGCACATTATAGTGCCACCAGCATGCATTTCAGTTCTTGGTTATCTTTGCAAATAAAATTTATTTATTTATTTTTTTTTTTTTTTACTCAGGTGGCTCCAGCTGAACTTGAGGCTCTGTTGATGACAAATGAGGATATTTTTGATGCTGGAGTTGTTGGAGTTCCAGATGAAGAAGCAGGAGAGTTGCCCAAAGCTTATATATCACTGAAAGCTGGGAAGACTGTTGTGCCAGAAGACATCATCAACTGGGTACATGGTAAGTGTAATAATCATAGAATTTATCAAAGCTTGGGTACAGTAAGCCCTCTCAATCCTTAAATGGGAGGATTACCATCCATTCCTGACCATTAAAATGCACATCTTGCATAGTAATGAGTATTTTAGTCTATAGAAATTCAACTTACCTTGATTATTTCCTTTAAGCACAGTAAACCCTCGATAACTCGGCACTTATGGGGCTCTGGCCTTGCCGAGTTATCCCAAATTCTGACTTATCGAGACATTTCCCCCCCCTACAAAAATACAACAATAAAAAGTTATTGACCCATGTATGTGTACATGTTATCACTATACTAAATGTAAAAAAGTAACACTTACCAGCGCTTCAGGTGAAGAATGAAGCATCATAGTAGGTGACATAGATGCATGGTAGGTGACACAGAGGTATGGTAGGTGATACAGAGGCATGGTAGGTAATGCAGGTGGCCAGATATGCCGAGATTTTCCCAGATAATTTTATGTATCTCGGCATTTTCCGAGTTATACTAATACATTCCGAGACCATATCCATGCTGAGCTATATGAAGTTCCAAGTTATCAAATGCCGAGTTATCAGGGGTTTACTGTACAGTAATACCCCGATTTACGCAGTCAATTGAACCTGTGGAGGCCCGCGTAAAACGGGAAACGCGTAAATGGAACAGAACATATCGGATTAATTGAAATAGAGACTGGGCCGTCCCCCAAACTCCACTTTTTCAGACACAATGCCTACGTTGTAGTAAAAATAACATCTTAATTTTATGATGGTATGCAACACAATTAATAATTAAGGGAAATATCAATAATATTAGGTTTTTTAACACTTACATAAGTAGAAAAGATGGCTGGGCACACGGGGATGGGGGGTTGGTTCCGAGGCAGAGGGCAGATTATTGGCACTCACCTGTATCACTTGTATCAATTGTATCACGATCCACCACAGAGGCTTGCAGGGCCTCTTTGTCAAACCCCTCAAAGTCCATATGAGTCCATATCCTCACTATCACTGACTTGGGCCGGCTGTGGTGGGTAGTGGGTGAAGAACTCGGTAATGTTTTGATGACTGGGCGACCTTGTGCGCACCCTGCCTGTGCCGCTTCCCGCGTATATGAGTACAGTGAGTTCTGCTATAACGCGTGTTTTGACAACGCGAATTGGCTCTAACGCGATTTATGAATAGAGGAACGATATTTGTATAACGCGAACGCTTTTTTGCTGTAACGCGATTTTTGCTTACTATTTCTCCAATTTTGTGGCATTAACTGTGAATATGGTAAAGAAGAATATCTCCAAGAAGCGTTCTGGTGATCGCATTCCCAGTGATGATCGTAAAAGAAAGGCTATAACCCTTGAAGAGAAGCTCGATGTTATCTACCTCAAAATCACCCTTCTCCCCCATCAAGTTATATTCATATTTTTTCAAGGTAAAGTGTTACATTTACTGTATGATTTCATTATTAGATATGAATGTAACATTTATTTAGACTGTGCTATCCTTTGTGTTAGGCTAACTACTAAATTTTTTCGATTTCGAGTAGTAATCTGCACCTAACCCTATTTTCTCCATAAGCCCTGTTATTTCTATTACGTGAATTTCTATAACACGATGTTTTACAAGAACACAACTATCGCGTTATAGCAGAACTGACTGTAGATGCACCGCGTAAAGTGTGAATTCCGGTTCTGGCGGGGTACCACGTAAATGTGGAAACATGTGAACGGGAACCGCGTAAATCGGGGTAGTACTGTACTGTGTTTCATTAATAATTATTTTCTGTTGCATCATTTTAAATTAACATCATTTTGGAAAATTTAAAATTTGTGCACTACCACCATTACTTTTCATAACATCTGTAAACAATTTCCTCCACTTCTGGCTCATTCTAGTCAATAGCAGATGTTCCCAAATATCTGGACAAAATCATGTCCATTAATGGTAATATCTGGTGTTGAGAAGTCTCTTATTATTCTTTTCAAATTAGTTTATTAAATTTGCTTTATACAGAAGTATTCATTTTTATTTGTTTTACTTTCTTCTTAACTAGATATGGTAGCCCCACACAAACGCTTACGAGGTGGTTTGGAGGTAATTGATGTTATCCCACGCTCACCTGCTGGCAAGATTCTCCGAAAGCAACTAAAGAAGAAGATAAACTCATGAAAGAGATGCATCGTGTGAGAAGAGGTGATTGTGTTTGGATCATGATAAACATTTTAAAGAAAGGCCTGAGTATACAGACACAAAGGAAGGCTTGGAAGTACAGTAAGCGGAAATTGTGTATGACAAGAGGAGTTTTATTTTCAGAAACATGAGAAATACTTTCAGGAATATACAGATATACAGTACTGTACTGTATGTAGTGTAAGTGTAATCTGTATCTGTGCTTTTACACCCATTTACAGTCACACTGTATTAAATGCAGAGATATTTCAAACATTGCGAAAAAAAAAGATACAGGTACACACACACACACCTCCAAAAAGTATCTTTACAAGACAACAGGAGTTGCAGTGTTAATTTAAAATTCATTGCACCCTTCCATGAAGATGCTTTTTAGAGTTTTTGCATATACGAGGTGCGATCCAAAGGTTCCCGCACTGGCTTCATAAAATCTTTATTTTTCAAGATATTAAAGTGAAACTTTAGTCACCCTTAAAATATTCTTCAGAGGCCTCAATGCAGTGCTGAATCCCCCCCCTCCCACTTCTGGAAGTCCTTGTTGGTGAGGCTGGAGAACACCTTCTGTGATGTGTCCTGGATCCCCATTCTGTCCATGATCATCTTCCCCTTGAGGTTCAATTTGAACTTCGGAACAGCATGGCATCCCAGTGGCCCCCCACCCTCCATACTCTCCGGATCTGGTCCTCTGTGACTTCTGGCTGTTTCCGAAGTTCAAATTGAACCTCAAGGGGAAGATGATCATGGACAGAATGGGGATCCAGGACACATCACAGAAGGTGTTCTCCAGCCTCACCAACAAGGACTTCCAGAAGTGGGAGGGGGGGGATTCAGCACTGCATTGAGGCCTCTGAAGAATATTTTAAGGGTGACTAAAGTTTCACTTTAATATCTTGAAAAATAAAGATTTTATGAAGCCAGTCCGGGAACTTTTGGATTGCATCTCATATGTACTGTACGTACTACCATAAAATCCAAATATATATTTGAACCTGGGTGTCTGTTATAAGGCTGATACCCCCCCGCCCCCTCCAAAAAAGTGATTTATAATAGATTCTTTAATCTCATTTTAAATAAAATACACTGTTGTGATTCTGAACAAAGTTAAATTTATTAAGAATTGAATTATATAAATTGTCACTGCAAATAACTACCTGTAGTGTACCGTGACCATCATCAAGGATTGTTTCATGTTCATTACGTTCTATTTTTTAGCATATGGGGGTGAAGTTGGGTATCCTTAGCCACTAGTTATTGAATACTTTTCACTGTTTACATACATAATGTATGTAGGAAAATAAAAGTTCATTGAAATTTGTTAATAATCCATAACAAGTCTTGAAGACAAGATGCAGCAAATCAATGTTTGACGTTTGTGTATATTAGTGCTTATAAGTCGGTAATTTCTGTGAAAAGGACATTACTGAACAGCTTCCAAACTAATGTCTGTGATAGAGAGAAGCTTCAGGATGTGGTTCTACATCTTTCAGATCTTGTGATGGAGTCCATAGCCTTGAGTGTCACCATAAGGGACAGTGCTTTATTACATTGTTAAGCTAATTAGAAACATTTAAAATAATATCATTAGATTTAAGAATGAAGAATACGGTTCCTCACATCAGCTTTTCCAGTATAGTGCAATGGAAAACCTATGCAGAGATGGCAGGAGTCTTAAAAATGAGCTGTCGTGTACATTTTATAGGTGACAGCCCATTATTAGTTTTGGCCACACTTAACCATTCCAGAAATATTTAACTGTATCACCAAGGGACAGTATTATTTATGTTCATTTATTACAATAATACAGTATACCTGTAGTATATTTTTAGTACATCGCCAACATGGTGAGAACTGTTAATTTTACTATTGAAAATAATGACCTCAGGAATACTACTACTGAATATAATGATAAATTAGCTCCACCACACACATATGACATGCTATTTATGCCACACATGTTTATGTTACACACTGCACACATATGATGCACTAGCTATGCCACATATTAGTTACACCATATACAGTACAGGTATATGATACTCTAGCTGCACCACACTTGTTAGGTTAGCTGCACCACACATGATGAATTAGCTGCACCACACATGATGAGTTAGCTGCATCACACCTGATAAGTCAGCTGCACTACACATGATAAGTTTGCTGCACCACACATGATACACTAGCTATGCCACACATGATAAATTAGCTACACCACACATGATAAGTTGGTTACGCCACACATATAATACACTAGTTGCACCACATAAATTAGATATGATAAACTAGCTGCACCACATATGATATACGAGCTGAACCCAGGGCTTGGGAGAGGGGAGTGTAAATGGCTACCAAAACACCAGAGCCTGCCGGCAGGGAGCCCAATACAGCCTATAGGCTGTACCAATGATTAAATTTTAAAAATATTTTTGAATACGGTCTTCATTATACACCGGGATGTGTCCCAGAAAAATGCAACTTATAATTAAACATTTTATGATGAGGAATTTCCCCCCTTAAGAATGAATGTAATTTGGGGTATATTACAGTACAGTACAGGGTACATGCATTCCAATGTGTATAGTACTACCCCTTGAAAGCTCCGGATATGTCCCAAGAGAAAGAGAGCTTTCAGCAAATCAGCTTACAATGGAGTCATTATAACATACTGTATTGTACTGTAGTGTATTTGATATGGAGATAAGTACATTCCTAACAACATTAGTTGTTACCTTTGAATGATACATGATGGCTCGATTTGGCTACTTATACAATAAGACAACTGATTAATAAATAAACCAGGGTATGTGCAGGTTCATAATACACTATACTGTAATATTATTTATCAAGTGCTAATTAATACACTACAATATTATTTAATAAGTGCTGAAGACATGTTGTGGTAAGCATGATGACTTTTTTTTTACGGGGATTAACCCACCTGAGCAAAGGTCACTGACCCACATCAGGGCCTGGGGGGCAAAAATATAATAATAATAAGTAATAAAATTATATAAAAATTATAACCAAAAAATAAAAATAATAATAACCATAAATAAATACACAAACGAAAAAAAAAATCTAAGAGTGAGAAATGATATACAGCATGTTGTGCTGTCAATAGTAAGAGAAACAATTGAAACCCTGCAATTGTGTGTAAATGAGGCAGAAAGTCAGATCAGCAACCTGGGACTTATTCACAATTTTTGTGATGCCATATGGCAACAGGGTCCACCATTATACAATACATTATGCTTCCAATATCTTCCCAGGCGGTAGTACCTCCCTGTTTGATAGGGATGGTGCAGTCAATCAGCTGTTTGTGCTATGTAAACAAAATGACCAGGAATTTAATATGAACAATAACTCCTCTAGGGTTGTGTGTGGGTTTTCTCTCAGGAAAATTAATTATTTTACATTGTTTTATTAGCCCAGCACCAAATGAACCTAAATAATATGGGAATTATGGTGAAATTGCATACTGCCGTTATATTTGGATCGTGGGTTGAGGAGCACAGGAGGTGAGTTGTCCCCTCATTCCAACTAGTACTCCCTCCTTCCTCTGCCACCTCCTGCTCTCCCTGGCTATGCACCAAGATGTATTTTTATTCATTTATTTACAGTATTTATTTATTTTATACATGCAAACCCTCCATTGTAGAAGAACTGAATAAGGTTTTCTAAATTTTCCTTGTGTGATATAAATGTCTGTGGTGAGGTACTGTATACAGTAGACCGGCAAGTCATGATGTGGTGCCAAACTGCCTGCTACTCTCGGATGCACTCCATTTCCCACTCAAAATACTGTATACCCCTTTCCTTAATTTTTCTTTTATATTTTTATATTACTGTACAGTACTGTATATAGAAATTCCTCTGCTCATTAGGCACACTAGCACATTGAGATGAATTTTCGGCAAATTCTGTGGCTACTTACACATGACAATGGCATAGCACAATCATGTGCGGGGTGACTGGCATATTTTGGTGTGGTAGAAACTTGACATTTGTAGGGCGCTTTTATTATTACAGTAAATTTTTACATTATATTTGATGTTATTAGCACTATTTATGCACCATAGTTGGATATATAGACTAAATATAAAACAGTAGATGATGCAAACGAGGTATGTGTGAAACAAATGACGGATAATGAAAATTTCTTCCTATATTTGTTAGCGACGTATATATATGAAATGACATAATAAGGACCCCTTACTATGTATTGAAGTGCAACACACACATTAACAAATATTAATGGTAGTTTAAATGTGGGTGAATTTTGCCATACTATCCGTTTTGCATTTCTGAAGTCAGACATCACAAGCACTGTACAAGATAGGTATGTGTAGCGGGTTGGCATCATTTTCACCTTGGCTAATGACTTAGGTTTAGCTCAGCCTCACCTTGGAGGATTCGAATAGTGGCACTAATTGAGACAAAGTTGTATGGATGAGCCACACCTCTCCCCGTTAGATTATTCATAACGACATTATAACAATGAATCCAATATAATGATTCAATGAATAATACTTAATAAATTTGAATACAACAAATAATGATGTTGGTATTAGCTCTTTTCTGCTAGATATAAAAATAATATATATACCACAGGTTTAAGATTTATTTAAGGGTTTAGCATGTAACCTCATCATTAATCAAGTGCACAGAAGAGAAAAGAAAAATAAGGAAGGGAAGAATCCGATTGAAAATGTGCTAGAACTTTGTTTCCTGTCTGTATAAATAAAAAAAAAATTTAGAAAATATCAGTATGGATAAAAATTAAAAGTTTGCCTTATACTTCTGGTTCTTTGGATGTCAAACAAAAAGCTAAAGTTGAAGAGACATCATTAGTTTTAGAATCCAGAGATGTGTCAAAACAATGTCAGTGAAATCTCCTTTCTTCCTGAAAGACCATCGAGTATGCAGATTGAAGCATATGTTAGAAATGACCCTCAATCTCCACCTAATCACACTAGGTGTAAGAGGCCTGCAAACCATACAAAACACACAGAAGCCCGAGATGTTTCTCTCATGGCCTGGCTACACCACACATTTGATGCATTAGCTACACCACACATACGATACATTAGTTTCACCAAGTGTTAAACTAGCCCCATGAAGTGGGCACAGCACTCTCCTGTCTTGAAGGTCGCTGGATCATACCCAGGACGCCCCCAGTCCACCCTGTTGTAAATGTGTACATAACTTAACTGCTTGATAAGTGAATGCAGTTGAGTGCAAAAGCTTTTAATTCACTATGCTGTATTCCGGGTGTGTGGGACTCACTTTCTCCATACATATGATGAAATAATGCCACCTACATCACTACTAGGATACTGAAATGTAAAACAAAGGGAATCTGTCAGAGTAGATGGAGTACAGGCAGGGTAGTTTAGGGGGACACAGATGGACCATCAAGTGTGCATACATGAACTTTTAATTAAAAGTACAGGTAATTAAGAAATTTTCATCAATAGGACAGGATAATACTTTAATGACTCGGAAAACATTCAAACTGCGTACTACATCCTTGACCACCGAAGGGTCGAGACGTGCCTGGCGCTCCTCTCGGAGCAGCCAGGTCAACTGTTGTGTTGGCCCATACCAGCCCCCTCCCCTGAACCCTCCTCCCCACCGGAATATCAACATGTTCTCGCCAGAAGTTGCTGTTTCATTTAGGAAAGGAATGGAACCAGTGTTAAACAGAGGTGAACAGTGGTGAACGGTGCTTAAGTCAGTGAGAACAACTCAACAGTAACAGTCGTACCCGGGTTGACCTTCACACAGTGAGGTCCCAGGTACCCAGTGATAGCGGCCCGTGAGACCCAACAACCAGCGATGTGTTAATCCGTCTACAATAGGAAGGCCTGGGACCACACCTCACTCATATAACACCATCTGTGAGGGAATTACTACACCACGTCAGGCCCCTTATAACACCATATGTGAGAGAATTACTACACCACGTGAGGCCCCTCATAACACCATCTGTGAGGGAATTACTACACCAAGTGAGGCCCCTCATAACACCATCTGTGAGGGAATTACTACACCACGTGAGGCCCCTCATAACACCATCTGTGAGGTCCCTCCTAACACCATCTGTGAGGTCCCTCCTAACACCATCTGGGAGGGAGTTACTACACTACGTTTTTGCTGTTCAACACCTACAATAATCTGTATGTTCACTGTATGTTCCTTTACCTTTCTCTAATGAAGGCTTTTGTTAAACCACCTATGTATGTAATAAGTCATTTATGTCCAATGTATATTTTCAGCCTTCGGGCTGCAGAACTTTTTCAATAAACCGTCAATTATTATTATTATTATTATTATTATTATTAATATGCAAGGGACAGTGATTTTGCGTTAGAAATTTATTTAAGTTCCATGATTATCAATCTTTGGCAATATTTTGCATATTTTTGGTAACTGCTATATAAAGCTCACCAGATATCTCTAAAGCATCATGTGGGGCAACCCAATGAGTTTTACATATACTGTACTGTATATTTCAGTCAGGCTGCACTTATTTCCCCTCCCCTACAGTTCCATGTAGGTTCATATTTGTCTTGAGGATAGACAGTAAATTATATAGTCTATCTTCAATGATACTTAGATATTTAAATTATGTAGAGTAAAATAATACTGCCAGGTTCCTGTACAATATATGGACCAATGTTTCAGGGCTACAAGGGCACATTTGCATGTGCCCCTCAGTGCCCCCCCCCCTCTCCCTAGATCCAGCTCTGGGAGTGATAAATGTGGTCAAGTGCTGATAACAGTGCCTTTAGTGTTGCAAACTACTGTAGGAACATAATTAACACTTGCCTTTTAAATCAATGCATTTTAACATTTTCACGAGATAAAAAGAATGAATGAACATTTGAATAGAGAACTTGTGTTGCGTTTGCTTCTAGCCAGTCAGACTCAGAGTAGGAGAGGGATAACAAAAGTGAAGAGAAATAGATAAGAAAATGCAATATCATATAGCATAACTCATTTTTAGTACCAAAATACAAAGTGGTTATTACAGTGTAAAGGCCTGGGAATTTGGGGATAGAAATCCCATACCAGGTTAATCAGAATCTTAATAAAGGAAAGTCAAGGACCATGGTTTTCTGAGGAATAACAAACGACCATTTGAGATTGACATCTCTTTACTATAAAAATATAACACAATACTCTGACACCACTCAACAAACATCAAATAACAATTACGGGAGTCAAACAATTAATGCAGTCAACAGTTAATGGAGTTAATTAATTAAGGGAAGCAAACAATTAAAGGGAGCAAACAATTAATGGGAGTCAGCAATTAATAGAATCAAACAATTAATGGGAGTCAACAACTGAAAGAATCAAACAATGAACAGATATTTCCTATGGCAGTGGCCCTGGGGGAAGGTTCTGGAACACGGTGATGCACACTCAGGGTAGGGAAGCGTCCATTCAACTCCACACTCGAGCGACATCGTGAAATGGCAGGAGAACACCGGGGCACAGATGGAATGAGATGAACTGACGGTCGTGGTAGGTGGTACAGTAGTGGTAGATGTCCAGAGAATTGACAGTTGATAGGTGAAGGTCTGGGGACACAGCCCACGAGCCCAGGACCTATGATGAGATCACAGCCAGAATTTGATGAACAGCGGGGTAGCTAGATAGTGACTATGGCGGCTGGGTTGAATCTGCCGGTGACCCAGATAGTCGCTGCCGTTCTCACCTCTGTCCAACCGCCGCAAGTGTCTTCCGCACCAGCAAACGAGAGTTAGCAGCGGTAACGAGCAGGAAGATCGTTTCCGCCCTTACATAAGGTAACTGTCCTCGTTGCATGATGTTAAGATACAAATCCATTCAAAATTAACACGTAAAATTGCTATCAGTAAATGGCTATTCTTTATATTAAACATTTCCAAGATAGTGAAAGATGTAATGAAATTATTGAAATGTGCTCAATTTACAGTTCACTTGCTGAAGTTAAGAATAATGTTTGAACCCAAGAATCAGTTTTGTTAATATAGTACTATACAGTAATGGAAACCTGATACTGTACTGTACATATTGAATTTTGCATTTTAAATGAAAAATCAAATGTAAGAATTTCTGTACAGTATTTTAATATACTGCAGCTGAAGATATTTACTGTATATTATTTTCACTCTTGCAAAGAATCTTAAATACTGTATTTCAAAATTTTCCAATACAGTACACTAAACCCTTGTGGGCTCCATAATATGGTTCCGCAAGCACCATGGCACCTGCCAACTACAGGTTGGGGACCACTGCTGTGAAAACTATGACATGCAGGAAATGCTTTTTGCTGTGATTTTATACATAAATAATCTCTTGAGAATTTGATTTAAAATATTGTAGTGGATTTCTCCCCTACAAACGCTGTTTGTCGCTGAGTAGCCGACCCCACGAATTCCCCGGTGTATGCTTCATGGTCTGGGTCAACGGCGACCCACAAGCTGTCCTCCTCTGAGCACCCTCACCAACCAGCTCTCTCTACATCACGCTTGTAACCACGCTGCCACTTCCCAGCACCAAGCTGCATTGTACATCCAATACAACATGTATACAGAGAGCACATTGTGAGTTTCCTTTCTCCATCCCATCCTGAGTGTGAACAAAACCACCCGTACCCCACAAATGGTGACCCCCGGAGATTCGCACTCACACAGGATGGAGGAGAAACAGATCACGCTCCCAGTCTCTACAGCTACTGTCTCTACACCCCAGGTTAGACACCCTAGAGCAGCTCTGCTACTCTAAGCAGACAGCCGCTCCTCTTCCTGCCCCAAGCAGCACGTTCTACCGACCCCAGCACACCCGTCCTGCCTCAGACGCCGCCCCGGCCCAGCAGTACCCCCTGCCATTCCTCATGATGCAGCCCCTGCTCCCGACGCGGCCCATGCGCCTGAGTGCGGACCCACACACCCCTCTTTTCTCCCTCAGGTACTCCCTGCTACTGTCCTGCACCCTGCTGCTGTCGTGGACCCAGCTGCTGTCACGAGCCCTCATCCGCTTCTGCTGACACAGCCCCTGCTCCTGACCCAGGCCCACACACCCCAGCAGGCGCATCTGATGGCTCTGTACCTGCCGTGAGGGAAGCACAACATTCATCGCCTCCACACAACCCTCCTTCTCCCTCTCTACTCCCACAGATGTTGTGTATCTAGACAGTTGTCTCCTCTAGCGGCCGGCTCATCCACGCCCTCGCCGTTATGGCTCACATGTGGCATGCACCGCCCGTTCTGCCTTTCATGTGCCATGCAACCCTGTAGACAAAAAGTCTCCTACACCTCCTGGAGGGAAGGGGGGAGTACTGTAGTGGATACCTCCCATACAAACGCTGTTTGTCGCTGAGTAACCGACCCGCGAATTCCCCAGTGTATGCCTCGTGGTCTAGGTCAACCAGCGCCGCCTTACATGACGGAGGTCAACTCACTAGCGTAGCTAGGGGGGGGGGCGGTCCGCCCCGGGCGGCACTTTTGGGTCTGCTCATCACCCATATCTGCAGCTACTGGAGACGTTAATCCATCCCTTTGTATCGGCGGCAAGTTAATCCTTGTCGTGTCTGACCTAACACCTGACCCACATCATCACGGCCACGTCATGAGCTACACCCTTGCTATGAGGCCCCCCGCCACACACACAACCTGTAACCTGTTGAGGATTAAGGAAACAACTTCAAACAAGTACGCCAGTGAGCTCATGTGGTGTGGGTCAGGTGTTAGGTCAGACACGACGAGGATTAACTTGCCGCCGATACAAAGGGAAGAATTAACGTCTCCAGTAGCTGCAAAACCATGCAGTCTCGGGTCATATAAGTTCATGTACAGCCGACCAATCCACCAGTTACAAGCAATTCACTTCAGTTCTCCACAAGTCTCCATCGTGACAAGACGAGGGGAGGCTAGACGACTTTTAAGTTCTCTTGTGTTTTCGATCCAGTTATTTACTTCGTTGGAAGACATAATACTATAAGGTAAGAAATATTAAAGTATTGGTTAAAAAATATTGATGTGACTTTTGCTGCGGTACTGAGATTAAATATTAAGATTTTGTTTCACAGCATTGCGATTTTATACTAAGACACTATCCTCACTGGGGTACAGACAAAAGCCCCCCCGACAAAAGCCACCCAGACAAAAGCCCCCCAGACGAAAGCCACCCAGACAAAAGCCCCCTACTTTGATCGGGGTGGCTTTTGTCTACAACATATATATATATATATATATATATATATATATATATATATATATATATATATATATATATATATATATATATATATATATATATATATATAGAGTGAGTCACTGTGCAATATGTATTTTTTGTAGGGTCACGGGGGGCGGCAAACTCAAGGGCCGCCCCGGGCGGCACACACTCTAGCTACGCCACTGGGTCAACTATTAAGCCACGCCTACCTCCGCTATATAAGACCTGACCTCGTACTGACCACTCTCTTTTCTACCTACACCAACCAGCAACCAACACCTCCTCCTCCTCCTGCCTGGCGGCCCTCCCTCCCGCCGGCGAGCATGGCGACCCACAAGCTTGTCCTCCTCTGAGCATCCTCACCAACCAGCTCTCTCTACATCACGCTTGTAACCACGCCGCCACTTCCCAGCACCAAGCTGCACTGTACATCCAATACAATATGTATACAGAGAGCACATTGTGAGTTTCCTTTCTCCATCCCATCCTGAATGCGAACCCAAACATCTCGTGCCCCACAGTACAACAACACTAATTTTACAACATGTTCAATATCATTAGGTAAATTTTTCTTATCATAAATTCCACCCCACAAACTGCCTCTCAGTACCTGCGGTATATTATTTATATATCGTGTTAGCTGGGAGCAATGGACCGACGGGCGGTAGTTAAAAAAATGTCAGGTTATCAATTACCCAGGATAAGTATTCATAGAATCCCATAAACTTTATTTTCTTATTATGGATTATTTATACGGTATAAAAAAATGCAGAGTTCTATCTCTCATAATTTTTAAATTTTAATTACTGTACTAACCCTGTTATGCACTTAAAACACCTTAGTTGTTGCAGCGCAATAATAACATGTAACAAAAACAGCTACAATGTATTTCTTTTAACCAATATAATTAACAACAAAATTAATATAGTCGAGAAAAAATGAAGAGGACCTTGAAATTTCTATCCTCAGAGTGATAACCTTATTTACTGAAAAGGTGAAAGGATGAATAAATATTCCAATTTCCTGCACAAAAGCCCTCTATCCTGCCATTCTTCACAGACTCAAAAGAGAGGTGGATAAAGATAAAAGAAAGACATTAATGATGATGGGATGGAGGAGAAAAGTGTTGTGGCGAGGAAGCAACAAGGGCGGCAGTTCTGCGGGGCGCTGGACGGGTCAATACCTGGCACCAGCTGTACTGTGTTGTACCTACACCCTCCTGCACCACCATGGGGGATTCCGAGCTGCCATCGGGTTGGGAGAAACGTGTCAGCCGCTCTACGGGTATTGGAAATGTGTATTGATATTTTTTAGACCTATATAAGTGGTAATATTAGAGATTCTTTATATTGAAGGTTCCGTAAACACGTTAACCATGAATCCTTCAGCTGTTTGCCGCATCCCGCCGTGTACAGCACTGCGGTTAGAGTCCTGTGTTTATTTTTACCTATTTTTCGTGCTTAATTTGAATATTGTTATTTTTTATTTGGTATAACTTGTTTGATTTTTAAATTGGTGTATTGGGGATTTTGACAAAATATAACATTTGAGAAGTTTCCCATATCTTTAATGATACCCCTTAAAATGAGGAATGACCATGTTTTGCATCATGAGAACACATTTATTACTGTCATATAAGTTTGGCTAAAAGTTTACACAACTGTTACCTCCGGAAGGAAATGTGCTATGTGCTTGAATTTTTTTGTACACACTATTAAAATAAGAACATAAGAATGGAGGAAACTGCAGCTGGCCTATTGACCCATACTGGGCAGTCCCATTCACACCCAACCCCTATTGCTCATATATCCATCCAACCTGTGTTTGAAGCTATCCAGCGTATTTGAGTTAATGATGATATTTTTTGGTAACTTGTTCCATTCATCCACTACTCTATTTCCAAACCAATTTTTACCTATTTTGCGCCTAAATCTAAATTTGTCTAATTTAAAACCATTGTTACGAGTTCGCTCCTGGTTTGATAGTTTGAGTACCTTTGTAATGTCCCCTTTGTTTAGCCCTGACTGTCATTTATACACCTCGATCATGTCGCCCTTCACTCTACGTTTCTCGAGGGAATGCAAATTAAGATGCTTTAACCTGTCTCTGTACTCAAGATTCCTAATGCCCAGGATTAGTCTTGTCATTCTCCTCTGAATTCTTTCTAGGGATTCTATATCCATTCTGTAATACGGTGACCAAAATTGAACTGTAATCCAAGTGAGTTCTCACAAGCGCAAGATATAGTTTTAGGATGACCTCGCTAGTCTAACACTCCTTCGTAATGACCTAAGTACTTTATTTAGCCTTGTTTTGAGCAAATACACATTGTTTACTTGGCTTAAGATTCCTACTTATCATTACTCCTAAATCTTTCTCACAGTCGGATTTCTCTATAACATCGTTGTTTATCTCATGTCTGGTTTCACTGTTTACGTCTCCTAAACTAAGTACTTTACATTTGTCCACATTGAATTTCATCTGCCATTTTTCAGACCACTCAAAATTTTTTTTTAGATCTTCCTGAGTTTTGCAGAGTCCTCGTCAGATTTAATTACACACCCTATTTTAGTGTCATCAGCAAATTTACTTATGTTACATAGAACTTAATAGAACCTGACCAAACAAACTCATCCCATTAGGTCAAGCTGTAGTAGGTTTTATGCATTTTCGTGTGCATTTAAGTGTTTAATAGTGTGTACAAAAAATATAAACCAAATCACACTGAGCCAAAGAACCTAGAAAACCCTACCTAATGATTGTCATAAGCAAAAGAACCTAGGAAACCCTACCTAACGATTGTCACGAACGAAATTAACCCTAAATGATAACTTACCTTAATATTTGGCAAGCAAAGTAAGCAAAATAACCTAGAACACCTTACCTAACTTTTTTCACGAAAGCAAAAAATCTTAAAGAACTTACCTTAATATTGAGGGCAATTGCGTAGGAGCGCTTATTACATTGAAACTCGTATATTTTGTTATTGTGTAAGTTTCTTCCGCATTTGGAACATTTACAAGTGCACTTAATTAAATCATAGTAACAAATAAGAGCTAACAAACGAGAATCATCAAAAACTAGGCCTGATAATTCGCGATAAGAATAATCATAACCACCGCAGGCCAACGATGTAACGAGACGCTCTAACATGTAATAATCACGTCATGTACCCTCCCTTGGGGGAACTGTATAAGAGGGAGAACACACAGTTCAAAGAGAATTGTGATGAATGTTAAGGGTATAGAATGACAAGAGAATCCAATCAGAGTAAACGATCATGTAAAATTAGAAATATGGCACATTACATCATTTATTGCTTGATAATAAAAGAAAAAAGAAATACTATCGATGATATAAAGAAAACAGAGAATGCATTTAATAAATAAACAAAAGAATAAAGTGATATTTAAGTAATTGCAAGCTTAATAAAACTGCATAATTATTTTATTAAAAGGATCAGTAATAATGGAACAAAATTGATACAATTATACAGGAAGCGAGCAATGGCGGTGGGACAGGAATTGTGAAGCAGGACTGACTTACAGTAAGACAATAAATTTTGGCATTTGAAATGCACCTACAGACATAATTTTAATGCCATAACATAACATCAGTGTTCGCCGTGTTTTTACCCCATAATTTCCCTCACCTTTCGTGCCCCGCCTACTAACAAGGAATTTAAGATCGTAGGATAGAGTAATTGAAAAAAATTCTGAAAAAAAATATAGTAAAGAGTTGTCGTTTCTTTTAACCTACAGTACTTAAAATAATCTAAACCATAAGTATAGCAAAAATAAATAAAATCAACAAATAACTTCTAGTGGTAACGGTTTTGTAAACATATTCCTAAGTTAGTTCAGGAATAACACTCTTGGGTTGATCATAGTGATTCTGGTAATTATTTATGATTTCACGGCCGCTGATTTTTCATAGAAAACGAATTCAAAAGTGCTGCAAATTTAGTGTGTTTTATAGTGGACACTCGTAGTTTGGGCAAATGTGCTAAAGAGTGGGCATTTCTAAATTAAACCCAACCTAACTTTAGTTGATAAGTAAAGCAAGCGGCAGAAGCGTTGTTAGAAGACCTCACCAAGAAGGCAAATGTGGAGGACCTCACAGCCTATGCATTATTTGTTTTGATATTTATATTCTTACTATTTTTTCATCATTGAGTTCTGGTATAATAATAATTTTTATGGAAATTGATTTATTTTGGTAAACAATTAGGCGTCTAGGCGCGCATTACTTCATCTTTATTGGCGTGATGCGGCGGTATACTGCCAATCATCTCCGAACCCCCCCCCCTCTCCCCCAGGCATATTAAACTGTAAAAACAGTATTTTTTTTTTTTTTTTTTACAAGTTGCCTATAATGGCCCATAATATTTTTGGCTGCAGCTCTAGGTATATCTCGTTTTTTTCTAACAACTTTTCTTTGTAACGTTTCTGTCGCAAATAATTCGTTTTCTAGAAAATTACATTAATTTGTTAGATTATGGGCAATTGTAAAAAAAATTACTGAAAGAGAACTTACTATTATATGGTGTAATTTTAGTTTTTTGTGGATGTGAGGGCAGTGACCCACTCCATGTGGCTCGGAAACATATACTGACAACTGGCGTCGATCGAAAATGATTGGCTGTGTACTGCCGAATCACGCCGAGAAAGACATAGTGTGTGCCTAGTCACCTAATTATCTGCCAAGCGAAGCAATTTCCATAAAAATTATTATCATTCAGAACTCACTGATGAAAATATAGTAAGAATATAAACATCAAAAATATTTCGTTGGCTGTGGAGTCTTCCATATTAGCCGTCATTCTCAACAAAAGAATAAAATTTGAAACCGTAAGAGCTTGTTGGGTATGAAATATGTGGGTGGGAAGATGTGGATGTAGCCAAGTGTGCTTTTTGACCTATAGTAATGGTTAAGAACAAGGTGTCACTAAACTAGCGGTTCTGTGGCTAGGTTAGATTACATTATGTTTGGTTAGGTTGGATATCTAAATACAGGGATAAACGAAAATAAAATTTTGCCGAAGTTGACCCCATCATATTAAATAGAAAGTACGTACTTATATTGATATCTGGTACCAATGAAAGCATCATGGTGTGATTTTACATTTTTTGTGGAAGGTGAGAGTATGCTCGGACCGAGCAGGTCAGTTGTAAACAAACTGGTCAGACGACAACATGCGCTGACTCACTAGATTTTTCGGAGGAGTATTTATGGGAAATAATTTCTGAGGGAAATTTTCACTTGTTGCTACTATACAAAATCTAACTTGAAACTATGTTTTTCCGGTGGTTTATTATGTGTTATGAACGAATTTGACCTTCATTTTTGACACAAACCAAAAGTTTCTGAGATAACCCCCCCCCCCTCATCTCAGAATCTAGAGATTTGCTATAAAAATCATGGTACTGTAAAGTGTTCACAACTCCCTATAAACCATCATAAATTTTTTTTTAACCTAACCTAACCAGGGGGCTCCAGTCATTCAATGTTCTGGGTTTGTACCGCCACGTATGAACATACATAATAAAATGTTAAATATAGTATCTCGCTTATACGTAGTTAGTGCCAGAGATACCATAGAAGAAATGTCAAAATTACTGATTGTAGCTATAAATTTCCCGGGGTTCGTTTAGTTGCAACAAGTGAAATAATACCATTTCTTCACATACAAAGCATGTACAGTACAGACATCACTTAAGTGTCATATGATAATTTTTTGGCCTCTTTTAAAATACTTACTATACTAATAAGAACATCTTTGGAAAAAAATTTCAAAATTGAACAACTGGTCAGGTCAGGTTCTGTGTGTCGTATTGTTTTTTTTTACTTACTATCATGAATGAAATTGAGTTTTTTTTACATCATCATTAATTATGTACACAGCCGATGCTGGTGTGCGTGGCACTGACATCTTTGTTTATCGGAGCATCATCATGCATTGTCAAGGTTGTTGTCCAAGCATTTCATAGAGATAAATATTAACATTTCTGTTTCATATGACTAAGAAACAATAGCAGCAGCAGCTTTATAAAATGTAACTATAGAAAATAATAATAGCTTTCTTCCTAAGTTAATAATTATATCCCCGAAAAGAATGAATGACATTATTTACCCCTTTACTGTGGGATGGTGCTTTTAACATTTTAATTGGCTAATGCCAGATAATTTTATTCATCACAGGTGGTTAATAACAGCAGAAAGGTAAGATTTGCAATTTTCAACTTTTAACAATATGTACTGTATATTTATTAGTTTGGCAGTACACATAAACCAACAAAACAACCCACCTAACCTATGATTAAAGTTTATTGCTCTTATTATTGTTATTATTGTATGTTACTGTTTGGTTCATGTGGGCATATAGCAAGACAGACAAGATTTCATGTGGGGAAAGTTTGCTAGTAGATAAGCATTGCATATGTCACATGCAAGATGGCCATCATTGAAGAGGGTGTGTGACCAACACCTGTCATTGTTATTTACAGGACAAAAACTGGTAATAATGGAGCAGACGGCTAACACCAGAAGGAGTTGTTCGATTTCGTTCATTTTTTCCACAGATGTCCTTTGGATGATTGTAAGTAATAAAAATGATGCGACGACTTTTTATTTTAATTATAAGTATTTTTTGTTTTTTCTTATTCTGCAAACATAAATCACCTGCGGTGGGCAGGACATGAAGGATTAGGGAAATTGCCAGGAACACAAAAAAAACTGATCATATAACATTAAAAGGATGTGTCAGCATACTTTGTTTGCGAAGAAATTAATTATTTACCATAAATATTCCTAAAAAAAATATGCCGTGTCGGCGGCTCAGTGTGCTATTGTCTGCTCTTAAGTTTGTTTCAGTAGCTGATAGTACTCTCACATCCACAAAAAAAAAGTAAAATTACACCATGCCGCCTCAAGAAATCTACTTTCATTGATACCAGTTATCAAAGTGCAAGATCTTTCTGTTTAATATGCCAAAGGGGAGAGTTCTCCTAGGAAGTTAGGTAAAGTTTGGTGGGTTTCTTTGGTTAGTTCAGATCCTATTAGGTTCTATGCATTGTCGTATTGTTTTTATTACTTATTATCACCCAAAGAACATCTGTGGAAAAAATTAAACAACTCCTTTTGGTGTAAGCCGTCTGCTCCACCTTTACCCAAAAACCTGAACAGGAAAAGTTATATTCTTTCCCATTGTTTTTAGTCTTGAGGCAATAAAATTTTTTCTATGGGGATTATTCCTTGGGTGGCCACTGTTCTTAAATATTACCAGCTCTGTATTGAAGATACTGTAAAGCTAAAGTTTTGCAAACACCGGCAAACGACCCTAAATCATATGGTAGTGTAGGGATACAAGTCTAAATTGTATGTCAGTGTTGGGGGAATAATTGCCCAGTAGGTGAGTACAATGACCAGACTAGGTTTGGTTCTTTTAGTTATGTTTTATTTCCTCATTTCCCTCTCCTTTAAAGCACTGGTGGGGTCAAGATTGACAAGGGAAGAAAGGTCATAAATCAGTAATTATAGTTTCATTACCATCACTGTGTTCAGTATGAAAAAAAAATATATAAAAGATTGCTGTTTTTCGTGCCTTAACTGTTTTCAGGTGATTACCATGCAACTACCGAAGATAAAGTTTTCTTGCCTCATGAAAAGGCCAGAAAATTTTGAAATTACTGTAGTACTGTACAATTTTTACAATATTTTCTGTCCTCAACACTAATCTACAGTATGTCTAGTAATTCTGAGTTCCAGTGCCTTAACTCCTATTTTTAGATCCAGTATGTATCATGGAATCCATTCATAGACGGGAATTTTTTTTAATAGATAACTATCATTTTAGGGTAGGTTGGTTCATTATATGAATGAATATTCCCAGATAATTTGATATGCATTTATTTAGTAAAGGTTCATAATACATGAAGTGTCAAGACTTAATTTGAATGTGGTCCTAATGGCAAACAATCCCCACCACTCAATTACTTCTGGCAACTGCTGGTCAATACCCACCACCTCAATGATATAAAGAAAATATTCTGACACTTTATTTACTGAACTTAATAGGCTAATATAGTTTTCATCTATAATCAAATCATGTCTATGAAAGAAACGAGATAAACGTCCTGGAAGTACAGTACAGTGAGTTCTGCTATAACGCGAATTTGCTCTAACGCGATTTATGAATTAGGAACGATATTTGTATAACTCGAACGCTTGTTTGCTATAACGCGATTTTTCCTTACTATTTCTCCAATTTTGTGGTATTAACTGTGAATATGGTAAAGAAGAATATCTCCAAGAAGCGTTCTGGTGATAGAATTCCCGGTGATGATCGTAAAAGAAAGGATATAACACTTGAAGAGAAGCTCGATGTTATCAACCTCAAAATCACCCTTCTCCCCCATCAAGTTACATTCATATTTTTTCAAGGTAAAGTGTTACATTTACTGTATGATTTCATTATTAGATATGAATGTAACATTTATTTAGACTGTGCTATCCTTTGTGTTAGGCTAACTACTAAATTTTTTCGATTTCGAGTAATCTGCACCTAACCCTATTTTCTCCATAAGCCCTGTTATTTCTATTACGCGATTTTCTATAACACGATATTTTACAAGAACACAATTATCGCGTTATAGCAGAACTACCTGTATAGGATGTCTTAAACATCCTGGAAGTATAGGATGTCAGTTAAACATGCTGGAAGTTTTACCTGGCTACAATGCCATGATTAATCACTATTATATCAGTAAACACTAATAATAACGGTAAATCCAGTGAAATATGGCAGGGAGTGAGGAGAGTTACAACTGCAGATGACTCTCTAACTTGTGGTTACTCGCTCGAAATACATATCTTGTATGTAGTCTAATTTGATAACGGTGATGGGCACAGTGATATGTGTGTGAAGTGAACATATTTTTGACGTAGTGGGCTGTAACTACGTTGCGAACCCAGCCGTGCTCTGACTCCCTTCCCCAGTGTGAGGTCATGGCATACACTCAGCGCAGCAGCAGCCACACATCCCTGAGTCAGCTGGGTGGCTGCATGGCTGAACTGTGTCACACTGCCCAGAGGATGGTTTGAGTGTGGCAGGAGCTACTTTATGTACATGAAATATGTGCTACATAGTAGAGTAACATTGGATGAAGCCCTTTTCATATCTGACTCAGTTTTGAACCCTTTACCAATAGATAACTACTTATATGCTAAATTTTTACCATATACTTTATATATACAACCACTGTTAGCTGCTTCAGTTTTTTCTCCAAAACTAAATGCAGAATTCTCATAAAATGCTTCAAGATGGTTAATATCAACAATGTAGAGAAAAATCATGAATTCACTTAAATGTACTATACTGGAACATGGGCAGAGGTGGTTCATATTTATGCAATACAGATATTCTTGTGATGTTTTTTATTGTATTTTCTTGTAAATACAGTACCTGTATTGATGTTACAGGTCAGACCTACTATCTCAATGTATACACCAAAGAAAGCCAGTGGGATGCACCAACAGAGCCAGCCAAACCAGCAGGAGGGAGTGCCGGTGGTGGTCCTGACCGTGTGCAGTGCTCCCATCTGCTTGTGAAACATGCAGGTTCTCGTAGACCTTCTTCATGGCGCCAAGAGAATATTACTCTTTCTAAGGAAGAAGCTATGGACCTCCTAGAAGGTGAGAATTGATTACCTTCCCTTAGATTCTCTCATTTTCCCAGGTCTGCTTATTTTGATACCTCTTGAACAATTAAGGATTTAGGGATAGTGTGAAAAAATTTGTCATATTCTTGGGTACAATATTCACATAAAGTTAATAGATTTGTAAATGAAAGAAATGTTTGACAGTGAGCTGAATAGGGTTTGCTAAAGGGATATATAAACCTTTCAAAAGAATGGTAAATGTAATTGGAAAAAGAATTATTCTGAGGTGGATGATAGAAATAGGGGGGAATGAGGAGATGATCGGATGTGGTGAAAGATACACTGAAAATGGGGGGAATGGACATTTGGGAAGCAGCTGTGTTACATGGAGTTGTATGTGTGTGTGTGTGTGTGGGGGGGGGATCTCCCACCCTGTTGTTAACTTTTCACAATTCTGTTTAAGGCTGGCTTATGATGCATGATGTTGGGGTTAAAGGTTTGGACAAATAGCTAAAAAAGAAAAGGAATTAAATTTTGAGATAAAAGTAGCATTGTGTTAAAGTATACAGTACACTGCAATACATGCTTGAATATTGTATGAATACAAGTTTAAGGGGTTGAGTACTATACAATACTTGTGTTGGAAAATTAGTGGGCAAACAAGTAATAAAAATGAATACACTGATTTTCTTTGAGCTGCACATATGCCATTATGATTTATAACAGTTCAACTACTGTACAGTACAGTATCTCATTAATTACTGTCCTTTGAAGGTATCTGAAATGTCAAATAGGTTTATTACATTGTGTGTTTAATGTGTTTATTATTATTATTTTTTTACTGAAATCATGTATTTTTTCTGTTAAAGGATATCGTAAAGAAATCACATCAGGACAGTCATCATTTGCTGAATTGGCTGGCAGGGTGAGTTCAACTTTTTTTCGTATTTAAAGTACAGTGCATCATTTTTTTTTTTATTAATTCTGATACCTTTTTCTACACTATTCAGAATCTACAGTACAGTAGAGGTTACTCATAATGGGCCTGCTCTATACGTACACCATTATTGTGAACATCTGACGGGGTACCTATCTTTAAGGTGTGATGTCCAGAGATACTTCAACATAGTTTTAGAGCATGTAACAAAAAAGTAGCAATCAAGCCTTTTAACCAGACTCTAGGGACTTCTGACCCCTTGGGTTTCACTGTAGATTGGCAAGAAAATTGTCTATCCTATACTGTAATGGAAAACCCTTGGTAGCAACTACTACCTTTATGCCTCAGTAACTATTTTACAGCAACCAAACATACAAAGCATTTGTGATATTTCCTTGTAATTCCAGTAAATTACTCTATACAAAATCATTATTCATAATAGGAAAAGACCAAAGCTTCCCAGTCATAGATTTTTCTGCTCTTTCAGGTGTCAGACTGTAGCTCAGCCAAGCGTGGGGGAGACCTTGGACTCTTTGGAAGAGGTGCCATGCAGAAACCCTTTGAGGATGCTGCATTTGCTCTTAAAGTTGGAGAGCTGAGTCAGATGGTGGACACAGATTCTGGGGTACACATTATTCTTCGTACAGCATAGATTGGCTCCACAAACCTCCATTCTTCAGCTAGTGGCTTAAAACTTGATGTGATTAATTTCCTGTTTTGTCATATACTAGACACTCAGGAATTTATTTCTTTTAAGTGTTAAAATATATTTGCAGTTATACTAAGTTTCGTTACAGAAACTTTCATTGCCTCTTAGCTTTCAAATGCAGAATAGTTTAAAGTTAAAACAGTCATTTAAAAGGGATTAGGCAATGCTTCAGTATCAATAAAATATTACAATAAAATAATCTTGCCATTTAATTAACCTAATTTTTTTTTATTTCAGTCTTATAAATCACTTACTGAAAATTCTTTTATCACCAAGTACAATATATTATGATGATTGTTCATAATTAATATGATGATATCCTTTATTTTTAACCTTATTGATTTTAATTACACCATGTTTCAATACTGTACGTAATCACGTTTCCTTAAAAGTCGCCATGAGTTTTTAATCCCTGTAATAACTCTTCTAGAGAGAGTATGTGGGAGTTTTGCATTGGCATAAAATTTTGATCCATTTATAGTCTAGGATGGTCCGGCATTACTTTTGAATACAAAGATAGTAAAAAACTCCTTCAACTGCACAAAAATCACATTTGGTTCAGTCTGGATTACTATAGGCATAAAAATCCTACCTCCAGAAAGATTTAACATCCCTAAAAAAAGGTGCAACATAGCGACTAAGATGATTCCGAAACTATGTCATCTTGATTATCCGAGTAAACTGAAGGCCTGAGAACGAACAACCCTTCAGACAAGGCACGATAGGGCAAATCTCATTGAAACATTCAAAATACTAAAAAAGATGGAGAATGTGAACCCGAGCCACTTCTTTGTGATAACAAATACCACTGACAGGAGGAGACATAACTTTAAGTTTGCCAAATTATCATGCAGTATAAACATCAGGAAATTCTTCTTCAAACCTATGGAATGGTCTACCAGCCCAAGCTGTGGAATCACATATAGGACTGGGCTTCAAAATAGCCCCTTGACAAAATTATCAAGAACAGTGAAGGGATCCAACACAGGCCATTGGTCTCCTTCCTTTGGCATGGCCACCTCTACTAGGTATTCATTAGGTAAAAAGGTAAAATCATATACAGTACATTGTACACGTGTGTACAGTACATATACTGTATGTATATATATATATATATATATATATTTATATCTATATTTATATCTATATCTATATCTATATCTATATCATGGGGGGAGCGGATGTAGTACGTACATACAGTACGGGGCGATAAACACACCACTATCTAGCCTCCAGGAGTCCCTTCTCAGTTGCTGTTAAGAGACAATTATGCCCACCCCACCTGTCAGTTTTATATACACACTATGGAAATTTAAGTTTCATAATTGATTTACATTTTTTTTTTTTTTATTAAGACGCACAGTTCTTATTTCGGTACAGATGCGTCTTTAAATCAACACTTCAATATATAAACTGTATGTACACATCTGTACACAAACATTCTAATGCAGAAATATACATAATGACATACACAAGCACAAATACATATTAGGGAACATTTTCCATGTCGTTCCATTAGGCATGTTGTCATTATCATGAGAGAGATGAGGGTGTCCCTCTCAATAATTCCATCATCTATTTCCAATCATATTTCCACTGTACTTATAACCAGGATAGTTTCACCTTCTGTGGAGTGAAGTCAAAGGTTAAGTTCACAGCAGGCTTTGTGTACAGTGTACTCAGTTCTATATTTACATGTAGTGTAGCAAAGATCTGGCAACTGACCCCTTTACCAGCAGCTCTCTCACTCTCTACCCTGTAGTCATGAACATAACACACTAAGATTCCTTCTGTGACACTGTGATATCTAGTATGAAAACTGTAGATGTCAGGTTGGAAATATTTGAATTACATGATATTTTTGACTCGACAGGTTTCAAGTTTTTTGTCCACAACAAGATGTGGCAATAATTATCTTGCTAGAACGCTATCTGAACTTAACCTAAAATAACCTTGATCGCATTGTGGACAAAAACTTGATACCCACAAAACGATACTAAAATTAATTCGTGTTCTGGAATATTGAGACCTTCCATAACACCCTGTGGCTGTTTTGTAGGAGCCCAAAATGCGAATTTAGCTTTCTGGTAATAATATTTTGTCCAGAACACATTGTTGTTGTTTTTTCGCTCAGTGAGCGAATTCGGTCTTTCAGCCCAACATATATATCACTCACTTTCAATATTATCCTTCTTCTTCATTAGTTGTTTATCGATACATATGGTGGCTGTTGAGCTATTCTTGGTCAAAATGGCTTATTGTTTACCATTGTAAGTATACCTGTCTATATCTGCCCTATATACAGTCCCCTTCACTAGTGCATTTACAGGGGCTCCTCATATAAACATTCCACCAATCATTTACTGTGACATTTGTTTTAATTTAATTCCATAGAATGTTTACTATTGTGGGTTTCCTTCTGTTGAATATAAACAAACACAGGGCTGCCACACTGCACAAAACCTGACGTGCCCCTGGAAACACACAAGTGAAAGGGACTGTATATACCTGCACAGTGTTTGTATACCTGCACTCTTTCTATGCAGTATATACCTGCACTGTCTATGTACAGTATGTGATCTCTTTATCAATCAATGTAAGATTTCAGTGACTGTGTCACTTTTAATTCCGTTTTAAATAAATGGAGAAAGGTTATAAGAGTATCAATCTCTCCCTTTGTATTGAGCAAAGTTTGACTTAAATAAAGTAAGTGAAAATACCCATTGACTAATTATAAACAAGTGAACATATGTGAATAGGAACCTGACTGTTGAAAGACAGTACTGTATTTATAAGTGCATTCATGATTATGTGGTAAGTCAGTCAGAGGAAGGACTAACAATTACTACTTATTCTCAGTGAGAAGTAACCTCCCTCTTACACATCTTCCATTCCTACCATCTGTGTGATGTAATGAATTAATGATTAGTGCACCAATTATCATAGATTCCTCCACCCCTTCCGTTATTATTCCTCTCTTTCTTCCCTCCCTCTTCAGTTACCAGGGAAGGAGGACAGGGAACCCTTGGGGGGAAACTAACTGCAGGTATCCCCCACCTCCTTCGCTCCCCTCATTCCTCCCTCTCCTACATACGTCCTCCTTCTTCTGTCTCCCTCTCTCTACGATAGAAGGAAGGAATAAAAATAAATAGAAAAGTGGATTTCAGAATTAAACAGTAATAAATAGATAATTAAAGAACAAAAGCTTAGAGGTTACATCCATCACAGCATCTCGTATAATGTTCTCTAGTACTTTACACACTATGCTGGTCAAGCTCATCGGCCCATAATCATTTGTGGAGGGACGATCTCCCTGTTTGAATATTGCACAAACATATATAATTTTTCAGTCGTTGGGGATCTTTTACTCGTCCATGCATCTGCAGAACAGGATGTTAAGGGGCCCAGGTAGTTATTTGCGCAACTCTCTTAACACTATGGGATTCACGCTGTCAGAGCCAGGGCTTGCATGAACCTTTAGCTTTGGCAATTTGTTTCTAATACACTCCTTTGAGAACTCAATGTGCTCCAGCAGCAAAAGATATTACGGACTGTCTCTCTAAGTACTGACAGACGGTAAGTGGGGGTAGACTGGCAGCGGGAACGTGTTAGTCTAGGTCCCCGACGCCATGTTGGTGCAGGAAGACGTGGACGGTGTGAGCGTGCGGGTTAACCACCAACAGGAGGATGTTTTGGGAGTGAGTAGGATCCTCGGGGACCCACGCCCCACACGCCGCCTTCACCCTTATCTGGGCGGCCTTTGACTTCACAACAATGCGCCCATTCTCAATTATGGGTCTGAGGAAGAGAGGAAAGGGGTGGGCACTTTTACTTTTAATTTATTCTCTTCGCCACTGATCAGCTCGTTAGCCACTTGGGCGGTCAGTTACGTCTCTGTTATGCACTGTTGGTAAGTACTGTACTGGGCATGTACTGGCTCCTGAATGTATTTGTACCTGCTCCAGTGTTGATCAAGTCTATTCTTGAAACAGCTCACACTCAGTGCCATCACAACACTGCCTGCCAGATTACCGTATTCCAAGAGTTTACAATTCTCACTCAAAAAAGTTTGCCTTCACAATTTTCTGGACTTGTGGCTTCTTCAACCTTGAGCTGTGACCCTTTGAGGCGAGCGTCTGCTAGCTCCAGGTATGGACACTCAACTGAGTAGTGCTCTCTTAGATGTTTATAAACTTCAATTAGGTTCCCCTTGTCCATTTATAATATAAGCTAGGTAGTTGCAGGTGTTCTAATCTCTCTGGGTAACTAAGGTGCCGTAGTGCTGACACAAGTCTGGTGGCCCTCCTTTAAACATTTCCAATCAAGTGACAGTCTCTAGCATATCTCGGGGACCAGAACAGAGTGACAGTACTCCAGATGGGAAGCACCTCACTCTTAAAGATCGTTACGAAGGACGGACCGTCTAGATATCTGAACGACATTCTTATAAGACCTAGTAGTTTTGTTGCCTGATTCACCTTCTCACACTGGGTCGAGTACGGTAAGTTCATTGTCAACATGCACACCCAGGTCATTTTCAAATTCGGCCTCTATTAATGCTGTTTCTTCGTCCCGCTGGGCTATGCAATACGCCTCCTTATTGTTGGTATGACCTACATGCATCCTCTTACACTTCGTGATATTGAATGCTCAATCTTATCAGACATTTCTTTGATGACTTTTGAAGCTCACAGAGATCTTTCTGCAGCTCTTCACAGTCTGTTTGGTTCTTAGTTTCCCAGAATAACTTGGCACACAGTAGAAAGTCTTGGCAAAATCAAGACATATGAGTATATTGTCAATATTGCCACCCTGTTCCAGCATTTTAGTTCAAACATCCAGCACCTTAAATAATTGTGTCAAGCTGGAGCGACCCAGCATAAATCCGTTTTGGCAGTCCTTTACAAAGTTGTTTCATAATAGATGTTCCAGCATGGCATCTCTTATATAATGCTCTCTTGTACTTTACACACTATGCTGGACATTGCTGGTCAGGCTCACTAGTCTATAATTATTCGTGGGGTGGCAATCACCCTGCTTGAATATAGGACTTACCTAAGCCATTTTCAAGTCACTGGGGACCTTTTGCTCACCCTGACATTTACAGAACAAGATCTTAAGGGGCTCAGTAAGCTCGTTGCACAACTCTCTAACACTGAGATGTACCATGCCAGGCTGGGACTCTGATGAACCTTTAGCTGTGACAGCTTATTTTGAGAACATGATGTGGGTCAGCGCTGTGTCAAACCGTCTTTCCTCAAATGCAGGAGTATCGTTTGCATCCTCTCTTGTGAACACCGAGGTCACAGCTCAAGGTTGAAAAAACCGCAAGTTCAGAAAACTGTGAGTGCAAACTTTTTCAGAGTGAGAGTTGTGAACTCTTGGAACGATCTGCCAAAGAGTGTTGTGACGGCACCTAGTTTTTGAGCTGTTTCAAGACCAGACTTGACAAGCACTGGAGCAGGTTCAGATATATTAAGGAGCCAGTGCATGCCCAGTACTTGCCAACAGTGCATAGCAGAGACGTGACCGACCACCCAAGCAGTTAATGAGCTGATCAGTGGCGAAGAGGATAAAAGTAAAAAAGTAAAGTTCAATACTGTCGGACCCTTCACCAAAGAAAACAACGACATTTTAGGACTAACTCATATCATGTCTCAAAATGTAGTGTTATTACTGACTACTCATACTTAATAGTGATTTTGTTCAATGATTATCTACAGTATTAGTATACAGTACAGTATTCACTTTAATAAGAAAATGGAGAGAGCTTACGTGACGAGGTCTTTATAGAGGGCCCTGGTGACGACTAGGTATTGGTGAATATTATCCTCGAACTGGCAGCACTCACCCCCCAGAGCCACCAGACGGAAGAGTCTCAGCAGCAGTTGTTGACGGTCTGCTTCCTTCAACACATCCCACAGCTCCCCGCCCTCATCCACCAAAACCTGACCATGACGAATTTACGGTAAACTTAAAAGTGTCATGGTTATCAATGTCACTGCCATAACCTACCATAATTTAAAAAAATAATGACTATATAATTACTAATTTCATATACCCATTCTCCATTATTTCGATTTTTTATCCATCGAGTGAAATTTAATCAATTTATGGAGAGCACTAAAAGGCATGCATACCCCATGAGACAGCATTATTTAAGAATGACTAAGGTAATATGATAATAAGATCAGGTGGATGAATCAGAGATCTAGGAAAGCCTGCAAGAGAAAATACCAGATGTGGAAGAAATATCGGAGCAGAGGGCATCATGTGGATTATGTAGTCCAGTACAGTACACACAAGAGCCCTAAATTTGGTTACAAATGTATTCAACCATTCTATCATAAGTAAGTGCACTTACTGATCTGATTGTGACCTAAAATCTGTCTTCCTGGTTCTGATATATTTGAACGTGAGTAAAAAAAAATTCTGAGCCTTTACCTAAGTCCATTGGTAAACTTTCTTATTGTCTTTCTTGGACACATATTGTTTGTAGTTATAATCATTTAAATATCAAGATCAAAGGTCATTCGATCAAATGACCTTCCAGATTTCATGAATTGATACCAACCCTCAATGGTTCTGGGGGATTTCATTTACCCACAGCCATAAAATTCTGTACAGTATTTAGCTACCGGTAGTTTCGATCAATTTAATGATTTTTGTTTTTGTTTTTAATTTTAACAAATAAAATGTGATTGATCTATTAGTACAGTAGCCGTGGACAGTACTCGTGGTATAAGTTACCTTCTTGAGGTTGTCGTCGAGGACAAGGTCGTGGTGATATTGTTCAGGGCAGCGGACGATCTCACCGTCGTCTTTCACCACCTCAGTCTCGTACAGCCGCCGGAACACATCCATGGAGGTGAGGGAGCAAGGCACTTCCTCCACACACTCCACCCGTGCGCCGTACCCTACCAGTTAATATATTTGGTAGTGTTTAGAGTTCTGTCAACAGACTCACACCAGGTATACCACTCTATTGACAGATTCTTAGCACTTGGACGTCTCGAGATTTAGGTAACCTCTAACTTAACACTACCTTTACCTAATCTAACTAGTAACCTTTAACTTAACAATAACGTAAACTAACCTAACTAATACCTAACCTTAACCTAAGCTGGCTTAACCCAATTTAAGGAACCGAATTTATCCTTTACATAATCTAACCTGAAACTCGTCAACGTTAAAATGTCTTACAGAGATACACTGAACATACACAGTGAAGTCATGTGCAAGCAAACAGAGGCCACGAGTGAAGGACGAGGTAATGGTCCAGCAGATAAGTTTAAAAATATGAAAGAATTTTGACTTTAATCTTAAAAGGATGATATTTGGTGCAGAGCCAGGGAAGGTATAAATGAAGATATTTGGTTATAGGAACACTTGAGATTCTTTAGTGTCCCTATGGCCAATTCCTGGATCTGTGCCAAATTCCATGCTTTTATCATTAGTCACAATTCTTTCACATACTGTATTTGCAATAGCTGAAGCATCGACGGAATCAAGAACTTAGGGCACCGATGGAGCTGAGACCTTCCTACCTTCAGAATCCTTAAACCGAAATCCAGTTTTGCAGTGATAACTCCTTTCTGAGACCTTACATAGATTTTAACCTGCCCTATACAGGTGTGATGAGAGGGAGGGGTGGCACTGCCCTATACAGGTGTGATGAGAGGGAGGGGTGGCACTGCCCTATACAGGTGTGATGAGAGGGAGGGGTGGCACTGCCCTATACAGGTGTGATGAGAGGGAGGGGTGGCACTGCCCTATACAGGTGTGATGAGAAGGGGTGGCAGGGTGTGATGAGAGGGAGGGGTGGCACTGCCCTATACAGGTGTGATGAGAGGGAAGGGTGTGACACTGCCCTATACAGGTGTGATGAGAGAAGGGTGACTGCCCTATACAGGTGTGATGCACTGCCCTATACAGGTGTGATGAGAGGAAGGAGTGACACTGCCCTATACAGATGTGATGAGAGGGAGGTGGCACTGCCCAAGGTGTGTGAAGGGAGGGTGGCACTGCCTTACAAGTGTGATGAGAGGGAGGGCACTGCCTTACAGGTGTGATATGAGGGAGGTGGCACTGCCTTACAAGTGTGATGAGAGGGAGGTGGCACTGTGTGATGAGAGGGGAGGGGGATGAGAGAGTGGCACTGCCTTTGAGGTGTGTGTGACGAGAGGGGAGGGCACTGCCCTATGTGTGATGAGAGAGGGTGGCATTGCTTACAGGTGTGACGAGGGCACCCTATAAAGTGTGATGAGAGGGGAGGTGGCACTGCCCCAAGGTGATGAGAGGGAGGGGTGGCTGCCTTACAGGTGTGATGAGGAGGGGGTGGCACTGCTCACAGGTGTGACGAGAGGGGTGGGTGGCACTGCCCTATACAGGTGTGATGAGAGGAAGGAATGGCACTGCCTTACAGGTGTGACGAGAGGGAGGGGTGGCACTGCCTTACAGGTGTGACGAGAGGGAGGGTGGCGCTGCCTTACAGGTGTGACGAGAGGGAGGGGTGGCACTGCCTTACAGGTGTGACGAATGGGAAGAGTGGCACTGCCTTACAGGTGTGACGAGAGGGAGGGGTGGCACTGACCGAGTGGCTCCTTGTGATGTCCTCGCCACACCTCCAGGGAAGACGCCACCGCCGGGCTCTTGATGAAGTTCTGTAACATCGGACAAAATAGTTGTGCCATTGGAATAAATTAAATTTAATTGTCTCAACTTAAACAAGCTTGGTTGAATATACAAAGCCATTCGTCATAATTACAATCCGTCGAAAACTTGAAGCTATGCCTAGGAAGGAAAACTAAGCGTTGTGGTTCCTAATATGAACGATTGCTGGTATCAAGACTTATAAGGTAGAATAAGTACTTTTTTATTCATTGTGACATCGAGCGATCTCAAAAAAGTAACTTATTTGTTTTGTTTTAAAATTATAAGAAAAATTTGTTTTTCGTTGTTTTAGCTACACGACTTCCTTTATTTAATTTTCACTTGGAGTGCGTCACAGACTTTGTCCGAATCTCCATAGGTGTGTAAGTGATATGAGACTTAGCTGTCTTTTTTTTTGGGGGATTAGCCCACCCGTGCACAGGTCACTGACTCCACATCAGGGCCTGGGGGCGAAAATGTAATAATAATAATAATAACACTGTAATAATAATAATAATGATAATGATAATAAATAACCACAAAGAAACAATTGAGACCCTGCAATTGTGTGTAAATGAAGCAGAAAGTCAAATCAGCAACTTGAGACTTGGTCACAATTTTCTTGATGCCATATGGTAGCATACCATTAGACAACACATTATGCTTCCAATATCTTCCCAGGTGGTAGTATTGTGGGGTATGGGATATTGGGTTTACACTCAGGATGGGATGGAGAAAGGAAACTCACAATGTGCTCTCTGTATACATATTGTATTGGATGTACAGTGCAGCTTGGTGCTGGGAAGTGGCGGCGTGGTTACAAGCGTGATGTAGAGAGAGCTGGTTGGTGAGGATGCTCAGAGGAGGACAAGCTTGTGGGTCGCCGGCGGGAGCGAGGGCCGCCAGGCAGGAGGAGGAGGAGGAGGTGTTGCTGGCTGGTTGGTGTAGGTAGAAAGCGATAGGTCGGTACGGTACGGAGTCATTAGTTATGAGGTGAAAGAAGATTATTAAAGGTTGAAGAAAAAGTGGTGAAACTGAAATACAGTAGGAGTAGAAAGAATCTGGGCTCAACCAGATCGCCACGAGGTCAGGTCTTATATAGCTGGGGTAGGCGTGGCTTAATAGTTGACCTCCGTCATGTAAGGCGGCGCTAGTTGACCTAGACCATAAGGCATACTCTGGGGAATTCGCGGGGTCGGCTACTCAGCGACAAGCGTTTGTAGGGGAGGAATCCACTACAGTACCGCCCTGTTTGGTAGCTGCCTACTACCGACAGTGATGGCCTAAATATGACAGGCAAAAGAAAATTCATTGAGCTTTTTCACATAGAATTTCACACAGTAATTAGATGTGTTTCCCCTTCATAATTATGATACAAATACCTAACACTCGGGTTGTAGTGGATTCTTCCCCTACAAACGCTTGTCGCTGAGTAGCCGACCCCGCGAATTCCCCAGTGTATGCCTCGTGGTCTAGGTCAACTAGCGCCGCCTTACATGACGGAGGTCAACTATTAAGCCACGCCTACCCCAGCTATATAAGACCTCACCTCGTGGTGACCACTCTCTTTTCTACCTACACCAACCAGCAAGCAACACCACCTCCTCCTCCTGCCTGGCGGCCCTCCCTCCCGCCGGCGACCCACAAGCTGGTCCTCCTCTGAGCATCCTCACCAACCAGCTCTCTCTACATCACGCTTGTAACCACGCTGCCACTTCCCAGCACCAAGCTGCACTGTACATCCAATATAATATGTATACAGAGAGCACATTGTGAGTTTCCTTTCTCCATCCCATCCTGAGAGAGAACAAACATCTCGTACCCCACAGGGTAACTAACCTCTGTGAATTGCTCCAGCTGATACCCACTAAACTCTTGATCAAAGACGTACGCCTGACAGGACAGCCGCCCTAGCATGGACCTGGAAGCAAGATGCATACTTTTAACCGTTGCAAATATTTTCATAACAACACATAAACAAACTGTTAATTTTATATTAAACACTTTTCTCACTGACGAATTAAATAAATGGGTGCCTACATTTCCCATAAGAAAAAGAAGACAGTGAGGCACATATAAATATGTAACACGTAACAGGACTACTTTTTATTGTACATGTAATGAAGGTGTAGTGGAATTCTCCCCTACAAACGCTGTTTGTCGCTGCCTAGCCGACCCCATCAATTCCCCAGTGTATGCCTCGTGGTCTAGGTCAACCAGCGCCGCCATACACCACGGAGCGGGGGTCAACTGCTAAGCCACGCCTACCCCCGCTATTTAAGACCTGACCTCGTGGTGATCTGCCTCTCTTTCTACCTACAGCCGCAGCCAGCAACACCTCCTCCTCTGCCGCTGCCTGGCGGCCTTCGCTCCTCCTCCGCCTGCCTGGCGGTCCTCTCTCCCGCTGGCGAGCATGGCGACCCACAAGCTGTCCTTCTCTGAGCGTCCTCACCAACCAGCTCTCTACATCACGCTTGTAACCATGCTGCCTTCCCAGCACCAAGCTGCATTGTACATCCAATACAACATGTATAGAGAGAGCACATTGTGAGTTTCCTTTCTCCATTCCATCCTGAGTGTGAACCAAACATCTCATACCCCACAAAGGTTTGAGACAGGAGAGCTGGGGATCGAATGGGCACTGAGCAAAAGTGGGTATGCCTTTGTGGATTTTGGAGAGATGAAAACGAATATAACCATAAAAACAATTGATTGGCTACAGTTTCCAAGAAAATTAAATTTTCATATTTTGTATATATGTATATACATTATATTAGTAACGTATAATGGTCACTTAGTTATCTTGAATAAACCTGACGCTTTTTTGCTTGTCTCTTGTATTCTGGTTCTGGGACATCTCTTGTTACTGTCCAGCAGTTGTGTGCTAACATTGATGGGCTCCACGTTCCTTGGTAACGTTTCTTTATCGTTAAGATGTCCTGGTGGAAACGTTCACCATGTTCATCGCTGACTGCTCCGCAGTTGGCCGGAAAAAATTCAGATGAGAATGGAGAAAATGTATCTTCAAATAAAAGTGGCTGCCATTATCCGGAAAGCATTCCACGCTGTCTTGTCACCACTCCGGATACTTTTTTACCGACTTACTTTTATCCTCTTCATCACTGATCGGCTCGTTAGCCGCTTGGGCGATCGATCACGTCTCCTTGTCAACATACACACCTAGGTCCTTCTCACATTCAGTCTCAAAGAGTGCAGTTTCTTCAATCCGTTGGGACATATGATACGCCTCCTTCCCGTCGGTACGCACCAGGTTCATCCTTTTATACTTCATGAATCTCAACAACCATTTCTTCGACCATTCTTGGAGCCCAAAGAGGTCCTTCTGCAGCTCTTCATAGTCCGTTTGGTCACGGTCAAACTCAGCTCTGCGGAGCTTGCGGACCTGTCGACCAACGAAAACACCCTCCATGATTTTTACTTCACTGAGCTTTGGAATTTACCACCGAGGTACTTAAAGGCTGCCCCCGTTTTATCCATAGCCTTGACAAAATTCATCATAAGGCCCAGTTTGATGTGTAAGGGTGGTAACAAAATCTTGCTCGATTCAACAAGTGGGGGTTACTGAACATTTTTCGTTCCAGGTTCCAATGAGCGTCGTAGTGACCAGTCCCTCTTGATGTAATGGGAAGTCCTTACCTGACTATATCATTCACACAGAAAACAGCAATACTAAGTGTAGTCCGGCTGCAGTCCAAGCAAGATAGCAACAACGTTCAGGTCGCCACAAAGCTGCCACTGATGTTTGTTATAGTCAAACAGTTCAAAAGTTGTTTCATGTTGTCGTATGTTTCCTTCATGTGGACAGCATGACCAACTGGTATTGATGGCAACACGTTGCCAACATGCAACAAAACAGCTTTTAGACTCAACTTCGATGAATCAATGAGCAGTCTCCACTCATCAGTATTATGAATAATGCTGAGGGCTGCCACCAGACTATCGATGCCATTGCAGGCTACAAGGTCAGCTCCATGAAGAAGAATGGGGCGAAATCTTTTTGACGGTCACGAAAATTACACACTAACATTTTCAGCAGCGAGATTCCACTGCTGCGGTCTAGAGCCCAACTGTTCTGCCTTACTCTATGGCAATTCCAGATCTCTGACAAGGTCGTTTAGTTCATTCTAAGTTAATCTTGAGCGGTTCAGAAGATGTCAAGTTAAGAACGAAATCAGGGTCTTGCGAAGTTGAAGGATCACAGGTTCCGTCATCCTATTCGTCCTCTGACTCCAGGGGGAATGAGTCTGGGGGTTCAGGAATGCGTCGTCCTTCGCCGTGAGGTACCGGGCGTACAGCAGATGGATATTGTAAAGTCCACTTTTTCTTCTTGCAAATACCTTTCCTAACTGGAGGCACCAAGCAGTACTAACAATTGCTTACGTGATCTGTTAGCTCCCTCCACACAATCGACACTGCAAAAGGCATAGCTTTCCTTTTCCGATTCAACCACTGGCGAAGGTGTGGGGTATGGGTTGTTTGGTTCACACTCAGGATGGGATGGAGAAAGGAAACTCACAATGTGCTCTCTGTATACATGTTGTATTGGATGTACAATGCAGCTTGGTGCTGGGAAGTGGCAGCGTGGTTACAAGCGTGATGTAGAGAGAGCTGGTTGGTGAGGGTGCTCAGAGGAGGACAGCTTGTGGGTCGCCAGCGGGAGCGAGGACCGTCAGGCAGGCGGAGGAGGAGGAGGTGTTGCTGGCTGGTTGGTGTAGGTAGAAAGAGAGAGATCACCACGAGGTCAGGTCTTAAATAGCGGGGGGTAGGCGTGGCTTAATAGTTGACCTCCGTGATGTATGGCGGCGCTGGTTGACCTAGACCACGAGGCATACATTGGGGAATTCACGGGGTCGGCTACTCAGCGACAAACAGCGTTTGTAGGGGAGAAATCCACTAGAAAGGTTCGTTGCACAAGTATTGTAGCGTATGTGAGGGGCGCAGCTCTTGTCATCTCCAATCTTACAGCCAAAATAAAGCTTTCCTAATCAATGCAATTATGGCACGCTTTTGTGATACAAAAGTCAATTATCCACAAACAAAACAAAAGTTATCTGCCCTGTTCACACAATTACGAGGCAATTTGGTTCAAATTTGGCTAAAAAATCATCAATGTCAAAGCAAACACTAAAGAGACTTTATGAAAGGAGCATGACAACTATGCACTGTATGACTTCCAGGAATCAATTGATGCAATTCAGTAAGTAGGGTGATATAATACCTGACTTCTGATTGTATCATCCACTCCCTGTCCTCAAGGTTGCCAAAAACCAAACAGTGCCAAAATCAATTTAAGTCGCACAATTGCCCCCCCCCCCCAAAAGGTTATTCACCTCCACCCCCTTCCTTTTCTCAAGGATACTGGCTACGGGCCTAATCCCGCAACTTCATCAATATCAATTGACAATTTCAAGCATCATTTTTGTACTCAGCGCCCCTAAATTAGTAAAGATTGACTACTCTCATTTCCGAAGCATTTTGCATGTAGACCAGTGTAATGTGACCTGTCAGGCAGATGAGATATGTTACAAGGAGAATGCTGTATTCCTACCATTTTCGGAGCATATGCTGCATTGAAGGATCCTCCAAAGTAAGGAATTTCTTATCTGGTAAATATGTAAAAGTGTGTACCATTATTGTCCGGTTATCGTCAGGTCAGACACTACTCCTCGGACCAGCGTCCCCTTGTTGCCATGGTGACCGGTAAGGGTAAAACACCTTTTAAAAATTTATATAATAATTTCGTATATTTTATCATATCAAACAGTAGCTTCTGGAGTTATAAAATAATAATATGAATTAGATAAATAAGAAATACACCATACATTCAATAAAATGATTATTTAAAATATGTTTAGACGGAATATGACAAGGAAAAAGTCAATGGTCGTGCTGGATACCAACCAATGAGAACTCACTTCATGTGTCACTGACCAATCACAACACAGAGAGACACAGAAGACGCTGTTGTGGTCGTGAACCAAGAGAGTCACAACAATCGGGGCAGCTCAGTGCAGGCCATCAATGTTTTTTCCTCAAAATGAGGATCAAACTAGACCTTAGCGAATTTTTAGAAGATGAGAGAAAATTCTCTGTGGTAAACGTAAACTTGAATGAGTCCAAGACAGTGGAAGACGTCTTGAACAAGATCTGCAGTCGGTTTAATGTTTCACTGGCGCAGGAAGACGCAGGTGAGAGAAGCATGAACTGTGTGATGCTTTACCCACAGTGTTGATGTCTTAGAGAAAATTAATACATTTGTGATTGATTTATTATCTTTAGGTTCTTCAACATTGACTGTTGTAAAGTTATGTGCATTTCATAATTTCCAGTTTAAGGTGATGTAAGAGAGCAGCTTCTCACATAGGAGCTTCACTTTGACGAGATAAATTAGTGTAACTTGGATAGAAACCAGTGTAACAGTCTGTAATTTTAACTAATCTAAAATTATACTTTTAATAGCTCTTCAGTCCATAAAAAGGTTATAATTTCACTTATTGCCACCAAATGAATCTCGGGAATTTTATAGTTGCAGTTAGTAGTTTTGACAATTCTGACACTTTTCTTCCATGGCGTTTCTGGCGAAAATTACATTTAAGCGAGATATTTAACATTATATCATGTATGTTTGTATGTGGCAGTACACCCAGAACATGAAACATCTGTGGAGCTGTCCCGTGTAAGTTAGGTTGGTAAATATTTGTCCATTGGCTGTCCTCAGGTTTTGATACAAAAATATTAGTGGTCAATTTATAGTATCACACCTGTCCTTATGATGAGTTTCGAACGAATTTGATATTCATTTCCACTGGAAATCACGTGTTTTTTTTAGATACCTCTATAAAAATAGAAATATGAAACTCCATGTTAGACCTCAAACAAATTTTTACCTATATTTTTGTTAGTAGTTTCCATGCACAAGAGAAATGTGGTTAGGTATGTTTATAGCTACACAACGATCGACTCACTGCAAAATAAATGCCAAATGCTGCCAAATATAGTCACACACACACAAAACATACAAATAAATAATAATGGGGATATCCTCTCACAAATAATAAGAAACAAGACAACAAAAGTATTGAAATGTAGAAAAAATGGGAGAGTCTACCCTCATTTCAACTCTTTGTTATTGAAGTTGGGATGGTTGGACTGTCATATGGTAATTTTTTCCTCATAAAAATTAGTCTCTAGAACGAATGGCATCCGAGCGCCAACTGGGTTGATACATAGATTAAACATAAAAAATTTCTTTCATCGCCATCTAGCCAACCCAACATGAAGGATGTCGGTAATTGTGGTGTAATACTGCGCTTTTTTTTCACAATATGTATGTCGGATGGTGTGTGCATGTAAATGAGTAAAAAGAAATGAAGAATTTATGTACAGTATATCTACCCGAAAATACGAGTGGAAAAAACCATAACACCTCACAGCTTGGTCCAGTAGCCTGGAGGTTACACTAATGAGCTAACCTAGCTACAGTGCCATGATTAAACACTATTCTATCAGTAAACATTAATAATAACAGTAAATCCAGTGAAATATGGCAGGAAGTGAAGAGAGTTACAATTGCAAACAATGCTCTAACTAGCAGTCACTCACCCCCGTTGCCAGGCGTATGTATGGGAGAAATACATGACCTTCTTTTCTCTCTTCACTTGTTTGGGCACCTTCCCATGGCTGGATGAAGGTGGTTGAGGGCATTTGAGAGCCATCACAAGCACAAGGAGCACAGTTGTTAAGAGAGCAGAGTAGCACATGCACGAAACAGACAAGTGTTTAACCTGGACTGTCACTGAGGCGGAGTGAGTGCTATTGGCCCAGCCACCTGGGACAAGAGAGACACCTTGTAGGATGCCATAAAACTAAAAGGGCTCCCCGTCCCTGTCGTGAAAATGCCGCCAACTTTAAAACTACCTGCACACATTCTTGGGTACATCCAGGATGTCATTCGCGAATAATTGAAGACCGTGAACTAGACATTTATATCAAGGAAGTATTATGTAACATTTAATATCATTTGGAATGGTACGTAACACGGCGTTAGTAAGAACATATGAGAATATTACCAAGATTATCACTTCATTATTTATTTGTTATTTATTTATAGTGTTTCACATTTATATTATAAGTACTGTATATAGTACATATTTTAATATGATAAGTGGGAGAAGTAATATAATATGGGTTGTATTATGGTGAAACAAGGGAACATATATAGTCAGGATCATGTCTTGACGGCAAGTAAATAATTATTGCAATAGTAATTTTTATCTATCTACGTGACAATAGTATATGATATAACGGTTTTGGTCGTACAATAAAAGTAAGAGTATAAAGTAAGTGTTACAAAAATTTAGCATTTGTGTTAAATTTTCTTCAAGTAAGTCATTGTCCGCACAACTCTCTTCTGTGCAGTGATCAGGGGTTATGTTTTTGTGGAGCCAGAGGTCCCCCTTAGTGCGAGACAGTGTATCAAGTGTTGGTAAACAAGATCATAATAGATTTCTTTTATTGCTACAAGAATAAGTGACTGATGAGTGTGATACAGGATACTGCACTGTTTATTGACTTTACTGTGAATGGCTAGTATGTGATTTCTCCAGTTTATTTTATCATCAACAATAACCCCATGGAATTTAGTATTTTATTCACGTTTGAGGACTATACTACCAAGGTACAGGGGGTCCAGCTCTGGAGATAAGTTTTTCATTCTGTGAAAGATTGTGTAGAGTGGGGTTTTTTTTTTAGGTTTAAGGTCAGTTTATTACATATTACCCAGATCCTGACTTTAGTAAATTCATTGTTCATAGGGATATACAGTAGCTATTAGATTAACAATTAGTCAAGGAACCCTCTGCAGCTTGTTGTATAGGGTCAAAGTAGAAATACAGTTCCTACAGAATCTTGGTCTCAAGACTCATACTGTAGTTATACAGTGCAGTATAGAGTCAATACTATGTATAGGTTCATCCAAGTTTTTCAGTAGTGGACCACATGATCAAAAATCCAAATGAGTGCCAAAACCTACGGCCCTCTCAGTACACTGCTAAACAATTAATTACATTAAGTTTCATGATCAAGCCTGCTAGTACGACACCTAGCGGCAGTCATTTACACAGAGGTTGTTGGAAGTGGCAAGTAGGAGATTACCGTTTGGCCATTAGGCATTATGCCATTATGGTTAGGTCTTTCTGGCCTACTTGTTGATGTGTGCTTATAAGAAAAAAAATTTGTCTAAAAATCTCAGGTGGGCCATACCCCAGTGTTGGGTGGGCTGCACGTTGGACGCCCCTGGTGTGCTGTACATTATTAATCTGAGACCCAGATTCTGTTATCCTCTTGCTTTCTCCGTTATACTTGAAGTTTTTTAAGTTCATTGAGTGGCAGATATTAATGTGGTGCTCTTTGACTTCAGGTAACATGTTTTGTATACAGTAAACTCTTGCCATTCGCGATGGTTAAGTTCCAAGAAATGGTACGAATTGTCAAAACCGCGAATAGCAACTTATATAATACCTTAGTGCACTAATATATACCTACCCGGTATACTGTGTATGAAAAACTTAAGTCACCATTACTTACATTCAAATGTGGAAGTTTGGATCGGGAGGTGGGTGGTGAGGTGGCTGGGAGGAGGAGGGTGGAGCGACGGCGGTTGCAGCTGGTTCTTTCTTGAAAACATCATGATTGTTAGTTGTTTCTTTGTTTTGAGGTCTTTCAACATTTCCTGGGAGGGAAACAATACTTGGTTGATTCCTCGGACAGTCTTAAGACTCCATTCCATGGAAGAGTCATGGTCGACAAATAAATCATTTCCCATCATTTCCTGTCGAAATAGTTCACCAAAATTGTCCAAGTCCCAACCTTCTTGTTGCAATTTCATAATTTCTTCATCTTCCTTGGCACTTTTTACCATCTCCTTCAAATCCTCTTCTGTCAGTTCCTCTCCATGCCCATCAATCAGCTCTTCCACATCTTCAGCAGCCATGTCCACAAACCCCTCACCACCCAACTGACGTGCTACACTCAGTATCATTCACATCCTTTACTGTGGACGGAAATCCATGGAAGTTATTCACACACTCAGGCTATGGCCTGAGTGCGTGGTTTTGCCAACAAGCATTCACTGTCTCTGGTTTGAGTTCATTGAATGATTCACTGATGTTGGTAATGCAGTTCACAATGCTGTACTCCGTTCAGCACTTACTAACATCAAGGTCAGGGTCTGCGTCCGTGGCACTACGGATATGACCAAAAGAGTATCGGGTGTAATATGCCATGAAGGTGCGTATTACACCCTGGTCGAGAGGCTGAATAAGAGCAGTGGTGTTATGGTGTTAGGGGGTAGGAACACCACCTCAACACCTGGATGGCTAAACTGCAAACTTCTTGGTGGCCTGGTGTATTGTCTATCAATAATAACACCTTGAATTCCAACTTCTTGGAAGCAAGGTATTTTTCCATTTCTGGGACAAAGCATTTATGGATTGGTTCAATCCAGGAATGCTTGCACAGTTCCCCATGCCTTTTTGTTGGACTGCCAAAAAACTGGCAAAAGGTTCTTGTTTTTTCCCTTTAAAACCCTAGGGTTTGCTGAGTGGTAAAGCAAGCCAGGTTTGATCATGTGGCCAGCTGCACTGCCACAGAAGATGAGCGTCACTGTTCTTGGCTGCCTTGAACCCAGAAGCACACCTCTCCTGCTTGTTTATATACGTTCTACCAGGCATTTTCTTCCAATATAAACTGGATTCATCAGCATTGAACACTTGCTCTGTTCTATAGCCTCTCTCTTCTATTATTTTCTTTAACTTGGCGGGAAATGCATCTGCAGCTGTGTGTTCAGCTGTTGCGGCCTCTCCAATCAGTTTCACATTATGGAAAGAGAATCTTTTCTTAAAATTCTCGAACCAACCTTTACTGTTACTAAAAGTTGGTTTAGTAACTGCACTAGCCCCTTCACCACCTGTTGACTCATAAAAATGAACATAAAGACTTTTAGCTTTCTCATGATCGGAACATTTTTGTGGTGCTGGTCCTCAACCCAAATATTCGGTGCTTTCTCTGTTTTCACTTTGTTTTTGTAACGAACAACCTGCTCCACTTTAGCACTTGCAGGAGCACTCGCTTAAACTGTATCACGAATTGCTTGTTCATTTTTCTTGATATACCTCACTGTGGATTCGTTCACACCAAACAGCCTACCAACCGCGGCAGCACTCACCCTCTCCTTTAACTTGCCTAATAATTTGAGTTTCTTTGTCAGGGTCATCACTGACTTTTGTCTTTTACGTTTTACTCCACTAGCATCACTAGCACTGACACTAGGCAGTCTTTTAGGGGCCATTTTCACAAAGAAACGCAAAAGTTTTGAGAGTACAACACGATATGTTGGGGTCACAGCTACTGGGTGAGTGCGAACAGAGGGAGATGAGACACCGCAGGCACGTGGGGTGACTCGTTGCACTGCAAGAAAAGGCTCACAAGCTAGCCACCAGAGCCGCCAGCTGCTTACCGCAAATCGCAAACCCACGAATGGCAAGGGTCTAGTGTATATAAAGATGAGAGAATTTATTGCAATTTTGCTTATTTGGTTCTCATGCAATTATGCTTGAAGCTGCTTGTGCTTAGGTTATGTGAGGCATTAATCACATTTAGATCATTTTATATAAGAGGAATGAGTATTTCAGTATTTCACCTTGTATGTTTTTATGGAGAACTTTATTTGCTTCTGTTGTAATGTATTGACTTACTGAATTCAGCATTCCAAGGATATAAATTTTTGACAGATGAATTGGGAAAGAAAAAGCCTGCTGTAGGTCTTTTTGAAGATGGGTACTACATTCACCCTGACGAGACTTCTACTGTTCTTCAAGAAGCAAATGTTCTCAAGTAAGTCACTTTACTTATTGAGATTAAGGTTGGGTGTAGATGGCGAACATATTTTTATAATGCATAGCTTTGCCCTAATAATTATGTGAAATAGGGGTATTATATGGATATGCAAACACTTTTTATGAGTAATGTACCGTACAGAACTGTACAAGACCTCATTTTTAATTCATGCTAGGTGAAAAAAATTAGACATGTCTTTATTCGCATGAAAAGCCAAGCTACTGTGACAACTAAGTTTCAGAGAGTCAGGCATGAGACACAGAAAAACTCCTGTGTAACTTTTTTCATATCTAAATTTTTTTTAATTATCATAAGGAAGATCGTAACCCAAACAACTGTAAACTGACAACTGTATTGTATAGTTTTAGAACATTGATCAGAATATGATGAAATAGTGTACAGTACTGTACTTTCTTTTCTTACAAAAATAAACAAATTCATGTTTGATAAAATCCACCAAGAAGTAATGCATTAAGAAGTTGAGGTGATGTTTAATCTGGCCACTCCCAAGGGTATTCCCACACTGACACACAGTGGCCAGGCAGGTCTATTCTCAGTTTAATACTCCAGTTAATTACCACATAAAATGAAGAGGCTAAACTTTCACCTATTCTTACCAAAGTACAGTAATTCAATGAGAAAGTAAATAAGTACCATACAGGTATTAGTGAAATTGATGAACAGGCTTGGTATCAAGCAGCCACCTAATTGCTGCACTCAGTGGCAGATCTGGAAAAATATTTTTAAAATTGACCAATTTCAGGGATATTTTAAGGCCATATTATTGGGGGCACGTTCCCGTGCACCTCCCCCTCCGCCAGTGGCTGCACCCATTGTGGGAAATTTATGAAATAGACATAGTCATAATAACAATAATTAACGGTTTATTGAAAGAGCATAGCAGCCAGAAGGGGTACGGTATTTCCATATCTGTCAAGGCAGTCATATCAGAGGAGGGGCCAACTTCTCCACTTGTGGCTTTGTACAAATTCAACCAAACCTAACTCTGCAATTTGGCTGATTTTCATCATTCACCAGACCTTAAACAACTTGTTGGCCTTTTTGAAACATGAAAAATGTACCAATACGTAATATTTTTCCATTACAGTATAAATATATTAAGGGCACAATTTTTATTATATTAATACAGTACAGTGTTATTGACAAATGTATTACAGTACATATGTACTTAGGCTTTCTGCATGTCAATGGCACCCAGCAATATAGTGGAAGTGGACCTGTAAGCCTGAAAAAAATGCAAATCTCCGTGACATGTACTGTATGCCGGTTAGATGAAACTTTAAAGTAAGACTGTGCAGCATGAACATTCTAAAAGTAGAAACATTGCCATTCTTTTTTGTATGTACAATTTTTCAATTTTAGATTAGGGTTTTGCAAAGCTAGGCAGTTTTAAAATCATGGATGAATTTCAGAATTGTTTTACATATTTGAATGTTTGTGAGATCTTAAATGTTGAAACAGTGTTATATTGAAATACCATATAACATTTGACTTCCTCACAGGTCCCAAGACTGTTAAAAAACATAGAAATCATTAGTACTGTAGTGCTGCACGGTTCCTGCATACAGTTTATTATTCTTTTATTCTTACATTTACTTCTTTGGGTTATACTTTGGAGTTTAGTATTGCTGGAATTAAGACTCCATTTGGTCCTTTGTTTCAGTCTCAGATTTCTTGAATTAAATTTACTTAAACAGAGTCAACTTGCTCACTGTTGGACTGATTTCATTTATATTTGGCACATGGGTGGGTTACTGTATTACCTGGATGCATGTGAAACAATGTTTTTGGGTGGATTAAAACTGGCAATACAGTATATCAGCTCAGCTGAGTGGGATGACTGTGGCCTTCAGTAATTGATTTTTATCATGTCTTTTTTATCTTTTCCAGACTTAAATCATTGCCAGGCAAAGGAAGTGCAGGAGCAGATGGGAAAAAAAAGAAAAAGGGTAAGAAAGGGATATCTGAAGAAGTTCCAGACAATATTGGAGATAAAAAAGAGAAAAAAAGTAAGAGAGAAAAGAGTGAGGAAGAAATACAGGTACAAGATACTGTTAAGGAAGAGAAAAAAGGGAAGCGAAGTAGACCATCTGAAGAACTTATTCCAGTAGATGACAATGAGGATGACAGCAGAAAAGTTCGCAAACGAAAGAGAGGTAAGACCTGGGAGGAAACAAATGAGCAGGAAATGGACATAGATGAGTTGAAGGAACAAAGGAAACACAAGAAGAGTAAGATCACTGAAGAGAGACTCGAATCTCAGGTTGATGTGCAAATTAAAGAAAGAGGGAGATGGAAGAAAGAAAAACGTGAGAAAATGGCAGAACCACAAGAGAATGTTGAGATAACAAAGTTGAAAAAGAAATGGAGAAAGGAGAAAAACATTGAGGTTGAAGATGAAGTGGAGGAGGTTCCCATCAGAGAAAAAAAGAAACGGAAAAAAGAAAAATCTACTGAACCAAATAGTGAGGAGGATGTGGTGAGGGACAATAAGAAAAAGAAAACTAGATTACCTGAGCAGTCAGTAACTTCAGAAATAAAAGCGGACAAAAAGAAAATACCTAGGAGTTCTAAAGAAGAAGATCGAGAAGCACCAAGAGCCCGTGAAGCAGAGAAGAAGAAGAACAGGTGGCAGGAAGAGAAAAGTTCACAGGAGAAAGTAGTTTCCACCAGCACTGTGATCAACCTGGAGAGTGAGGAAACATCTGATGAGGATAATTCATCTGATGCCAGTGGTAACTTTGGTAAGCAAGGTAGATTTAGTTCTAAATCATCAGATCATGATGATGGTCATTATGCTGCTGATTCAGTGACAGATCCATTCATTGCTCATGATTTTGTGAGTGTTAATGAACCAGGGATCAAGAAAAAACGAAAGAGAAAGCATAAGAAAGGACATCGTGCTCAAAAAGATGTTGCTGATCAAGGTACTTCTACAATTGGGTATATTTCCTCTCAGGACACATCAAAAACATCAGTGTATAATACTAATTCTGATTCAGTTCCTACCTTACCTTATCCAAGACCAAGGAATAAAAGACCTCTTCTCAACTCCACTTTTACTCGGAAACACATACATTTCACTAGTGATGATGAAAAAGAAGTGTCTTCTGCTGTTAAGGTGGATTTGAAAGAGCCTGCTCATGAAATTGAAATAGTGGAAACCACCACTAGAGGGTCAAGAAAGAATGATGTAAGAGCAAGCCTTGCAGGGCTGAGTCCTAAGCACATGAATATGGATGGATTTCAAAATATGTCCCCAAGTTTAAAAAAAAATATTCAAAACCCTGAAGAGCCATCTACAGGTACTTTATATAAGACAGGTAAAGGTTCTAGGTATCACAGCACACCATTAAAGAAAAAGGCTCCTGTAGTTGTTGAGGTGGAAGGAGAAGGTACAGCTTCATTTGCCCCATCTGATTATTCCTCCATGTACAATATATCTGGAAGAAATCCACTCAAAAAGAACAAAAGTGGCAATATTGATGAACTGGCTACTCTTCGTAGAATATGTGAGAATAAGACTATCACTGTCTGTAAAGTTGATTCAAGAAAGGAGCAAACTCCTCCTAAACCTAGAGATGCCCCTGTAACCAATACCCCATCCCCGTATTTAAGACCACCACCTCCATTATTTGCAAGACCCAAGCAAGTAAGTGAAGAAAGTAAACAAACTTTCCATAACATTATGACAATTAAAAGCAGAACAGTACCCCTAGTTTTCTCAAATACAAGAACGATGCAGCCAGATTCAAAAACAGAATTCTTGAGAGAGGAACAGATTCTTAATCATCCCAGAGATATAAAGAAGAGGGCACTCTTTAATAATTCATTTTCTACTGGAAAAAGTTGTGCAGTTAGTCAAGAGAGACTCAACAGTGACCCTCATAATGTCTCTCCTAGTAAAAGTGATAGTGGTATCAGCACTCAAAGCTACAGTCTTCAAATGGGAGAAAAAAAGGAATTTGATCACACTTTTCATAGCGATATTTCAGAAAATAGAAATACCATTGACCTAGAATCATTACCAAGCACTTCAAAGTGGGTCACTGTTCATGATGACTTGCCAAAGCAAGCCATTGGGGTGGTTTCCCAAAATAGGAGAAAAGACAAGCAAAGGCCTTTTCAGTCTATAGGTGCTGTTCTTTCAGGCATGAGAAATAAAGTTGACAATGGTATTGAGACAGGAGAATTACAGGTAATCAGCAATGATGAGGCAGATGCTGGGCCTCAAAAAGAGACAAATAATGAAATTGGTAAAGGTAAGGAGTCACATATAGATAGAATACCAAAATCACTGGACCTTTCTCACTTGGCTGCAATAAACATTGGTACTAGAAAAAGTGAATTGTCTAGCCAAGTTAAGGAGAAAGCATTTATGGCCATCCCAACAAAGACTGAAAATGAGATTGTAGACTTGGAAAGTGATGAAGAGTATGGAGACATACATCCATCTAGTAAATTAACACCAGGGATAGCTACTAATGCTAAGGCTTTGGAACACCTTGGAAAAACTGGAGATATTGTAGCGGAGATTGTATCAGAAAGTAAAAAGACACCCCGTTTAGAGACTAAGATTATAGAAGGTAAGGAAAAGTCGGCTATCTTTGCTGCTAGGATTATAGCTGGGGTTATAGAAGCTAAAAAGAAAATTGGTTCTGTTGCAGAGATTATAGAAGACAGCATAAAGACAAGTAAATGTTCAGCAGAAATTGTTGAAGACAGTGGAAAATCAAATAATTTTACTGCTGATTTCATAGATGATGAAGATGATGATGTTATTGGTGATGATGACGTTATTGGAGATGATGACGTTATTGGAGATGATGATGATGTTATTGGAGATGATGATGACGTTATTGGAGACGATGAAGACGTTATTGGAGATGATGAAGAGGTGGCTATCTATGATGCTGAGATCATAGAAGACAAAGAAGAGATGGATGAAATTGATTGCAAGATTCAAGAAGACATAAAGAATACTGACACACCCATTACTACTGCTACCACACTTGAGTCGGAAAGTGACCGGAATGCTGTGGAAATTGCAATCACTGAGAGATTAAAGGAGGACATGCTGAAAGAAGTTAAACAAAAGCCCGGAAAGGTAAGGGAAGATGAAGGAAACTCATCTCAAACGCCACCCCCAGAAGTGGTCAGCGTGAGCCCTTCAACACCTCCTCCAAACAGTTCGGGTTCCACACACGTCCACCACACACTTATTCATCATACCTCGGTCACCAACATTGTTCCACCTACAGTTCATCCTGCTCAGCTTAGGTCTCCTCTCATTCCTGCTTCCCCCACAAATGTTGGTGCACTTGGTCATCCTTCCCCCATCCATACTGTCCAAATGTCTCTTCCACCCCAGTATACCCTTAATCACTTCATGAATCAGTCGTTGTACAATACCTTATCCCCTCAGTATTTCATGACCAATCCTGCAAGTTTTCCTACTCCTACATCCTCTCAACAAACTCATTTCTATAACATGAACTCTCCTGGTCATCTTAATGTTTCACAACTATATGGCGCTCCATTACACACTACTGGGCTACGCCGCCCCATCCAACAACCAAATTCTCTGCTAGGCTTGCCCTTATCTCCTCCAAGACAATTTTCACCTCTTCAGCGATCTCCATTTATACCAATGGTATCTGCTAATCCCTTACTCCACCTCTTTCCAAGTTTATAAATTTCTCCTATACCTGTATCTTTATATCTTGTGCATATCACCCTATTTCATTTAAGAAAATTTTGTCATCTTACTTTAGTTGTAAGTACTGTATTCACCCTTTGTTGTTTCCTTGGCTCACTTGTTTATCAAAAGCAGGTATTTCTCTGCAACTTTTTTTTTAAGTAAATCATTGTCTTACTCTAAATAATTACCTTTGATATCATTATTGCATTTAGGTAAAGCACACATGCACCACCTTGGTTTGATTAGGTCCATGATTTTCTGTCTCAATGAAGAGTATATAGATCATTCATGAAGCCACTTTTGAGTACATATTCCATTAGATATGAGAGTTTTTCTGATTCTTCTATCCAGCATTTCCAAAAGTAAGCAATCCCCTTTGTTGTTCCTATACAGTACAGAATTTTTTTTTTGTATCAAGTGCTTATAATTTAATTTCTATATTGTGATAGTCTGTGGAATAAGTTTAACTTAATTATCATATTTTTATGGTGTTACTTAATTCATTTATCGTACTTTCATTTTAAGCCATACAGTCTACATTAGTGTACGTAATTCTTTTATTATCATTATCACTACACTACCTTACGTACACACAAGATGGTGAATCTCCTTGTTGCATTGTAGTACAGTATTTATTTGCATGTTGGTTGTAGTGTACCTCAATTTTTATACAGCTATAGCATTTTTCTTTATAAACTTTCAGAATCTAAAAATTTCATATTAACCCCTAGGCTACGGGTCACATCACATGACGTTTTGATCTTTTGCGGGCCTATTTGAATAAAATGGGCAGGCCTAGGTAGATTATGCTGCCAAGTAGGTACTGTATTTATCTTTCACTCACTCACACATGAGAGCCTCCCTGTCTCTTCTCAGTAGCTTCTCAGCTTTTGTGATGTAGGCATCTCACCCTTGGTCTTGACTCACTTCACCATGTGTTTCTACCCCCAACCCCCAAGCACAAGTCTAGTATTGTGATTTATTACTGGAGCAGTAATAATGATTGTTAATAATGTAAATAATAATAACAACACAGTAAAACAAGTGTACTGTACCTCATACTGCCTACAAATTAGTGTTTACTATACACAGTATAAACATCTTAAGAATGTGGATTCTCATTTAGGAAACTGACAATGGGTTAGATCTATGTGCTGTGTGTTCTTGTTGGTCATCTTTATCTGCAGATTTTATTGCAAATGTCTGGGAATGAATTATCTTTTATTTATTTGTGATATTGGTGATGATGTTTTAAGGTAAGATCGATGATGTACAGTTGCCCACAGGTATAGTGTTCCACCCCTCACGTTACCAATTCATTCATAAAATAATTCTGTTGTTGCCACATGTTTGGAAAGGGCACCGAGGGATGGAACATAGTACCTGTTGGCAACTGTACAGTACCTTCTTGTTTGGTTTTACTCTTATTTGAACAAAAAACTAGAATGTATTGGTTTTGTATACCATCTGTTGTTGCTTCCTCTCTTGTTTTATGGATATGGTAATTACCCTATTTCCAACCATATTATATGCACAACAAATACAACAGGGAATGTTTAGGAAGAAATCATTGGAGTTTCTCAAGGATGTAAGGGATATACAGTGAACCCTCGTTTAACGAACACCTCGGTTAACGTAATTTCGATTAACGAACTGCCTTCCATAAGGATCTTCAATTCGGTTAACGAAAAAAAATTCGGTTAACGAAGTTCTTACGAACCGAGCTCAACATGTTTTCGCTTGCACTGACCGGGCAACCAGCTTTAGTATCAGTCCGCCAATACATTAATCGGTTCTAGGGCTTAAATTCCTTACTATTTTAGTCAATATCAAGAAGTTCATACTATTCAATAATTTTAAAAGTTTAATATTCAATTTTTTAGTCATTTTAACAATTATTGAACATAATTGAAGGTAAAGTGACTAGTTTAATGCACGGCATCCAGCCTCTTAACACAGCAAACAGGAGTTAGTCTCTCTCTGTTTCCACTGGAGGTAACATCTTGCTCGAGACGCTCTTCAACTAAACGCTTTTTTTCTGTGTTTCCAAGCAAATTATTGGTCATTTTGAAATATATTTTACATATTGACAATATATAATGCAGTGCAGTGTTGATTTAAAGAAAATAATCTTGAATTACACCAAGAGAGCTAAAATTTTATGGGTGAAATGGCGCCATGGGGTGACTTCTTCCACCCCAATGCCTTCTCTTCTTCCTTCTCCTCCACCCCCATTCTAAATCCCATCATCATCCAGGAGCCTTCTACATACACACCTCAAAGTAAGTGAACTTTTCTACCATTTTTGTTGAATTTAGGAAATTTTCGGTGAGCTGGAACCAATTACCCCAAAACCCATTGAAACATTGGTTTCGGTTAACGAACTTTTCGGTTAACGAACGACCTTCTGGAACGGATTGAGTTCGTTAACGGAGGGGTCACTGTACTTTATTTCAGAAAAAGTTTTCATTAATCAAAATTGTCTAAAATGAACAAAAGGAGACATACTCTCCCCTGAGCATACCTAATGTTCTCTCAGTATTATTCCACACGTATTTTATTAAAAAAATAACGTGTACCTGTATACTGTATAGGAACCAAGAATACTGTACTTGCATTAACATAAACTGCATTACTGCTTATCTCTAGTTTCAAATGAAAAGAAGGAACTAGGACTGGAGGCTCAATAAATAAATAAATAAATAAATAAATACAGGTATCCCTCGAGATATGAACGTTCGTAATACATAAGTTCGCTCATTTGAATTTTCTAAATTTACACCACAATTTCGAGAAATGAAAGCTTCCCTTGAATATGAGTCTGGGCAAAAATTCAAATTGGCTGGGGCAGCCACATCCCCCTCTTACCAGGCTGAGGTAGGAGTTGTTATGGTTATTTCTCAAATTGTAATTTTGGGTATATAAACTTAATTTACTTTCATTCTTTTTTTTTCCATTGTTACCTGCACACACAATCCTACATACAGCATGTACAAAAAAAAATATCATAAGGTCAAAAATATAAAGGGAATAAACATTTCTTGTGTGCGTGGGACTTATCACAGAGGGGGTAGACAGGTTTTTTTTTTTTTAATACATGCACACAATCGTTCATATAAAATGGTGCCACTGCCTCTTTATGATGACTGCTTGTCCCATTGATTGTTCAGCACCTCTTGGTGGTGTGCCCCAGTCTTGGAAATCTTTCTCACTACTTCTCCCAGTCCTGGGGGGGGATAGGTTCTACGGTCTCTCTTTGGTGATGGGCGTGGGTGGTGTAGCCTGCTCCTTTGTAGAGGAAGCCGGCATTCTACACAAGCTTAGTGTTTTATCTATTGTTTAAATATTTGTTAAGAAAGTTCTGTTATTTATTACTTTTGGTTTTACCTTGCATTATTTGAGTTTAGTCTTTTGGCCTTTATTTTAATTCAGTTGCATATGACCTAAACTGTTGCATCATCAGGGATGTAATTACCACAATCAATCAATTTATACAGAATGTGCCAAAAAAAATATATATATTATAATGAGGGAATAAAAATTTCATACGTCGTGGGAGGGGAAGGGGGAGCAGGAGGTGAGTGCTGTGTCGGTCTCTCAGCCTCCCACCAAGCAGTGAGCTGCATTATTGTTATTTTTCAACTTGTATTTTTGGGAAGATACACTGCACTTTTTTTTTCCTGTTATGTGCACACACAATTGTTCATGCAGAATGTGCAAAAAAAGAAAAAAAGAAGATAATCATAAGGTCAAAAACATAGAGACCAAACATTTCTTAGATCACTAGAGTAAGTGTGCAGATTGTAGGAGAGGCAGGCAGAGTGGTGTGGTGAGGGAGGTGGGGGCTGGGATCTCATCCTTCCCCTACTTAGCCAAGATGTGAGTTTCATTATTGTTATTTTTCAACTTGTGTTTTTGGGTTGATATATAGGTACATAACTTGTTTGTTTTTTCATTTACTGTTACATGCACACACAATCTTCAAACAGAATGTGGGAAAAAATTATGATGTAGTAAAAACACTTAAAGGGATTAAACATTTATTACATATCGGAGCTATCACAAGAGAGTGAGGGAGAGAGGACGCAGCATTCCTTCGCGGCTGTGCTGTCTCATGCTAGTGACAAGATTGCCAAATGGCAACACAGTAATTTTTTTTTTTTATTATTATTATTTTAATTTCTCACATTACTGCTAAGCCTGGCTATCACTGGGGACAGGTAGACCCTCCCACGCATCCTGCATGGGTAGCACGTGTTACGCCCTCCCTTAAGGTAATGTACCAAAGTTAAAGAGTCTCTTATTAATATTTTTAATATTTTTGTTTGTAAATTAGTTATGTACTATTTATTATTAGTTGGGTAGGTTTTGTTTTTGTTTGTGAACCGATTTCATGTTTTTGGTGTATTTTTGTCATTGAGGAACTGAACCCTATTTTTCTACTTTATTTGTGATATGTAAATTCACCTAACAATTTTTTTTTTCTTAACCCATTCATATCTCGAGGGATACCTACATTGTACTATACGTACAGTAATAATGAATACGTATACAGTAGTGTGTAGAGCACAGTAAATTGTGGCGGGTGTGTTAGGCTAGAGGTTTGTGTGGTGTAGGGGCAGCCTTGTCTGAGGGTGGAGGAAAGTAGTATGAGGACAACCACACACCTCTCGGGTGCAGCAAGTTGAGATTTTTAGAATGAAGAGAAATGTCTGTCTTTGGGATCACCGTGAGGGATTCCAGGTTCAGGAGCAAAAATGTGAGTGCCATTGTTTACAACTTAGATGTCTGCTCTTAGTAATAATATGTATGAGTATGAATGGAATGATTTTGCTCCCAGTAGATGAGTTGAACTGAAATACTGAGCATTGAAAGAAAGAATTTTAATTCAAATTGGTAAACAAATTACAAAAGATTTTATTCAAAACCATTACAGGTATTTAAACTTTTCATTTGGGCATGGCTCATGCATTTACTATCAGCTTTATATACAAGTTAAAGGTATACTTTTATCAATATTGCTAATTAACAATGAGTTACTGTATTTTAATTTTTGCTTCTGTTGAAGTAATGCAGTGATTAGGTTACTAACCAACATACACTTTCTTAAGTTATACAATAGAGTTTCAAAAAGTGCTTATTATAGATACATGTATATTTTTTGCTGCAACAAAAAATATGTGTAGTGAGATCTGTTGATAAATACCATTTGTGCTCTTCTTTGGTGTCATTATTGTAGGAAATTTTTTAATGTACAAATACACAACTACATTTTTTCTTGCCAATGATTTTAGTAAGAAAGAGGTGTTGCAGATTTTCACTGTTCCCAGAGTAAAAATAATGTTTTAAAAGTAAATCTCTAGGATTGATGTACAGTAAACCCTTGTTATTTGTGGGTTTGTGATTTGTGGTTTTGACTTCGTGGTAAGCAGATAGTGGCTGGCTTATGAGCCTCTCCCGCAGCACTATGAGTCACCCCCACGTGCCCACAGCGTCTCCTCTCCCTTGTTTGCACTCAACCATTGCCTGCGACTCAACATCTCTTGTGTTGTGCTCAAAACTTTAGTGTTTCTGTGTGAAATAGCCCCTAAAAGACTGCATAGTGTCATTGCTAGTGATGCTATTGGAGTGAAATGTAAAGGGCAGAAGTCAGTGATATCCCTAATAAGTTAAAAGAGGGGATGAGTGCTACCACGGCTGGTCGGTTGTTTGGTATAGGTAGACAGTAGTGCACTAAGGTAGTACGGTACAAGTTGCTATTTACGGTTTTGCCTATTTGCGCCATTCCTTGGAACCTAACCCCTGCGAATAACAATGGTTTACTGTATTAAACCCTGTAAACCTTCTCCTGAAACTACTGTCAGGCAACACCTTATACCGGAGAAAATGTCTCCTAGATTATTCTTCTATTTTTACTCTACCTGTACAATACTGTATATGATTCTGGAACACTTTATTGTTGACTCAGCAGCACTCTTATTTCATTTGTCAGATACAGCATAGCTTTGTCTTACTCTTTGTTGTTTCTATTATTCTGGCTCATTCTTGCTCATCCAGGGCACTGATGTTTTTGATCTGCTTCCCATCCAAGTTAATCACATGCCTGGATGGCATCTGTTCTCATGACTTGGGGAAGAATAAGCTCTTGTATCTTCTGTGTATGTAGCCTGTGGGGCCTACCAGAGGGACATTAATGCACTTAGTGAAGTGGTTAGCTTTTATGATCTGTGAGTGCTCACTGTTGTGCTATAAACTTGTGGCTTGCTTGTCAGTCCTGGTTAAACAGTTTTTCCAAAAGGTCTAACTGAGGGCAAAGACTATATGTTTTACTACCAAACTTATTGTACAGCCAATCCAAAATATATCAAGACCCCCAAGGTCTGATGGAATAGAAATAAGCGATACCCTTTGATGCGTTCATGTATCAGTTGGGTTGGTCTTTGCCTGATGTTTCAGATTTTGGGAGACATTTGGGGCTGCAATTCTATTTAGATTGGCTGTAGATGAAATTAAAATACCACAAAAGAATGTATGGAATAGAAAGAAAGTATATTTTTAGCCACATTTATGTATCTCAAATAAGACTGTGTACAGTTTTCATGTACACAGTGTTATTTTGGAAGTGATATATTTATAATCTGGGGCTGGAAACTAAGGCTGCTAAATTTTAGTACAATTTCATTTGGTAACTATACAATAGCACTAATGTCTGGGTACTATTGTTATTTGAAAATGATTAGTGAAGTGAGATGGTGAGCTTGGGATTTACTGAATAGTATACAGTATTGCCATATTTTAGGACTTGAAAGTAAATTGACAATCTTTAACATGGAAAATATTATATATTAAACATTACTCAGCACATTTATCCATTCAAGACAATTACTCCCGTCACTTAGTAGGTTGATTTGATACAATAACTCTGGACCTCAGTGGCCTGTGCTTTAGGCTGCACTTTGCTAGTAGGAGTTAAATGGTGGATGGTAGTACAGTATGCTTTTTATACATAAACTTGCCTTGGTTTTGGCTGCTCTCGGGAAAATAGATTACACCATATTCTGTCAGTATCAGATATGTAATTTTTTATTTTAGAAAATTGGATTATTTTATACAAAATGTAGTTTTCCAGGTTGTTATTTATGCTTTGATAACTCCAGTGTGAGAGGTCTTATGGTTCTATTTTAAATACAGTACATATCTTTTTATTGTTTAGATGCATTTGTCAATGCACCCTTTGTGAAGCACTATACTCAGGATGGCCAGTACAATGTTCTTAATTCCTGGGCTCATCATTTAACATTTTTGAGTTCCCACTTGAACACCTACTTTCCATCAATCCCCACTTTTTTTATATGGAGATGCCAAAACTAGGTGTGCTAATGCCAAAGCTTGATGCCCATTTATAAGAAATGACTAGCAGAAAAGTACAGAGAAATAAATTTTAAGATATTACCCAATAAAACTCTAGACTTGAGACTTCTCAACTCTAGTACTAGATTAGATATTTCTTCTAAGGAAGGGGTCACTACAGTGCAGTACACTCATACTGTACCAAACCCAGCACAGAAAACAATAAAAAGAAGTCTTGTGAAAGTCCACTGTTCATGTTCAGTTACATGTACTGTATGTAGTTATGGAACAGCCTTCCATAGAGCATTCAGTTTTGTTTCTGGAAACCCCAGGCCTTTTCTTTAATAGTTAAAAGAACTTTTAATGAATGGTTGATGCATTTTAGGTTCAAGTTACATGTTAATACATGTATGGTAAACACAATTATTATTATTATTCAGTCATCTCATTATATAAAAGGTACACAGTACTTGTATGTGGGTACAAAAAATGTCCTGAAACCAAAACTATTGGTGAACACTACAGATTAAACCACCAGAGATGTGATTATTTTGTCTCACTTGTATTAATCAGGCTCGTCTGACCTCTTAGGTGATATTCACCAAGTTTCAATGGCCTTTATTAATTTTCATCATAGTTTCTCATAGGTGTTTTTTCTTTATAATATACATCAGTTTGTTTATCATGCCATCTTGATAACTGATTACTATTCTAATTTCACCCTTTTCATCTTGCTGAGTATTCCTTCACAGGCTGCTGCTGTGAGTGGAATTATATGAATAAGTTCAGTCGCAAGCAACATGCTCCTGAATTCTTTATTGGATCACAGAAAATGGCATAACAGATGTTGTCCCACATCCAGTGAGGGACATTTTTTACATTATTATATGCAACTCTGTTAATCCATTCATGGTGTTTTTCTACTTCAATGCCATGCCACTTTTAGTACAGTATGTGTCTATTTAACATAAGAAGTCAATGACATCAAGCCCTTCACTATGGCAGATACCACTTTCAGTGTTACTAATGCCAGACGATTTTATTCTACTCAGAGGGGAACCTGTATACAAGGGTTAAAGAACCTAGTTCCTTTTTAACATGCCATTTTGTAGGATCTATGCTAGATAGTTTATATACTGTATACTCAGTGAAGTGCACCCATGCTTGCATGGATGTATAACTTCAGAATTAAAACAGTTATTATTTGGGATTCTCAATTTGATCGCCTGAATTGCATCTATTTGTTCATGTACTGTAGGTGCTCAAATTTAACCTTTAGCCCCTGCCATATCTTTAACTTTGTCATCTTCCAATTACAGTATTTTTATTCCTTTGTAATTTATGGTGAGGACTTCTCATATCTTCTAAACAACTTTGACTAACTTGTACCCATTGCATATGCAGATGGCATTTTGGTTTTTATTTACTTGTTTGTCTTTCTCTTCATATATTTGTCCCTCTGTATACTGTATTTGTCTCTCCTGCTCTACATATTGTACATACTTCTGTCTCATTTTGTTTTTAGCAGGATTACACAAAATGTGTCCAACAATTAGCATTAACATTTTGTAGGTTTCTTTGATTGCACCCAGGGATTGTGTGATTAGATTTTTTTGGGTGTTGATTTTTATTCTCCTCAAAACTTCAACCCCATTAGTTATCCTCTATAGTCTGTCTTTCATATGCCTATGCCACCTCAGTTTGCTTTCTTCTAAAAGTTTCTTTGCCATGCCCATTGTTAAATCAAATTTTTCATCATTACTACAGCAGTGCTCAAAATGTGGCATTAATTTTTCAGGCATTTCATTGGATCTTGCCCTTTGCTTTCCCGTTGTTTGTTCATATAAATTTGGATACTTTAGAATAGATTGCACCAAGTCCTCAGTTATTCTTATCATAGGTGCACCTTTCCTGTCATTTAACTGTGCATCTCAAATCTGTTCAGCTTCTGACTGCATCTCAGTCAAAGCTCACAGGGGTGACCCAACCTGATTTTCCTTCCCTGAGATACATTATTGTAATAAGATGCTTCTAATAAGATGCTTATAATTATCAAAATCTAAGATGATTTAACTGTTATATTTCTTCCTTGATATAACAATAATATTCTTTAACATAATACAGTAAAACTCCCAGAACCGAACTGTTTAAATACATGATCTCTGAAACCTGATTGATTGTTTGTCACATTTATTCCATACATGAATTGTTGCCAAGAACAATCACCAGAAATAAAAGTTTTAGAAGACATGTTGTGGAGCATCATCTCCTGAAAATCAAGTGTTATGGGTGGGTTTCCTGAAGAGGATATCAGTCTGAAGCTTAATTTGTTGATGGTTGAATATAAAGAAGAGGAGCAAGCTGAAGAGGAGGAGCAAGATCATGAAGACTTGAGAATACTAGAATTTGTGAGGAACTGTATGATATACAATATATAGATGGAAAAATATAAATTAGAAACCATGGAGATGGATTGCCAGTGCATTGCCCTTGATTTGTAATCTCAGTTCAATAGTCAAGATATAAATGAGGGCAATACATTATGAATTTCCTGAAAAGTTGTTTGGATTAGAAAATTTTCAACCTACCGTTGTTTTAGTCTAAGTTGAAGTGTCGTCCAGTGTAGTGTGTTAATTAGTGAATGAACACTTGCTGCCTCCTGTGTGTCATTGGCCTGTTAAGCTTCAGTTCATCAGCACCCTTTTCTCATACACTTTGGGAAAGTTTACCCTTGTCCCAGGTAAGCTAAACTTATAAAAAGGCAAACGCAGAATCCCACCATATAGTTCGGTTTGGGGGGGAGGGGGAATTTACTGTATTATATTTACTTGAATTCATTGTAGATGACCAAGATATCACCATATTGTAGGCCAGCAGTGTGAACACATGAAATCCAAGTTAACTGAGTATAAATGAGTAAACTGTCAAAAGATCCAATTACAGTAAAGTGTCCAAACAAAGAAATATATGGGGGGATGTGTGTTTGCTGAGTGTAAATTTTAACCTAAATATTTAATTCAGAATTTAGTATGTCATTGCTATAATATATTTTGATATATACAGTATTGAAGATGCAAAAATATCATTAAAGTTCTTATAAAGACAGTAGATGTATGATTGATGTTGTTCTCTCATTTACCAGTTGACTTCTCGTGTACTGCACTGTCTGATATTGCCTCTTAACAATATTGGTTAAGCTTGGTTATATACGTCTTAGAAGCTGGAGTGCTTTAACCAACATATAAGGGGATACATGTTCACAATTTCTTATGAGACCCACATCAGAGAGCTTACCGGTAGTTGTCCTTCCTTCCTTCCTTCCTTCCTTCTTTCCTTCCTTCCTTCCTTCCTTCCTTCCTTCCTTCCTTCCTTCCTTCCTTCCTTCCTTCCTTCCTTCCTTCCTTCCTTCCTTCCTTCCTTGAAGTTATCGGAAATCATGATATAAATTTTTTTGTCTCATTAATATATTATGTACTGGACTCCTTTATTAATTAGTAATCACTCTGATATTAATGGTAAAGTTTTACACTTTGCCCATGTGTTTGTCTTTTCATAAATTTGTGTGCTCGTTTTCAGTGACCTAAGTTTTCTTTGGTGTGTCTTCTTATTTGTGTGATTGTAACAGTGACTTCTGACACAACACCCAGCCAAGCACAGTTTTAAGAGTAATAGGACCTAGTGTAGTTTATTAGAACTGTGCATCTTACCATGACACACATAATAGAACTGTCTTGTATTGTTCAGAGAACTACAGATATTTTCTTTGAAAAAGCCATTCATATAACAGTTATTTTGTCATCTCATTTGTTTGTTTATTATCCACTAGCCAGAACTAAGCAACTTGCACATTATAGAAAAAAGAGTACACCATTGAAAACCCCTGGAAATTCTTAAGGCATCAGTGGCTGGGACTAATTTGTGAAATATTTTAACCTTTCCATCACAATATAGTCTCTAAAAGTATTTTTCAGATGCATCAGCCACCATTTATTCTAGAAGGAAACAAGCTGTAATGCTGTATTTACTTAGGTGCACCTTGCCCTTCAACAGGGTCACTTATATTAAATTCTAGATTCCAGACATGAATAGCTCAGTCCCAACTGATTACATGATACTCATTGGGAGGAGGAGGTGTTGCTGAGTCACCTAGGTCTGGCCCTAAAATATGATATACTGTATCAGGAATAGTCTTTCATTTAGATGCTCTGTCAGTCTAAGGTCCCTTAGAAAGAGTGATCCCAAATGGCAAAGGTCTCCACTTATGGCAGAGAGTGAGTCTTGGTACTACAGAAGTTTATGCATAAAAGCCCTTCCTTGTCTCTCATGGGCCATCGTGGGTTTCCTTTAGCAAGCCTAAGTTCACCCATCTCTCTGTTGGAATCAGTTTGTTCTCTGATTAGTTGTTTTTTTCCTTTCCCCTAAATGATGCAAGTACTTAGCTAACATCAACAGTTATTTCATCATCATCATCGTCAAATTTTTTGGGCTATTTTCCACGTTTGTGTGTTACCTGCATTTACTTGATGGCAGCTGTTGAGTAAAACCAGAACAAAATGTCTACCCCTCCTGCTTACAACTGCAAACCTAGGGTGTTAACCCAGAAAATACAGCAGAGAACAGGGGAAGAGCACTGCTCCTGTGTCCCAGTTGCTATTAGGTATGTTCAAGCAAAGTTTTATGGTTGGATGCCCTTACTAACACCAACCCACATGGTAGGAACAGCTGACAAGGCAGGGTCACAACTTCCTAAGGTAATCAAAGATAGTTTCCTCAGGCACAAGAAAGTGTTTTGGCTCAAACTTTGCCTGAGCTTATTCTGATTCATTCTTTGTCTTTGAATTAGACTGCAAGAACGATTTAATATTATGCCCATGCTAACAATTCTGAAACATTATTTAATTCTTTGTACTTGGTTCACTTTATTGTGGTATGGGATGATGGTATTCTTTCAGACACTAGGTTTGTTTCTTGGTTCTCCATAAGAAATAATGGGAATATGGTTTGAGTGGGACCATAAGATACTAAATGGCACTCAAAGGGATTATTTTTATACCTTTTGTCATTTATACTCTGGAATCTGAAGAGCTTGTGAAGTGTCTATCACACGCTGACCACTTTTTTCCGATGAATAACATCTAATTTCATGCTCAGTCCATAGCTGCTATGCTTCCTGCAAGGGATGGCACTTATCTTAGCACTAGCACTTCTTTTTGAACTCATGGCTAAAACAATAGCAATGCTTCTTCAAGATTGCACACAAAATATGGCTAAATGACTGAGAGCGAATATGCAGTGTGAGTATAGGGAACGAGTGTAGTGGGAGTTAAGGGATGCATGTCAATATAGTGGGAGATTTGAATTGCTCTCTCTTGAGACTTCGTACTCCATAGATATTATCCCTCGTAATCCTAGTAAGTGCAGGGATTTTTTTACATATTCGTACTGTAGTTCATGAATAATTTGGCCTCGTAAATATTGTATGAAACCATGGATATCGACGACTCTGATAACAAGTACCCCTGTACCTCTTGTTCCCAAGAACCATTGTTGATAGCTCTGGTTTCAAGGGGAAGGCATGAGTAATCAGTGGATTAGTCCTTCTCACCATTGTCTTGGGGCTTCCTGGTAGGATAAGACAAGAGTCACTTGGCTTAGACTTGGTTATAAAATGGGTTACAATATCAGGGTTATTTCTCCATTCTCAGATTTACCCTCGTATTTTTCTTACAATGTCAAGGATAGCATTGCTTCCAACATTTTTTTTTTTTTTTTTTAGCAATTTCCTTTAGAAAAGGTTTTGGTATTCCTATTGTACAGTCTCGTTCAAGATTCTTCGAACACTGCTGGGGACAGTTGGCAATTCGAGGCCGTTTGTTTACTATAGTACGTAGTAAAAATTATGAATGAATGTAAAAGTGATCGGTGATTGCTTACTTAGTTCCCCGTTGCTTAATTAATGGTTGGGCTTTGTTGTTTCGTATTATATTATACTTTTCTGCTGGTAATACTGTTAATTTGAGTTGCCAGCTGTCTCCAGCAGTGTTCGAAGAATCTTGAACAAGACTACATGTATTTTTTCTCTACTCTTGAATGTTTCAGTTTCATTCTTTATCTCAGTATACAGAATTCCCTTTTGTTGTGTACAGTACATGTAAAGTCGAGTCCTTGTCAAGGGATAAGGATGATGCTGTCTGCTCTCCAGCATGGGAGGGTCCCCCAAAATATTTGAGTAAAACACCTAGAAAGCAGTAAAGTCAGAGAATATTACAAAATGGTATTTATTTAGTTGAATTATTAATTACTGTGGCCCTAATTTCCACTTTCCACATCACTTTCCAGAAGAAAAAAAAATTGAAGAAACATCCCACCTTACCCGCCTTGGTTCTGATTTATGTTTTATTTTTTATTTTTTCCCATCTTCCTCTTTCCTACGTTTTCTTTTCTCGGCGCCTAATAAATACTTTTCTTTTGGACATCATTGAAATTTACAGACGGTGGTATGATGGTATCGCTGTCAGTCTCACTCAGTGTGATTGAGTCAGTAACCACTCCACTGTACACTCGACACGACTGAAGGGCGAGTTGCAAGAGAGCAGAGACGGGAGACTCATCGCGATCAAACCTGTAGTGTTCCTGTAGTTTCATTATAAGGTTTCTTAACTCATCAGATAACTTGAAAAATTCACACTCAGCCAGTCTCAGATTTTGAGCTAAATTTCTGAAGGAGGCATCAGGGACCCCTAGGCGGCTGCCTAGTCCACTTATGCCTCAAGCCGGCCCTGCCTAAGCCTTCGGATCAAGTTTTATTTATGAAAATATAGGTACTGTACAAGTATTCTTGGCATTTTTAGGTTCATCATCATATTTAACATTAATCTGAATTGTTACTACAAAATAATATCACTGATAACTGGAAATTGCAGTACTGGCAACTCATTTAAGGGACAGCACATGGTACATGAATGATTCTTGTATCTCGTGACGACCCGTCTGGACTCTGTACTACCGCAAACCATACTAGTCTCCTTTTAGTGAGGGGGGAGTGAGGACACACATTCGTGGTTTATCACTGGCAATACCTACACTTGCCTTCGGTAATTGTATGGATTAGCCTTGCCCTCCCCCCCATTTAGAGATTTTCTTTTATATGCTGAACTTTACGCAATGGTTAGGTTCGATAATATTGAGATTATTTTATTATTATAAACAAATGACTGCGGGAGCAAAAATCTTTTGGAATTGGCTAGATTCGAGGGAAATCGAGAAGTACAGTGTATTTCATGAGGTATTGATTTTGTGGTGCATTATAGTGTTTGTTGTAGATAATTCATGAAGTGTTTGCTACCAACGCCATAAAGTGAAGGAAAGAGAAGCCAAAAGGAGAGACGTGGGATATCTGCAGGTGGGAGAAGAAGGTGATGGTGGTGATACTCTACTTTAGTACTCTACAGTGCGATGCCGGTTGCTTCTAGTATATAAGGGTTTCATTCATCCTAACTTGGAGTAGTGCTCTCTTTTCTGGGGTGGCTCTTCTTCTGTCCAATTGTTAGATAGAGTGGAATCAAAGGCATTTCGTCTTATTAACTCTCCTTCTTTAGTTCACAATCTTTCTTCCCTTTCTCTTCGCCACAATATTGCTTCACTCTCTTTTACAGGTACTTTAATGGGCAGTGTTCGGTGGATTTGGCATCCTGTGTACCGCCGGTGAGGCCGTGGGCTCGTAACACACGTCTTACCTGCGGTGCCCACCATTTCTCTGTGGATGTCGGTCACACTAGAATAACCCGTTATAGTACATCCTTCTTTCCTCACACAGCCAAACTGTGGAATGCTCTGCCTTCCTCTGTGTTTCCACACTCATACAATCTGTTTCACTTTCAAAAGCTGGTTTTCCGGCATCGTCGTGGTGTAGATTAATATAAACTTTTCCATTTCTATTTTTAATTTCTTTCTATTCATATTTTTTCGCCCCCTAGGCCCCATTGTGGGTTGATGACCTGTGCTCGGGTGGGCTATTCCCCGTAAAAAAAAAAAAAGATGTGGGAACTGTTACTGATGTTTGTTTCAAACAAATCACTACAATGTCTGGGACTGTATATAGATCTTGATATATGCAGTACTATATTTTACTTTATTGATGGAAAAATTTGCCACATTATTAATTCATGGGAAAAATGTCACACTATTAGTTCACAATTTCACACGGGGTTATCTTAGCTTAAGTACGGTAGATTTAGTTAATATATCTAGTTCTTTGTTCACACTATGTCTATTGCACATCAGAAACACTAGTTGCTCAAATAATTTGTCTAAAAGGTGACATCTCTCAGGCCTGAAAATTTTCCCTCTGATATTCTTGTGAATAATGAAATAATACAGATATACAGGGATTTTTGGTGTGTTACGAACAAGCATGTTATGGTTGGTTTTTGTTATTCCCTTGTCAAAGCAAACTGTTAAATGACAGCAGCAATTCAGTACTAATTGATAATTTTTTTGCAACCTATGAGTTAAAGAAGTGTCTTTGTAATGGAAAAGTAATAGACTATTTTCTATTACTTTAGCTTCTATATTATTATTACAGTACAACCAAAAATATGTGACATATTACAATTACTACAATATTACTGTACAGTACTTTAAAAACCCTGCAATAGTCTATTACTTATTACTATTACCCCATGTCTGATCTTTTGTATAGTATATACAAATGTTGCTTGAAGTTCGCACAATTGTTAAGCAACATAATATAGGCTTGTGGTATGGTTTATGAATGCTGGGCAAGGAGGTACAGCGAGATGATGTGAGTTTACCTCTGTCATTAAGCTAATATATGGTTGGTGCGTTACTTTACGTTGTGATCATTCTGCTTGCTTTTCATTATTTTAAACACTATTATTCCCTGTGGTAGCAGGGCTTCTATACTAATAAAGGACAGGCAGACCTAAAAACACAAACCTTTCCCAACAATATTTGGTAGAACTTTACTGTACTGGTGCATTGGATGCAGGGTAATTTTTTGATACAATTTGATAGAAAAAAGTGCTTCCTATATGCCGGCAAATACAGTATTTTATTAAAATACCATTAACAAGTACAGTACTGTAAAGTAATAAAACCAAATATGTCTCAAAACAACTGTTAATTGACAATACAGCTGTACATGACTTCCACACATTGGCAATATTATGGCATGATAGATACTGTATATTTAAAAAACATCTTATTAAATACCTTAATCTACATAAATAAATTAAACAAAAATTTTCACCATACTGCCCCGACAGAAACCAGTGGGTCTTTTCACACATTGTAGCAGATTTTTTAACCACGCTTATTACTGTCAATAATTTTCATGGCAATAAGCCTAAATAATATAGATATATGCGGTTCTGCTGCGATCTCAACATCATGATGGTTTGACCTGAGTCGGCCAGCCAGGCATAGATGCCAGTTTTTGTAAATTGCTGTGAAAAGGGCATCATAATTCTCTCATACCACACCTCGGTGGCAAAGTGAGGGAGGGACCCAGGGGTGAGGTGGCCTTGGGTCACTGAGTGATGATCAAAGTCAACCTCATGTGACTCAGTTCAGTAACTTGTGGGAACAATGAGAAACAAAACTTTATAAAAATGCTACTCAATAACCAACCCCCAAAAATGCCAACTTGAGTAGAAAACGGGCAAAAGAAAGCAGAACCACCACAGCTAAAATTTGACTGTCAACTAGGCTCAAAACTAGCTAAATTTGGTGTGAAACCCTCCAACCAGGCAACTTTGGGGATACTTTTACTTTCTACTTTTTTATCCTCTTCGCCGGTGATCAACTCGTTAGGCACTTGGGCTGTCAGTCAAGTCTCTGTTACACTGTTGGCAAGTGCTGGTTCCAGACTGTATCTGTACTGACAGATGGATCCTATACACACCTGCTGTAGAATTACTGATACAGTGACCCCTCGTTTAACGAACGCCTCGGTTAACGAACTGCCTTCCATAAGGATCTTCAATTCGGTTAACGAACAAAAATTCGGTTAACGCATTTCTTACGAACCGACCTCAACATGTTTTCGCTTGCACTGACCGGGCAACCAGCTTTAGTATCAGTCCACCAATACATTAATCGGTTCTAGGGCTTAAATTCCTTACTATTTTAGTAAATATCAAGAAGTTTATACTATTCAATAATTTTAAAAGTTTAATATTCAATTTTTTAGTCATTTTAACAATTATTGAACATGAAGGTAAAGTGACTAATTGGCATCCAGCCTCTTAACACAGCAAACAGGCGTTAGTCTCTCTCTGTTTTCACTGGAGGTAACATCTTGCTTGAGACTCTCTTCAACTAAACGCTTTTTTCTGTGTTTCCAAGCAAATTATTGGTCATTTTGAAATATATTTTACATATTGACAATATATAATGCAGTGCAGTGTTGATTTAAAGAAAATAATCTTGAATTACACCAAGAGAGCTAAAATTTTATGGGTGAAATGGCACCATGGGGTGACTTCTCTTCCACCCCAATGCCTTCTTTTCTTCCTTCTCCTCCACCCCCATTCTAAATCCCATCATCATCATCATCCAGGAGCCGTCTACATACACACCTCAAAGTAAGTGAACTTTTCTACCATTTTTGTTGAATTTAGGAAATTTTCAGTGAGCTGGAACCAATTTCCCAAAAACCCATTGAAATAATGGTTTCGGTTAACGAACTTTTCGGTTAACGAACGACCTTCTGGAACGGATTGAGTTCGTTAACCGAGGGGTCACTGTAGTTTTATTTCTTATCAGCATAAATTTAAGGGAGGAAGTACAGTAGTATATATCTGAAGGCAATATTTACATTGAGATCCTGGCTTACTGAATTAATAACACTAAGGTTTCATACAGAAGGCAAAGATATGTATGGTTTACTTACATTCGAGGGCGATTTAACCGAAATTGTCGAGCGTGCTATCTGACATTGTCAAAGCTGCCATGTGATGCCTCAAGGGGGAATCCCGGCTGGAGTCAGATGATGTGACTGTAACCATACCTGTGACCTTACCCCACCCTACCCCAAGTATCCCATCCTTTGGTACTGTTTGTCAAACCTGCCACTCAGGTTTGGAAAGTGATAGCTACAGTCAGAAGCTGGTGGGCCATGCAGGTCAACACTGACAATGATATCACATTACCGATAGGTCAATTATTTGACATGCATATTGTGGGAAAAAACAATAATGAATTTATGAATTATGTGCCAAAAATTTTTAGAGTTCTGGCACCTCAAAATTTGGCAGTGCATCCCTGGTCTTGACCCCATCAGAGGGTCAGTCCACAGTTTTGGATATAGAAAGCTAGGTGGACAAGGGATAGTTGTACACTATTTCCTGGCCTTCCAGGAGGAGCGAGTCAGCTGACCTGCACTTTCTTCCTGCAGGTTGGTGCACAGTTTTCAGGATAGAAAGCTTTAATATGATAGGGAGGTGCAAGTGGCTTAGGGAATGGTTGTGCATTATTTTCTGATCTTCCACGGGTAATTCAACTGGTATTATAAAAAATTAAAGAAGTTTCTTCATTCAAATGTTTGCCCATCATTCATGCTCATACTGTCTTACCTTGTCCCTAATAAACCACATTCCACTTAGTCATTTCATTTAAATTCCTGCTCTCATTTTTTACATTCATTGCTATATACAACATAATTATTGTACCCTTCCTGTTCTTTCAATATGTTTAGATATATTGCATGTAGGATTCTGGATTTTATGCTTTACAACTTAGCTTCAAAATATGTACAAATTTTTAATGTCAATATATATTTTTTACTTGAAGGATGTTGGGCTTCCTGGAGAATATAGTGAAAACTTCTTCCATAAGTTCCCAATCATGAAGATCCCTCCAAAAGCTGGGGAATTCATTGCAGTGAGAGTATTGAGCCTAGATGAATGTTACAGTCCTGTATACTCCAACTACCTTCCAGCACGTGTTATAGAGGTGAATGGGCTCATGGTTAAGCTGAAATTTGTTGGTAAGTTATAGTGTGTCTGTGTGTGTGCGCGTGCGTCAATGTTAATTCTTTGTACAGGTACAGTATTAAGATATGAATTTGGGGGTTGGATATACGAAGCCTATATTGAGTGCATACTTGATGGCTCTCCAGTCATTGTTCCATTAGCATTAAGCATACAGTACTGTATTTCTTTAAACTCTTGGGGTCCAGTATTTATCAAACTTGGTGTGGAAGATCCTTATAACAAGTTCTACTATTGGTAAATTTTCTTTGGCTGAGTCTCATTGACAACAAATACACTCTACAGGGTATCCCACAAAGTCCTGTTCTGGTTTCAAAATGTTATTACAACAACACTAAAAGAGATAGAATAATGCAATTATTTTGTTGCTCAGCAAATTTATTTTTATGGTCTTTAGTATACAGTTGTGATCCAAAATCTGTATCCAAGCCATGTTGTAGCCAGGCTTCCAGAAGGGTCAGGCATACCAAGTATTGCCCTTCCCCTCCAAAGATAGTTGGTTTGGTAGCTTAGTGAGTTACCAGACAATGCGAGATTAATAATGGGTGTTTGTTATTTAAGTTCATAAGATTAATAAAAATGATATTATTGTCAATAAAAATTATGATAAAAATTTAGGTTGTGAGGAAGATGCAGTTAGTTGGTGCATGCACTATGCAGGTGTCTCCAAGGATTGTTGTGATAATGGTTGCATTATTTTATGATTTATGGATTTTATTGTATTAATTAACATTCATAAAACAACTTTAACCCATTTATGTGTTCATTACAGATTAGGTATTTTCTATGTTTACCCTATATACCGGGTAGGCATCCCTTGTTTCATGCTGGGGTTGCATTTCTAAAATCTTAACGTTAAGTGAAATTATTGCTAACCAAGGAATAACAGCAAATTACGTAAGGCAAACACCAGGTTCAAATGGTAGGGCAGTAAACACTGAGTACAGTAATGAACTCCCAATAAGAATTGTAAACGAGTTTGGAACCGGTTTTGAAGTTAAATGATTGATTTATTAATACCAAACCTCAATATAAACAATGTGGTTCAGTGTTAAACAATTTAGTGAGCAAAACGTAAGCCTAATTTGAACAAATTTTAAATTGCATGCGTCAAAAATGATGAACAATAAAGTTGATACATTGATATTCCCGTTAGCTGGAACAATTATTGCAGAGCACTTCCAGATATAAGGCATTTCCGGGTAACCAGACAATTTTCTCAAACATGGAAAAATACTTTATCCCTGGAATTTTTTTCCAGTTACAGTGGTCCCTCGGTTAACGAATGGTTCGGTGAACGAAATTTCGGTTAACGAATTATCTTCCATAAGAATTTTCAATTCGGTTAACCAGCAAAAATTTGATTAACAAAATCCTTAGAACATCACGTTTTGTTGTGAGCATCAGCTGATGGGCTAGTCTGCCAATTCAGAAATTCAGTAATCTGTTCTATGTTTATATTCGTTTCCAGTGGAGTAAATATCAAGAAAATTGTACTCTTTAATATTTGTGCAAAATAATACTAAAATTTTAGTCTAGTGCAAACTATTGCATGTTTACATTCAGATTAATCACTATCTTATAAGAATTCCAGCAATGTAAATTATATTCTCCCTGGTCACTTCTATGAAATTTTATAAGCAAAAAACAAAAACTCAATCTAAACGACATATACAGGTTGTACCTCTCTAGTCCGGCAACCTTGGGACCTGACCGGTGCCGGACCATGGAAATTCACCCTTTTCCTGGATAGATAGTGACTTGTGCTTATGCTTGGAAGCACTAGCACCACTTTCTCTGCATCATGGTCTCTTTGAAGACATATTGAAGGGTTAAATATCGTATAGTAGCTTCTCAAATTTCGCGAGTTTTTAATTCTTAACGTATTTTATTGGAACACAAAAAAATAAAGAAATAAAAATTTTGACTGCGGAAACTTGAATTTCGACGGGTTTGAACGGCCCGCCAACGTGCAGACGACTTGCATAATCATGTAAACAGCGTCATTTCTCTTATGTACAAAAGATTCATTATTGTTTATTACTGAATGTCTTTTTTATTGAATTAATGTTTATGTGTGCAAAATGAGCAATACAATTCATTAATAATACGTAGAATATTAAAACACACGAGGAAATGACACAGCATTGTTTTCGTTGATTACAAAACCAGTGACTGACTGGTTCTACATATAAAACTGAAGAAAATAAGACCCTGGCTGTAGCTGTAGTAAAATTAATATGGCTGTTTTAAGTAATGTTATTTAATGTTAATAAGTGAAACAATAGAAGTATCTACCGATAATGGTAAAGAAAAAAGAGAGATCGCGTATCTAAGTGCGCATGCGCACACATGAAAACAAATTGTCATTACTTTACATAAGAATATGAAAGCAACACTTATTTACTGTTCATATATATTTTAATTAATGTTTCTGAATTTGTTTTTATTGAATTAATGTTTGTGTGTGCAAAATTAACAATACAATTTATTTATAATATGTGGAATATTAGAGGAGATGAGACGGCTGCCGGCATTGTTTATGTAAAAGCTTACAAAACCAGTGACTGATTGGTTCTACATATAAAACTGAAGAAAATAAGACCCTGATTTTAGCTGTAGTAAAATTAATGTAAAAAAATTAATATGGTTGTTTGAAGTACCTGTAATGTTATTTAATGTTAATAAATGGAACAATATAAGTAGCTAACCATTAATGGTAAAAAAAAAAGTGAGACTGCGCGTATGTAAGTGCGCACATGTGAAAACATATCGTCATTACTCTACATAAGAATATGAAAGCAACACTTATTTACTGCTCATATATATTGAAGGGTTAAATGTTGTACCTGAGGGGCAAAAATTTAATACTCCTGTAATAATAATAATTCAGATAAGTAAAAAAAAAGAAAAGAGCTGCCTATCTACCTATTGGACAAACTAAAGTCGTTCCGGACCACGGGAGTTTCCGGACCACAGAATGCCGGACTAGAGAGGTACAACCTGTATAAACAAATAAATACTTCACTAGGCCTTCGGCGCTCACTGTCAAACATGTCTTATATATTATCACAGACTAAAGTTAGGAGAATATAATTTGAATTGCTGGAATCCTTGCAAGACTGAATAATTTGAATATAAACGTCATATATTTTGCACAAGAGATAAAAATTGTGGTATATTAGTGTACAGTAGGTAGTACATTTTATAATGTAAAGTTTTTCAACTGTATTTTTGGGTAGATTTACATAAATTTCTTCATTTATTTTCATCCAATTACATGCACATACCATGCTTAAAGAAATGTAAAAGAAATAAATGACCTTAGTGCAAACCTGGAGTGTACAGTCACCCAAAAAAGTCCTGTCGCGAACCATGAACCCCGAGATTCAGACTCATGAATCCGAAGCATTTATGGACAGAATAATGTATCAGTGTCTACTGCTTCGGGTTCACGAGTCTGAATCTCGGGGTTCGTGGTTCACGACAGGACTTTTTTGGGGTGACTGTACATGTACTAAATTGATAATTGAATAGTTAAATTGATAGATATAATTTTTGTTGAGCTGCATGAAATTTAATTAAGATTCTCTTGCCAACAGATAAAATCAAGAACAAGAAAGATGATACTGATAATGTGGAAGAAGTTGACCTGACCTTTGAGGAAGATGAGGTAGACCTAACTAAGGATGCACAGGATAGAGTTGAATCAATTGATTGGCGGGATATATATGAACCCAGACTTCTTTACCCATAAGATGACAATGTTAATATGTATGTTATATATACTGTATACAGTATATGACTTTTTATGTTCCACCAAGCATTGTGGTTGTTTGTAACTAGTACTGTAGTTACATGAGTACAGTACTTTCATTTTCATGAATACTTTCATTAACTGCTGTTGTGTATACTGATGTGAAGTTGATTTTCTTACCATTGTGATAAGGAAAGTCTTAGAAATTAAAGATTTAATATCAACAAATCCAGGCAATGCTTAGAATTACATTTAAATGCTTTCAGAATATTTTTTTATAGGCTTCATGTGCATGGTATATGGATTAGATACTGTATATGAAATTGATTGGAGAACCAACTGACTGCTTTGTAAATGCTGATACATCTTATGATATACATCATATATTAATCACACAGATAGTGTTATTTTGTACTTTTGTCCTTTAATAATTTCTATTATCATCCCCTCTTTATTTTGAGAAATATTAGATCTATATTTCTTATCCAATATAGCCAAGAATGATTTTTCTAATTTAAAAGAGAATTTACAGAAAGGGGGATGTTGTATGCATTATAATTGTTACCTTCATGTCTGCCACCTACATCATCAGTGTCATGATTGCCAAACTTCCCACTTTCACTTTAATTTCTACCTTATGTTTCACATAATCATCATGCACTTCTGTCATCATATCCATGTCACTAATTACAATCACTTAAACAGTTTTGCATAAATGCTGATAAAATTTTGCCTAATATACTTTGCAATGAAAATTTCTATTATGGTGTCATGTCCATCGTATAAGCTTCTATTGAATCTTACTTTCTACTAGTCACTCAGACAAATTAATTGACTGCTAACAGAACAACAACCATTGAGTAATAGTTCACATTATTTTTTATGGTTGCTGAAAGGTGATTTTGTGTAATTTTGTCACATGGCTGTTAGTGGTTAACAAAAGAGATGCAAATTAGAATAGGTCTTGAATGACTAGGTACATGAGAAAGGGCACAAATAAACTACTGTATCAGAAAGTTACTCCAAAAGCCAAAGACAGAGCCTAAAAGTAGGATGAGAAAGTTGGTAAAAGCAAAAGTATATAGGTATGGTAAAGGGTATGAGAGTAAGGATAATGGCATGGAAGTCTTTCTAAACAGCAGTTATCATTTGCATGTTATATGCATATTATTTCAGTGTCTAACAGCTTGATTCATAAATGGACAAATTTGAAATAAATTGTTTTTAAAGAAGCTACAGTATTGTTTTGTTTAACCAAATATTGGAAAAGTGTATGGCGTTGTTGGTTAAATAAGGTATGTTTCAATCACAGTTAGCAAGATATATACTTATTTTTACCCACAATAGGGCTTACTAAGACTAATTACGTATCAGTAATACTACATTATGCTCTCGCAGACTTGCCGCTGTCCCATGATAATTATGCAATAACCCAGTTCAATCAGTGATAAGAAAAACACATGGTTGCAATTGATGATATCGTGTTAAGCCAGATCAGCGATTATGGATGATACACGTACAGTACTTACCATTCTTTTTAGTATTTCTGGTGACCAGAGCACTTTAGAGTCCCCCAAAAAGTAAATTTCAATATATTATAGCCCAATTTATTGAGGATTTACTGTCCAGTGAATATAAATACTGTATCAGCGTTGTCTTTACCATTATTGTTATTCGGTATAAAAAGTAACGCTGTTACATTTTTAAAGGAGTAATGAGTTGTTGTTACCATGATTTTTTTATGTACACGATATTGATCACATAACTATTAATATAATTGAACTTTGGATAAATTTTGTAGGAGTATACAGTACTAGCTATTGGACAAGCAAAATTTTGTAAATTTCAATGGGCTATTGAATAGCTATGAAATAAGGAATCAATGTAAAGTTTTGCACAAGTCACTTTCTACTTTTGAACTGCTTAGCCCTATGAACCTATATAATAATACATT